>NC_137672.1:10735129-11935129 GCF_963422515.1 Blennius ocellaris
GAGCTACACGTGGTTCTGCTGACGTCACCAGCGCCGAGGAAAAGGGGGTGGAACCCTTTCAGGACACAAATCTGAGAGTCACAACACTGATCGCACACCTCTACAACTCATGAGGCTGCCAAAAAAGTAATATTGACAGTCGTGGGGGCTGGTGGGCGAAGCCCTGAGCAGTGGTCAGAAAAATAGAAAATGGGTGGTGACAAGGGAGGAGCCTTGCTTCAGCTTAACAACCACCTGTTTGCAGCCATGGCTATGAAAAGGGACAGTGGTTGTGTTGGGTGTTTGGAGAGCGACAGAGCTCAGTGTCTTGAAGGACTGAAGGTATAGATGGATGTATGAACGGAGCAGGCTGAAAGAAGAGCTCCAAGATGCCATTCCCATATTAAGTTTTGCAGAGGAGCCAGACTCTCGCTAAAAATAAGGCCTGTGCAAGACAACACACCAGACAAGATGGTGTCCATGAGTCCAAGAGTATATGCGGTCTGCAGGAAATGGTGACCTTTTGAGAATCTACATACATATAATCTACAGAAGAATGTTTTTGCATTAAGATAAGTTTTAGCGGAATATCAGTTTGAAAACAATTAAAATGTTTAATTTTAAAAGAATATAAACCTCAGGGCATTGCTTTGGCTTCAATAAACACCACTTCAACTAGAAATCTATTTGATTCTTGTTTCAGTACAAATCTGAGGCATCAGGAAACCATTTGGTCATTTGAAGTAATGAGATGCCCCTGCTTTCTAGATGTTATTATTGTTTGGATGCAATACATTTCGGCCTGTTGTGCATCATTTGTTAGGACTTGAGACAGATGTATGTGTTTGACGGTAGATGGCAGTGGATACAAAGTGTGTCATAGTGGATGGCTGCTGTCCAATGCAATGACAGGTCACTTGTGTCATATTCCTGCACTCTGGTCCAGCATGTGTGTGGAGTATATTTGAATCTGTTTTGAGCAAAGATATTGCAAATGAGAGACAGTTGTAACAGAAGAGAAAAAGTATGAGATCATATCAGCTGTTAGTTTACAATGATAAAGGCGAGAGTGTGACTATTAATAACAGGGTGTAATATGATCGGGCTCCCGCGCTCCTCATGCCCTGCTGGCATGGTGGCTCAGTCAATGTCTGTGCTTATTTAGATGCCAGAGAGGGATGTGCTGCAGCTGGATGCCTTTACAATATAAGTTCACAGATGAAAACATGTCAAACTATGATTCTGTCAATGTTTATTAAACTCAACGTTAGATAACCTTATACCGCTACGATTACTAGTGGATATCCCAGGACTGACAGCAAAGTTTAGATGGAGTCTATTAGCAGCAGGGTTGATCTCTAAACAGCATAAGACAGGTGGTCATAATGTTTTGACTGATGGATGCAAGTCTGTGTGGGAAAGGATGAAAGAGATTGAAATTACCAGAGCAGATTTCTCGTGTTAGTCACCAGCCCTCAGCAGCAGTGAAGTCTCATTAAGCGCTGCTGTTCTGCCCTGATGACAGATTAGAAGCTGAATATAAAAGCTCTGCTCGTGTCTTTGTGTGAGGGCTGCCAGCCTGGTCTCAGATGCAAAATGTCAGATCCTGCAACCTTCTTTCATCGCTGCCACTGTCTCTCTCAGATAAAACGCGTCCAAATATTTGGTTGAAAGACACGTTGTGCATCATCAGCACCTTGTCGGCTTGTCAGGAGAGCATTTCTGAACTTCTTGATAAGTGAATTGAAATATGGAGGATTTGTTTTAATGAGGCACTTCTGTAATTTGCAATTTTTCTTGTTTGTATTTCACTCCTATTTGTATTAAATTGGTGGCTGAATTGATGTGTATGGATCTTACTGAGTTGTTTTTTTTTTCTTTTGTTTTTTTGATACAGATTCTTATACACAACTTATACACAACTTTTTTTTTTTTTTTTAAATAGACGATCTGGCCATTATTATCCAGTGTGTCTCCATCCAGAGGCAGATATGCACTTTTCTTCTGCTAAAATGTCTACATCACTTCCCTTCCTGCTGTGAAAATCACCTGATCTTCAACTGTGATACCATTGCTTTTTGTTATGGTCAATCTTCCCTCAGTGTTTTAAGAGCTTTCAAGAGTCTCAAGTCCATCCTCTTTCTATGGGGAGCTTGAGCGTACCTCAGTAGACACTGGCCAAGCACCTTGGACAGGTGATCAGCCCATGACCACTTTACAACATAAAGAGAAACAATCACTCCCTTCTGCAGACAGTCCAGAGTCACAAATTACTCAAATCAAACATGTGTCTTTGGAAGGTGAAAGAGAGCCAGGTTTATGCATAATCAAAACCTTTTACGCTATCAGATGCAAATGCCAACCTCTCATGTAATGACTCCTGCCTATGCAGCTCAAACTGGTCGAGGGACAGACTCCACCACTAAATGCATCAAGACGTGAGCAGCAGATAGTTTCAGCACTGCAACTTTGAACCGCCGTCACACCGTATGCATCAATGAGCCTTTAACCACATTACATATTTACTGACGAGTACCAACAGAAAACATCCCACAAGAGCTGCGGTTTTGTGGAGATGCTTGAATAAATTCTTTGAGGACAAAATGTTCAGTCCCTAACATGTTTTACAAGAAATATGTAATCAGCACTATTCCCTTTGAGCTGTTAGACACAGATACAAAACAAACCATATCAACAACAATGTATTTTTAAAGTGTTTAAATCAGTTCATATATTGAATTTAGTACTTTCTTGAACAAAAATATAGATAGATAGATAGATAGATAGATAGATAGATAGATAGATAGATAGATAGATAGATAGATAGATAGATAGATAGATAGATAGATTGAACTCCTCTGGCAGTTGCCTCAATCAGTCTTGTTGATCCATCTCTCCACCATCTCTCCTCTTGTTATCCTTCGCTCATCTTCTCTTCAAATGCTCTGGAGCAGGCCGAGTAATAATAACAAGTGTTCCTGTGTCTCAAGGTCCTTAAACTGTGTGTGTGCTGTTGCTGTGGTGACTGGGAGGCTGACTCAAACAGCCTGTTTTGTTGGGCAGAAAAGACACAGAAGAGACAAATAAAGAGGATTTGATGAGCTGAGACTGAAATTAAGTGCAGTCTATTTATCCATGTAAGCAGGTAATACTGACCAACTTGTGAAATTTATAAGCCTGTCTTAAAGACAGAAAAGCATGGAACATCTGACATGTTCTGCTCATGATCTCTGACAAAACAGAGATTATTATATTTGACCCAAAACATCTTACAGATAAATTATCTAAACATATAGTAGCACTGGATGGTATTGATTTGATCTCCAGTGCTGGTTTCTCTGTAAAAATGTAGTGAGGTGACAGTGTTGTATTTTGCGTTAAATAAATGTTAAATAAATTAATACAATAATAAATAAATGTCTGAGCAGGCTCAGGTATTTAAATGTGTATAAGACATGTAATTAGGCCTAATTAAAACTGCTTACCACTGTTCTTTGAATCAGATTCAGCTATTCTTTTAGGATTGTGTTCTTTGTGTATATAGTGTTTTAACGGATTCTCTACTTTACCTGGCTCTACCTTTGTTGCTATTCTGTTATGAACCTATTTGAAGTAAGTATCGATCAGTGAGAGCAGACGTTTCAGTAGGATCACCCGGTAAAAATCTTCAAGCTCTTGAGTAAAGATAAATGGTGGTACAGCATGTACCTCTTTTTCCCTCTGCAGTAATAAACTGAAAGGGTTCAGGTTGGATACTGGATGCTCCTGCAGTGCCCCTCACTTCTCCTGTACTCTACGTCACCTCCTCCTCCACTTTGGCAGAGGGTGACAATATAACACATCTGAGTTGGGACACTAATGAGATCTAAAGGCTCTGTCGCTGGGAGACCGCATGGAGGGAGAGTGGTGAGAGGTGTGATGGGAAAAGAGGAAAATAGGTGAGAGAGCGATAGACATAGAAGGAGAGTCACAGAGAGAGGAGGAGAGCAAGTTGATTAAGTACTTTTCAATTCAATTCATCTTTGTATATGTGCAGCTATGACTTAAAATGAATATGATATCAATAATGACAATTGAGACATGACATTTTATTGCTGATGAACTGAATGGTGAATATTGGTGCATTGCAAATGATTATGAATTACGTTCATTTAGAATTGCGCCTTTGACTCAAGAACTTAGAATATAACTTAGAAAGTGATTATTCCTGGAGAAATCTTGTCAATCAAACCAATTTAGTAGACAGGGTGGTGGAACCTGGAAGAAGGTTCCACCTTCATGAAAACATCGTAGAACAATGAAGTGGAACTTGCTCGACATGAAACTCAATCAGTATCAAATAAATGGTTGATTTGCTTGATATTTTTCATGCCAATTAAAAAGGCAGCGACTGACTGTGCTTCAAAAAACAAAAGTGAAATCTAGGAAGAGTAGAAAGTTTCTCCTTGACTCCTATTGTGATTTGGTGAAAAAGGACCGTTTGATTAGGTGACAGCTGTTCCTTCCCAGAACAGATTAGAAAAGACATGACTCACATTTTGGGTTACATTAAACTGCCACACCCCAGGTTTAATTACTGGTTTGTTTTTACAATTTGTAAACCACATTAAGTATCACGAATGGTCGGTTGGACTGGTTATCACACCCATTATGTTGAAAGATGAACTCTAATAAACCTGGATCACTGACAGAATTTGAGTATTATTTTGTATGATCAAGTCTCCCAGGTGGGCATGGTGGTGTGGTGGTTTACGGTGTTGCTTCACAGGATTTGGGTCCTTATTGGGGTCCTTTCTATGGAGTTTACACTATGATTATGATTATGATTATGAGTATGAGTATGAGTATGAAAGCAGTACTAAAGCATCACCCAAAACACATTTGTTGTATTTCCTTATATAACATGCAAATAAATTAACTAATTCATATTTATACCAGCATGTTTATAAGCCCTGTAGGTGTAAATGTGTTTTGTTTAGTTTTTGTTTCATGAATTTATTTATTTGTTTATTTATTTATTTATTTATTTATTTATTTATTTATTTATTTATTTATTTATTTATTTATTCATTCATTCATTCATTCATTCATTCATTCATTCATCCCTTATTAGTCCCCAGAGTGGAATGACTCCTTGTCATTTCTCATACAAGGAGAAGTGACCTCAATCAAGTTGTAAGTTTTACTCAAGTAACTTTTACTCAATTACATTTGTACAAAGGTATTTTACTTTTAGTTAAGTGGAATTTCAGTAGGCTCTTTTACACAATTACAATATTTCAGTACTTTCTCCACCTCTGTCAAACAGTTCCCTAAAGTCAAACGAGACAAATTTGAACTCTTGGTACCGTTTTGTCTCTATTTGAAGGTGTGTATTTTTAATTTGACCCATAGATGGCGCTTCAATACAAAAAGTGTATTACAGGAACAAGAAGCTTCACATATAGGGCTTTTCCACCAGAAAGAACCAGGAGCTAGTTAAGGACCAGTTCCCAAATGAGCACCACCAAAGAACTGGTTCTTTTTCCAGCATTAACGGTGTCAAGTGAGAGCCTCGTCATTGCGTCACTCCAAAACGTGATACGTCACTGATATCGCCAATCAGTGGTCTCTATTCATCGGCTTGGTCCGGGTTTTCAACATTTGGGCATTACATTGTGAATTTCTGCTCCTTTCACTTTATTTAGACGTGTCTGAATCACATACTTCAGCATCAGGATGAATGGAGGTGTAGAATGATAGAATGCAGTTCTACAGCCATATATAATGGTAACCTACATAAACACACACTGATTAAATTTCTCCTTCACATGAAGTCATTAAAAGGCTTGTTTTATGGTTAAAAAAAGTTTTTTAGTTGCTGATGAACCAAAACCATCGCTTCATAATATATTTCTGTAGGTTAGATAATAATATTAGAACGTCTCGTAATGAGCGCAATACACTGCATTGCGCAGCGGCTGCATTGGCTCAGCCTGCGGTCATAATGTGAAACAAGACATGAAAGTGAAGTTAGTAACAATGATGTTACGATGAAAAGCATGAAAACAATGGAAAACTGCTTCTAAATTATATATCTCACCCAACTGACAGCACTGCGATCAATGATTTAATTATCTGGTTCTCTCATATTATTAACTTCAGGGAGCGACTTATTACATCGTTATTTTTATTTTTTGAGAGAGAGTCAGCAGACCATCAAGTCAGCAGAGCGCCTCCATGAAGAATGAGGAAGACCTGCCTCAGATGGGCAACATGAGGAAGAAGTCCCACATTGCTTATGCCATCACCGAAGGCCAGCCTGTGTCCAAGCTCAAGGAGAAGAACTTCCAACAGAAGCAGGATGAGGACTACAAGGGCGTCATCCCATGGTTTTATTGTTTATTTCTGTTTATGTGTGCCCTCCTATTAAAAGGCCATTTATGTTTAGATTTTATATTTGCCCACTATGTGGAGCTTGGGCAAGGCTCGAAGCACCGTTGTGGTGTAAACCAACACCCAAAACATAGCAAACGTTTTCCATTTCCACTTGGAAACATTGTCATGTAGACGGGGCTTTAATGATAATATGATATGCAAAAAAAACCTGGTAACCATTCAGATAAAACTAACCACCATTTTTCAAACAAGCTACTCAGTTGATATATCAATTAAAGCAGTGTGACAGTTTTGTAATAAAATACAAAGTTGTGTTCATTTATAGACGTAAAGCTGTAACACTTCATCATTGGCCGCGATCATTATCTGAGTCAACGTGTTGCAGCGGGGAAGAATTCAGACATATTTAATACAGCACGCCTCTGAACAATACTTTATCAGAGCTTTACTTTAATCACTTTAATCTCCAGTCACAACCCTCCACACACTCTGCCACCTCCCACCAGGACCAGTCTGGCCCTGGTTCCCGCTGCGCCGCCGTGTCCCATGCACACCCACGGTCCGTATGCTGGATGTTGCTCAGCGTCTCCCCACAGAGCTGACCCTCTCTGCTCCGCTGACACAAACATAACCAAAGTTTAGGAGAGACGCACAAAGCAGACTGTAAAAGAACAAGAAAACCACGGCATCACAGTTATTTTAATATTCTCAGATTGAATTAAATGGACAATAAATGTTCCAAATAGCCACGTAATGTATGTCTTGCTATGAGAAGTGGTGGGTGGGCGCTGCAATCACAGATGACAGAAATACAAAGCAGATCACAAGGAGGGTTTCTTGAGTAATTTTATATTATTATCAGGTAAAGCCTTGACATTTTCAGATGGATGTGAGAGGAAGCGCGGGGGAAAAGGCAGAGTGAGTACATTTTTCACGGTTCAGAAATCTCTCTTGTTTTTTTTTTTTACATTTTTTAGGCAAGACACTTTGAGTGGCTGTCAAACTCCACCTGTCTTCCAGGATGGCGTTCAGCTGTGAATGGAAAGCTCAGTGCGGTTCGACTTCATGCAAGATTCAACAGGATGTGCAGGACTCGGTGCAGTTCATGGCAGGAGCAGCAGACACTGAGATTGACGGCCTGCTGCGAGCAGTAATTTCAACGCTTTCTTCAAAATGAAATTCCCTGAAAGAGGTGGTGCCTAGAAAGACCTATCATCTAAATCTGCAGCTCTCCTCAGGCAAAGCTCATTATTTAGATTTGCAGCCACAGCCGACTGCTGCATTTATATATATATATATATTAAAAAAAGTGATTGACTTCCTCTGTATTCTACCTGGTAAATTGTTTCAGAGCTGCTGTCTCCTTGTCCCACTCACTCAGCATTAGAATTATCCAAAGTGGTTTTCGCCATTGAGAGAAAAGTTTATCTTTGGTTTAACATTCAGTTTTTTTTTTGGATTGTGTTTATGCCCGAGGACAAGTTCTTCAGCAGGCAAACAAAACCTTTGCTCTCCATAGAGGTGAATTCCTGTAATATGCCCACTGAAGGATTATGCGAACGTAGCTATGGGTGAAGTGTTTCACTGACAGTATATACAGCTTTACAGGCTTATGGAGATGACCACAATGCAGTATGAAGAGATTTCAGAACCTGGCTCCAGTCTACAGCAGGATTTCATACCATTACAGGAACTTTGTGTCTTTCAACAGCTGGAACCAGGGTCTAAATTGAATTCTTTTTCTCTCTGACACCATCCAGATCGGTATAAATCTTTATACGAGGCATGTCTAAACCAAAAAGTATTTATTGGAACTCAAGCTCTGATAAATCAAACACAAGGAAAATGAACAGAGGTGTGGTCGTGTGCATGTAATCTCAACGCAAAGAATCAATGAAACAGAGGAATACCACGTGCAAACGCTGGCGAGGCTGATCAGGGAGCGAGCTGAGCTTTTATTTCTGCATCGGGACATTGTGCCTCCATGCTCCCGATCTGGCAAATCAGCTAAGGAAAACAGAAACAAGTAAATAGCCTCATTCATGCTGATGTTATGGGAGATACAGCCAGGGGCCATCACACGCCATCCCCATGAAGTACATATAGAGACGGTCATAATGAAGTAAACAGAGAAAATCTCAACATCTATTTATGATAGAGAAAAGCTCATCTCAAAAACCTTCACATTTTCTATTATGCATCTCAGCCAGCCACGTCTCTGATAAGAAATTTAAAGAAACTTTTCAGGGTTGTGGGTTCGGAGCAACAAAAACCTGCTGAAGACAAGAAGTGGCGTCTAATGGAGTGAACAGAACTGAATTCGTTTGCTGAGAGGCAACATCATGACGATGACGCAGGTGAACGTAGGGGGCAGGAGGTGATGGGGGGGAAGGGGAAGACTGCACACCGGGTTGTCTGAAAGAGGAGAAATTACAGAATCCATTAGAAGTCAAGACAACAAAGAGGACTGATTGACCAGGAGCATGTGAGCAGGAGGATTATTGGAAGCAGTGAGGAAGAAAATTGATCAGCGGGTGATTTTTTACAGCATGGACGAGGGGAGATGATGGTTTTTTTCAAGGAATAATGAACAAATGCCCCCAAGATCAATATAAAGAGATTTTCGTTCGATAGATTTTACACAAACTCAAATTGTGAGAATTAAAATGATGGGAACGGGTAGAAATAATGCTTTTAAATGTTGCAATCAGAAGAGTGAGATTGACTTAAAGTTATACTGAAATACAGCGACTGGCACTTTATTTGAACTACACAAGTAAAAGTCATGTTGTTAGAATTGTACTCAAATAAAAGAAAACTCAATTTATATTGTTAACTATCTCCAAGGCAGTGTGTATGTAATAAAACTACCTACGACGGGGTAAGTATTACGGAATGAGATTATACAAATTGATCTTTTTTTTATGTATTCTGCACTTCTTTTATGAGTCTTTCAGATGAATAAAGTTAATTTATTTATCTATTCATAGCTACATTTAAACCAATAATCATTTCCAAAATAAAGTGTATAGAAATGTCTGTATTTGTGTAAATATATATTTAGAATTTTCTAAGATGAATAAAGACATAGATCAAAATGTCTGAAGAGTTGTTTTTATCATACTTAGAGGTAGATTAGATGATGTAGCTTAGTCAACTATAAGGAAAAGCACATAAAAACCCCATACTAGCAATATAGGCATGACTATATTGTTGTACAAACATTTGCAGGCATTTGCAACTGTATGCTAAAATCTCATCAGTAAATTTATATTTTCTATCTATTCTTGAGTTTTAAAGTTTAGATTTTTGATTCTGAATAGAAGAAAAAAAGGTGCTTCAGTACGTTTTAAGTATTCCTTTTGAATGTTGGCATAAATAAGAAGTCAGCATCGTTGCTGAGGTGTGCAACTGCAAGACTGTTGAGAATGTTTACTGTTGCGATGCATGTTTTTGTTGACGCAGGACTTTCAGCACAGCACTTCTGGCTCTGTGCTACCAGCGTCTCCAGCTGCTTTGGGCTGCATGCTTGTTTTTGTTTTTGTTTTCTCTTATTCCCCTGGCTCACCCTAACAATCACAGAAGAGAAACACATGTGGTAGCACATCACCCACGTTGGCCCACAGCAGCATTTGTATTCACTATGAATATCCGGCGAGTCGGTGCATAAAATGTGAACATAGTTGAGGAACACATCCTGTTAGGGACACTTTGGGGGTCCGTGCTGCTGCTCATTTGATGAATATTTTACAGCATCCGCACCCAGGGCAGTGAGTTAATTCCTGACTCTTCGGTGTTTTCTTCTCTGCACCGTGAAACCATTTAGTCTCTGTCAAGAAATGTCAGTATGAAGTGACTCTTTGACAGCTGGCTGATGACTGGAGGATGAGATGTTGCTAAGTAACCGAAAAACCTGACAGACCGAGTGAGCGAGCCTCAGACCGAACAGTTGGCGTGTGTAGGAAGAGAGAGAGTGTGTGTGTGTGTGTGTGTGTGTGTGTGTGTGTGTGTGTGTGTGTGTGTGTGTGTGTGTGTGTGTGTGTGTGTGTGTGTGTGTGTGTGTGGTGCAGTGAGGGTCTATGCATGAGGTGTCTGTGAACCTGGGAAAATGCACACGTTGGAGGCTGGGTCACTGGGTTTACCCTGTTTACCGTCTGCATGCCAGCAATGAAGAGATTGAAACAGATGGTTGTTGAATCATAAGGCCAGAGCCTTAGTTTTTTTTTTTTTTATAGCTTCCTTTTATAATAACTGCAATATGAGAACGTAATATAACATATGATGACCTGCAAAACAAGACTAGACCACACATGCTGCAGCCATGAGTGTACTTATAATGTCAGAGTAAACAATGAAAACATGCTTATCACTTTCAGCTCCATCCAGTGTCAACAATATGTGGACATGAAGCATTTGCATGTAAGATTAGATTATGATTCATCACAAATGAGTCATGTTTGTAGCCACCTGGCAAATAGATAACCAGTCTCTTTTTTTGAAACTTTGTTTTTATGTCTTTGCCAACTTCAGCGAGAGGACAAGTACACGCTTCACTTTGTCTTTTAGCTGGATGCGAGCAAGTTTTAAAGGCGACTCATAGGTCCTGTTTACATGACATTGTTTCAACTGAAAAAACAATGTTTTTGTATTAAGTTTCACATTTACGCAGCAAGATTTTGAAAACAATGTGTGTTTACATGAAACGGGACAAATGTTGGAAATGTTGTAGTTTGCATGCCAGGCCAGGAGTTGGAGCTGTTGGGTGTTTTTCTGATTAAACCATGCGTGCAGAGAGAACAACACACTAGAAACACTAACAACGAACATTCATATTGACAGACGATAAAGTTGGATTGCTATTCTGGGTGGGTGTCATCCTACTTTGAAGGCCACCATTGTTGTTATTGTCCATTGACTCAGGCATGAAGCACGTGCATCGCAGCATCGTCTCAGAAATGTTGTGTTGTCCTCCATTTCCACCGAGATGAAGATGATTTTCGGAAAGTTACACCTTGGGGGCTGTTTTCTTAAGTGCCTGCATTTTCCAGCACTGTCGTCATGTAAACAGACTCCCAAAATGCATAATGGGAGCCAATTTGTGTTTTTCTGTTAAAAGCCCTACGAGCGCTGAGTTGACTCATGATCTCCAGCTGAAGGTTGATGGTTCATTGGGGGAAGATGCTCTAAAATGAAAGTGAAAATGTCATAAAAATGAGTAACAAAATCGGTGAGCTGGACGATCAACATACAGCAGAGAACACATACAGAGGGAATGTAACATATTTAGAGCTGCTAATCCATCAAAAGTCATCAGAAGTCTTGAATATGAACGCTGCAAACGAATGTTGCTTGCCAGATACCTTTGTCCACTTCCTCCACCTTTCCCTTCCTGTGAGGTTATAAAAAAAAATATTGACTCATTTCAACAAAGTCCCCTCAAACAGTGCAGGGCCTGCTAAGCCAACCATGTTGAGCTTTGTGCTAATATCTCCTTTCAAGCCTTTTTTAAAAGCAGGTACAATCAATGTCCAATATTTGTCTCACATTTCTCTCACACTTTATTCCCCCTTTCTTTTAACACAGCTGCAACTCACAGAAGTCAATTTGTTTTGGGAACAATGAGGCACAATCAATACCTCTGCTTTTCTCTGCACAGCAGAGTGACAAAACCATCAGGCCATCATTGTTGGAGGTTGTAATTGGGCCTAAAAAAAAAAAAAGGTTTTGTAGTGATGAAGAAATTCCAGGAAAATGGAAGCTGGTTATTGTTCAAGTGAGTCTTTTTTATTTTATTTTATTTCATTTTTTTGCATAACATATTCAATTGAAAAGGTTAAAAGACACAGCAACAAATATTATCAGGGTAAAAACTGTTCAAATGTCCAGATAAATAAATAAATAAATACATACATACATACATGCCTGCAACTGCAAAAAGTGGCTAAAAAGAAAAACAAGACTAGGATATGACTAGGATAATTGTTATACTATTAGACAGCCTGATTATTTCTCTTTTAAATGGTTAATACTGTAATATGTTTCCCACTGCAGTTGAGTGAAAGAAGTAGCACATGAATTTTGCAGGAAATTTTTAAATCACAAGAAGAAGCAATCATTTGATGAAAACTATTCAAACCCCACTTTTGTGTCTCTCAAGGTGAAATTGCAGCCTTCCCATTGGAAATACTTTCCGCCAACCAGGCAGACTAGAGGAAAATATTTCAGGCCTTTACTTCCTGCAGGTTTTCTTTAATGGAAAAGAAACCCTGCAGCGATGCTCATTTTCATGTCGGCATTATTTGTCAAACGCGGTAGTGAAATGTTACATTCTTGTCTGTGATTGCGCGACCAAAATGAAATAAAAAAAGAATCCCTTTGGTTTAGTCAGTTGTTACTCATCACAGCAGCAATCAACATGAGGGGCAATTAGCAAACTGTGCAGAGGAGTCACGACCATCTGCAACAAGGGGACATATTTAGATAGAGAGTGAGATATTTCAACAAAGCACTTGAGTGGCTCAAGTCACCCTCGGGAAATATACAACTTGACTCATTAGATTCAAATCTAAAACAAACAAAATAAGTCACTCATCAGACTAAATCTGGTGGTAATAATGCTAAAAGACTTTTTAATGCCAATATTATAGTGTTGTTGATGAGTGATTGATGGTGTAAAAATAATACCTTTCTCTGTTGTTAAAGTAATTAGATGTAAACATTGCAACCCAATTTGGTGTTCGGCCATAGAAGCTGCACTCATTAACTTTTGGCCCCATGGTATAATATACAAGCTTCACACTTATTTGCCTTCCAAGCAAAAAAAAAAAGGTCAATTTTCTTTGTGTATTTCGACCGTTTGTCACAGGGAGCAGTGTCTACCCAATGTGATGTGATGCTATTGATTGAGTTTGAGAAAGATTAAAGAGTGAAAATTCATCCGCGATGAAAAGTTTGTGACTGCTGGACAACCACAGATGTCAACACAGTCTGTCCTTTAACTGAAGGGTATCATACCATTTGCACATATAAATCCAGTGCAGATGAGAACTGGTTGACACCTCGGAGAGTAATTCCGACAATTTAAACCAGGTGTAATAATTACTATTATTTTTGTATTTTCAATGAGAGTAATAATGGGGTTTTTTGTGTTTAATCACAGTAGAGAGCACAGCAAAAAGCACTAAATGCTCGTGGTTTAACAAGTAAGGGCAGGGCCGTCTGTGATGTGCCGTTTGTCATTACGGCTCGGAGCCGGCTGGCTGTTTATAATGGGGCCTGATGCACTGAGCTGCCGGCCTGCACTTAGTGCTGTTGGTGATTAGAGCCCAGCCTTTCAATTCTGCTGCAGTCGATGTCATCACCAGCAACAGCAGGGAAATAAGACGAGTTGATGAAGTTTTTGCTGCCACATTTCCTGATATTTGACTTTCCTAAAGATACAGGATGGTAAACAACATGTGGAAAGTATGTTCTTATCTTATATACGTATTAACTGAGGCTGTCTGGTGCAGTGGTTATCAGTCTCACCTCAGGGCAGGAAAACCTCTCATGTCTCATGTGTAGGTTTTCTCCTGGTATTCTGGTTTATGGAAATATGAAACTCTTGTAAATATGAAATGGTTCACAGTTGAAAAAAACCACAGTGAAAAAGTTGAACGTGAAGCAGTCAATACCTCTGGCTGCAGAGTGCAGAGCTACTGGCCTCTCCATATTGTACCATAATTTCCATTATTGTCTCACAACAAGAATATCTATAGTAGGTTCAGGCTGGGACTTTGGTGTGTGGCTTGCATGTCCGGCCTTCTTGCACCTCCGTGGTACTTTTTGCACAATTCAAAGACAGGCTTGGTGTCGATAAATTGTGCTTGAATGTTTCTCTGTGGTTGATTGTCAGATTGTGAGTCCAGGGTAGCCTCTGGCCTGCACCTACAGTGTTGGTAGCACTGAGACACACTGAAAACAACTTTCATAATGAAACGTCAGAAGAAAAGAAAATATCACATATTTTTGATACGGAAGACGAAGAAGATATTTAAACTCGACTTTTTGAAAACGGCTCCCAAGGTGGAACGATTCATTTGTTCTTCAGCATACATGTGAGTCGATGGACTCCAGAGTGCCGTGACTCCTTGTCCACATTTTCCTGAGAAATGAATTTCACATGAGGCATATACAGGGTGCAGATACGTCACACACCACATGATGTGTGTGTGATAGTGCCTGAACTGGATTATTCTGTCCTCTGAGTTTTATTGCTGATCAAACCTAAATATGAAAGTGATCATCAATATCATTTGGTAAATGATAAAAAAACAACTTTATTTTTTTCCATTTCTTTGGGGGGTTTTTTTTATACTTTAAAGGAGGTACAAGGAAGATCTGAGTGAACAGGGTGCAGTGACTCTGCATTCTCATTGTTTCCACTGACTCATTCCTCTCAATAGGCACATTCACATGCAGTGCAAGCTTCTCTTCTCTTTTACTCTCTTTCCTTCTCTTTTATCCTCTGTTTTTGATTTGTTCTTCCCCTTTTTCTCCCGTCTCTCTTGTCCTTCCTTCCCTTCTATGCAGCTGAAGCAGCCTCGGAGTTGTTTTGTTTGGGAGAACTTCCTCTCTGTACCGGCTTTTCTTTCTTCTGCCCCTCCGACAAATGAGCCGGTCTTGTGATGGGAAACACACTCACACACACACACACACACACACACACACACACACACTCACACACACACACACACACACACACACACACACGAAAGGGCATATGAAGTGCATGTGTGTCTGTGTTTTGATACAACCTCAGAGTTACATGTTTGGCTGAGAATGAAAGAGCATGGCTTTGTATTTGACCCTTATGTTCCTTTGTTAAAAAAAAAAGCCGCCTCTTGAACATCCCCAGGATGTGAGCGTGTAGGAATACACCCATCGAAAAACACACACTCGAGAGCAAAACCTTGCTGAGTCCTGTGTTCACCATGTAAAGCCATTTTCACTTTGACGGTTGGATCTTTGGTGATCCCAGCTTAAAGCCTCCGCTTTGGATAAGTTCAGGTTTTCAAAAGAACTACATGGTCGTGTACAAGACTACTTGTCTAAAATGGTTTTAGTTTATCAACCTGGGCCTCCCCTCGGACATCTGGTTTATCTCTTTTAGTGTTTCCTCATAGTGGGACACAAGTAGCTTCGTTGCACTGGTGCTGTTTCTAACGGTGATATTTTGAACATTGTATGAGATACCATGGCATTTCTATACAAATAAAGGTTGATTGATGGATGAGCTTTATGATCAGATCATTTATTACAAAATATTCTGTGATTTGTTCAGAAACAAGGTGCATTCAGAAACAAAGTGACAAAGCCACCACAGCAGTCAAATTCACTATAACCTAATAGCGAAGTTAGATAAGGTACAACTTATGTAACCTGTGACTAAAAATACATATTCTTAGCATTGATTAGCCCGCCATGAGCATAGTTGGAGGGGGCAAAGTGGAGGGTGATGGATTAATGCTGCACACTGTGTTCTTGCTTTCAACACTGTGGTCATTCTCCCCTTCTTTCACTTCATTTCTATAGTCGGAACTCCACGTGAGGGCTTTTTGTTACCATGGCACATCTGAGCCGGCAAGATTAATTCATTTGAAGAAACTCTCCAACAGTCTGTTGAAAATATCTCGCATGGTTTCAGCATATTCCAGTGAATCAAGGAGAATTCAGCACATTCATTGTGTTTATTCATTGTTACTCTGTGATGAGACAAAGTTGAGGAGCTGTTGTCTGTCATGTTGAACATTTCCATAAATCCCAGCATGTTAATCAACATATGGCCTCCCAGGCAATGAAAGATCGTCAACTGACTCATCCATCACCCACTGAGAGCTATTTAGATGTATGACATGTGATGTACAAGTTGTTTTTTTTCCCCCTCCAAACCTCTTGTTTTTTCTACATCAAGTCGTTGAGTTATTTTTCTATTAGCGTTATTATTTATTATTTGATTAAATAAACCACAAAACAGGAAAACAATGACTTGTTTGAAGCGTGGAAGCTTGTGTTTCTGCATCCTCATCTGTCCAAAGAGCATTTTGTGTTCCTCCATTACAAATGAAGGTTCCTATTTGCATATACATTAGCAACAACATGCCTATTGTCTCTGTGGAAAAAAAGCTTGCGAGCGGATTCTGGGGATAGGTAGCGTAAATCTGGATGGCGTGAAAACTTATAACAGCTGCAGTTATCGCTGAATTTGTTGACATCATCATGAGTCCCAATATTTTGTGAGGCATTTTCCAGCTTCTACGAAATCTCTAACAAAACTTTCAAAATGACTCCCTTCATATCTTCATATATGAAGATTTATATAATGTGAATCAGGTCTATGGTTCTCTGGTCTGTTTCATTATTTAGGGTTAGGGTTGATTTATTTTCTAACAATTGTGCAAATTCTTCAAATCAAATCGTATTAAAAACAATTAAAAAAAAAAAAACTGTGAATAATGTACCAGTCAAAGCAGAAAAGATTTTGGTTAAAATGGAAGCATGTACACAAAAAGCATATTAAAGTGTGCAGAAAATCCGGGGAAAGTGTGCAATGACTTTTGTTAAGCGGCAGCCACACACAATCTCATCAGAAACTTTCTAGGTAAAGCTACTTCACTATAGCAGTCAGCACAAAATATACTGAGCACATCAGGATTGTTTTTTTTAATAATATCACTACTTATGATTGTGACTATTGTCAGTAAAGCAGAGCTGTCACATCTCACATCTCGGATAAACTTGAACATCTCGGATAAATTGCTTTCATTCAATGGTGGTAGTTACAGGCTTTGGATTTGAACAAAAGCCACGGTGAATCTCCACATACTGCTTGCAACTGTAAGTTAACATATAATTGCTTGAATTTCTGAATTGCATTAATGATTTACATCTTTATTAAAACAAAAAATTGTTACTCGCTTTTTATTTCTTTGTTTAGTATCCTGCACTCTGCTTTAATCCAACATTTCCCTCCTATTAAACTTCATGCAAGAAATTAATATACAATCATTTGCACACATGAGTGAAAATAGGGACTAATCGTGGATTGTTCCACTTGTGTGTTTTCTCTGCAAGTTTCGCTCCTCGTTGGTCGAGACAAGATTTACTAAGTGGAGGAAGTCACATCATCTCCAAATGTGGTTTGAATTCAATCTTTCCTTTAAGACCAGAGACCACAGAAAATCACGAAAAGGTTCAGATGCAATTAAAGTGAAGCATTTATCCTCTAAATTATTGGAAAAACACGGAGGGTTTTATTGTTGAGCATAATGATCATCCTGATTCATTCACTGTATGCGCTTAAGTCTATAAAATTTGTAGGATATAAATGTATACATAGCAATCTATAATTGAGAGAGTTATTTGTACACTGACTATAGACAAATATAAAGTAGTCTGTAAATCTAATTCATACACATGAATGTGTTGTATTGAATCATCTCATGATAGCTCAAACTCTTTCCACAGTGGATGGATGGATGGATGGATGGATGGATGGATGGATGGATGGATGGATGGATATTTCTCCAGCTCCACTCAATCAGGCTCCTAATGTTCCATGCATGGGAAAAGGGGACATCGCCATCGCTTCCGGATCAAAGCCCCTCCAACAAAAGTCTAATTCATGTGCACACATTTCATGATCCACCTAATCATGGGATCCGAACCAAAGCGACTCCGATTATGAATAAAGCACAGCATGACACTCCAGAAGTCATGAGATGCACGATGAAAGGTTAGGAAAATTTTAGACTGCGAGGAAAATCATTTCAAAACTTTCCGGGACATGAAACTGATAGAAATTCTTCAAAAGGGTCAAAAAGATTTCATCCAATCCCTTGCCACGATCGTCCCTCCCCCCAACAAAAATTGTAATGTTTTGCCTTCCACACACCAGAAGTATGTGAAACCAGTAGGAGGCAGAAGAAATATTTCTTTCAGTGCAGTTGTGGCTCCTTTGGTCTCCAGCACCTGTGGATGTCCGGGTTTAAGTTACACTTTACAGAAGCTGGAGCAGCTGTGCAGTGAACACCCACATGAACACACTTCCGAGGACTTCAGTAAATGAGCTGGTTGGAGGACTCAGTCTTCAAAGGTGGAACGTTTTGATTATTGTTTAGGTTTGCGAGCTCACAAACAGAAAATGGAGCATCACACGTCGAGATGTGGCCAATAATTTTATATGATCTTGTAGTAGGCTATGTTTTTCCTTGAATACATCATAAAATAAGTCTCTTTGTGATGAAATGCTTGAAAAAGTTAAAGGAGATTGGTTTAAATCCATTATCCTTTGCCATTATAGTTGAACAAGTGAACAATAATAGACACATCAAATGAAAGAAACACTGAAGAACACCAGAATCAATCATTGGTTTATGTGTCTAAAGTGTGTGTTTCGTATATCCATCAATTAAGCCCTGTGCAGAATTTGTAAGAGCAGACATCACTTATTTAGTCCAAAGGGGTTTAAATTATTTAAATGGTTAGAAAACATTTCTAAAGGGATTGTCTTAGTAAACAACATGATTCTCTTATTAAAGGCTTGTGTTTGGTCTACCCATCCATCTGGGCCAACCTCCTCCCTATGCAGACATTTTGGCTCTTTAATATAACCACTACCAACACTAAGGCACATAGTAATTTAGATTGGTTTGGATTATTAGTAACCTTTGTCATGAACTGCCTCAAATGTTTGTGTTTCATCTACCAATCCATCCGACTCATTGTGCTCCCTTTGCACAATTGGTGGCTTTATATTAATGTCTTTCATAACAACTGCAGTCCTTAGAGAGCACCTAAAATCATATTTTATTATTGCATGATCTTTTTTCCTTTTTTCATTGTAAACATGTGATGAATGTTACTGTTGCATTGTAGAGTCCCGCAAAAAACATTACGTTGTCATCATTATTTTATTTATTGGAATATATTTTATTTAGACTTTGTTGAGGGTTGAGAAAACAAGGCTGAGTTATTGGTAAACAACATGAATCTCCTGCAACCCGTGGTTGCTTTACCCATCTATCCAGTCTCGCCTCTCCTCTAATTGTTCATTTATATGTTCTACATACACATAAGAACATAAATAAATATCCTTCTGTCCACGGTTTGACTTTATTTATATTCCTATCCCCTCGAAGTTTACAGTTGCAGTACCGCCGGTAGCCTTTTGGGGCACTGTTTGGATTATAAGCCAATAAACATAAATATAGACATTTGTGTTCATGGAACTTCTGATAAAATGATTGAATATAAAGTGTTTACATTCATATTCACAATCTCGAGAGGGTTTGCTTGTGTATATGTTTGTTTGTACGCTTTATGGTTTCGGGTGAGATTAAACATGAAATTGTGTCGTGAAATCCAAGACTTTGACATAATCACATCCTGTTTTTCCATTTTATTTGTGTTTTGTAGCAGCCTCCCCTTTCAGGAGGCCAAAGGAGTGAAACTAATGATTTAACTTCATTTGAGGGATCAACGCCCAGCAGCGCCAGCTCCCATTGGCTCGGTGTCACATTTAAAGAATGGAGTTGGGCTTGGATGGGAGGGTTGGTTTTTCGGATGGTGCCATGATGGAGAGAAAGAAACAGGAGGAGGGATTTGCAGACCGGATAGCTTGGTGACATCAGCCACGAAAAATGTGTGTGTGCAAGTGAGTGTGAGTGTGTCAAATCAGAGGGAAGAACAGAAAGAGCCCTCACTCTGTTCCTTTAGCTGAAAACCAGGAAAGGTTTTTTTGTTTGTTTGTTTGTTTGTTTTAATGGAAACACCTGTCTGTCAGCTATGGAATAAACATGTAAGTCTATTTTAAAAAGGTACAAAATAATGTTTTTAATTTATAGCGGCCAACGGCACAACAAATAAAATATATACAATGTGTTGTTGGCATGGAAACTGAACTTAGATGTTGAACTTAACACAAACAGGCAGAATTCTCACAGAAGAACGGTGACTCACTACTGCCACCCAACACACAAGAATGGTATTACTTAAATATTACACAATACTGCATCTTTAATCTGCAGTTCGTATGTTTCCCCCTGCTTTTTCTCTTCTCCCACCTTGATGGATGTTTGTTCTCCAAGTCAATCCTTCCATCCATCATCCATCCTCTACACCACTTAGTCCTGTGCAGGGTTGTGGGGCGCTATAGGCCGAGAGCAGGGTACACCCTAGAGAGGGCACCAGTCCTTCACAAGTATGTCAAGTATGGTATATTTATAGTCTTTCTTTTACGTGTATTAGAGCGTTTACTCCTGCAACACACCTTTTATAGAGCTTTGCAAATGTCTGATGACAGCTCATTAATTTAGATTGACAAGACAAAAACCAAGGGCCAAAGAATGTAGGAGTAGAAAGTGCAGATTGTCATGGTAATGTTCCATGCTCCTATGTAGGGTGCAGTGCATGCTCAAAACATTATTCCATAGGTTGACAAAATCTGCTACATCCAAAAAAGTGTTAATCAACATTATGTCGTGTAGACAGCTTGCGTAAATACATGCAGTCACACAGTCAGTCAGGTCTGCAAGACTCCCTTTACTATGTGTCCAGGTGTTGCATAGTTTGGGGTTTTTAAAATGGCTTTTGTATTTATTTTATGCATTCATGTTGCATATTTCCTATTTGCATTGCAACTTTTGGATTTGCACTTGCAATATGCAGCGAACATTTCATGACGAACAGCTGGATTTTGGAAAACCAATGGGGAAATAATATTTAATTTACTATAGATTATATTATTATTTTAGGTCTGAAACTAAGTACAGTTGGATGTTGGTGCTCTTGTTATGAGGAGCGATGCACACTGTTCGGAATAGACGATCTTTGGACGACTCAGACAGCGTGCTTAACCGTGACCGAGAGAGAGAGAGAGAGAGGAGAGAGAGAGAGAGAGAGAGAGAGAGAGAGAGAGAGAGCGAGAGAGAGAGAGAGAGAAGGCGTTTCCACGTTTCAGCAGCCGGTTATAGAGCAGCAGAGAGCGCAGTGGACGGACGATCAGAGGAGTCACGACCACCCTGAACCCGTCTTCTTTCCGTCTCTCCATCCTTGACAGCGCCTCCAGAACGTGTCTCCTTCACGGACGCCTTCTCGCGCTCGTAAAAAACAAACTCCCCTTCATCCCCGCATCCGCCAAAGTGAACCGAAACCAGCCCAAACCGAGGGGCTGGACTTTTTTTCTCTCTCTCTCTCTCTTTCTCATTCTCTTTTTTCCCCTCCCTCCCCCTTCTTGCACTTGTGTCTGCCCGGTCTCCTCTCGGCTTGTCATCCCCACAGAGCTGCTTTATTTTTGTTTTTTTCTGTGAGATTTTGGAGGAACATTATCTCCCCGCAGACTCCCGCATCTCTCTCTGTCTGTCGCTGACTCCTTTCGCAGCGCCCGGGGTGAGTACATCTTTTAATTTTATTTGTGTCAGTTTTTCCACGTTTGCATATATATATATATATATATATATATATATATATATATATATATATATATATATATATATATATATATATATATATATATATATATATGTATATCCCAAATGTGATATGATATGTATATCCCAAATCCTCTCCCCCAGTGTACTTAATTCAAGCGCTGGGAGTCAGTGCGCCTCCCCCATTCATGGATCTGGTCCTTTTCTTTCCTCCGTTATACAGTAACTGTGAGAGTCCACTTCACAGCCTGCCTGGAAATTTAGTTTTCCGGTTTGCTTTTTGGCACATTAGTCCAGTTGAGCAGCCTGGGAAATACTTAGAAAAATAGGCCGCAGGTCTTGTGTGATTATATAATTCCCCGTCCTACACTAAAATTCAGATTTGGGCCACTTTTGTTCTGCGTAAAAATGACTAAAGTAGGTCAGAAGCGTTGAAATGTAATCCATTAACTAATGAATATATGTTATGTGTGTCTGGGAAACATTTGAAATGTGCATTAAGTGTGCTTGCTTGACACAACTCATTCACGAACTTGACTATTAAGTGCCAAATTGGTGAATTTCCCATTTCTCGAGAGGGCATTTAACACACCATTGATTAAACTAATTGGATTGGGCTTAGTGTGGCTGTGGGCATTCATGTATCCAATGTCCTTTTCATTACATCCTTGGCCAATGTCCCCACAGCACCCAGACTTGATTTTGTGATATTAATACTGTATATGTTCTCCTGCTGAACCTTTCATTATATAAAAAAAAAGCCCAGGGGGTCTTCTTTTGAGCTGATATTTATGAGTTGGAGCTGGAATTTGTTATCCAGGTTTGAAAATGGAAGACAAAAAGAGGCTGTGGCCATCCTATGTGTGTGTGTGTGTGTGTGTGTGCGTGCGTGCGTGCGTGCGTGTGTGCGTGCGTGTGTGTGTGCGTGTGTGTGAAACGAATGGGGAAGGGGTTGGTGTCGTTTTATGAATGGATAGGCATCTGGACAGCAGACATGTACATGTGTGTATGTGTGTGTTTATGTTAGTGTACTGGGAGGAGTCCAGGTCACTGAAAATCCTCTTCCTCACTGAATATCTCTTTCTGGCTTCTTTAACATGAAGTACATTTTGTTCAAGGCAGTTCAGTTTTTTTTTTAACCTGTAAACAACAAAAAGTTAAGACTGTCATGCCTGTACAATTAAAACTTATTAAGATTGAATATATTATTTCGGCACCAGGCACGTTGTTTTAGTGAGTTAAAGTGGAATTGCAGGGTTTGGCAAGCCAAGATGGGTTCAGTAACTTAATCAAAAGAATGCATGTGAAACCTTAAAAATATGTCAGTTTTGTTGCATATATTGGTGATAAGATCTGATCTATGACCAGGATAAATGATCAGTGTATACTATTCAGTTATAATGTGTGATTCCTGCTTTGAAGACAGTGTATTTGAACTTTCCCAACGCTGCAAGAAACTTGAACTGAACATTTATGTTTGGTGTTATGAGAAGCTGGTGTTGTGTGTCATATCTGGATTTCAGCTTTCAGAGCATTTGCTGATTCATGTCTCTGTCCCAGCTCTTTAGCCTCCTTTACTTTAACAATTTGTGCAGGTATTTATTCTTTCTCCATCCCTCATATTGTGTCACAAAACTTGTTTTTTTTGCCACTGCAGCACAACACATCCACAGCTTTAGCTTTCAGAATGACTTGTGTCATGTGAGTTAGAATATAAAAAAAATATCAAATAACGTGTCTCAACGTAGCTGCCACAATTTGTTTTTCATTGCTAGGCTCTGATTTTAAACAGTTTGTGTGTCATGCATGAGATTAATCATCCTTTATCCACCACAACGCTGTGTGACACACAAACGCTCCACGTTACAAGTGCAAATGCACGGTGTAACACATTGACAGCTGTCAGTCCACTTCCTGTGTGGCTGAATTCCTGTCATACCATCCCTGACCAGCATCCACAGGCTGTAAAACATTCCCGTGTTTTCAATCGTCGGCATGCTTTTGTGTTGTTGCTTCTTTTCTTTTTTTTTTCTCTAAAGTGAGCTGTCTGAGGGCAGTTTTATGGGAAGTTGGACAATTTTGGCTCATTACAAGCGTTACAAGGGGAAACTTGTCCATGTGGGCCTTGACTCAGCTTTTTGGGTGCCGGCCGCTTCGCCACTGTGATAAATATCGATCTGTCTCCTTCAACAGGGGAAAAAACAAAAAAGGAGGCAGCGCAGCAGAAATATGCTTCCTCTCTCGGGTTCACTTCCTCTGTGTGTGTGTGTGCCTGTGTGTGTGTGTGTGTTGGTGGTGTCGGTTGTCTCTCTGCCGCTGCCAGGGGAATGTTTGTGGTTGACTGTTTGCAGGCGCTGAGTCAAACACAGGTTTCGGGAAGATCAGTTTAAAAGTGGAACAACCTGAAACAATTTTTACAAAAGAAAACATCGACAAAGCAAGGCAGTACTTTTATTTTATAATCCATTTATTCTATATTTTTCTATGTGGAATCTCCATTCTCACACAAACTAGCAGTGAGCACTGCCATAGGAAACTACTGTTTTGGTCATAACTGGTAAAAAGTTGCTTTGAAGAGAAGAGTGTGGGTTTTTTTCTCGTACCACAGGAAAAGAGGAACCAAAGCTTTTGCTTGGACAGAAATGAGTTCACCAACATCTGATCTATTTCCTCTCAGCTCCGTTTTGGTTTCATTTCAAATGAAACGTGTGCAAGACGCTGACTAATCTCCAAACATCCTCCAGCACTACATTAAATGCACGTCAAAGGTAACTATATTCGTATCAAAATTAAATAAAGGTTCCTTCTGCTAGGTGGTGTTGTTGAAATCCGTTCCCAGTAAAGACCACCTGAGCTGCTGCAGTCTCACTTGACAGAGCTCACTCAAACTGTCAGTCCCATCTAATCGTAGTGCATGTCAGCACAGCTCGGTGGATAATAAAGATCTGTCAGAGAACCAATAACAACACGTGTGGTCCCAAAGCTTGGACTCGGATAGCTTGAAAAAACAGCAAAGCAGGATTGATGAGCTCTGGAAAAGGATGGCGTCCCATGGCGGTGGACCCTGGGACGGTGCACACTGGGTGATGATTTTTCACTGTCATTGCCTTTTGTTTCCCATGTCTACCCCCCCCCCCCCCCCCCCCCCACCCCACCACCCCACCCCACCTACCCCACCCCATGCAGGGCATTAGTTGTTGTTGTTTTTCTTTCCCCACCATGTGTACTGTAGGCTCCCAGGATGCGATGAGTTACAGAGGGCCGGTGTCATTACATCACCGCGCTGCTCGCTCGCCCACTTTTCTCCCCTCGCGTTCGAGGTATCCATTTACAGATTAAACTGCTGGAGCGGATGCCACTTTGAAACTCCACAGGACAACGTCTCCAGTAAACAAACAAACACATGTGGCCCCATACAGTGGCTGGGCGAATCCCTACAACTCCAAAAAAAAAACAAAACCAAACTGCACAGGAACTCACGGCAGGAATCAAAACCCTATGAAATTGATCTTCCACCACTGATGCAGTCCCTGACTCCCTGTTCCTGTGCGTTTCACAGAAACCACCAACTATGTTATGATAATATTTGACCAACCCGAGCAACCCCTCCATTCTGGTGAACGTGACAACAGTTTTGGTTTGGGGTTTTTTTTTTTTTTTTTTTGTAGTTGTCTGGTTTGAAACATTGACCACTGTTTCGCAAACTAACCAAGTATCTACACACGTTGAACGTTCAGGCAAAAGAAAATATTCATGTTTTAAATCAGGAAGCATAAAAAAATATATTTGTTTTCCAATCACCTAATTGATTAATCAAGTAAGAGCCAACTGTCAAGCTCCTGCTCTCAGCAAATGTTTGCTATATAAATATTTGATGTTTGATTGACTCATTCTTCATGTGAGTTGGTTTTATTTTGACAGTTGCTGGATTTTTTATTTCTTTTTTTTTTTTGAAGGCCTCGGCCTGAACTACAGTGATTTAAGTCACCAGCTGAAGGAGCCCCCCCCCCCCCCCCCCCCCCCCCCCGCCCCTCCCAAGCTCAACTCAGCTGAATCACTGCCATTTATTTTATGAGTCATTCCTCACTCGTTTCCGTTTGCCACTGTCGCTGCTGGCGAACATCCACTTCTGCTCCGTGTGACTGACGTCTAGGCTCAGCTGTAATTCGAATGATTTAAAATCAATAAACTGTTTAGTGAAAGCAAAAGCCCTTGAGATTTAATTTTGTTGGGTTTTTTTGAAAAGGGAACTGGATATAAGAATAACTTGGACACAGGTGTTTTCAGATTGGGCAGGAAGTCTTAGAAGCTGAAGAAAACCAGCAGCGGTGCAACATGCAACTCCAGACTGAACCTAGTGTGAACACCAGCAAGTACTTCACTATGCTGTCCTTGCAGATACTATAATATCAACAGTAGAAACACTTTATAAAACACTTTTGTCAAACAGACATCAATATATATTAAATAAATTGGCGCTGCTGATGTTCAGTGTAATAGTTTTCCTGGATAGCCACAATGTCAATTCATGTCCCATTTCCCCAGGTGTTAGGTTATCACGGAAACAACAGACACAGGAAAAAACCCTGACCCAGAATCAACCCTTGTTTTGTTTTGTTTTTGCTGTGAGAACATAAGGCTATAAGCACTTTGCCACAACCGAATGCCATCAACCTAATACCATGATGGTGACATTCCCTCCGGCCACATCTCTACTGTGTATCTCAATGTTTCCTGTCAGAAACAGAAATGTGTGGCATGTTTTTCCAAATTTAAAATGTCTGTCATGGTTTCTGATATCAAAAACAATCAGGAGTAATGATAGTGAAGAAGGAGAGCCACATGCAAGGACTGCAAAAACTGAAAGATGAATGTAAAATTATAACGAAATGAAATGGAAAATGTGTAGGGAGTCTTGAGTTCCTGTCTCGGTTAGTGGTTTTGCAAGGGATGGGATCATGCCAGCAGGACTGAGTAGGTGTGTGTAGAACCAGTCCTCCCCCACTGACTTCAAAAATGTCGGAAGCAAGCACAGGATATTGTGGTGTTATTGTGTTACCGTCAGCACTCTGCTGCCGAGCTCACAGGTGATGCCTTGAAGGGGAATTTTCCAGTTGCATCACTGCTTTCATTCTCCTTTCCCCAGGTGTCTTATGTCGTAGCTGCATTACACATGATCCTGTTGGGAGGGTTTAGTTTCCCAAATCCACCCACTTGCCTGCAGTGTATGAATATGCACTGATTCATTTGCAGGTTAATGTAGTTGGCAGACGACTGTGTTGATGTTCACCTCGGAAAATAAAATAATATTGAATCTCATGGAATGTGTTACCTGGATGCAGACAAAATGTCTCATGCATTCCACCAAAAGAGGGATGTTTTACCTTGATGCAATGCGGGTTCGGTATATGTGAACCATGTACTGTGATTTATTTCAAATTCCTCTGTACTGCAGAGGTTAAGCTTTATCCATTAAAGGCCACACCAAAAAAAAAAAAAAAAAAAAAAAAATCTGATTTAATCCCCCCAGCAACTGCTTGGTTGCGTGGTTGTTTGGTTGCCGTGCTACAAGTGACGCCTACACCCAGCGAGAAGCTACTTTTTGAATGCTCGCTGCCACTTTTGACTCATTTCATCTGCATCATTTACACTTGCTCTGTGTCGGGATCGCATCTATGCAAATACAGCACACTTGCAGAGCTCCCACATTTTCCTCTCTTCGGGGTGGAGCAGCCGCGTCGTGATTTCACCTCACTAATGTTGATCAACTCGAGCGGTTGTGTTGATTTTGTGGATGGACGGGGGAATCTAGGAGAGGTTAGCCTGCATTAACACACAGTTGTGTTTCATAAGTCCAATCTGTCTCGCTGGCAGTATTTCACAGCGGCCAGAATAATGGATGAAATGCCACGCGCACACACGAGGAGCACACTTAAGCCTGCACAGACGGGCAAAGTGGCACAAACAGCAACAGTGCAGATTGACAGAAGCGCACCCGTGCGCAAACACGTGGGCACGTAGATAAACACCAACGCTCTCCTTCGCTCAGTTGTACATGTACACCCACACGCACATTTGATTTAGGACGTTCCCTCTTCATTCGTCTGCATAATCTACTCTGCGAATGCGACGCCTCAGTGGGTCTGATTGGATTTGATAAAAACTTGATTCGATTGAAACGGGAGGGGAGGTGGATACAGCCATGCAATGTATTTTGTTTGTATGTGTGTGTATATGTATATTCTGTCAAAGGTCACCTGAAAGTGTTGATTCCATCCTACAGGGTCATTTGAATTGCTTTTAATATCCCTCACAATGTTCACATTGGGTCTCAATAATCCACAATAGAACAATAGAAATGTGACTTAAAGGGTCCCTGAAATAATTCTATTAAAATACACCAGTATTTAGCATTATTTTTCCCCCTTTCGAATGATATATGACACACCAATGACAATCACACCACTATCTTGCTCTTGAGCGCCGAACGTCTAAAAATGCCTTTAAATCTCCCGCCCTGTGAATCTGACCTAGTTTTCCCAACTTGCCGTAGTTTTGCGCTGTGACGTATGAGGAGTTATTTACTTCCGCCCACAACAGCTGATCGTAGTGTCTTGTTTACATGTGCTCTGCATTATCGCGTTATTTAGCAGTTTTTTAGAGTCATGCCTAAGCGTTGTGTTGCGGCTGGGTGTTCCCAAATGCCCAGTCCGTCTGTAAGTGTCCATAAATTCCCAAAAGATGAAACTTTGAGGAGATTATGGACAAAACAAGTGCAGCGCACTCGCTCCAACTGGACACCAACAGAGGCCTCCTATCTCTGCAGTCAACATTTCACGGATGACTGTTACGAAACAGCACCCGCAATCCGAGAGTCACTTGGTTTTGATGTGAAGAGGAAACGTATCCTGAAACCTGGTTCTGTCCCCACCATTTTTAAACGGCTTTTTAACGGATTTTTAAACCCAACTTTCAGTAAGTCTTTTTAAAACCTGCTAAAACTTAAGACAAATAGACCAATAAACTTTGCAAAACACCCACTCTGACACAAGGGTAAATACCCGGTCACACACAATATGTGCACAGGGGTAAATACCCGGTCACGCACAATATGTGCACACGGGTAAATACCCGGTCACGCACAATATGTGCACACGGGTAAATATCCGGTCACGCACAATATGTGCACACGGGTAAATACCCGGTCACGCACAATATGTACTCACGGGTAAATACCCGGTCACACACAATATGTACTCACGGCGCAAACATGTATGGTTGAACGCCTTGGTTTTCTTCTAATTCTTCCTCCGATGATTCCTCTCCTTCATCTTCGTCCAAAACCAACGATACGTCACTTAAATCTTCGCTAACATCGCTCCTAGGTGCTTCTGTATCGCCAAACCCCTCCATTCTTCAATCAGCTGATGTTGTTTTGGCTGGGACATATAACCCCTCGTACGTCATATCCGGTCTAGCTCAGGCGGCTCACATTTATGGCCCGCAAATATACCGTCGTCTGCTGCATCATGTAAAGTCAATTAAAAGGGTCGGAATTCGGACTTTTATCTGGGAATGTTATATACCTTTCGAAAGCATATTTATTCTTCTTTCTAAAGATGAAATCTGAAAAACATTTCAGTTACCCTTTAAACTAAAAATATAATATAAATATACAAAAAAAAATAAAACAAAACTACAGAGAAAGTGTATGCTGGGAACTAAATATGACCTGCTGGAAGTCAGAGTGCCATCTCACTGTTGTCCTCCAAATTGGGAGTTGAAGTAGAACGCATCATACGACTCAATGTGCTGTAAGTGGCTCCTCCGCTGATACATTTCACCTGGTATTTTCATCCATTACAGGCTGCAACGCACTAATGTTTACACACTTGCATAATCCAGGATCACTCTAGACATTATTTTCCATGACATTATGTCTAAATTACTTTTGAAAATAATCCAACGTTCTGTAGAAACAGGGGGAAAATGAAGCTTTCCGCTACTCTTCTAAGACAATAACAACAATGGCAGCCAACTTTGTCATCTTTGTCATCTGTCCGTATGAATCACCAGTGTTAATGTTTATACCGTACTATTCTCTGCAAGCATGTGTGTGTGATTTCATTACAAAAACAAACAACAGCACCGACTCGTGGCTCGACGTGAAAATTACTTTGTCTTTTATTCAAAGTACCACAAAATCACAAACTGGAAGTTCATTTCTAAAAGGTAAATTACATCGGTAGAGTTTGTGCAGGAAATAGTAGGATGTGCCGGAAGGGTGAGCGGGTGTGTTTTGCATTTTTGTGTGTGTGTGTGTGTGTGTGTGTGTGTGTGTGTGTGTGTGTGTGTGTGTGTGTGTGTGTGTTTTGCTTTGTGCTGCTGAGGTGAATCAGCTGGATATGAACAGGAACGAATGGCATGTCTTTATCAACTCGTATGAAAGATAATTTACAATCAAAAGCTTTTCTAATAAATTCTTCTGTATCAAATTCCTCGTTCAGAGTGAGGTCTGTTGTTTGTGTGTGTTTGGATATTGTGTGTGCATAGTGTGCTGTTTGAGTGTTTGACAAAGCCTCGGGAATCAGGTTAACCTCTTTGCCACGACTATGAAAAATTCAAAGTACACACACACACACACACACACACACACACACACCCACACACACACACACACACACACACACACACACACACACACATGCACACTTTAGCCTCTCTGCACTTAAACATGATAAAATGTGAAGCAGGCGTCAAACTTGTTCGGTGTGCGTTGTTTATGTAACCCTCTGGGGACCTGTGTACCCACCTAGTGCTCGAGGTATCTTAGCCTGCACTAATGCATTGGACCGTTACACAAAGACCCAAGCTCAAGCTTTTACATAATACCTTTTCAGAGTTTTTTGGCAAAGCGAGGTGGGCAACGAGCAGCCCACAAGCCACATCTGCCCTTGCTTGTTATTTAGTTCAGTCTCGTCCCAGATTAGCTTAGATTTCTTATTTTTTTCCTGTACAATTTATCCAGGAACATGTTTGTTTTTTTCTTCTTTTTTGACGGCTTATATGACATTTTCTGGAATGATTATTCATTATTTGGAAACTGCTTCACATGAAAACAGAAAGGGTTCCTCTATCGGTACAAAATGATTTATTTTGACGACTATTCAATCTCTGGCCCTTTTGCTCTCCATTACATGTGCAGCCTCACATAAAGATCGCATACCTCATTCAGCCAGGTGAAAAGCTTTAGTCTCCCTTATCTCCTGGTAAATCTTCATTCAGCTTGAGTTCTCTGGTTTGCTGTTATATAAGTCAGGCATTGATCAAGGATAAATGCTCACAACCTGAAATCAGGATTAGGAACAGCGTGCCCTTTGAGCCAACGCTTCCTTATTTATAAGCTGCATTTGTCTGTTATCATTTTAGTAGAAAATGTTCAGTACTTTTATTGGTTTAATGACCCATAGTCATAATAAACTTTCTGTTTATCACTATTAGGAACAGCTGAACTGGAAGTCGATGTTCTTTCAGCATGATCACTACATTTGTCTGTCTATGATTATCCACTGTAACCCACTGGCCAATGCCAAACTTTCCTATCAGAAACCCTGTTAATGGAAACGCCCCTCTCTGATCTGATATCACAATGAGCCCAAAATCAATGGACACACTTATTGTCAGGAATTTATTAAAGTGGGAGACTTCTAAATGAAACCAATGGTCGTTTTCACAGGTCTCCTATGCAGTGTATGACAAACAAGGCCAAGGTCAGATGTCATCTCTATATGGCCTAAAGTGTTTTATTTCATTAGATGAAACAAAATATGTAAATGCAACATGTCATTCCTTTATTCTTCCAGGTTAGCAGCACAGTTGTTAAGCCTATCTTCACATTCTGTGGCGTGTCGACCAATCAGAGCCGGAGTTGCACGCCTCGCATTCAATTCAGTGTTTTGCAATTTGTGCAACACATTTGCTCCAAGAGGACAGACTTTCTGTCTTGCTTTGGGGTTGTTGTTTGGTTTTTTTGTCAGTCATTAGCTCTGTTGGCCCAGGACCTCCTGTTGGGATCCACTGAGATTAATAAAAACTTCCTGCGATGTTATTTCTAAACAGAAACAGCAGTCAATGACATCGTCATTAGTTTATCATTGAAAATGTTGACTCATTCTGGACTCTATGTGTTTTTCATTTATTTCCAAAAAGCATTTCTGGTTATTTCAGCTTCGCATCATTGCTCAAGTTGCAGACAGTCTTTTACTATTTCTGTCGTTGAGGCCGATGGGAGTCTGCTGAGCAGAAAGTCAATGTCCTTTGGTATTAATGACATATTGTCCTGCCTGTGGTGATCTGATGTATAGTTTACCTGCTACTAACAGATTGAAAAAAGAGCTGTTGACCAACAGAAATGGCACAAACATCAACATGAGCAGCATGCAGCTCAGTGCTTGACTCACATTATATGTGCTCTTGATTATCAAAACAATCTCTCTCTCTCTCTCTCTCTCTCTCTCTCTCTCTCTCTCTCTCTCTCTCTCTCTCTCTCTCTCTCTGCATTAACAGTGAGAGTGAAGCACAGACATTGTTGGATCAATGTGAACCAAAAGCACTGGCAGAATGAGAAAACAAGAGGCAAATGATAAATATCCCTGCTGTCCTTTTTAAGGATCTCACACAGCATCCGGCCCCACATCATCAGAAGGACAGCAACAATGTGTAACAGAGCGATTGGATATTTAATGGCGGCATTGCATAAGCAGTGATTGATTAGAGACAATGTGGATGGAAGTGATCAAAGTTACACTTCACCCATGCCGGTAATCACCGCAAGAAGACAAAGCTGAGGGCTTTACTGGTTGCTAAGGCAATTGGGTAACCAAGGAACTAATTAGCAGTGTTTCATTATACTACAATTACTACTACTACTTATCTCAGTTAGCATGTGTTGGTGTAATGACACAGTGAAAAAGCAGCAATAAGGTTGTTACTTAGTGTAATTGGGGATACATGTACTGAAAAACAAGCATTTCCACCTTCATTTTTTCATTTTATTGTCTGCCAGTCATGCTAGATTTGCAGTGACTGTCATGAATGTCTTTATTTTATGATCCAAAGAACCGAAGGAGTTGAGTGATCCGAGTCATTATCGAGTTCGAGGCTATGAAGGGCAGCTCTTTCTTGTTAAACCTTTGTCCGACTGTGCAACTCGGTCTTTAACGTCATCATATCCTCTCTTCAGCGGGAACGCTCATTTAACCGTGAGCTATTACTTTAATAACATGGTGAACTACACACAGAGTCTTGCAGGGAATTCATCTGGTGCTGTGTTATTATAGAAATCCATAATCGAGCCATCGCTTGAGCCCGGCAGGTAGTGCATGCTGGATAGACGCCTCAGTCCCGGCGCAGGGTGATGGACTGAGTTTCATTTCCTCGCCGGTACCGGCGCGCTTAATTCCCTAATGGAACAGTAGAGAGGTCTGAGCGATGGGAAGAGAGACAGAGAGAGTAATAAATGTGGATGGGGGGAGAGAGAGAGAGAGAGAGAGAGAGAGAAGGGGGAGGCAGGGAAGGAAGGAAGCAGCAGGCAGACAATTCAGAAATTCTGAGTCATGCCTGGAGTCTGAAATGTAGGCTGAACAACTTGTTTAATCTCTAATGGACTGCTCAGGGACTCCAGCCAATTCATGTGTGTGTGAGAGGGGTCAGTGGCTCCAATATAGAGGGCCAGTCCCCACAGCCCCCGACCATTTGACTCCATGTCCCCGTTAGTGAAAGAGAAGGGGAGAGGCTGCCATTAAAGATTGCCTCTCCTGTGTGTGTGTGTGTGTGTGTGCGTGTGTGTGTGTGTGTGTGTGTGTGTGTGTGTGTGTGTGTGTGTGTGTGTGTGTGTGTGTGTGTGTGTGTGTGTGTGTGTGTGTGTGTGTGTGTGAGAGACGGCCTAAATTTGTCTACACACTTACAATATGGGGAGATGTCTTCCTCGTGGGCACGAAAAACAAGTCTTCATTAGAAAAATCATTTTCATTCAATGTAATATTCCCCCTGGAGTGACGGAAATTGAATTGTGTGTTCGCATGTGAATGGGTGTGTTTTTGTTTTTCTGTATTGGTGGGGACCACAACTGAAAGCCAAGGTCCCAGTTCAGAAAATAATTTCAATTTCAGATTAAAATATGCTTTAAGGTCAGACCATGGTTAAGGGAGCAGTAGCAGGAGACATCTAGGGATCAGGGAAATTCCTTTTCCATGTGTCTTTTCACCCAAAATCCATCTGAAATGGAAGAAACTGGCGGTAAATCCATGAACTATTGTATAAAATATGCATTTCTAAAAGTGAAGTGTAAGTGAGATTCATAAAAAAATCAGAAAACATGTTTGAAAGACCTTCAGTTGCAGACTGTTTGAGGACTCCTGAGTTTTAGGCTTCGGCACTGACTTCAAAGTAAGTGTGCAGGAAATAAATGTGAGTTGATGTAGTGGAGATCCAAACTATTTACACTCTTACTCTGGGAAATGTTGTCTTATGTGGACAGTCCCTGCTGTGAAAGTATGTAATTTTATGTATAAAGACTATATAAGTGTTCGGTAGGGAAGTAAGAAATTATTGTAAATTAATGCGATGTCCCCATGAAGGCATGAAAACACATACAGTGTGCACGTGTTTCTTTGTTTTTCCATTGTGGGAAAATAACTCTGTTGTCACATTGAAATAAGATGCAAACTTTTTCATTGAAGATGTGTTTTTCAAGGTGAGCAGGAGAATGATTGCAAGTCACGACAGTGTCGTCAGACGGCATGAGGACACGTTTTGTGCGTATGTTCATATGTGTGCCATTCTTTCGCCCCCTTCGGCTCACATGATGGTTGTAACTGACGATGACTCAGACCACCCCCCCCTCCTCCACCTTTCCCTCATCCATCCTCTCCTTTTTTTAACCTCCTCTTTCCCCCCTTTCTTTCCCGTTCATTTCCTTCCTCCCTCTTCTCTTGGAGATTCGGCGCAGCAGCAGCTCTCATGTTTTCAATGGCAAGTATTGTGGATTAAGAATCAGGATTTAGATGTGTTCTCCACCCACCGACTGACGATTCACGATCACGAGTCACTCCAGATTACTCAATTAAATCATTTCGTGGCAGCTGGTGGTGGCGTGACTGATCACAGCTGTGGCGCATGGTTCATTTTATGTGAAGCTTATAATAATTGAAAAGTTTCATTATAATAGAAAACAAGTGAAATAGCATGTGAAACGAAACATCTGAATTACTAAGATTTTATTCATGCTTGACGATACCTTGAATGGTCAAACTGATCCAGAATAAAATGTCAAGAAAAACAGTTAATTGTTGCAATATTTCATTTGGTGATTATTTATAACTTCCAAATGATGTTGTATGGACTTTTTGTTTTAATGATAATTTTATGTATCTGAATGGGTTGATTGAGCTGTGAGCTGCTTGTTGGCATTGTGTGCTAGCAGAGCTGGTTTCCATCGATCAACATCAGAGGTTCAGTTCTGAATGTTTGGACTCATAAGACTGATTGCACATGTTCATGCAATTTGAAAGTTAAAGTAAAAGTTTCTTCTATTCTTCAAAAAATATAATAAAAGCCAGATTTAATGCTTGAAACAAAACAATAAATGTAAAAAAAAAAAAAAAAAGCCATCTTATATGCACTATTTAGTCATAGGATTATTGCAGAGACACCCTGAAGTATCATATTATTTTAAAGCTGTATTGTTCTTTCCTTTTTAGGGTTCAGACTTTGAAGTCTCAGTGCAATAGTACTTATTAGATATTTGAACTCAGACGCCTGGTGCCATGTTGACAGTGCAGCAATCTCATATCCAGTTTGATAAAAGGGTTTTTACAGAGGACAGAATAATAATAATAATGTTTTATGCTTCAGGCTTTCAACTTGGAGTCGGACACAAAATCAGACAAACAGTTGCTATTAGTCTCAGATGTGCTTGTCAGTGATTACGAGGTGTGTTTAGGAGAAGACTCGGAAAAAAAAACCTCTTGAGTTATTTCCGGCTTATTGCAATTCATGTGAAACAATTATTCACATTTTATTAAAAAAAAAAAATTGTATAGTGTTTAATTATAGTTATCGCTGTTGCAGTAAAATATTGTATTCTCTCTTTTTAAAAAGCAGATTTTGGCAAATGGATGTATGTAAACATGACAATGTAAAGTGATAAATTGCATATTAAAAAAATCAATTTTCTGGCTTGTACTTCTTCTTCACTGTATTGATACAAAGTAGCACAGGATCCATAATAAAGGACAGCGTTTCATGTCCAAACATGTCAGAACAGACCAACAATCTTACTCCTGAGACAAATCCTCTCACACGTCATGATTTCTCTGCCTTTTATTTTATTTTGCACTGAAATTGAAAACACAACAAAAATGCATTTTCTCATCCTCCTACTTCTCCACCGCTTCCAACTCCTCCGCCTCCTTTCCGTTCTGTTCGCGTCCAACAACAGCAAAGCGGCGTGATTGTTTTTTTTTGCTGTTTTTTTTGTTTGTTTTGTTTATTGATACCAGTTTCACTGTGTCTTCACTGAGGCCAGAGTGAGTTCTCATTCCTGTTTCTGTGCTTCATGCGAACATACAGCTGAGATGCATTCATCTTTTTTTTTCCTCTACGTGCAACAATTCAAGTGGGCTGATGTGAGCACGATGCTCTGGCTCGTCGTGTGTGTGTGTGCATGCGTGCGTGCCTGCATGTGTGTGTGTCTGCAGCTGTGGCTCTTGTCCACTGTGTGTGAGGCGAGGTTATGGCATCCTGTTCCTTTTCCTCGCTGCCTCTCCATCTGGAGCCCAGCCAGCCTCAGTCAACTGTGCATTACAGTAGGATACAGCCCCATTATCACTGTGGAGAATGCCGGCATCCGGACTGAGGCCTGCTGTGTAATTGTACGTGCGTGCATGCGTGCGTGCGTGCGTTCGTGCATGTCCTTATGATTGTGTGGACATTGGTGCTCAAGGGAAAGGACCTTTTACAAATTCTGAAATATAAATAAATCCATATTCCCACAGTCTTGATGTAAGAAACTGTTGTATACGTTGTTTTATGGAGATACGATTGTAAACTAGGGGACAAAGAGGTCAGCTCTCTCGACCTATAATTTGGCTTTTGGCTATTGATGCTGTTCAAGTTTGTATGTTCTACCTGTTTGTACGTGGTGTATTCTGCAACCCTTCCATTTCCCTCCTACAATGTGACCCAAAATCATGTGTTATATGTTAAATGGTGACTCTGAGTTGCCTGTCGGGGTGGAGGTGTGTCCCTCTCTGTTGGCCTTCATGGTTGGGCTTTTTGTCCACGGTTCCCTGCTTCTCTCCTCTTGGTAGCTGAGATAGCCTCCCGGTCTCACTACCCTGAGACAAACCTGGTATCAAAGCCAGATGGAGGGTTTATTTTTTTATTTTTTGTAGTTTTACCAAGCTTGAGCAGTATTACTGAACACACGTTTGCATTACAAGGCACCAAGAACTTGTTCAGTCCTCAAAACCAGTTTAGTTTTGTCAGTTCATGCTTGGGATGTATTTTGATAATCTGGGCCAAATTTGGATTAAAAAAAGGACCCAAATACATGTGGGTTCCCGCTAACACATGTATTTTTAACATCAGACCAAAGTATTTACCCACAACACATGTTGGACAGCTGTTGTGATGTGTAATTTTCCACATGGTTTACCGCATGAATGCTGATCTAAATGCAGAACAATCCATGTTTTTACCCGCTAAAACCTCACAAACCGGTCAGAAAATGCACAAAGACACCAAACGGGGGTAGGAATTATACGACAGTGTACATCAGTTATTATCTTCTGCAGTAATCCGACATTTATGAAGTTTGCCAAATCCTGCGGTTGGTCTGTTCAGAACTGTTTGATGTGGGCTGCAGCGAGGCCTCAATCCATCAGAGTCATGATGAAACAACGTGGTTTACATCATCAAAGCCATCAGGGGAGGTGCTACATTGTGGAGAAGCTGAAGTGCCACTTCAATGACTAAGGTTTTGAGGGTCCCTACTGTCTCAGTCAAATACAACTGTGTATTCAATTAGATCCATATCACCATTACCTGTGTTGAGGTTTTTCCTCATTCACATCCTCACATGTGGAAATCCACTTGATTGAAACACAGAAGCAGCTCGAGTCGCATGAGAACACCGGTGCTGAAAGCATAAGCTCCTCACTTGTAAACACGGCGGGCGGCAGAAACACGCCGCCATGTTCGCACATCTGTATCAGCTCGCTGAAGGTGAGGATGTGGGTTTGTGCAGGTATCTGTCAAATGCAAACTTGATAATATTTACACGGTGAGATAAGCCAAAGAAAACCTGTTCTTACTTTTGTTTTCCGAATAGGAAAACTTATTTCAGAGACGCTGCAGCTCAGGGATTCTCTATGGAGACACGTGAGCCGGACGTTGCTCTCTCTCTCTCCCTCTCTCTCTCTCGCTCTTCTTCCTGTCTGTCTTTAACATCTCATCCAAATGTCCCAGCGGCAGATTTACATTTCTCCATTTTGGGAATCAGGCTGCAGCCAAACAGGAAGTGAATTCTTTCTTGAAGTTATTTTTGCGAATGTGTTCTGAAACAGAATCAGAGGGAGGGGACGCACAAAGTCAGACCACTGCTTTTATCAGCATTACTTTGCATGTCTGGGTAAGTGGTTTTGACCAGGGTGAGTGTGTCACTTGGCCCTTCACTCGCTTGTCTCATTGCCTTTGTTTGCATATTGCTGATAGAGGGAGAACGAATAGTGGACATGTGGGCAAAATAAGGTGTCGCTTTCAGTGTGGAAAAGCCTCGTCATTGTTTGGCCTGCACCCTCCTCGATCAGAAGAGCTCCTGACGGTGAAAAGAACTCGTTCACATTCAAAGAAATATGTTGGACGGAGTTTAAACAAGTGTTTTATTGTCTTGCCACTGGCATTGTGGCATTGTACATGCCAGTGAAAATTAAAGAACGTCTCCGTTTAAATGAGGAAAACACAACTTTTGTGAAACACTGCTACCATGCCTGTGCACCACGGCCATAGTAAGTGGTTCTTGTGGCCACGGACGAGTGGATGGACAATAACAACAATGGCGGACTTCAGTGCATCACAACTCCCAGTCCATATTCTCCAGGGACTTGGTGGTTTTATAGTTGACGGTCATTGTAATGGCAATTCAACTTGCTCGCCTGTCCATACGATTGGTCGTGTACTCACGACTCGCTGTTGTTTATGTTTATAATGTGTTGTTCTCTGCACCTGTGTGTGTGATTTTATTATAAAAACAAACAACACTACCAACACTTTTCTGCCAATGCTCTCTCGTTTTAATTTCGACAATTAGCTCACCACGTTGCTCTCGGCAAAGTAGTGATGGTTTGTTGACGTGCTTTTCTGTAACTAACCCTTTAAAACACTGGCCTTGATCTACGAATACAGTCGAAATACAGGCACTTGTAAAGTGCGTAAAGGACGTTAGAGAGAGAGGAAGGAGGGTAACATTCAAGGTGTGAGATTACGTGAGCAGTGCAACAAGAGAAATCTGCAGGAGTGAATGAAAGTGAAGGGTGAGTCGCCTGAGATGTTCAAGGAAGTAAATTGAAGACGGAGGGGGAGGAGGTGAAGTGAGGAAAAGGTGTCAGAGACAGCGAGAGTGTGAAGAAAGAAAATGAGAGATGTGTTTGTGTGTGGGTTTTTTGTTTTGGGGGGGGGGTTCTGCAACACTCGACTGAGCTCATGTCACTAGACAAATAAATCCAGCAGGTAGAAAGTTGAAACAATATCACAGCAGCAAAACACATTTCACTTGTCTCATTTCCTGAGAAACACATTTGGGAAATTGCTACTGTTTATTTTCTTTCTGAGCGTCACGTAAGACCAGGCATGTCTCCTGGAAAATGTATATAGACGTAATTTCCAACAGCAAAAAGATGTTGAAACGAAACTCATGTTTTCGTGAGGTATACACAATACGAGCCCGAACAAAGGATTGAAAATGTATGTCAGAACAAGTGTTGACTTTTTTATAATCCCACAAGATGATTTCCGAAAGTCAGCATCACCCCGGTGTCCAATCCTTAGAGACGATATCCAACAGCCAGATGTGGAAACTTCCAACTTCTTGAAACATTAGCACACTTGTCGGTACTTTCATAAACTAACAAATGCAAGTATTGCAATACCACATTGTGCCGCACGAAGATAAACTGATGGGATTTCCTTCATCTATTCCCTTCAATAAAACAAATGAAAAAATATCGGACACCAAAATAAACGGGAATTATGAAAAACTACTGAAAGTCGGAGGAACAGGGACTCACGGCTGTCGTCCAGTGGCCACAAGTGGTATTACTTTAATCTTGAACACTGTACCTTTAGACTTCATAACGTTGTGTGTGTGGTTGTGTTTTTGTTAAGCTTGGTGTCCAGAGTTGTAGTTTTCCTAACTTCCTCTACCGCTGATGACTCCATGCTGTGACCTTTGACCCCTGGAGGAAACGAGGTGCCGTTAAGGAAGCTGCTCCGCCATCTGGCCCTCATCTTCTCATCGCTGCTGTAAAACACATCCAGGACACGAGTCGCAGATCACTGAGCAGTGTAACGCACAGCACGCTGCATGACTTTACCACCTCATCCCTTCCTCAGCCTCCCCTTCCTCCTCATCTTCCTCTCCCTCGGGCCGCTCGCTGCTTGTCTTGTTAATTTAGTGCTCTCTCCATAAACACACACATAATAAAACACACCAACAAACACATCATGAAAAAAAAAGAAAGGAAAAAACCCCAGCCAGTTCTGATTGTCTTGATTATTGGACAACCAATCAAAACATGTGACAGCGTTTCCCTGCAGGGTGACTGTGTCTGAACATTTTAGGCTCTTAATTATTTTTCTTGCTTGGCTACCTGGCCACCGGTTTCTTTTGTCTTTTCAGTGTTGAAACTGCATATTTAGGGACAGAATTCATAACCCTATGTGACAATATCATACCTTTGCATGGATTGGAGTTGGATGATATATTTCTTTCATCAGAAATGTTGGATTTTAAGGAATCCAGGTGATGATTTTGCAGTTTTATCCCTTAAACCAGTTTTCCAAACCGTTCTTTCCCACAAAGAGGGGAAGAAAATGCTGCAGACCTATTTTCTATGCCTCTGAACCAGTGTCTTGGATAATAATTATTTTACTACAAACATGGACATAACAACACATAATATTGGATTCTATTTTTGAGGAATCGCCCGGGTTTTACTTCCACAAAACAAGCAGGTTTCCGGTTTGATTGTGTTACACTCAGGTTCACAGTGTGTTATTGGATGTGAATCACAAAAGGGGCTCGATGAAAATTCAGTCACTTTTCCCCTTTTATTGTAACTCTGTGGGAGAGTTATAGTGCTTCGAATCAATGAGAGAGAAAAAGGCACTGCAGCAATTCTTTCAGTCACAATTCATTGGTTTTATTGAACTACAAATTCAGCACAAACTAATCAATAACCTGTGAGAGAAAGTCTTCCGTAACAAAATGTACATTTTTGGGGCTATTTTAAAGTTACAGCACCAAAACCTGCTGCTTGTGTTTCTCCAGGTGTGTAACACACATTAAGGACAATTAGCTGCTTATTGAAATGTTTTGACAACATGCCTAGCACTTCCACTTTATATTTATGAAATTTTTTATCTTCATGTGTAATACATGAACACACGTAATCTGCGAATATTACATTTGTTTCATGCTTTGAATGTGTAGTTTAGAAAAACCTACAATTAAACAAAATTTGTTTATACATCCTATTCGTGATATTTACGAATGTTAGCATAAAGGCCATTGGAATACCACTGTTCACCATAAGGTGGTGTAGTGATGTCACTGTAGTTCACTGCTCAAGAAAAGTATGTACAGGGTTTGGAAAAATAAGTTTGACTTCAGCCTAAACGCTTCGGTCACTAATTACAAGAAGGATGTTGTCACATTGGCACAGAAAGTTGACAGAAATTGTTTGTTTTTCTTTTCTGTTTTGTTTTAATGCTCTTTTAACAATTGCATATTATAGTTTTTAGCACTTAAAGATTCACCAGTGTACAATCTGAGGTCACCTATATACTGAGACATCTTTTAGATACCTTGATTGAAACATCTGCACATGCAGTTCTTCCTGTTGTTTAGCCAATATAGAGAATGCATTATTGTTGTTGTTGTTGTTGTTGTTGTTGTTGTTGTTGTTGTTAATAATAATAATAATAATAGTAATAGTAATAATGATAATCAGGCTGAATCCAATGATTTAGAAGAATATTATATGACATTTTGGGCATTTTCTGACGTTTCAAAAAATTCAGTAGCAGTGAAATCTAAGTCATTTATGTCTTCTTATGCATCTTTATGGTTTTTGTAGACTAAATGTGGCATAATACAGTCAAAATTTTCAGTGTGGACTATTAATCGATGAGTGTCTGAAATCATTTTACGATAATGGAGTTTAGTTTAGTTAATTGCTGTGGAATTGCTGTGGAAAATGCAGATTTTTTTCCATCAGTTTGTTGCTTATCTTTGGTAAAATTCTACAAAGTTATCTCCCTATCTTCCAAATATGTATTGTAATATGTTCTGAAGACAGCATTGATTCTCTTTCGTGTTTTATTTCCCAAGTTGCCTCATCATTGTTTCTTTTAATCATTACTTTTGAGGTGTCAGAAACATGCATTTACACTCATATGCTCACTCAAATCTCCAGTGTGGAATGAAGGAGCAGGAGGAAGAGGCAGAGATGAGGCTGAGAGATATTTTTGACTTGACTTCACAGTCGGATGTCTGAAGAGGCTGACGTCAGCTTCGCCATTCTGCACCTTTTGTCACGTTTTGCCTGCAACTTTCATCTAAGACGGTGGCGCTCGTGCACAAACACACAGATCTGGGATGCATGCAACAAAAAAAAGAAATAAATATTGCACCCTCATTTTGCCTGCATACACACACACACACACACACACACACACACGCACACACACGCACACACACACATACACAACCCCTCCCAACCTCATTCTCACTCCTCCCAGAGGCACAGAGATATTTTTATCTTCTGTAGAGCCCAAACACTAATGAAGCATCGACGACACAAACACATTTCCATGATTTTTCATATCTGGCTTCTACCGCCGCTGCGGTGACACACCGCTGCATCTCCGTCTGCTGCTGTGAACAGAAACTGTCACAGTGCATGAAAGTCGAGATCACTGGGAGTCATGTCTGATGCTTTTCCACGATATGCACGACATTACAAACAGCCATTCAAGTCCCGTCTTATTTCACACACATTTAAGTTTGTTTCCGATATGCTTAAGAAACAGCTGATCAAATAATGGCTTTTATCAACTTCCTTTCTTTCTCAACCTACTTTTTGATTTTCTGATTAGAAATTATCATAAAACTATGGTACACTTTATTAAAACATATATTGAAAATAAGAAAACCTCAAATTAGCTGTTGCAAAAGTGTAACGGGCAGGACAATTGCAAGCTATATAGAGAGAATTACAGTGTAAGTCAATGCAAATGCTTCTTGTCAGATTTCTGTTTTTTAATGTGATATTCATAAAGATATAAAATACTGCTTCAGGCGAGACCAAAGCCAATCCTCAATGCATGGCGGGCATAATCATACCACCAACTGAATGTCCTGCAACATCTGCTGCTAACTTATACTATTACTAACCTGGCTAAGAACAAAGTGGCCTTGTTTTATAACAGTGAACCTTCAAAGATGTGGATTTCTGTTTTTCTTATTGAACCCAGCTTTAATTTTGGAGCAACAAGAAACAGGACTTTAATAGCCTTCCTCTTCATCTTCTTCTTAAAAAAACAAAACAAATATGCTGAAATGAAGGTTTACACAACCAATACAAGCTCGAGATGCAATTTATCTATTTGCTTCATCATAAGACCTGAAATTACTGTTTTAATCTGTCACTCGACATGTGCAGACATAAAGAGGATCGTATCGTGTTATTGCTGTCGAGGGATGTGCTATCAACCCGGCATGATGCAACAGACTGTCATCAAGCCTGACGTTTGGAGGCAGTTGTGGCCGGACCACACACTGCGCACACGTCCAATCATTCATCCACCGTGTTTTCAAATTCGTGCACGGACAATAGAATGCATTTTTTTGTTTTGGTGGTGGGGGGGGGGGGGTTCTGATTATCTGTCATAAGGATTTCTGTCAGTTAATCCTCTGCAAATACACTGCAGCATTAAACAAAACAAAAAAATACTCCATGGATGGATTTTCTGTGCATCTGTGCTGCACCTCCATCACTGTGCAAATTCAAGCCTTGTTTTAATGGAGATTGGTTGTAATTTACTCAAGCGTTGCACTTGAGCAGCACTGATTAATTGTGCTTGCAAAATTTAATTGTGAGTCACGTGTATTCACATCACAGCTAAACACATGAGGATTTTATTAATAATCACAGAATGTAGGAGTCTTAAGCAAAGAGACAAATGCTCCACAGCAGAAAATAACTGCTAATAATCAACTGGTTGAAGATTGTCTAATATTCTCTGTCTTACTTATTTCGCCTGTAGCTGAATTTGTAATAGATTGTGAAGCTTGCTGCACAAACCTGCTGTCCATTGAAGCTCCTGTCCAATGACTGATTTGCCTAAATTTTACTGTGACCAAAATAAACCAAACCATTTTCTTATACATGGAAATAAATAGAGGCCACGTTAGTTCAGGCCAGTCACTCGACTCGGTGCCAGCGTGGCTCTGCCCGACACCCAAAGTCCTTTCATAAACCCCCATAAAGACTCACTATCATGTAGCAGCCCATCTACACCCACCAGAAAACAGCTATGGAGTTCTCTCAGCCACAAAGCAACCAACAGTTATTTCCAGCGTGAAGTCCACTCTTACTTATCTTGTTATAAGTCCCCCATGAAACCTTAATGTTGCATTATAAGGTTGAGTCTAATAGAACGTCTCTGATGTGATGATGCAACTGGCATTTAAAATAAATATGTCACTTCTGAGAATTGGTGCCTAGTTAATCACAACGGTGGTAAAATCATCTAATGAATAGTCCCATCATCATAAAACCGCTATTATTACCCATTGTTACATTTTAATGCATAGATGCAGCCAATGGAGACTAGTGGCAGGGAATAGCTTCTGCATACAGTGTTTTGGTAACAAATTCTAACTTTTGTCTCACATTTATGGTTGCTAAAATATATATAAAAAAAAACAACAACAACAAAGCCGGTAGGTAATGTTGTTTATAGTGATTGCAGGTATGAAGGACTGATGGTAACCGAGGTGTCATAGGACAAAGCACTGCACATAATGATGGGACAGAGGCAGTATGTGCACTAAAATGGGAGCCTCTGGTTGTACTGGATCAGGAAATGCTGGTGGCAGTTGCAAAGTTGGAGAACAAAATGTAGTTTGAAGACACCAGGGTCATAAGATCGGTTGATATATGTCACTGACTTCCAGTCTTTTCACTATGGAGGCCCCCAATCAGAGGCTGCAAACCCCAGTCTTGAATTTGCATACCACGTATGTCATAGTTTGGGTTTTTTCACATATGCAAATGTGATTTTTACAACTTCAGAGCAACTTCAGAACATTAGGCCCACCTCTCAATAAGTGAGTTCTAAACCTGGGAATGAATGGATTCTTCCATGTGTCCAGTTTTTTTTATCCAGTTCCTTGTTGGTCAGTCAGCGCTATCACAGAGATCATCTGTATGGAAATGATGAAATTGTGCTTACCAGTTTCAGGTGGCGTTCAATGAGTGGCGCAAACAGCCCAAAGAGTCCTCATCAGGGTTCATTTCGACCTGGCAGAACGGACGTTGTGTCATTGGTATGAATGAAATGAGGAGGCGCTGGCAGCTCGGTACAGTAATGTCTGACAGAGGACTACATTCCACCACATTTATCATTGATTCATTTCCCGTTAGTGTACATGCCGTGCCAGTACCGCTTAATACTACACCCATATGTTTATGGCTCAGATTGCAGACTTCTTGTTGGAGGATGTGTGGCTGGATTTCTTATTGATGCAAGTGAAAGTCACATTTTAGGCATCTGCAGTGAATGCTTCTCAATGCTTCACACACAGATCCAATTAGAATGTAAGTCAATGGCGGCTCTGCTGGGTAAACAGCCCATGAAAACAAGCTGCAAGTCTGACTTTGTCAGAACAAAAAAGGCAAACGACATTAGTAATGAAATCAGCACAGCTTAAAAACTATATCAAGGCAAAACAGCTTGTAATGACTGTTGACTGTGTCGACTTATCAGGTACAGAAGGTTACTGACTTGCTTATGGTCGCTTAGCTGCACAGAAGCGGGATTTTAATGGATTAAAGAATTAGACCTGGCGGCGGTTCGGCATTGTGGAGGTGCGTTTGCGTGACAGAGCGCTGTTGTCGCCTTGTTTCCTCTGTCCACTGCTGCTGTGGGGTCACCGGGTCACCCTGATCAAACAGGGCTTACCTTTTAATTAGAGGCACCAGTGTTTACCTGCGTATGTGTGTCAGAGCGCTCAGACATGGTGAAGCAGAAGAAGTCACTCCCGGTAAACGATTTACTCTCGTCACTGTGTATGTTGCTCCTGCTTTGCTGCAGACACTATCGTTTCCTGCGTTCCTGCACATCTGGACTGTCTCTCCATCTCTCTCGCTCTCTCTCTCTCTCTGTCTGTCTCTGGATTTAGTCATGGCCATCTGTTCTTTTCCTGTAGCCACAGTGTTTGTCATTTAGAATTTAGATAAAGGAGGAGTCAGCGCCACTGACAGCAGATCTCGTAGATCGGCCCGTCTCTTTCTTTCTGCATCTCTCGCTCCCGTCGGAGCGCAAAAATGTGGAACCTGCAGCTGTTCTCATTAATGCACACATTATCAAGTGTGTACAGTCATGTGGATCAGACCGCAACGGCTGTGCATTGTAAGTGCGTGCCACTTATGTATAGCTACATATTCATTCATTCATTCATTCATTCATCGTCAAACTAATTTGAATATCTATATCATCAGTTTCTGTCACATGTTCCTGTCATTGTCTTGCATTACATTATATAACCATAAGTATAATTTGTCTGGTTGTGAGTGGGACTCAATGTAGATGGTAATCTCCAGGTTGTTGGGGTTTTTTTTTGTTTTTCAACAAACACTGTCCAACCGATCACTGCAATCTGAACATTTGACATTTTTTGGTTCTATTTACAGCAGATTTGTGTCTGTCACTGCTCATCCGTTCTCACTTTCATGTGCGGCCACGTTTGAGACAAATGAGATCCACTGTCTTCAAAATGTCCCTGCGCACACAGCCGAGCCCTGAGGGGGAGACTCAGAGACAGAGGAGGAAGAGGAGGAAGAGCGGAGCAGCGTCGAACAAAGCAGAAGGGATTAGCTCCACTTTTAATTCCGATGGCGAGTCCAGCTGCTGTTTTTTTTTCTCCTCTAAACATCCCTTCCCTCTCTTCCCTCTCTTCTCTCTCTCTGTCTCTCTCTTGGCGGCTGCTGTTTTTTCCGCTGCCCTAAAGCCAGGAGCAGGAAGTGTGTCCATGGCGACTGCAGGAAGTAAAGCCTCGGCTGGTCAGTCGCAGCCAGGTCTCCTCGACACGCAATCTCCTTTCAAATATCTTGCTTTGCATCTGAGCCCCAGAGGGTTTTAACTGTTGCACCTGTCAGAGCTTTTCCATCTTAATTGTGCACTAAAATTAACAATAAAATCCTAATTTCTTTGAAATCAATACATTTAGATGATACATATTCGATCTCTGGTGAATTTGTGAAATTTGAAGCCCAGCTCAGGGGTCATCCACATTTTTACTAGTGGATAATTTCCTTAAAAATTAGTTCCTTGTCATGTTGTTTGTGTTGAGAATAAAAGAAGCTCTTTTTTAAAAATCCTGTTTTCCTGAAGGCTTTCATGTTACATATCTGAGGCCTTTCCATGCTAATTTTGGATCACAATCAGTAAAATTCATATTTATCAATGTTTTTTTTGTCTGGAGTCACAGAGGAAGAGGCCCTGGGGCTATTCTGTCTACCTTTTGTTGGCCTTCCTCGCTGCAATGAGTGACACACTGTCCGGTTTTACTAATGAATCAATCCCTGTCTGTACACAGCAGCATGTCCCTCAGTACCTTTCTCAAACAAAACCACGCAAGACCATTTTCTCTTTTTCCACTCTGAAACACACTCTCGTTCGCATGTTTTTGAATTCGCTCCCAGGTTCATTCGGCAACAAATGCTTTGATTTATTGGCTAAAAGTCTGTTGTGGTGGTTTTTCCTCCTCTCCTCTGGTGACCTTTACCCCCCGGCTTCACACGAGCCCCGTGCCAAAACTTGAGCGGCATCTGTATGCAGGACACATCCACAGGGTGCCCACAGTGTGTGTGGAGTGTGTGGGTTGTGTTTATGTGGCGCTCCGGAGGATTGATTATTGGCTCTGCCTGCACAAAGGCTTCACCGATGCTGCTCTTCTATAGCTTTAGGAGAAATAAGAGGGAGGTATGATACCAGCCACAATATATATCAAGTGTAGAGAGGTCATGAGGTTCGACAAGATGAGAAAAAAGAAAACATGCATTGTACCCTTTTTTTAAATGTACAGTTTATGTTTTCTGGTTTCATATGATTTATATTGACATAGTTGCTGTTATCTTGTTCCCACAAAAACGTGAGTAAGTTTGAGTAACCTGAGCAGAGCGGACTCTCCTGGAGCTCAATCTTATGTCTGTTTTGACAACTTTGCCCCTCATCAAGCTCAATAAATTCCCCAGCATTGCTAATGTACTTTATAAGATTGCAAATATTAAAAAATTGCTGACACGGTTTCCAATAATCACTTCTTAAAACATGAAATGGATTTCGTAATGGACACATTATGATTTATTCATACCAGGGATGAGCCAAGAGTTAAGTTCTTCCCCTCATGGTGAATCACTCCAAAAGACTTTTTGCTTTTAACAGCAGATGTGAGATGGATTTTAAAAACCACTGTGACATTTATGAGGCTCGTACAGCGTGCCAGTTTTTTGTTGTTGTTGTTGTTGTTTGTTTGTTTTTTTCACAGCTGAGCGTGGCGCTGCCATCTGGTGCGAGTGTTTCTGCACGACTCAAATTAAAACACAATCCTGCCTTTGAAAGGTCAAACACAATGCTCCAAGGTTGTGCCATCCGCCCTCTCTCTGCATCAACACCACTGCCTGTGTGTGGCATCTGTTCTCTGCACTTCATTGGTTCTTTCACCTTCATCTTGCTCTTATTATCAAATGTATACATTACCTGAAGAAAATCAGTCAATAAAAGTTTGAAATATAACTGGTAGTTGAGTATAAATGAGGTAATTTGTATAAACAGTCTAAAGTAAAAAAAAAAAAAATTTATTATTGGAATCGGAGCAAATATTACATTAGAAAGAGGAAATGGTCATGAAAACACATTAAATTTGCCATTAGTGCAACAGAACAACTCAACAAATTGCTGCTTAAGTGTTGTACAACTGTGGCTGAAGAAAGGTTTGTCCAAATAGCATTTAAATGAATATTTGTCAGACAGGGTGGAGAAGATACAGAAGCGCTTCTTGAAATTAAAGGGTCTGGGTCGTTTTCCTTCCAGACGGCCTCGTGTCCAATGAGGCAGCGAGCACTGCCAGCATTTATCAGTTCAAAAGCCCAGAGCGATGCGAGAGCGAGCGAACGGAGAGAAGAGGGGGGAGAAACGGAGGGGTGGAGGAGGACGCGCTAATCTGGGGAGAAGCAGCGAAGCGCCAGAGAATATAGGCCACTGGCCCATTTTTTTCATTGAGGAGAAAAGAAGATTTACTGTGTGTAAAAATAGTGTGCTTGATTCAGATATCTTCATCATTTAACTATCAGTTTATCCACTATTTACTCTCCGGTTTGGTTTGTCCTCTTTTAAACGTTCAGCTTGTTTTGTTCCTTTCATCTGTCTTTTTTAATAAATAGGCAAGGCGAATCTGTGGTTCCCAGGACCCCCTTGGGAGGGCGCCAGAGATCAGAGTGGGGGCGTGGGGTTCAGTCTGCTCCCTGGCTACCGAAATTGGATTTGCATACGTTAAAGAAAACCACAAAAAGACACTTTCTAGAAACTAAAGCAGACCTGGGAAACTTCCCATTTCAAGGCTCCAGGTTTGGGTTATTATTGGAAGTGGGCGTGTCCACCAGTGTTTGGCTTCACTGTAAGGTTTCAGAAAATCAGAGTTGATTTCATCTGAGGAGGCTCCAGGATAGAAAATAAAGGTTGTTTAATTTTAACGCTCACCATATTTTCAGAATTATAAAGTTCTCTTTTTATTTGTTGTTTGACATGAGACTTACGAAGCAGCGTATATAGTAAAATATATGTCTACATACCACGTGGGACCACTAGATGGCACTGTATGACAACAGAATGCTGCTACAGTGCCACTGAAAATCTTCCAATACTGCCATGTTTAACTGAATTTACTCCAAAAATGTATAGATTATGCATCAGGAAACAGAAACGGAGCATCAGGAAGAGTACATCTCAAAACAATCTGTGTCTTGTGTGCTACAGAAGCAGCTTGTCCAGTCATACAATTCCACTTTGCACCACAAGGTGGTATTGACGTCGGTCTTCAGCACTCAGTAAATGCGCCAATGTATTAAGCTGGGAATCATTAACTACAAAAGCTGCTAAATATTCTCACTCCCACTCACAAAACTGCCATTAAAATAAACATTTAGTTAACATTTTAGTTATTTATTGAGTTTAAAAAGAAGACAACAACAAACTGCAGTATTTCAAGGGAAATGTAGGAATGCAGACCTGACGTTGAATTGGTAAAATATTTTTTTTTCCGTCAAGGACGCGACACTTCCTTAGACAACAGTGGCAGCCCAGATTTAACTTTCCATATAAGATTGTGAGCTTATAAGAAGTCCTTTGCACCTCTGCAGCTTATTTTCGAGTTTGCTTTCTGACTGAAAACTAGAGCTCCACTTCGACACCGACCCTGACTCTGTTGTCTGTCTGGCAACTTCTCCAGCTTTTTAGAAGACAAATCTCACTTCAGCCGATGATGGAGCTGTGCACACGTTTACACTCTAGCTTCATTTCACTGCAAATTCTTCACTCTTTCTTTGTATGCGGCACCAGTTTTGTTTTTATTTATACATTCGGTAGGAAATTCGATGACAGGCTTAACACCTGAACAACTTTAGGTGCTTCAACATTAGAATTTGATTGACAACTGTGTGTATGTTGGTGAAGCAGTTATTTGGTTTGTTTGTGTCCGAGCTGGGCCTTTCTCATAATTAATCTCATAATTAAATCATACTACTATAAGAGTTAGAGTTGGTACTCTGACGTAAGTCCTTAAGGTTGCGTAAATGTTTTTAAACCACCCAAAGCTTTGGAAAATGCTAAAAAACTATATATTAACTAAAATTCAAGTGTACATATGATTTATATATTACCAACAATAATAGTAATAATAATAATTTATACGCAAAAGAAAACTGTCCCCCAAAACCACTCGTAGAAGTATCTGTACACACTCACCGCGTGGCGTCGTGCCATGTCGTGTTTTGTAAATGTGCAAATATGCTCTTGATAAGCTCTGCATGCTCTTAACATCTGAATAGACATCACTATACCATACTTCATTTCGGCTGCAAGCTAGTGACAACGTATTGTGTCATGGACTGTGGCTTATATAATGTCTGAATTTGTTGTTTTCACTTTAGCACCTGTTGCCTGTTGCGTTAGCTATAAGCTTGTATCAACTCGGTTATCTGTTAAAGCTTGACTTTTCTTCCATTATTAGTATTTAATACGATATACACTGATGTTTTTGTGCACACTTGTTCTTTTGAACACAACCAGGTGCCTGTTCCCCCATTAAGGTTTTTTATTAAAAGTGTTTGTCACCTCAGTAGAGAAGGTTCTGTTGTTTGAGGCTGCACGCCAGTGGCAGCATAAGGATGGGAGACAAATCTGTTATTTCACATCATTAAACACATTCCTTGGCTTTTAATTAATGTATTTTTTTTTTTTTAGTGCTAGGTTTAGGCATAATAGCACAGATATGCGCAAATAAATGGCAGAATATGTAGGCTGAAGAAAAAGGCAATTAGTGTTGGGAGATGGTGATTTCTATATCATGTCGGGGAGGAGAGACTTCTGACCTGAGAATTGAATTTTGGAGGCGGACAATACTGCAACCTGCAACTGTGAGCTCTTCTGCCTCCCACTCTCCTGCAGCTCCTGCTGCTTCTGCACGATTGAGGACATATCCAGAGAGAGAGAGAGAGAGGAGAAGAAGCTTTACCTCCCCGAGAAGGAGTGTTGTGTGAAAACAAGAGGTAAATAGGGAGAAAAACAGAGCTTCACTGAAGAAGTGCTGCACCTCACTGCGCAGTCGTCTCAATTACGATCAGATTACATCAGGTAATTATATAATCTTTGGATCACGAGCTGGTTTAGAATAAAACTGCGAACGGTGGAGTCGTTCATGGGCGATTTAAAGATGGAGAGTGGGCGCGACTCCTACTCTCTGCCTCTCGGTCCATCGGAGTGAAAGCGATAAAAAGAAGGAGAGAAAAAAAAAAGGAGTGAAAGAGATGAGGAGAGGTTGTTAAAGGTCACTGAGATTTAATGAAGAAGACAGAGACGAGCTGTTCTGCCTGCACGAGTAAAAGATGCGGAGGAGAGGAGAAGAATGAGGAGTGAGAGAAAGTGTGCAGTGTTGTATTCCAGCCTTTACTATCTTTACTTTGGCACCCAACCCGGTATTTTAAAGACTTCACTGGTGGCTGTGCTCACATTTCTGTTTGCTGCTTCACTTTAGAGCTTAATACAGGAAGAGAGCAAAAGCAACCTACTTTCCACATCATTAGGCTCAAGAAGGGGAGCATTGTGGAGACATCTGCAGGGGGAATTGGATGATTTCTATCAAAGCAACGCGAGTTCACACCAAGATGTGACTGAAACAAAACCAATCAACAAATCAACATCATACTTTGTGACTGGTTGATGTGTTTATTCGTCAGTAGTGGGAATAACTTGAAAAACAGCTAGAAAGATGCTGTGTTGTTACTGTTTCGCTAAGCTCCTGTTTAGTGAAGGATCAGCACCTTTTTTAATCATGAATCAACATATTTGTCCTGATTGCAGGTGTCGCATCCATAGTATTACATCTTTGTAAATTTGCAATAATACATCAAACAAAAGCTCTGAAAAAGCTTATTTCATAACATCAGTGAACTGTATAAATATATTCATTCTAAAAATGACACGGCATCAAAAGATGGTGTTGATTGTAAATATAACCTTGATCTTTGTCAACTACCTCTCATAGACACGTGGGCAGCAACCAACAAGGTAATGAGGATTACTTTTCAATAGTTTTGTGAGAATAATAAAAGCAAACTGCTGTGTGATTCTTCAAATCTTTGATAAGTTTGATTTGATAAGCAAAGTGCAAAAAATTGTATTTGATGTTTTTAACTTATAGAAACACAGTCCTATTTATACAGGATTACTTTTTTTAATATACTGGATAATGTAACCCAACAATAATGTGATAATTTGAAAATACTGGAAGAAAGTTATTACAATAATAGCTGGAATATTTTATAACATCTTTGTCGGGTTGTTACATCATTTGTTTCATTCCAGTAGAAAAACATATTATTGGTTACGACACATAAACGCAGTAATAAATGGAGGCATTAATGATCAAGTATACGAGTGTAAATTGAAGTGGCTGACAATTTGAGGCGCCTGAGAAAAAAAAAAAACAGTGTGAGAGAGGAGGTGTGGGGAGGGGGGGGGGGGGACCAGTCTGGATATATTGTAAAGAAAACTGCAGAGCGGAGTCTGCGGCTCCTTCCACGTCGCTGGCAGAGAGATTTTTCAGCAGCTACCCTGGTGGTGTAGTTGCCATGGTAAAATCTAAAAGGCTTGTCTCTACGCTGGAGTCCAAACACAGTCGGCCAGCAGCGTGCGTGTGTGTGTGCGTGTTGAAGGAATGAGTGTGTTTTCTGACTTTTCAGACTCACCCCGCAGCACAGTGTTGCCAGATTTGACAGTTTTCTACCCAACTGGGCTTGTTTGGAACACATTGGGCTGGAAAAACTGCCACTACGAGCCCAGATTCTGAGATGTTTTTCACAGCATCAGGCAGGTTTTTAGAAAATAGCAATCATGCATTCATCTGAAGGGAATCAAATGCAAAGAGTTTGTCCTCGAGGACAAAAATACAACAGAAAAAGTTTATAAAAAACTCCAAAAACTATTGATGTTACATTTCATATTTGTAATTACATTTGGGAGAGGATGATTTGGCAAGTTGAACTACTCACTTTTTGGGTTTAACTAAAACAGCATTATGAAATTCAAGGAGCAAAAAGACTCATACTTTAGATGTAGATTTTTGAAAAATAAGTGTATGAAGAATTTGCCTGTCAAGATTTAGTCAAGAATCCAATGTCATTGTTACTGTAATAAAAAAAATTATAATAATTTGTTTAAGACTTAGCTGGTCGTGTACAGGCCTTGCATTCTTGCACTCTTTGTGAAAGTCCTATTTATGCTTCCACTTTATTATTTTGGTTACTGCAGTTGTAAAAGAGACGACAGAAGTCCAGGGCAAGGAGTTGTGTGCTCATGATATCATCTTTATAGATAATTTAATATGGTTTTCTAAAGAGGTTGTGATTTGTGCTGGTTGTGATTAAGTTAGGTGGGTTTTTATGTTGTGTTTAGGCTGAAAAGCATCTGTCAGATCTGGCAATCCTGTCTGCACACCCCGCAGATGCTCGTTTCGATTGAGATGAGAGTTATTTGGAGGACAAGTCAACATCTCAAATCGGTTGTTTCAATCCTCAAATGACTCCTACGTCCATCTTCGCTTTGAGGTTGGTTCAATCAGAGAATAAATGCAATTTCAATGAAAGGTTTGATATGTAGATCTTAAGTGGATGGTTTTATCCGCAGGTATCGAAGGACTCAATTTCTTAGTTGTACATTGTTAAGTGATGTTTCCTCGTGCCATGTATCCCCCAGGTGGTTCATCAGACCACGTCGTCTTGTATCATGGGCTTTCTGTGCAGTGATGTTGTTAGTAGCGAACGTTAGTCATTGTGCCTGCACTGTGGCTCTGCACCCACATACACAAAAACTGTGTGTATTCTGACAACTTTCTATCTGACCTCACTGAAGTGCATCGATAAACATTTACTGCCCATGATCCTGCCTCTCGTTTATAGACATTTCTGCCCTGAAACCTCTTTTCGCTGCATCCCGACCTCTGCAGACTGATAACAAGTCACAAGTGCAACAAAGCTGGCGCTGTTCTGACCCGGTCATCTGGCTGGGAAAATGTAACGTATACAGAAAACAACTTTGAGAATATCATAATAACAACTTGCTTGCTTATAACAGATGGTGTTATTCACGTCGCATGTCAGTGGTTATAATGTTATGGTGGATCAGTGCGTTAAAAGGGAGACAGAGGAGACAGTGTGTAGCAGAGCTATTGATCATATATGACTGTCATCATGCCACGGTAGAGAGATCAGGACACTCGCATAGTGTCTTTGTAGTGTGTGTGTGTGTGTGTGCAATGTTTTTTTTCTATTATGTCGTGAAGTTCTCTGTTTTCAAGCAGCTTTCCCGAGCTGCACACAGACATTTAAGCGTAGAACTACAGATTGTTCTGATATTCAAACATTCGTTACGTCAATCATCCCGTGACACTTTTTTTTTTGGAATCTGAAAGAGGTGTGAAGAGTGTGAGGTGAGGTGTGGGGGGTGGGGGGGGTGGGGGGTGAGGGTGGTGGTGGCCTCTGCCCTGTCGCTAGGTAACAGTCTCCGGGCCTAAAGGCAAAGCCAGGCCTGGTTGCCGTGGCAACGTCATTGGTGTGGAGGGCGAATGGAGTTTTGGTGGTTGCATTGTATTGTTTGTGTGTGTGTGTGTGTGTGTGTGTGTGTGTGTGTGTGTGTGTGTGTGTGTGTGTGTGTGTGTGTGTGTGTGTGTGTGTGTGTGTGTGTGTGTGTGTGTGTGTGTGTGTGTGTGTGTGCCAGCACAGAGGAGCATTCAGCAGCAGTGCAGTAGTTGAACCAAATGAAATGAGAATTTGGTGAATATGAGGCATTTATTGGAAAATAAAATAATATCTTTGATCTTGGCAGCCGCCCGGGGATAAAGTGAGATGAGTTATTTCCACAGCTCTCGGGAAAAAGAAAGATGTCGTCTTCACCTCACGGTATCTTCAATCATCCGTTTCATAGAAAGTGTGGATCAGTTTTTCTCCCCGACACAATACACATGTTCAGGACATGATCTAATATATTGTTATTACGTAACTTTATTTTATTACACCTCCAGCCATTTTCTATACCCTTTAATCCTGCTCAGGGTCGCGGTTATTAAACATCAAGTAAGTGAAGGAGGGGAGAGTGAAAGTAGGCGAAGATAAATGGGGAACATAAAATAGCAGAAATGGGAGAGGAGTGTGTCGTGTCTGGATGTATAATGGACCGATTGCGTCATGTGAAGCGGCAGACTAAAGGGGGAAGAGGGTTAATAGTTTAGTCATTGAGTGGAGGAGGAACGCTTCCATTTACATTGAGAGCTATGGCGGGAGCTCGTCATGACAACACTGGTGAATCGGTGCACAATAATTAAAGCATGAAACGTGGAAGAACTGAATGAAAATGAGAATACATGCCGGCCCGTCACTCATTCATTGGTTTTCATTAGTTGAGAACTGACTGCTCTTTGGTTTTTAATTCTGAAGGTGCAGCCATGTGGCTGGGAGGGTTTTAAAATGGTCTTTATACCTGAAACCTCCAAGTTTCATTATTGAGATAAAAAACATTTTTTTTTAAATTTGGTTCAATTGTGGCTGCAGAGCTGCTCTCTCTCTCTCTCTCTCTCTCTCTCTCTCTCTCTCTCTCTCTCTCTCTCTCTCTCTCTCTCTCTCTCTCTCTATGCTTATCTGTATGAAAACTACATCTGCATGCTGGAAAACGTCGAATTGCACAAACACTTTTGTTCTTGACACCTGTTTCTTTCCTCTGGTATCTCCAGAGCTCTCTCACAAAGTTAATGTATAAAAAACCTTGAACACTGCGAATAAGCCATAAGACTTAGTCATGATAATTGCAGTGACACTTTCTGCCCCTCTCTCTCTCTCGCTCTCTCTCTCGCTCTCTCTCTCTCACACACACACACACACACACACACACACACACACACACACACACACACACACACACACACACACACACACACACACACACACACACACACACACACACACACACACACACACACAGGGACAGAGGAGCCAGCAGACAAAAGCATGTTTGTGTTCATGAGAATGTGAAGCACAGTGGGTCTCTATGTATGGACGCAGTGTCAGGCTCGTCCCAGAGAGACCGGGGAGTGGTGGGGGGGTGAATTAGAAGGGGATTTCACACACTCTTTTCCTTTGAGCATGGCTGCAGTGTTTCAGATATGTTTTTGGAATCTGAATCTGAACATGTCCCCACTGTGGCACAAATAAGGATTATCTTATCCACATTTCCCTGCAAGTTTCTGTTTGTATTTGTTTGCATGTGTTTGCAGAATTGTTCCTATCAAGTTCTCAGTCAGCTCTCATGCATAAACATTTCTTTTCTTTGTTTTGTATTTTTTACCTCTAACTAGTGACATAAGGAAACATTGGCATATGTTTTCTCATTTAGATTAAAGTTATGACAACTTTTCTCCTCGATTTTGACATGAAAACAAAATAAATCCACTTTTAATTAACTCAGGGTAATTTTTTTAAGCTTGGTTTAGGTAGTTACAGAAAATGATTGATGACTGACAGTATAGCAAAATACTGTTCTTGTAAGAATTCAAATGTATAATTTCTTAATTGATATAGAGTACAATATAAAGACATGTATTCTTACATGAAGCTAATATTGATGCTTGTGCACAGAAATCTCTACTCTGCATCACAATTTTTGATTAAATCCCTTCATGATTTATAACTTCTGCACAAAAAAGTACATTTTCAAAGATATTCAATTTTCAAGAACAGAAGGAAATGTCAACAGTCAACGATAAAAATCTATTATCACTTGAATTGGTCAGAAAATTTTATGATTGTGTTATCTCAACTGCATTTTTGTGGCAAACCCATAGCAATTATATGAGGATAGGTTCTTCCTTCGTGATCTAACATTAGTCTATATACTGTATATTTCAAAAAACAACTTTTTTCGTCACTTTAAAGTGTGGCCAATCGCACACATCTTCAAACTCGTGGCTGGGAAAACGTTAGAAGCAGCAGGAGAGAGAGCTCTGCAGAAAGACGAAATGTTGCCACTTCATCCATTGTTGTGCGTTTTTTTTTTTGTCCTCCTATTTCTCCTTTAAAAGTACACAAAAGCAGCGCCAGTCCATTGTGGTGCAAAACAGGGACCGAGCAGTGCGACCTGGGTCGAGAGAGGAGGTTTACACACACACACACACACACACACACACACACACACACACACACACACACACACACACTCCCACACACACACACACTCACACACACACACACACACACACACAGTGAGATGAGCTAAGGAGCATATTCCTGCTCTCTCCTCCCACATGCGGCTCTGTAATGATTGAGCAAGATGAATTGGTTAGAGAGGGGATGAATGTGACATTTAATACTGAAATAACACAACACAACACACACACACACACACACACACACACACACACACACACACACACACACACACACACACACACACACACACACACACACACACACACACACACTGAGTAAAAGCGCCCTGTCATCACTGTGCTCTCGCCCTGAGGCTCAGATCGTGGTTCAGACAATCCGAACCAAATGCCACCATGAGCCATTAGAGAACAGACAAACAAATCTGACCTTAAATCAGCTGCTGGGACAATTACATTAAGTCGTCACATCTCCTGTAGCATTCTGCACCATCCCACTCATCACACGCTACTTTACAGACACTTGACTCGTTGATTGTAGAGCATTTTGCAATCATTAGAGTTATTAGGTGTAAATTCTCTTTGTTTAACTTTCAGATTATTTATTAAGACAAATTCAGCAGCGTCTTTGACTGAATGAACTCTACCCTCAATAATGTCAGTCATCCATTTATGGGGAAGATATAATGAGTTCAAGGTCCACCTCTCTGCTATGGCGTATCAGCCCCCATGCATATGCCCCTGTGTGAAGGCTAAGACGATTAAGTGCAGATAGTATTGCTGCACAGTGAGATGATGGTGCTTTAAAAAGCAAAGCAGACTGTGAAGCTCTACAGCCGAAGGGCGCCTTCTGGTGGCAGGGGGAGGCAACGACAGCCGGGCTATATAGGTCACCCCACTCATCACGCAGCTCTTCTGGGCTTTCTGTACAGCGTGTTTATCTGCGATGAGACGGAAGGGATCAGAGGCAGACAGAGTTTCGTGCCAGTGCCCATGATGCACTGCACAGAGCAGCAGCCTCTCGCCAGCTGCATGGATGCCAGGGACGTGGGGGATCAAATGAGCAGTGAGTGTTAAACGCATGTTTCACGCTGTGGAGCCCTTGCACAGGACCGATTGAAAGGATGCAGTCCCGATGCAACTTGTATCAAAGTTGTTGAAGTGTCTCCTGAGCGAGGCGCCGGGTCCAAATCAGCTCGGACGCAGCTGCTGCTGCTGGGTGACCTTAATCATTTCCATGAAGCTAATCTGCTGCCTTATTAAACTCTCTACATGCCGGGGATGTCTCTCCAGGACAGGGGAAGTCCTGAGGCACAATGTGAGAAAACCGTGGGGTGGAATCTCAGCCAGTTTTAGACGGCGAATGCTAATGATTATTTAAACCAAATGGAGACTGCAGTGAATCAGTTTTTTTCCGTTTACACAGCCATGGATCATAGTGGCCATCATCTGCCCTTACCCAAAGTCAGCATGTACCCTGGACCACTCACCAGCCAATCACAGTGAGACTATAAACACAGAGAGACTATTACATCCACACCTGCAGTAAACTTAGGCCAAGTTTTTGAGTTCACACTCGAACTTTTAACTTTTCTTAATATGATGTCCGTTTTCATGGAAACGGCAAACGCTGAAAATGATGTAGGTTTCCTGTAGGGCCACTAGAGGGTACTGTTGGTTTATTTTTGTAATCAAACAACACGTTCAAACACTCAAACATTCAAACAATGGAACAGATTATTAGACGTCAGTCGTCTCTGTTACATGTTTCTGTTACATTCTCACACAGTCCAGTTCAGGAAACAAACGTAAATTAATGCTGGGAAAAGAACCATAGTTTTGCATTGTTTTGAACCCATACATGCAAACTGAGGAAACATTTTTTCTTCCTTCTTAGTAAAAACTGAACATTTTCAAACCACTATCTGCTTCTGCTTCTTCTTTGAACCTTTCTGTCTTTTTTTTTTTTCTTCACCAGCTGCCTCCTTCTGAACAGTACCTCTCATCCCGACAGAGAAAAATTCTCGGTTTTTGTGTTTGTAACCTTAACCGAGTTATCTCGATGGCACTCATTCCTTAATGCCAGCCTGGTCTTTATCTGCTGAAAACGTGAATGTATGCTTCCCAGTGCAGGTCAAGACATGAATAAAGCCAAAAGTACAGATTCAAAGAAATGTTTCTCTTAAAATAAGTTACTGAAACTTGTAGGAGAGCAAAATGTGAAATGCAGCCATGCAAGAGGCAATGTAACTAAATGTGAGATCCAGATTTTCTTCTCATTTGTTGTTTAATTTAAGTGGAAATGTTAAAATTAATTTGGAAATGTGATTCTTAATATAATTGATTGTGTAGAACTCAAGAATAAAATCAATTTTCAGGGAGAAAATAATCAAAAATATGAAGAATGAAGCTGAATAATTTAAATAAATGCCAAAGCTTAAGAAGAAATCTAAATATTAGATATTGGATACCATTTGGTATCCAATATCCATTTGATACCATTGGATAACATTTTCTATTCAGTTCAATTAGATGATATACTGTGGGTATGTCAAAGGAATAAAATATAAGAAGAATGTAGTGAAAATACAATCTGAACAACAAAGTGAAAGCAGTTTATTTTATGACACGGATAAAACTGTTACTTCAAGTTGAATTATCATCAATCTAATATTTTTAAAAACATCAAGCACAGATATCAATTTTAAATTGAAAATGTCACAAAAAAGTCAATTACATATCAATCTGGACTTGTTTTCCTCAAAATAATCTCCCTTATTAATTGTTAACTTGTAATTTGAGATATAATGTATTGAAAACAGGTGAAATAAGCTGACAGTTGCATCAGCAAACAAACACCTTCCAGGGAAGATCTTCTGCTATTAACATCTCCCCCATACCTTTTGGTGTCATTTCAACTGTTGCCTCTCGGAACAATGTATGGTCTTATCCTGCGAAATAAATATGAGCTGAAGAACAAAAAGTGAATGTGTGACTGACGTCCTGCTCTGGATGAACGGATCTGCCCTTTGGGACGTTATTCGCTAACGTTCAGACAGTCTTACATCCCATTTTATCCTGTTCTGTCTCTGAGATTTGTTGTGCTTCTTAAGCCCACCCTGAGTGCCGTATGCTATTGTCATTAGCCGAGATTTCCGAGACATTTTTACACAGTTGACTCTGGGAAGTAGGTGGGCCGTGGCTCATAAAGCAATCTAGCAACTCCAGGTTGAATTCAGCTTCTGTTCTTTGTTTCCTCGAGTTTCTTTCACCTCGGTTTGTAATTCAAAGCGTCGCTCACTCCGTCCGTTTGTCTCCTACCAGAACATGGCGGAGTACAGCTCTCTGCTCAGCGACCTGTCTGAAAACATCACCAACGAAGACTTGGAGCAGCTCAAATCAGCCTGCAAGGAAGACATCCCCGAGGACCAGAGCAACAACATCACCTCCTCCAAGGAGTGGTTCAGCTACCTGGAGAAGAACGACAAGCTGGCCCAGGGTGAGGCGCACAAACTCTCTCTTAAGTTGCATTTCATCGCACGAGAATGAGGCTTCCTGGGTAAACACGCCGCCTCCCCTGCAGATAACCTGTCGTACATCGAGCACATCTTTGAGATCTCACGGCGGCCGGACCTCCTGACGAGGGTGATTGAGTACCGCACCACCGTGCTCAAGATCTCAGAGGATGATGAGATCGACACCAAGCTCACGCGCATTCCCTCGGCCAAGAAATACAAAGGTGTCACACTCTTTCAGACACATGCACTCACACGTAGTAGTCATATTCAGGTCCACTGCAGGATGTCGCTTCATCGATGTGTTGAGTTTTCCTGCATTTTATTGAGAGGGGTTTTATTAAAATCCCGTCTCGTCCAGCTTGACACCATCAGTCCTTCTCCTATACCGTTTAATCCTGTGCAGGGTCACAGGGCCTTGGAGCCAATCCCAGCTTAGCATGGGCGAGGGCAGGATTCACCCTGGACAGGTCACCAGTCAGCTTAACACCACTGCAAGCTATATAAAAAAAAAAAAAACTCCAAAGTTAACGTTTGGTTCAATGAAAACTTTTCTGATGATGACAATAAAGATTAGAAACTATTACCTTTATGAAAGCAGCATTTATGGGAGAGCTGATGTACTAGAATAGATCGCGGAAGTTTGTGTTAGTGTCCCTAAAAATAGTCTATGAGGTTTGTCGGATAAGTCTATTTGCTGTATTAAAAAGAAACCTGAAGGAAAAAAACAATACAAAATATGTCCCTGGATTGACTTAATTTCTGCAAAGTCCAGTGTAGCTCTGCCCCTTAGTGGTCAAATAGAAAACTGTATAAGGAAAATGTATCAGGGTTTATGCTTAAATACCAAAAAAGTGGGATCAACTTTTGCATGCAAACCAAATTCACCCAGTCTCATAATACCATTTTCCCACCACTAGATGGTGTAATGAGTCACTTTACAATTCAGTGTTTCTCCAGTACAATAAGTCAAATCAGTAATAGCGTTAAATAGTTATGTGTGTAAATGCTTTCGAAGAAAATTATGTTATAGTTTGTTAGTGTACATTTTTTGATACTTTATTTTAGTTATTTTAATGCATTTATTAGGTATTTCTATCACTTTTGCTATTTAATACTATCATGCTGCATATTTAAGATTGTGATTAAATGTGTCTTTCTGTTCCCCTTCCTCTGCTCTCTCTATTTAATACACCACCGCTAAAACAAAAAGACATCATCCGCCAGCCATCCGAAGACGAGATCATCAAGTTGGCCCCGCCCCCTAAAAAAGTGTGAGGCCTCCATCCATCAACCGGATCTTTGCACCTTGATTTCTTCACTCCTGGCACCCCAATCGACCGACCAACAAGTTCTGACCGACTCCATCGCGCCCCTCTCACCCGCTCCTCACCCCGCCCTCACACACGCCTCCACCCCTCCCTCCCCCGCAGCATCATGACGCAGAACAACGCAGGCAGCCATCTACAGAGCGTCCAATCAGATCGTAGCAACGCAGCCCCGTGGGGATGAGGGGCTGCGGAAATACACAAAAAAGACACTGCAAGTGGAAATCCTTAGACGGGCCGACCGTGTGTGTGTGTGTGTGTGTGTGTGTGTGTGTGTGTGTGTGTGTGTGTGTGTGTGTGTGTGTGTGTGTGTGTGTGTGTGTGTGTGTGTGTGTGTGTGTGTGTGTGTGTGTGTGTGTGTCAGTCAGTCAGTCAAAAACCATGCCTCCAAACTTCGCACTCAACTGAAATGGCCGTTACCAGGATACAGTTCGGCGTTTGTCCATTTCAATCATCTTGATTGTGGAGAATCGGCCAAAAATTCTAATTAGTGGACTGAAGACTGCAATCTGGAATCAAATCGAGCTCATTTGTACTATTGAGTATGTAAGGGAACCACACTGTGGCTCAAGATGACAGGAAGGAATTTAATCTCAAGCTCATACATATGTGGTTTATTGCTTGTCTTAATGTGCAGCTGCATTCATGATTTGCGCCTGTTGTTTCGCAGAAGCTTTGCCAGGCTCCAGCTTCGTTTGACTGTTTTCTCAAAAGCAAAACATAGGATATCTTGCGGAGGTAAAGATTGAACAAACCCGCCGACCCGCTGCTGGAGGTCTCAGTCTTGGTATGAAGATTTCTCTGAATGTCTAACTAATCCGCCAGATTTATTACGGATGACAATATTTAAAGGTTGTCAAGCTGCCACCAGGTGGCAGCTTGCGGCAAAATTTAAAAGTTTCGTGCAAATTCCCTTTACCGTGACATACTTGATTACATCAAAGTCTAATATAGAAGAAAGTATCAGAAAAATTTCATAGAAAATATATGCCGATATTTACATTCAACCCATATAGAAAGAGTTATTTAAAGAAGATATTTACACAAGAAAGCAATTATTTCTATATGATGAAAGTTCCCTGATCACAGGTCTTATTTACCCGGGGACCAGATGGCATTAAAGTCACATTTTGTTTGAGCTGAAACAGACAAATAATATATAGAGATAAAATATAGGAGAAATAATATATTGAGAGAACTGGGGCTCTGGCCACAGATTACCAACATATGAGCAGAGTTACAACTAAAGTCTAATTTTTCTTTTCATCTCAGGTAAAAGTTTTCAGCGTCTCCATGTCGATTGTTTTCAGCTAAAAAAAGACCCTTTGATGTGTACAATGAAGTATATATTTTAACCTGTTATTTTGTGAAAACACAAAGACGAATGCTTAAAGGTGCAATGTGTGATATTTTAAGTCTGAAAACATCCCAAAATTGACTTTATTAAAATTCAAAAGCTCGCCAAGCCGAAACCATCTTGCAATACCACTTTCTGCCACAAGACGATGTAGTGAGCCACTTTTCTATTCTTTCTCTCTTCAGTATAAGAGCAGGACAATAAAAAGTACTGCAAATATGACAAGAGCTGAAGTTAAAAAAAGCCCAAAAACAATTAACAACAAATCCTTGAGAAACTCACTGCTGCCCCCAGAGCACAAAATTGTCACGACTTTAATCTTACATACTGTACTTTTAAACTTTTAAATTTTTATTTTTACTGGTTTCATTGCCATTTCATTTGATGCACTGAAAAAGAAAAGAAACACAAGTGACCCATGTGTAATTTCTCTTTGAAAGAAAGACAGACGAAGGCCACTGGAAGGGCAAAAGAAAACAAAAGATGGTGAAAGACATTTAAAAAAACTAAAAAAAAACTGGCATGCGATTTTAACGCGCGTTCATTATTGAAAATGTATATAACGTATATATTTTGACAGCGATCTCTTATACACACCACGGCTCATAACTATGCCATCCCTGCCATGCACCAACACAATAGCTAGCAAGACTGTTGAAATTAAACTATAATAACCGCTCTTTTGAACACTGTGTATCTCTTCTCCCCACGATAAAGCCTTAGCTCTTACTCTTAACCCCGAAATTTCTAAGAACTGTGAGAGGGAGTGCGGCGACGAGACAGGGGAATCGCTGCGAGTCAATCAAGAACAGCTCTTGTTTTTGTTTTTGTTTCTTTTTTTTTAAACGGGAGCAATGCTACTTTTATTCTGAAAATTTTGCAAAGGACTTCAGTGTCGGTTGTGTACAGAAAGTGTATGGTCTATTTCTGTACTTGTCTGTGTTTTCCTCCAAGCTATAAGATCAAAAATACAGAGGAAACCACATTTACAAAAAAAAAAAAAAAAAATCAATCGGTGTATGAGTAGTTACTTAGCCCCGCCCCTCAACCTTCCCGCCACATTCCCCTCACCGCCACGCTCCACTCCGACCCCAGTGCCAACGACCAGGACTTGTTATTTTTTTTCGTTTGTTCATTTCGGTCACGGTTTTTGTGATCTTTACTTTATTTTTGATTTTAATTTGTTTTTGTTCCTTTTGTATTGCTCAGTATGTGTTGTAGTGTTGAACTGATTTATATCCTATGCATTTGTAGGAGAAAAAAACAAAACAAAACAACAACAAAAAACTCTGCACTGTAACATATCCTCCCAACAAACCCACCTAATCTAAAGGACTGAGCTCTTTAGTCGTTGACAAGTCAGGGTGTCTGTTTCTGGCAGGATCCTTGTGCCGCATGCTGCCTGGATCCGCTCTCCGCCAGGGAACGTGTGCGTAAAAACAGGAGAGGGAAATCGTAACATACGTGTTTTCCAGTCTTCATTACATGAAATTGGTGGCGGGAAGAAGAAGAAGAAGGAGAAAAAAAAAAAAGTTAGACCAACAATACTGTACTACCTGTGTTCTGCTCTTTTGCAAGCAACGTCTTAACATCCGCTAGTCTTTGAGTGACTGCGATCTTTTACCAAGGTCTGCAAAACCCTGGACAATGTTTCACTGCGGGAAACATCCAGGCACAAATCAAGCTTTTTGTAGTACTGTTAAAGGAATAATCTACCCTAAGATATACTGACATCGTGGCACCCTGGTGTGCCAGCTCTGGGTTTGAACTGCCAGTGTTGCGCACATCAGAGGCCGAACGTAAAAGTTACAACATTCGCAGAAGTTAAAAAACGATCGACTTGCACAAGGAGTGCGTCGCTTCGTCGTCTGTGGATCCCGACGTCCGTTGTGTTTTAAACATTTCTGGCATGACGGCATCTGGATATGTGCACAGATCACTTCAGACTCGCTTTCCTTCGATTTCTTTTATTCCACTGCAAGATTACAACCAAATATAGGCCTGATTATTCTTAATTTGTAATTTTTTTTTAAAAATCTTGCTGTTTCTTTTTTTTTTTTTTCTTGTGATGTCGTTAGAGTATTTTCTCGGTGGATTTCCCCACCTGGTGTCCAGACTAGCCCACACCCGAGTGAAGCGGTGGCTGCCCTCCTTTAAAACTTTCAAACCACTGCATCTGTAAAGACCAAGAGCACGTCGTCAGGTAAAGGGAGGCACTCGCACTTACTGCTATGACCTGTGGGTGATGGTTTCCCCCCCCCCCCCCCCTCCACCCCCCACCCGAGTTAGAAAAAAAAGAGGAAAAAAAACCCAACATGTATTTTATCGCCACTTCTAGCACAGGAGGTTTAGAGCCACTGAATTCTTAATTTCTTGTTTTATTTTGATTCTCTAAATAGCAACTTGTGGATTTAGACGTTTGTGATTAGGTGATTTTTATTTTTCCGGTGATGGACTCATGTTAGCAACTGTGTGGTAGTTTGTTAGTCGTTTAACAGTAGATTGGCAAAAAGAGGAAAAACCCGACATTTTAGACAATTTGTTTAGTCCGGATAATTCGCATTAAATTGTGTGAACTTTTACTCTCTTTTTTTTCTTTCTTTTTAACGTCACCCTGACACCCATCTGACTACGTCACAAGGCGAATTATATGTTTCCTCTGTAGCCGTCGGCGCATAATATATCGACATATCAGTCACAAATGATGTCAAATTTGGATTTCCATGCAACAATTACATATCAACTTAGTAAATGCTGCAAAAGCCTACCAAGACAAATCAAGACGGACTCATGGAGGATAATTGTAACCCATCCATAAGCATGAAATACGTAGATGATGAAGACGCTGATGCTCGGTGAAGGTATTCGGCATGTGACGCTAACCATCAACTGAAATTAATTCAAATGTGTAACAGTTCCCTTAAGGATGAGACCGCGTTTTTGTTGTTGTTTCTCTTTCGTTGTATTAGTTTGTAAATATGTATTGTGGAAAATATATCACTGTGTTTGTTTTTAAATTGATTAATTTATTTAATGTTTATATATTGTTTGTTATTGTTTTGACATATACTGTTTTGTTTTGGGGGTTTTTTTTACTAACTGGAAGCAAATTAAGGGGCTGGCGATGCCGTGCTCAGTTAAAAACCATCATGCACCAATACTTTTCTATTTCATGTTATTCTCTTCAGTTACGTTTCGCTGTTGCAGCTTTTGAGTGATTGTTTTTACAAAGATGACAAAAAAAAGACTCATAAACTGTATTTACTGATATGTATGTAACATATTATGTTTTACTGTGTTGTGTTTGATCAAACGTGTCGTGGTCACTGCTTGTAAAGCGGTTTTCTTATTATTTTTTTTTATTCAGAGTTTCCAAATCATGACAAAAGATAAAAGGAGCCACAGATATCACAATCTGACGCACGATGCTAGATGCACTCATTTACGAAATGTGGATACACTATTCACATTTTTCTTATTTGAGTTTTCTACTATATTGAGCACGTTGATATATTTAAAGGTCTTTTTTTTTCAGAACGATAATAGAAGTCACAATTATTTCCCATAAAGCCCCAAAGTGTTTAATATTAAATAAATAAATATTAACTTAATATAATTTGTGAATATTAACGCCACAAACTAAATACAGGACTGGTGATTTTACCAAACTAAAATGCACAGCATAGTTAAAGTATAGTTTAAATATAGTTAAAATATCATCTTTATTAAGTTGCAAATGTAAGATTTTGTTTATAATTGGAGAAGACAAATTTCAGTATATATATATCTGAATAATTTAAGGATTGTTCAAAAATGTATATTAAGGGGAGAAATGTGGATTTTTTTTTTCTAGTCCCTCATAAATTCTGCCAATACATCTGAAAAAGATGTGTATTTTTATGATGTGACCACTAATCTGAATTGTTACAAAATAACAGACATTTAAGCTTATTGGCTCATTTCTCTCCTTTCACGATATATACAGTTGTCCTTTTTATCTTATAACAAGCTTTTTTTATTCAATATTAAACACTTGAGGCTCCTTCCTTTTTTCAGTTCTAAAAGTGGATTTAAGAGTGCATGTGAGGAGGCAACCGAGTGCTGAGAAGTTGGAGTTGTGAGGACGAGCCCGGGGGTGATTTTCGCTGTTTTAATTCCACTGGGACATTAGGAGGCATCACATGGCGAGTGTGTGAGGCCAAAGGCGACATCCAGTGTGAGAATATTGTTGTGAATGTGGCAGATCTTGCACAAGATTGCTGTACAATGTTGAGACAGTTTGTGGTCGTGAAGGGAGCAGGAGTTCTGAATGTCTGGTCAGTCACACCACGTAAAGCTGTGCAGCGTTTCTTTTGTTGTTCGCCTTTTCTTTGCTCGAGCTCTCTCACATAATTTTACGTGACGCTGCACAGCACCAGATAAACGTTTACATTTCGTGCACATTTAGCTTCTCATGATGTTTGTGGTGAACAATCTTTAGTTTGGGACTTTGTCGTTGGTGGTCAGATCAGAGGGCTTTGTTTTCTGAATTGTGTGTGTGGTTTTGTGGAAGTGATGTGTGTTTCCAGCAGTGGTGGAGGGACGTGGACCGTAACAGTAACACAATGCATTCCTGTGGTGTGGTTGTTCTTTTTTTTTTGTGAGGAGGGGGGGGGGGGGGGGGGGGTTGTTGGCAATATAACCAGAGATGCACAGTCAGGGGAGGCAGGTGAGCCAGAGCCTCATTATATATTTCCTTTTTATGAAAATGCCATGTTTCCCTGTCAAATTGTGAGGAAGCAGTGCCTCCCATTGACAAGTCAAGAGACAGAAAGTCATTGAAGACATATATAAACTCAAAATAATTACTTTTATGGCCTTTAAAAGAGCTGTTGTCTCACCTGTCGCCACCCGCACTGCACATCAGTGCATCTAACTCTACGTGTTATGTTGTGAAAGAATTTGTAGGTTAGGGAAGGTTTTTTTGTTTCTTTTTTTTTTTTTACTTTATGGGAGCATCAGATAGCGCTTGATGGTTCTGATCTTATGTGAGTGATGGAAGAAGTATCTCAAGACTCTGGAGAGTGGAAGCATGTGACTTCAGGTTCGGCCATTATCCCACGATTCCTTTGAGGTGTTTTGTGTTGATTCTTTCCTTTTCAGCTGCTAAATTGACTGTATTTGTTACAAGAACAAGAAAAAAATAAATAAAGAACTACCCACGAGGAAGATGGAGAGCTAGAGGAGCAGCTGTGAATCTAACGGATTTTAATCTGTGTAACATGTTTAATTGGACCTGTGTGTGTCACTGCCTCCAGAGTCGGCCGCTGGGGATGTTTTCTATCACGTTCTGTTCTTTTGTGAAGTTTGTAGTTTTTCAAATGGTGTAGCAAGTGGCAGGTGTGAGTCGATCCAGTTCATCCCGTTCGTCGCGGCGTGTTGCTCTTAAATAAACGTGACCATGTAGACTTACATCTGTTAGATATCGTGCACAACAGTCGATTTTTCGGTTTGAGACGTGATCCAGTTCTGTTCTCAGTGGCAAAAGAAAAAAGAAAAAGAAAAAAAAAAAAGAAACAGACATAGTTGTATTTTTGTTGTATTTTCTGCATTCAGCTCACATCGTTAACCCGTCGGATGCCATGGGCTCAATGCTGTTAGAAACTTTTTGCTAAGGTTTCCCCTCTGGTGGCGGCAAAAAGACGACGTACGTCAGGATTTGTTCTGCAGCGACTGCAACAAAATATGACATGAGGTATTTCAACAAATTCAAAGGTGTGGCTTTTTGTCATGATTTAAACGAGACTGAACAGAAATTATGCCATTTTGTCATTGTGCTAAATGAATATAAATATTATATATTAAAATATATTTGCTAACCAACACTGTGTTGCCTGGGGTTTATTTTCAACAGACTATGTTTACGAATGAAAGTCTTAGGGCTATTTTTTTTTTTTTCACTTGAGTACTGTTCAATCAGTAAAACTGTGATTGATCTTTTTTTTACTTTTTAACCACATTCTATTTAGAATACATTAACCTCTGAATCTGTTTTCACCACAATTAGTAAGATCACATTAAAAGTAATTATTATTTATTATATTTTTATGATCATAGAACCTGTGAAACACCAGTTAAAAATCCAATAATTTACGTGCTAAATGTATCTTGGCACTACCAGACAGTTTAACCCAATATGAGCCTTTTCCAAAACCTTTTCCACACTTTGGGCCCAAAGACTAATTTCCAAAAATAGAGAAATGAGTTACGCAGGTAGATTGACGGTCATATTAACACATTAAAAGCAGGTATAAAGTGGAAGTGCTTGAAATGCATTCATCTTAATGTTAAGTCTTTTTCACATAATTAGTGTTTATTCTCATGAATGGTGGCGGTTGATGTTCCCTCTGGTAGTGGGTGTGAAACTTTTGCGGCTCTCAGGATAATCACAATTAATGATTCGATTTGAAAACCTTCGGTTTTGGCAGGAAACATTTTTTTCTAAAAGCTGAAAACTCCACAGTGACAGTTTCTTTTTGGTGCATGCTCATTCAGACAACACAAAAACCTCAGAGCTGCTGCTGCTCTTAGTGTGCTGCAAATCATTCAAAACGTCCACCACACGTTTTTCACATTTTCACTCACAAACATTCAGAGGTGATGTCAAATTGAATAAGAAATGAGGCAGTCGAGGTGAACGAAAATGAAAAATAACATTTTATTTCCAAAAGTCACAGACTTTCCATGAATATGATGTGTTTAGTTATTTTAATCACTTCTACTCGACAATAAATATACTCAAACAGACGATGTATTAGAAAAATTCGATGTCAAACATGGTTTATGAAGTGAGGTGGACCTACTGGCCCATCTGAGCTAGGAGGCCCTCCAGCTCCGGTCGCGCCTTGAAACGTGCTTGATAATCAGCTTCCGTGTGCTGAGAGGTGAGAGGAAAGAGGACTTTCATTAAATGAAACTTTCTAGAATCTGCAACAGACCTAGAAAACATCCCAATGCTTTTATTTCAAATGATTCCATTTTTATTAAGTGGTTTTAATTTTATAAGAGAGAACTGGGAGAAGGAGCTCAACATGGAATTTGATGGAGCTCAATCACAGATATTTGTCCGAAAAGAACTGTTTCCTGAAATGATTTCCAATAAGCTGCAATAAATACTTGTTTATGAGATTCTATTTCCTATTATGAGGAACTGGAAGGAGATAGATCTGCCCATAGAGGACCAATGGCTTATATTTATACCACAAACTGAAGGACAAAAAAAAAAAATGGTCTGAATAATTAATAAAAAAATTTTTGCATCTCTATGTTTAGAAAAGACAAACAAAAATATAAGTTACGCATCCACTTGTTGATATTTGGACGCTGCTGGACTGCGTCAGTTGTATCTTAAAGCCACTCACCTCCTTCACAGACAGTTGAACTCCTTCTGGTTGATTCTTCAAGACGACCTCCATGAAGACGGGACACAAGGTGGCCTTCAGACTGTTCAACTACAAGATGTACAGAATGTAAAGGTAAGTTCTTTACTCCCACGGTTTTTGGAAATGAAGTAACAGAAGTTGTAAAATATAAATCCTCTTGATTCACATTTAACTGACATACACGTTAAAAAATGTTTTTTTTATTACACTTAGTTTTATTGGACAACTGAATTCTGAAGGTAGTTGTACCTGGACGACTCGTATATGGGACTTTAGCACGGTGTCGACGGTCGTCTTGGTGCTTTGCTCTTGCATCAGCATCACCTCTATGGTTCTGGTTGGTAGAGCGTAGCTGCACGAAAAAGTAAAGGACAAAAATCAAAGTTGATGAGAAATCTGGCTTATCGACCAATCAACGGAACAGCCGCTGATTGTTGCACAACATATGAACACTATTTGTACAAATTCAATCTTCAGATCAGGGTTGAAGGAGCAGCATTATCCGATCGGCATTTTCCCATATTGCAAACTCCCTCACCTCTCGGCCACTTCGATGCCGACCCGGTTGCACAGGTTGTGGATGTACTGGGAGTAATGCTCCACCATCGTCATGTCGTAGCCCGACACCGTGACGCTGAGGCTCCCGTACGCCGTCGGAGTCGCAGCCACAATCGGCTTCATCTGCATTTTGTCTTTCTTTTTCTTGGCCTGAAACAAAACAGAAACGTAATAATGTCGTTTGTCGGTAATAATCGGTCGCCGTGAAGTTTGGGCGTCCAGTGTCTTTACTGTCGTACCACTTCTTTGGGTAAAAGGTGCCTCCACCTTCCGATGCCATGTGTTGGCATGCTTCTGTACTGTCTCTCATTGATGAATGCGGTGCCTGACAAGAAAAACAGTTTGTTTAATCAAGCAGCAGCCAAGTACAGATCTTCACAGAACCAGTGAGGTCGTAGTGGCATTTTAATTCTTACACCAGACAGGGTGCCGGATGGAGGGAGCGACTCTGTAAAGAATAGAGGACAAACTATTAAAATGAGTAATTAAAATAGAGAATTCACCACAACACAAGCAATTGAATCAGCAGGTTTTAATTTGTGGCAGACACGCGACTGACTTCATTGCTGAAGTCTAAAAATACTGTGACATTGCTTTATTATTTCTAAGTTATGGTGCACGCAAAGAGAGAAAACGAGCAACGGAAACACTCACCGACACAAGGCTTGATTCAACACAGACACCTGCAGCTAAAAAAAAAAAAAAAAAAACATATATGTTTGTCTAGTATTTATTCTGTCAAGGTTTATAAACATGTTGTGCATAAGCGGATTGTTTCTATTGTAACACACGCACGAGCACAGTCAGGTGAAGCTACATCAAGTGACCTCAGAACAAACCGGAGATAAATCTGAGATAAATCAGAACAAACGTTACCTTTCGAAACGCAGGATTCATTATTCAGCCCGTCGGGATTCAACCAAACACGCGTGTTGTACGTAGAGGCGAGAATAAGTGATAAACTCCAGAAAAAATGGGTTAAACATATGCGAGACTGTGCAGACACCGGATGTGCTCACGTGACACTGGTCCGTGAGAGAAACACAGAGGAAGGAAGGTTCCGGGAGATAAAGACTCAAAAGAAATTTTAAATGAATGCTTGGAAACATACACGTTTGATCTTGTTTATTTATTTAATTTAATTTATTTTATGCTCATCATTTTTGCTCAGAACTGTTATAAGAGAATAGGTTTAATTAAGAAACAAAGGGGGGAAAAACACTAATCTAGCAATTAACTTTTAAATGTGAATATTTCCAGATTTTAAAGCTGACATTAACAATCACTTTACTGACAGTCATTCATCTGACTTTTCCATGTAACATGTCCGGTCTGCAAAATAATAGTGTATACATATATATAATGCACAACGCTTGCAGAGGCTTCCCCGTGAAGCCCTCCATCAACTCAAACAGAAGAATAAAGATTATGGAGTTGATGCTGATACCTTGACAAATGACCAGTCAAATATGAGCAAATCTTCATTTTGAGGGTTGGATTATTTAGACTAAATGCAATCCCATTATTTATGATTTGGCATTCAGATGGTGCTTGTCTGCAAAATGTATTTGGCTACAGGTGTACCGTAATAGATTTGCAAACTGTGAGGATGTGAGAACGCGACCATGCAGTGTTGACACACACTTAAAATCACACAACTCAGCAAAATTAACACAGGATCACAATATGCAAGCCAAATAATGATACAAGAGAAGCCTATTAGAGGTTACTTTAAATATATAACAGCTCAATCTAAAAACTTTCACAAGTCTCATGAAGGACATTATGATTGAAGCTTGTAGCGTTATATCATTTCACTTATCAAAACTATTCCAGTTTTGTGTTTGTTGCCTTAACAAAGACAGCTTCAACCAAATGTTCACAGTCTCACTGTTTCTCAACATGTTCATATCACCAGTTATGCTAATTAAGTTGAGGCATGTTATATATATTATATAAATCTTCAATGTGCACTCACCATAGTGTTGTAAATCTCATCTTAACTTAGATGAAGTGGGTATAGCAGATAAATGGGTGGACAAAAAGTGCATTCATGCAGCTGTCCTCACTCACACAAGCCTGGTTATTTTTCACTTTATCTGCAATAAAAGTAATTTATTACAAGGTGGTCATGTGAAAATATCAGGTTGATGAATAAGTCTCATCACATAGGCTAAACTTTCGACTTTCCCAAGTGGGACATTCCGAGTTTGACAGCGTTCCGAGAGGAAGCTTCCCCCTTCAGATTCACTCATGAACTCACCAACTATTCTGAGGGATTGAAATTATGTTGTATCAAGAATTCACAGCAGTTATTGACAACAAAGAGCCTTCTTCAATGTTTATTCTCATTTCAATATTCTCAAAAATCTAAAATCAAGTGATTCTATAGTGACTCTGTGAAATTTCAATTTATTCTTCATAACAAAGTGCAAAGCTCAACGGGACCAAGAGTTAAATCCTCCAACTTCGTGCATAACTGCCATCAGGAGTTTAATATGGTTTTGCAAAATCCAGAACAAGAAAAACTGTGAACTTATCTCATACTTGTATGAGCCGGACCATCCTCACCCTTTTAGTGAAACACCACCTTTTTCTACACACTAGAACTTATATTTGATTTATTAATTGGAACAAATTACACACAAAAATAGTTCACAATGAATTCAATAGCCACACTTAATGCCCAAGATAAGTTGCATAACACCGCATATTTGTAATAAAATAGAAATGATGAAATAACTGACTTTCCGCCCCATCAAACAAACATTCATCAGCTTGCATGAAGATTTCTGTGTTGCAGTTCATGAACACCATGCTAATGACACGCTCGCTTGATGAAGTCTTCAGATGATCAGTTGTTTATAAGAAAGTCAACAATTAGCATCCTGTGAAAAGAAAAAAAAAACATGCTTTTAGTGAAATGTATAAAGTCACCAAAAAATATAGCTTTTTGTTTGCTTTCCAGCATAACGTGACACATTTCTGCTGGTTTTATACACTTGTTAGTCTCAGTACGCTGGAATGGTGATTTTCTACTCAAATATATTACATTTTTGTTAAATACTACATTTCTGATCTACAGGTTTACTCACCAAATATGAACACTTTCTCAAATGACATGGCTCCTGTGCTGAGTGCATTCCCATTACTTATGGCCACCAATTGTCCACATCTGGTGTGAATTTTGGAATTTCGGGAGCAATAATTCACCAGTGACTGAAGCAGAAACTGTATATTTACTGCCACTTTGCACAGGAGCCACTTATCCTGGTAACATGTTCCTTCTGCTCCTGATCTCTGCAGAACAGCCGCAAACTTACCATGTAGCCTTTTTAATGTATTATTGTTTTTCTGCTTCTTCCGGATTTGAGGAACTGTACCTTTCTTCTTGACAACTGGCTCCTCGACATGATGAAAGATGACCCCGTGAGCGTCTTTTCGCCAGCTGAGCTTGAAATCAGCCATGTTCTGAAGTCTGAGGTGTGTGTCCAGCTGTAAAAAAAAAAAAAAAAAAAGTCTGTGAAACATTACCTATATACTGTACATAATGATTAATATTTCAGGTGGTTCACTTTCTCACGTCACTTAAAAGGTTTGCCAAACCACCGAGAATATTTGAGAGTAGGATGTTGTCTGTAACCTTACTCTGACTGAAACAGGCGTAGAGGATCGATGGACTGATGAACCACAAAGGTTGACTTTATTCTGTGTTTTCTTTTTTGAAAAATGCAAATTTACAATATCAACTTCACTTTCTCACCTTCAGTAGGAGTGCATTGTTTACTGTGGTGTTGGTCAGAGCCACGCCTGAGTCCATCGTCATCCTTATGACCATCTTCTTCACTTTGAGAGCTGCAGATTCACAAAACACAGAGTCGCTGAACTCGGACTAATTAACTTATGAATTAACTTATCAACTTTACATTTGAGGAACTCACCTCCCTGACAGATGAACGTGGACCTCTGCCCACACTGGGACTGAATCCAGCCTCCTTGCTGCTGCGCTGAAGCTGAAACACAGTTTCCCGAAGAAGCGGAGCCTTTGAGCCAATACCTGAAGGAGGTTTCTGTCCCGTCTGACCACATCCAGCTGTCCCTGAACAGGCCGATCCACACTTCTTTTGGCAGCCAAATTATACCCGTCCACGATTTGATTAGATTGGCAATCTCTGAATTTTCTGCATCGGTTTCTATTTTGGCCAGGTCAGTGTGCTTGTCTCTGCACCGCTCGACACTCTCCACCCACGTACCGTCATCTTTGTAGTGAACGAAGTTTTTAGTGCCGTCTTGCTGACCTACAGAGACAAAGTGCAAGATAACTCCAATAGAAAGTTAGGAAACTCAATGCTATTAATATGCAATAAACCTGTTGGCTTTGATTTATAATGAAAGAAGAGAAGTTATAGTCATAATGGATACATGAGGAAATGTACTTTAACAGGAAACTGACAACAAATGCTATGTATGGCCTTTGGAAATGTCAAAGAAAATACATTATTTGATGCTAATATACAGGAAGTCTGGCATGCATGCAAAATGTGCTGCTTGTGAAGCAGAATGGTTGTGAGATCAATGTGGGGCATGGTGGGGTCTCGCTGGAGGTCACAGCTTCATCTTTACAGTGTGCATGATTTATTATTATATTTTTTTATTACAGCGAAGATTTGAAAGTGTTTTTGTGTGTCTATTTACTTACGGTCATAACAAACATACTCCCGTTTTGTTCCACAATCCAAGTCATTCCAGTCAGTGTTTTGAGACATCTCGGTACACCCCTCATGCCCGTGGTCATCGTTTGGCTCTCCGTCTCCCCACTTGGTGACGGTCGCACTGCCACTGCCGTCAGACCACATCCATCGGCCCGTGTTTCCTTTACGGAGCCCGATCCAAGCGTACGTGACATCAAGTGTGTTGTCCAGTCTGTTTTTGTCGTCCATGTTGCTCACGGTGGCCAAGTCACTGTGCTTCACTCTGCAGAACTGCTGAGCTTCATACCAGGTCATGGACAGACGGATGAGGTGGTACGGCGGAGGGGCTGAGGGGGTAGGTTCACGTCACAAAACAAGGAAATGAAGGCTGGTGGACAAAGGAAGGAGCAAACAAAGAAACAAAGGCATCCATTCACATATACATGAACATGTACTTACTTGGCCCAGTGCTGATCCTCTGAAGCCAAAGCAGAATCCCTGTAATAATCAATGTAATCACTCTTTATTACCCATCAGCCAATAAAGACAAAAGTGTAAAAGTGAGGCCCATACATACCAATGAAGGGAAGGGCACTTTGTCGCCGGAACATTTACCTGTGAATCACGAGCTATAAGCAAGTAGACGAAATAAAAAAGCTGATAATCCATCATGAGATACACAGAGACTGACTGCAAATTGTTCTCTTGAACGCGACATGAAATATTTAGACCAATGAATACAATCTTACCTCTTCTGGTTCCCAGGTCCACCTCCGTCTGAAAGCCGCAAACAAGTCAGGAGCTTCCATGGAAATGTTTTGTCACCTTGTCACAGGTTTACATGCAAAGCTTGAACAGCAGGGAGGCTTAAGAACGAGCAGATTTGGTTGCCAGCGGTGCAGCGCCGTCACGTAGTTCAACAAGCTTATTTGGTTTCCTCTTCCTGTGTGGTCTTATCCAATGTTCATCCACATTATTGCCATTAAAGAAAACTCTTCTTGAAATGACACAAATATAGGACTTTTTGTTGTTTTATCATTTGGTTGGAAATTATTCATGTCAATGCCAATTGTGGTCTGAAACCTCCAAATTAAGCTCTAAAGGTGGTTGCATTTTTTTTGACTTGTTAAAATACAGATGAATAAGTGCAACTATTTAGGAATCATCCAACAAGGAATTAGCAGTGAAAGTAAACAGTAAAAAAACAAGTAAATCAACATGAACAAGTTTTAATTGACGCTGACTCAACAAGCAAGAGACAGGGACAAAAAATGTGTTTGATGATTAAGGATTTATTTGAATCCATGTTTAATGATTAGAAAAACAAAACAATGAAGCATAAAAAAATAGATGTTGAAGTTTACAAAATCTCTATTTGGAGTGCAAAATGGAATGTATGTTCCCGTTCGACCGTTGTGCGGTGGATTTTTAGTAAAACTGTGTCAGTAAGTGAAAAGAATTGACTTTGGTTGTCAAGGTTAACGTTCATTTTCACATAAATTCATCAAGATACGCAATCAAACAGAAAACCCTGCTAATCCTTCCACCGGTAAAAACATCTAAACGCTGAAAAAAGAAAAAGGTGTAATTATTGCCTTTCATTGTGCAGAGGCATCATTCACAACAAATGATAATACATTTTCACAAAATCTAAGTCCAACATATTCTGTCCCTCTGAGCTGCTGCTGTGGGATCATTAGTGACGGCAATTGCAGCCGTGGCAGATGTTGTACTTCATCATTTTGATCCAGTTTTACATGAACAGAGCAGCAACAGCAGGCTGTATGGAAAGCGGCTGATAAAAAGACCAAAACGGGCAGAAAAACGAGTGACATTCAAGGCTGTTTTGGGCAGATTTTTAAGGCAATGAAGAGAAAAAGCACAATGAAGGATGGCGTTTGATTGACTCGTCAGTGTTCATGGTGCAAATTTGTGCCAATTTTCATGATGCAGACATCAAATCTGGATTTTAAGTAGAAAATTCTGGATTTTCAAGGCCATTGCTATGTTGTGGTGGAGGTTGTTGCTGTAGCTCTTGTTCTCCAGAGGACAAACTCAGGATTAGAGAACACAGGACTCCATCCATGATGACGTTGAAGCTTGTGTAAAACAGAACGTTGAGATACAACTCTCTGTAATCGCCGCCGCCTTCATAAAGTACCAAACACTGAAGAACAAAACTGGGGAGAAAGATGATGCAAAAAGTCATCATGGCAACCAACGCAATGAGCTTCTTCTTAGTGTCAAAGGGGGGCGTTGCGACTGTCATTAGAGATTTGATGACGATCGTCAGAGCCAGCCCTGTGATGGTGATAGCCAGAAGGATAAACGAAATGTGCCTGGCGTATACATATGTAAAACCGGTAACAGTGATCATCAAAGAGGACCCTGAGAGTAAACTGAGGTGGCGGGATCCCTGCGTTGGATGGCACAGGTAAAAGATGGAAATGACGGCAACCAGGAGGTGGAAAATGATTCCATAACTTCTGGAGAGGAAAAACACAGTGGTCATGATGTTGCAGGTGCTTTCACTTTGACAATACCCAACCAGCGCATTCCCCAAGACGATTGATGTGATGCCATTGAAAAGATCCCCGATGAACAGGCCAACCAGATTTCTGTAGACCACGTGGATGCTGCTGGGGTTGCTTTGCTGGGAAGATCTCGAGAATGCCTTCTTGAAGTCATTGCGTCCTCTCGGCTGGGATAGGAAGGTGCAGATCCAAACGATAAGGCCGACCAGGGGGAAGGCGATCAGAAATCCTCCAGCCAGTAACGGGTTGAACGAAAGTGTTCTGATCTGGTCTGAGGCTCTGAGGAGGAGGAGGTTTCCGCTGACATCCATCATGTTGATGTTTAAAGCAGCTGCCTGTCCTGCTGGAGAAGAAAGAAAATGCATTCCCTTATGTGTTGATCTGTACAGAGAAATGTCGTCAGTACACTTTGGAAAAGGGTTCAAATAAATTGGAGAAAAAGTACAAAAGTGACAAAGTTATTTATAAAATGTTTGTACGGGATGTAAAACATCAAAAACACTACAATTTTGAGTTTTCACTGAGTTTTCTGAAATGTAAACAGTGTGTGTTTATATCAAAAATATAAACACAAATTGATGATCAAAAGTCAAAAGTTGTACACAACTATTTTTCGAGTTATTTATTACAATTCAAGTCGTTCATGTCCAATAGATCCACTGAACAACACAGAAAAAGTCTGAGACCTTTGAGTTCAGCTCATGGGAAGTGTCACCTTCATATATTTGTTCGGTGTAGCTTGAAATGGTACACATGTGAATTGTGAACTCGCAGGAAAAAAACAAGTTAAAAACTGAAAAGTGATTTTACAAAAAGGCTCTTTCCAGGAAAGAAGAAATGTGTTAACAACTTAAGATTATAGCAATGCTGGTTGATCAAACCTGGAAAGTTGCAGCTACTAATTCCTACAGGTGTTCCAACTTTTCCAAATGAATTACAAGCACCTCTGTCTACATATACCTGCAGGAAGCTATGTGTCGCTATAAAAATAGTGACAAAAGGGCAAATAACAATGTAAGAGAGCCAAACTTAGCCAGAACTTAAAAATCTATGGATAATGCAAATCCACTGACAGCGAACATTAGAAAGAGAAAGTCAGTGTTTTCAAGACAAAACATTAAACACATTGCCTGAGCACATTATAACACATTATAGCACACTATTTTTTGGTAAATTAACAGCAAAGAATCCATTTCTAAAAGAAGGAACAAGACTTACGTGTTGAAGAGAGCAATGATCGTATGAGGAAAGCTCTGAAGTGATGGACTTTGTCTTCTTTGTCACACTGCACAGCAACTTGTGCTATGTGTTAAAGCAGAACACAACAGAAACGATTGATTGCTTTATCAAGTTGACCTATTATCTAACCGTATTTACAACCTATGTACACATCACAATCAGTTTATATAATTACCGACCAGGCCTGGTTTTAAAATAAAAGTTTCCCCTCCCAAACGAAATGAAAACGATGTCACCATGTGCCTCGAAGAAGGATGTTCTTTCTCCGCTGGTCGTTTTAACTCACGTAGCCTCTTCTGCGCCGCCATGCGCTTTGAACAGTTCGTGTCCTTCAAGGCGTTGCCTTCTCATTTAGTTGTCCAATGTCGTCCACGAAACGAAAGCACCGTGATGCGAATGTGGAGATGATATCAAAAACAGCCAGTCGCTGTAACAAGAAACATGTCCATCTTTTCTTGATGGCGAACTCGTGGTGGGTCAGAAGAGAAGTCTTGAAGAAAAAACTGTCTTCTCCATGGGATTCGCTTGATCACGCACATCAATCAAACAGCGTTCAATCACAGCACACACAAAAAATTTTCTTTTTTTTTAAGTGTCCATTTGGTGGGCTCGTGATCAGCAGTTGATCTTTCCATTACCCTATACAGAGCATGCTCGTGTACATTAAACAGAAAGGAAACTTCTCCAAAAAAACAGAAACTTATGCAATGTAATAAATATGAAATATACAACACTGTGGTGCAAACAAATATTAATTTAAAATATTAACACCTAATTCCTTCATCCATCACACTTGTAAAAACTTCAGGGTTTGGCATTTCCTCTTTTTTTTATATCCCCACACAGAAATCACCTACATACCAGGTGATCCCTTTGAGCAAATAGATAACTATGTGACCCTCCGGAACAGAACCACAAACACAGCATGCGGAAAAAGAAAAAGAAAAAATCTGTCTGGATCACAAGCCAATCACCTGAATAGCAATTTTGTTGAGTGTTTTATTGTGAAAATCTGCTGACATGCAGCAACTCAATGCTCTAAGGATGTGGGATGAACTATGAATTAAATGGGTTAGATTAGATTAGAATTAGACTAGAAGCTTTTATTGTCATTGTACAATAAATTGCACAACGAAATTAGGGTGTAGCTAAAAAACACACAGTAGACATTCAATAAACACAGGCAGCCATTCTCACATTCAGCATTGCATTCATCTCAGCAGACGCACCATATATACAGAATAACCTAAACATTCACACACACATTCAGCTCTCACACACCCAAGGACATAGTGCAGTAATGTAAAAAGTTTAAAACCGATAATAAGTTATGTAAAATACCAATTTAGCTGCCTGAGGTACCTTGGCTAATAAGTATGTGCGGTTGAGCACAAGGTACCTGTTATTGCACAGAGTAATGGAATATGATGTATTGCACACAGTATGAGGTAGATAGTCTGAGGTAGTAGTGTTTAACTGTTCAGTGCCGTGATAGCTTGAGGGAAGAAACTGTCCCTCAGTCTGTTGGTCCTGGTCCTGATGGACCGGTACCGCCGTCCTGAGGGCAGCAGTTCGAACAAGTGGTGTGCAGGGTGGGTGTGGTCAGCTATGATCGCCTCGGCTCTTCTGAGGCGCCGTGTCATGTAGATGTCTTTTAGTGTGGGGAGGGGGCAGCCGATGATCCTCTGCGCCGTCTTTACGACCTTCTGGAGCCTCCTGCGGTCTGCCTCAGTGCAGTGGGAGAACCACACGGGGATGCAGTAAGACAGGATGCTCTCGATGGTCGATCGGTAGAAGGTCACCAGCAGCTTCTGGCAGATGTCATTCTTCCTGAGCACCCTCAGGAAGTGCAGCCGCTGCTGGGCCTTCTTGACGACGGCCGAGGTGTTCCCAGACCACGAGAGGTCAGCCGAGATCATGGTACCCCGGGTTAAATGCAGAGAAATAATTTCCCCCATGCGGATCAAATTGATTATATCTAAATTATTCAGAAGTGGAGAAATTATTTGATCGTAAAATATAAAAATAATACTGAGTTGGTTGTGTTGTTTATTTTCCGTCTCAATATTTTTGCTAAAATGCATTCAGAATGTAATTTACAAGATTTTTCCTTCCAAATTCAGAAGTTTTCAACTTTTTTAATAGAGAATAAACACACGTTTACTGTATTAAACCATTTTGAAACTATATATATATATATATATATATATATACATAAGTGCAATAAATAAAAGTGTTAATAACCTAAAATACAAAGAGGTAAGTGTAACAGGTGTGATGGTTGCAAACTTTAAAACCACTGACCTTTACAAACTGTCAAAAACACATTTTAATGTGAAACATTAAAAAGTTGAACTTTTTCTGTGATGTTGTGAGTTCAGGAAGCTGCTGTTATTTAAACATGTTCAAAAATGTGGCAGTTTCTAGTAACATGCTGCCCAAGTCAGTTTGGAATGCAGTCTTAACGTGGCTTAAAAAAAAAGAATCTTCATACCTTTTTTTTTTAAATAAACCCCAGTGAAGTAAGCACCTTCAAAAGTCTCCTCATCAGCAAATAGAGTCCAGCAGTGTGCAATCTCAGTATAAATCCAGGTCTCCTGTGAAGGCCTCAGACGATCATCAGAATACTGGTCAGATGAGGACAAAATGTAACATTTTGGACAAAAAGCAAAATGCTGTATGGCAGAAAACAAGCACTTCGCATCATCCTGAACACCCCATACCCACTGTGAAGCATGGCGGTGGCAGCATCATGCTGTAGGGACAGGGAGGCTGCTCAGAGTTGATGGATGGAGACAAATACAGGTTACTCTTCGGGCGTGTCCACACGCCGTTTCACGGAACTGCATAGTCTTTGAAAAACTTTTATATTGACAACGGGTTCCATAGTGGTTAAATGTTAAAATAGCTTTGAGGTGTGGATGGCCATAACAGGCACGTTTGGTGAAAATGATGTCTTTGCCGTTTTGGTGTATTTCAGTGGCAGTTACAGTGCCACCTAAAGGCCCGGCATGTGTAACTACAACAACAAAAGGCACAACACAAGACCACAAAAGCCACAATGTAAGGGCGCAGCAGTCGGAGAGCAGTCGCTGTTTCCGGGGGACCATATTTTCTGACGGACTTGGGACCGGTGGGGACAACAGCTTCTGACATTAAGAAGAGTTTAATGAGACGTAAGTAAACTACCGTATCATGATTAATGTCACTATGTGTTGCCAGATATCAGCAATGTTGACCACTGTGTTGAAATTGTCATAACGTTGTGTGTGCGCTCTTTCATCGGTTTCATTTGTTCCGCTTTATTTCCGTCAGAAAATATGGTCCCCCGGAAACAAAGCCTGTTCTTCCGGACGGAGTATTGGGATCATTTAATAAAGCGTAAGTAAACTGAATAATTATTTAAATCATGTTGGAATCAAAGACTTTTAATATGGATTGTTTTTCTAACAGTGATAAATAAAATATTTCAATTCAAATCAATGTACTTACGCTTCATTAAATTATCCCATTACTCCGTCTGGAAGAACAGGCCTTGTTTCCAGGGGACCATATTTTCTGACGGAAACAAATGATGGATGAAAGAGCACACACACACGTTATGACAATTTCAACAGTGATCAACATTGCTGATATCTGAAAACACATGACATTAATCATCCAACAGTACTTTATTAACGTCGCATTAAACTATCCTTAATGTCAGAAACTGTTGTCCCCCCGGTCCCAAGTCCGTCAGAATATATGGTCCCCCGGAAACAGCGACTGCTCTCCGACTGCTGTGCCCTTACATTGTGGCTTTTGTTGTGTTGTGTTGTAGTTTTGGCTTAGAGGAAAGCTGGGGTGGAAGTTCCACCTTCCAGTAGGACGACCCAAAATATCCATCCAAAGCGTCAAAGGAAAATTTTCAAAGCATGTCCTCATGTTGGAATGGACAAGTCAAAGTCCAGACCTCCACCCTGGCATGGTTCAGACACTCTCCATCCAATTTGACTGAGCTTCAGCAATTTTACAAACACTGAGCAAACATTTCGGTTTGTCGATGTGCAAAGCTGGTCGACACAAAATGACTTGCAGATGATTGCAGGTAAAGGTGGCTCTGCAAAGTGTTGAGTCGGGAGGGATGAACACCTTGCACATCACAATTTTCAGTTTATTTGTATTTTTTTTTTAAGTCATGCATTTTTTCCAGTTCACAATTATGCAGCATGTCGTGTCGGTCTGTCAAATAAAATCCCAATAAAATACATTCACATTTGTGGGAGCGACGTGACCAAATGTGAAAAATTCACAGAGCATGAATACCTTTGCAAGCCGCTGTAAATCTGACTTAAGTATTTCCTCAAATGTTTTCAGCTTTGTATTTTTGTCTGGGTCTTAAATAACTTGTTGTTATTAAAGCAAACATTGATGATTAAACAAAACCAAACTTACATTTGAATTTTAGTCTTTGTGATCATTTCAACTGTAGAAACGCTACAAAAAAAAACCGGCAAAAGATTTCAGCAATATGAAAGAGTAAAAACAGCCCAGTGAAAACAAACTACAGCTCCTTTTAATTTTATTACAAAAACAAAAACAAGGATTTTTCAGAATTAACAGTACAACATCATACCTACTCAGAATGAACATTAAAAAAAGGAAGAGGACAAGTGCGAGGAGGAGGGGGAGAGTTGTGTGTGTGTGTGTGTGTATGCATAAGTTTACAAATCCCATTTAAAAAAAATTATCAGAAAAATGTGCATCTGTCCCTCCCGTCCCCAACAACTCTCGAAAGGAAGAAAGAGTTTCAGTTGTTTACCACAATTTAACAAACACAAAATAAAACAAAGACAAGGGAGGTGGAGAGTGGATGGGGATGTGCAGGAGGAGGAGGAGGGGGGTGATCATAAACTTTCTATATAAAACACTTGGCAAGCGAGATGTCAAGTCTTGTCTTTATTTTCCCACAGTTAAGAAATGTGTTTTTTTGTTTTGTTTTTATAACCGAAAATAAACCGGCTGCAATAAAAACCCATTTGAGCAAACACACGCGCACGCACGCACACACACACACACACACAAACACTCGAGACCCTGATAGATGAATGGATAGATAAATGAAATGAGACCGAGAGGGAGGGGCCAGAATGAATCTAACAAAGTGAGAACATCCTGCTGGTTCATGACATGTCGATGAGCAACATAAAAAGGGTTTTCTACGACTATATACACATCGTGTGTGTGTGTGTGTGTGTGTGTGTATATATGTGTGTGTGTGTGTGTGTGTGTGTTTGTGTGATGTGAGCGTCAAATAAGCCAGTTGATGGGGTCGGTCGGAGGGGGAACAGAGGGGGAGATCGAGGGTCAACTAGGTTTGGCAGTATGAGTGGGTACGGGTGGGGGGGGGTCGGGGGCGGGACTTAGCGTCGCCGCTTCTTCTTGGGGGGTGGCGGGGCTGGCGGCCGGATCTTCCTCTTCTTGTTGGAGGGGTCTTCATCCTCGTAGTGGCTCTCTCTGTCCGCTAGGGGGCAGCAGAAAAGGGTTTCATTTCTCTCATTGCATCAGATACAATTTTCTTTATACAAGTTTGATTCATTGGGGGTTAAAAAAACAACAACATTCTAATAGTCATAAAACTGTAAGCTGGACAAAAATGTGCTCCGATATGATTCTTGATTAATTTTACTTTTCGCACAAGTCCCACTGTGTTATGGTGAAGGTGACCAGGCTCACAGGAAACACTGTTGCTTTGGCATTTTCAGCAAAGGGATGTTTTGTGCAACTCCAGTTTGCAAATGTCAGAGTTTAAAAGCCCTAAGAGAGGCCAGGTAATCAAGTGGGCTTGAATTATTTCCATGAGTGTGTGATCAATAGGTGCAGAGTATCCAGAGGACTCTAAACTTTATCAATCGCCATCAAAGCTGGAGACCAAAGCCATTGCACCTCCAGCTGGTCCCAATGCTCACATTATTGTTTAAGAAAAAAACTAAACTCTCAGACTGAAGCGACATGACCTTAGGTCCCTACCCTGCTGGACGCAAAAGTTAAAAGACTATAATTATCTTCCTTTATTGTGTTGTCAATTTGAATCTCTTGGTCTTTGAAACAACTCCAACCCAACACATGCTTCAGTGGGCGTAAACAAGCATTCTGGGACTTTGAGAGAGTATGAGGTCACACGCTGTCCTCCATTGTGCGAAACGACGGTTCCTTTGCTAAACTAACCAGGTCTTTTGTTGCCCGCAAGAGGAGTGTCCGTGGATTGACTCATATGAGCAAAGGTTTTCCTACGACCTACTGAACCCAACTTCATTCACATGACTGGAAAAACAAATATTACTTGGAGATGGAAGGAGTTTCTTCCAGAGACGGGTGACCTGGATAAATATACATCGCGGGTTGTGAAGCGTTTGTTTGTTTGGTGACGCCATGCAGCAAACAAAAAAATGGTCCTGAAAGAGACTCGGCAGGTACAAACCTTTTCTGGCTTCTTCCTCGAGCTCGTCCCAGTCTTTACCGCTCTCCTCCTCGCTGCCGATTGACGCACTGTAATCTGCTGAAAGAAACACCAGGACTTCAGCACGGATGCGCTTTTCTTTGATTCACACACAGAGAAGATTGTCACAGTAGCCTTGTCCAACCAGAGTCTTCAGTTTCTGAGCTGTAATCTTCGTCGCTGTCCTCTTCCTCCTCCTCCTCTTCGTCTGCAGACGGGTTGAAAGTTTCATCCTCCATTTCCGACTCGGAATCTTCGTCTCCCCCGCTTCCCTTTACCATAAACGAGAGTTTAAATTGACGTTCTGAAAAAGGACCACACGAGGCAGCGAAGACGAGCCTGAACCCACCTCGCTCTCGGGGTCCAAGAACGACCAGCCGCCCTGCTCAAAGAAACCCTCTGGGTCGTCAACGATGGTTTTCATGATCTTGGTCCAGTTCAGAGACTGGACTCCCTCCGTGTACTTTATGTCGCACGAGCTGGGGAACGAGCACAAACACATCTCCGTGAGGAAAAAAAGCACTTTGGAAAAGGGGAAATAAGCAAATCTCTCCTCTGTCCATTGGGCCTTACTTGAGCCACTCCTTGATGGGGTCAAGGGAGTTCACGGGCACGGCGTTGATCATAGTGACCTTTTTGCTGTAGTCCTTGTAAACGATGACTACGTCGAAGTTCTTCAGGTGGAACTGCACACGCTCAAAGTGGACCAACTCCACCTCGTCCAGAGTCACAACGAATGGCGGCTACAGAGGAATACAGTCAAGTTTGGTTGTTGTTTAAAAAGAAATACTATTTCCTCCCCGATCATGTAAACAACAGCTGATGCGCTCACTCACCCACTCGGTAACATTGACCAGTGAGCTGGACGTGGGCTGTAGTAAGCAAGTACTCCTGTAGGGGGCTCCCTGGAACCTGGGGGGGGGGAAGAAAAGTTCAAACTTGTCAGCTTGATCCAGATTTTTAATCTTTTTTTAATCGAACTTTTCTCCCTCCACTCAAAGCGCAACCACGCTGATCCACGTACCCCAGGTCTCTGAACGGCACCTCGAACTCCAGCTCCTCTCTGGTGAGCGCCTCCACCTTGTCGGTGAAGTTCTTGAAGGCGGACTTGAGCTTGTGCCTCATCTCGCGCTCCATCTGCTCGGCGTACAGGTCGTCTCGGTCGTGCATGTGCTGGTGTTTGCCCAGATCTGTGGTGATCTCGCCAACCTCCGTGTAGAACTGGACGTCAGTGTGGCGCCTCTTACCGAACATGATGGCGTTCTGGAAGGAAAGGAGAAAAGAAAAACTCATTAACTATGACATTTTTATAATATCTTTTAATATCACAGCAGCAGGAAACCTTTTTCCAGCATGATTTTATTCATTTGTGAAGAAATCAAAATCAAAATAATCAGTATCACGCGACACTGACGACAGTATTTCAAATTAAAAGCGGTCTTGCTTTATATTGCCAACCAGTAAGTATGATCTTACTGGTTGACTCTTTCACAAGATGACTGTACCTTGAGGTGGAAGTGGAGAACGATGATCATTTCGCCGTCGCACGGCTGGAAGATGGCGTGTTTGATGTTGTTATAAAGGATGTCCACTTTATCCCCGCGAACCGAAGTGAACCGGAAACCTGAGCGCAGAGCAGAAGCACACGGTCAGGGGTTTGAGCCTCGCCGCCGCCTCGACCAGAGCACTTCCGCCGCCGCCTCACCATTCGTGTGCGCCTCCAGCGAGCCCTGCATCCTCTTCTGGGCGATGTTGGGCCGGATGTAGAGGTCCTTGAGTTTGGGGTTGCTGCGGTTGAGGTTGATGACCAGCGAGTCCTGCTTCACGATGCCCTCCTTCTCCTTCTCCTCTGCCTCTCGCGTCTTGTAGCGCTTCTGCACCTCCTTGATGATGCGGAAAGCATTCTGCAGGTTGGTGGAGGGCACAGACGTGTCGCCGGGGGCCTTCAGGTTCGACGCCCTGTACGTGCTGAAGAGAGAGGAAAACAAAGAGTCAGACACAAAACCTAACTCAAGACACATTTAAGTTTACGCTGTACAAATAATCCAAATGTGACACCTGTTTTTTTTAAACATCTATGCTGGATTAAAAAAAAAACACAAACACTCACATCTCTTTGACAAACGTGGCGTCAGGGTTGGGGAAGATGTTTCCTTCCTGGCGTCCCAGAGAGCTGCCGGGCACGTAGAAGTTGATCCTCAGGTAGGTGTAGTCTCCTTCTACAGACATACTGATGTTCTACAACAGAGGGGGAAGCAAATAAGTCAACAAACAAATTAAAACGATCCTCTGACGGATGCTCCTGTAGCTCCCACTGGTCACCAGTGGTGTAAAAGTTACTTCATTAATTACTTATGTACCTGCGAGTTACAACAGCACAAATAAAAGTACATCACACAAATGGCATCACTGGGTTTAAGGCACAATAAATACTAAAGCTGGACAAACAGGAGTTGAGCGAAATAGTAACAGCTAAAATATTGAGCCCACTGAGGATCTAGTAAATGTTTGACGACAGCTCGACGTACCTTGATGGTGGCGATGTGGAACGGCGTGGCGATGCCGAAAACGGGCATGACGACCGTCTCGTACTTCTTGTCGATGAAGATCTTCATCTCCCTGATGTCCTTTTCCCGGGGCATCTGAGACACGTTCTTATAGGACACGTTGGATTTTCTGGCCCTGAGAGGAAAAAGAAAGCGGACTCAGTTAACGACCAGGAACTTAATTACAATCTCTGAAGCTGTTCTCACCTCATTACCTCTTCAGGCAGTATTTAAGAAACACGGGCACCGTTTAATCTCACAATCCCAGAAACAACCCCGAGGCCTGGAAACTGATTCATTCTTATTTTGAGTACGCAACTCGCTCTCCGGTTGTTTAAATACTGAAGTATTTCCTTTAAATCTACTTTGTGCAACCGGCCACTGCAGGAGAGTTCACAGGTTTGAATTAACTAACTTTATTTAGTCAATATTCTATCCATTCTCCAGCTTTAATCTATATTAACATAGATTAAAGTAATCATTTATTCCAATATTGTATTGTTTTGATCCACTTTGTTAGCTTTTAAGGAGTTTTATATTTCTTATTTTAGCTCTTAATACCAACTATAACTGGAATAAAAATTTAGTTACATTGTTTCATTTGTTTTGTAGACAGTTTAGTTGTCATCTAAAAACTGTACACCACCACCCTCTACTGGACACTGAGGTGATGCACACAATAGATAAAAGAATATAATATGTCTGGAGGTCAACATATCTCCGACAGTCGCAGGCACCCACTTCTGGATCTGCTGCTCTCCTTTCTGTTCCGTCAGTCTCCGCTTGGCTTCCTCGTTCAAATTATTGGCCAGCTCCTTCTGGTGAGCCCGCCTCTTCTCCTCCGCCGTCATCTCGTTCTACAGATGTGGTGAGAGACACAGCTGAGTGACCACACAGATACGACTATCCTCAAAAACAAAACAAAAAATAGGATGATAAAAACACCACGAACATGCAGAAAACAGACGCGTGTTGCAGCTTTAGATGGTAAAAAAAAGAAAGAAAAAACACTGAATCAAAAAAAAAAAAAAAAACACATCAAGAATGAAAACTTTCCCCATCAGTATACGGGTGTTTGAGGTTTTTTGTTTGTTCACAGAATAGTTGATGAGATTTGAGGAAAAAAAAAAAACTGAATACTTACCTTCCCAAGTAGCTTTTAGAGTACAAAGACATTCACACTCTTAGTTATGGACACTCGGTCATGTAGGCACAGCAGAAAACACCGACCACCGCTCGCACATTCTCAAAAATCCACAACTCACTCTGGTTCGGTCTGCCAGCAGGGCGGCGCTCCGGGCTCCTTTCCCCAGCAGCTCCTCGGCGTCGTCGCCATCCTCCTCCTCGTCATCCTCGTCGTCGTTCTAACGTCACAGAGAGACGAGCATCAGCAACGACACGGATTCGCCTCATTCATTCGATCAGGAAATCACTTTGATAGACGTCAAAGAAATTTCAAACTGGCTTTTCATCAATAACGCCCCTGAGGTTCTAGTTTAGGCCACAACAGATGTAAAATGTTTGGTTGTTTCCCCCCTTCATCTAAAAACAAAAGATAACAGATTCCATTCTTTAATTATGTGACTGCTTATAAATCCCATGAAGGGATGATGAAACATACCTTCAGGAAGATTCCCACGTTTTTAATCTTTTTCTTCACCGGTGTAAGGACTGTAGCGGCTTCCTCCTGTTACAATTTGACAAAAACAAAAACCCAGAATTAAACTTTGAAAATGCTGAACAGCTTTTGACTGTAGCACAGATTTGCAATGTTTTTGTGGGTTACTAAAGGAAAAAACACCCGCTTGCACAGCAAGAAAAACAAAACTTTATGTACAAACAACTGAAAATATAATAAGTTGGTACTGACAAAAAAGAAATCATATATCAGCTTCATATTTTTCCTCTAAATCACTTGAGATTAAAGCAGCGGCATAATCAGGAGATTGCAGGAGAGATTAGTCAGAGTTGCTCACCTCATTAATCTGTATCGAGTCGCCGATAAACAAGGCGTACTTCTTCTGCTCGTCTTTCTTTCCTTCTTTATTCAAAAGATCAGCAAAACCCAAACTGATGCTGAGCACCATGCCTGTCCAACACAAACAAGCTTTATTCATCCAGGATGCGAAAGAGTCACACCAAAAATTGAATGGATCAACCAGCTTCCAGCAGGATGAAACGCTGATACGTGAAACTCGCCTTTTTTCAGTTTGTACTGGTTTTTAGCGTTTAAGACCAAGGAGCCTTCTCTGAACTCGATCCCCATCGCAAAGCTGCAAAGACAAACCGAGTTGAATCAAATCTGTGCGTCAGTGTGTGTGTGAATGTGAGTGTGTGTCCCGTGATGGACTGGCAGTCTGTCCAAGGTACTGAGGTAAAAACTAGAGACAAAAAAAAATGTGAATTACCCGAGATTTTTAGTGAGCTTTGTGACAAGATCGGGCTTCTCTTTTTTTACGTACTCCAGAACCGAGTTATAGGCGTCGCTGATTTTCACACCTGTAGAAGGAAATGAAGCGTTTTACGTTTTACTTCAACGTTTTACTTCAACAGTGGCAGTTTTTGTGACGACACATAAAAATGTTGATGTTCACTTTCCTTTTCACGAGGACCAGAAAACGCTACCCTCGCCCCCTCCCACACCCAAAACGCACCGTGTTTGAGCTCCTTGAGCAGCTCCTCCTCCACCTGCAGCAGGAAGTTGTAGTTGTCCTGCATCTCCTGGGTGGGGTCCACCATGAGCGTGCGCACCAGGTTGGAGCAGTACGACTTGTAGCGGATCCCCATGGCGCACGTGATGGCGCCGAAGTGTATGTGGTTCTTATCGCTGGAAGACAAGAGTCGGAGAAAGATGAGTCGGGTTTCATCAATTGTCTTATGCAGGAGTAAAAAGACAAAAATAAACTGCTTTTTTTAAATATATATATTTAAAGAGCTACGTGAGCCAGCATAGCTTTTTGATAAATATGTCCTTTTCTAGAAACATTTCCAGAACAAAAGAAACAGATGGGGAAAATTACATCCAACATTGTCATAAGCAGTTCCATTAATAACGAGGCCTAAAAAGACAACAACATAACGAACTACCGTATTTTCCGCCCTATAAGGCGCACCTAAATACCTCAAATTTTCTCAACAGCTGCCAGTGCGCCTTATAACCCGGTGCGCCTTATATATGGACGATTGTTCTACTCAAGACTGCTATTTGACAGCTGAACAACCAGAAGCTTTTATTTTGACAACTCTAACTTTGCAACCGGATCTTCAGAGCGGACGACACTCCGCACAACACATTCATCACTCATGGTTGCACACCAACATTCTAACAAACCAAAATAAACTAGATGAAATAATTACTCCCTAAACTGGGGAACAAAAACACAGCATAAACACAATCAACACAACACCAAGCCCAACAACGAGCCACAATAACCTCCAACAACACAAAACATGAATTTGTCGCTGCAAGGCATGATGTCCCATCATGCCTTGCAGTGACAAATTCAACCTGAGCTCCTCAGTGCAGCCGATAGAAACTCCCATAATTCATTGCAGCTGTTTGTGGTGTTTTAAATGCAATTATTGGGGGTTATATTTGGTTTGTGGTGTCGGTAATAATTGTGTTGTGTTGTGTTTTTGTTGCTTAGTTCATGTAGTTTAGTTTATTATTATTATTACCGGTAGTTGTAAGTTGTCAACCAGTAGTGAAGAAGGTTTTGTGTGTAGTGTCCTCCTGGCATAGGCTGCAGGTAGGACTTTCAAAATAAAGCGTGTTCACCTCTCTGGGTGTTAGAATCAGTGGAAAATGTAACATAATGGCTTTGAGCTATAAATGTTGCTGACCACTGGTCTATTCCATGCGCCTTATAGGGCAGTGCGCCTTATATATGAATGAAGTTGTAAATTATGTCAATCAATGTAGGTGCGCCTTATAACCCGGTGCGGTACATAAATAAAAAAATAACTCCGATTTCGAAGAGGTTTCAGTCTTTTCCTACATTTAGCAGGTGATGTTGCATTTCTAGGCTGACCGTTTCTCTCGCATACAGATGAGCCTTGAACGTCTCTCCAAAGTGGTCAAAAGCCCAGACGACCTTCAGACGGTCGTGGAAACCCGGCAGCAGTGGTTCGGCTGAATGGCACACAGAAAGACGACGAGCAGCACTCACCTCACCACACTGAACTTGAGGCTGTAGTTTCCTCCGCTCTGGATGATGGGAGGGTAACACATCTCTACCGTGGACGGGTCGGCCCCACCAAGGTACTTCTTCTCCTCGATGGCCTTCTCCACCGACTCCGCCAGTTTGCTGTGACGCACTTTCTGTTAACGAGGACAACGAAGACGTTCATTAAAGATGAGATTTGCTCCAAGTCCCCCCCCAAAAACAAAACAAACACGAAAAATCTACAGAAACTAGTTAATCTCCAACAAAATGAATGATTGTTATGCTTTTGTTTGCATCTTTTGGTCCCATGCCAATAATGCCAATTTGAGCAGCAGTGCAACAATGTCAGAGTCAGAAAAAAGCGTCGATAGAAAAGCTGGTCCTTCTCCATTACGTGCAGACGATAAATGAAGCTGATGTGATGCCTTTCATATAAAAAGACCAGCATAATATCTCACCAAGAAGCAACATGAAAAAAATGTGTGTACAAGTCAGGACAGACTCTTAAAATGGCACAACAAGCTGCCAAAAACACAATTTTTCTCCGTCACACTGTGCGTCTCAAGTGTAAGTCATAAAACCTAAAAGTTCTCCAAGTAAAAGTCCAAAAACTCAAGTCGAGGGGGCGGGGCTTAAAGAGCTTCTCAAAAGACATGGGGTAAAAACAATCGGGGGGAGGGGAAGGGTAAAACTCTTGATTTCAGGATTACATCTGTATATTCAACACACTTCAGGCTCTGATTCACTATGTACAAACTCTCTATGTGCTGTAGATTCTGTAGTATTGATAATAATTTGATTTGACTTCACTCCATACTAAAGACCCAGATGGAGTCTTTCCATATTCTGTGTTCATTATGTGTAATTTCATTCGTTTGGGAAGCTTAGAGATGTGCAGCAAATTGAGTAATACCTCTTGTGACCTGTGGGGGCAGTGCAGATCATGCGTGACCCGTAAAAGGAACAAATAAGACGACAGAAATGTCCGAGGGAAGACCGTACAGATGTGTTCATGGATACAAGCAAATCTAACACATCAGTATAAAGACGCCACAGGTGACTGCCGGTCAGAACCTCTTCTTCCTCACCTCGTCTGCGTCCACGATCTCCATGACGCGCTCCTTGAAGAACTTTGAGTAAACCTCGCTGGTGATGGCCGCCGCCTTCTTCATCAGGCCGAGCTCGCCATCCTCCTTCACTGCCATCGTGTAGGCGACCACAGCGCTGATGTCCACCTGCACACGGGACGGGACACGTGTGAGTGCCGCAGGACGAAACAAGCTGCGACAATCTGCACGCCGGTGTTTCAGGTTCAGACACTCGGGACGCCGCCTTACTTTCTCCAGCCCCTCGGCGGTGATTGTGTCGTTCCAGGTCTTCATGTACTCCCCTGGGAATTTGTCCTTGCTGAACACGCCCACCGTCTTGCCCTCTTTGCTGCCTCGGATCGCCTCGATCATCTTGTCAAAGTTTCCCTTGTTGCTTTCATTCTGCAGAAGAGGTTGCCAATCTCGTGATTCACGTTAAGAAATGAGCAGATTTGACAGTTGAAAGCCAGCAGCAGCCGCCTCTTTACCTTTTCTCTGGTGAGCAGCGTGATGGGCGGCACGCCGTTGGCGTTCTCGTTGCCTTTCGTAATGGCCACCTGCTTGAGGAAGTCCACCTTCTTCTTGCTGGCAAGGAAGATGATTTTTGTCTCGCAGAACACCATGATGGTGTCGGTCAGCTCGTAGCCGAACAGCCAGGTCTGAAGAGAAAGATCACAGGCTCTTTCACCGCAAGATCATTTAGGCCTCACGTTAACAACTTCTGCTGAAGGTTGTAATACAAAAATAAGTATTTGCCCTTCAAGAATATCTTTTTATTGTTACTGCTCCTGTTGTGTTTCTATAACCGAGGTTCATCGGGAACTTTACTGACACAGTTTGAATGCCAGACAAAACATCAAGTGAAAACTAGAATCTGCAAGAAGAGCATTATTATGCTCAAGAGTCACGTGGAAAACAGTCTGAATCTAGAAGAGGATGATACAACAAACAGCAGCAATGAGCGATATATGAATATGAGACAAAAGAAAGACAAAAACTCAAACGGTTTTGTTTTTTAAAGACTAAATGTTTTAACTTGACCTTAAAGAGTAGACTAATATCCGTATGTCAGGACTTTTCAAATACCAAGTTACCCTTTTTCCCCCCCAAGAAAAAGACATTTTTAAATATAATTTCTATCCAGTTGCTCAGTGCCAATAAGAGCACTAAGCTGTATTACTGTAGTATCCATCACTTCGCTCATTAAGTTCAAGTAAAGTCAATGGGAGGAAGATGATGTTTATGTAAAACCAGCAAATGCTAGTTGAAATCAAATGAGGGATGTACAATATATATAACAGCTTCTCCAGTGAACAAGAGTTTGATGAAATCATAACTATTAATGCCAACAATAAGGACAGAGACCATCGTCAGTCACTGAAGAGTTGATGGCGAACGAATCTCCCATCAGAAAGTGTTGTTAGCTCGCCGTCATACCTGAATGGCGGTGGATTTGGCGTACACGATCTCCTCGTCCACGCCCACGGACACCACGATGGCGTCCACCTTTCCAAACTCATCTTCTGCTTTCTGAAAACCACACAAAGACAAAACAAACAATTTATAATAATAAACTATGAAGAAAACAAACTGATATGTTAAGGCATGATCACAGATACGAAAAAAAATGCAGTTAATCTATTCACAGCAGATTTGATCAAATATAAACAATGACTACAAACCTAATCATCATAATATAGTTTAATAGTCAAGAATCTTTTGGTGATTTATAAAGGATGGGGAAAAAAAAAACTCGCCTCCAAAGCAATTGTAATGTTAGACGCAAAGTACTACTGTGATTAAGTAGTATTGTCGAGTTATTGTAGTTCCATGAATATAGAAGTGTGTGATTTTACCTCAGGTATGACTAAAACTATGAAATATAATGAGTAAGACCACAATGTAAATGTGGAGTTCAATTTTAATGAACATCAGTTTTTAATACAGAGAATTCACTTCTGTTTTGTTGTCTTGAACACAGTTCACTTTAGTGTAAACATTTTAGAACTTTAGAAAACAGGCTAATCTTGACATGAATACATAATTACTGTCCGGGCAATACATTTACATGAATCAGACTGATATTGGGGACTTTTACCACCCCTGACGAACCAAGAGAGTAGTAGAAGACTCTGAAAATGCCAATGAAACATAAAAAAAATTACACATTAACAGGAAATAATTCTTTAAAAGACAGAAAACCAAAGAAAACAAAAACGTGTGTTAAAGGGATGTTGAACAAGGGGAAACTAGGTACACTTTTAAACGCCGTTTAAAGGCTTAAAACGTGTCGATAGTGCTGCACAAAGACGTATAACGTGATTAAAAGTGCAGATAAAGTGATTTCCAGAAAGCTGCTGCACATGTTCTCTGGATGCTCTCCTCACACTGATGCTAATTAGCAAGTCGGCTAACGTTAGCACGTAGCCTCAAAGTGCAAACGGACGCCGAGCTGGATGAAATGGGTCGGTTACGGAAATGTCAAGCACAACTCCGGGAACCATCAACCCCGCGCTGTCTCTTTGTCGGCGGTTTCGTCGTTAAATTAGCCGCGGCGGTTGTTCCGAGCCACATTTGGCCGCTGGGTTAGCGCGTTAGCTTCGAGGTAAAGTTCACAGGCTAACGCGGTGAATGGGGACGACTGCTTTGCTAACATGCGGCAGCTAACCCGTCTCTTCCACTAAACACGCTCCAAAACGCGGGGATTCTTGGCGCCGAGTGCGTGCGAATGAAGGTGCGAAAGACGCACACGGCTCCTTCGTTGTCCGGGGGGGTGAAAACGCAGCTCTCACGCCGACAAACGCCACAATACGCTCGGCTCGGTGGAGGAAAAAAACCCGCGGCTAAGTTAGCTGGTGGCATCTTCCAATCCATCTCACTTTCCTCACGCGTAATAAACAATACGGGATTAAAAAAAATTTGAAAATGAAAAAACACGCTGCAAGTCAGCCTTGATTTTCACCTTCCAGTTGCTGTATAATCTCTTGATCCGGCGGTAGTACGCTTCCTTGTCCAGGTTTACCGCCATGGTCTGCGCTCCGCTGCGAACTCCAGCTCCCGGCTTCACTCCTCAGCAGCAGGCCAGATGATGATGATGATGATGATGATCGGCGTCAACTCACAACAACGCACTTTCTTTCCTCGCCTGCCTAGATCCAAACGCCGCTGTGAAGGGATGCTGTTCGCGCTGCTTCTCCTGCAAAGTCACCACTGACGGGGGAAAAAAAAAAAACCCTACGCAACTGGTACAATTAGTAAAATACGCAAAAATAAAATATTGAAATGTGATGTAACCCCCCTCCGTTTACCACACGCAACACTAGTCACACGCACACGTACACACACACACACACACACACACCAATCTGTTACAATTAACCTCCCCCTCCTTTCCTTCTTCCAGCGCCTCTCCCTCCCCCTCCACCTCACATATTAACTTTTAATATCATAACAAAATGTGAATGTCGCCTCTGTTTCCTTACAAGAAGTTAAATATTTAGAATTATACATCTGAAAATGCGACTGTGCTTATTCGATCATATATAATTATCTTTCGTAATCATATTTGACGTTTAGTAGCGCATTGTAATGTGATTTTTGACGTTGTGAAACAGCGCCTCCTGTCTACAGAGGACCACGCTGCTTTTTTTTCCCGCCATGGCGTCTTTCCCGCCACCGTCATCAAACGCTTCCGACGACGTCAATCTCGCGAGACCGAATCAACCGGAAGTGGAGCTCGTGGTTTAGGTTTTCTATTATTACGAGCCAAATTCCAGTATCTGAAATTCAGCTGCCCTTTTAATACTTAAATCTAAAAGCAATAATATGAACTACTTTTATTCATATTTTTAATAACAGAAATTTCAGATTCTCTAAGCCCTCTATTTTTCATCAACATTGATACTCATTGATTGTATGAGGAAATGTATATTTTTTATAATCTAAATGCTGTTTCAGTGACGTATCTTCTTTAAAGTAAATAAAGACATTGCCTCTAAGAATGTCACAACAGTTGAAAGGTTCAGACATTACCAAATGTGTGATAAAAACATAAAATATTTTTTTTATTCCATAATTAAAAACATTTCCAGGATATCAACAATAAGCCAGATCACTGTATCGTTTTATCTTTTTCTGGAAACAACCATCAATTACACAAGAAGCCAACAATGCCTTACTTCAAATGATGTTAGAAAATAAAGCTCTTTATGCTGCATTTGATTTCCCTTTACAGTAAAGTAGGGTTGTCAGAGCTGGTGAGTTGATTTCTTTTATCTTCATTGCCTCCAAATTAATTTGCCACCAGAAGCTTTCTTTATAAAGCAAAGAAATAAAAAAACAAAAACAGACACGACAGCTCTTCCAGGGTGACGAGGGATTTCAGCAGAAGAGGACAACAGAGGATTTTAGAGCCATTTGTTTTTTTCCTGAATCATAGCACCTGCTTTTGAATGTCAGCCTTTTATTTAGGACATGTTCTCTCAACAAAGGCGCTGACAAACAACATTTCACTGGTCTCCAAATGGCTCCTGAAGAGTGTTTCACCCTCATGTGTGGCTCTGAAGCAGCTTTAAGACAGTTTGTGATTTGCCCGGTCGTTGGTCTCCTAAGATCTGTCGAGCGGCCGCACTTCACTGAAGAAACAAAAACGAAAACATCGATCCGTCTTCACTGTAACAGTAAAGGGAAGAGCAGACATGTGAAGCTTTTAATAAATGAAAATAACTGAAAACGTCTGCAAGATTCTTGCTGCACATTTTGTATCTTCTCCAAAGAATTTATAAAACACAAAAAAGTTCATATAAAATGTTCATTCTTTTTTCTTTTTTTAAACAAGTCCGTTGTTTAAATTCACACCATGTGACCGAGCAGCAGAACTGAGCTTCAAGTTTCTTCTTTTACCTTTATTCATACATCTCTCCAGTACAACTGTAGTATTTGCAAACTTGCAACTTTGTTTTACTGTGCAGGAAGGAGTGAGAAAGCGAGAAGGAGGGAGGGAGTTAATGCACCATCTTTTCTTTTTCTTTTTTTTTTGTACTTTCCTGCGGTGGTTTAGTCCTTTTGAGTCCCCGAGATGAGCACGACGGAACAAAGCATTATGTGCCAACACCTGAGTCTGTGTTTTTCCCACTCATTCCTTCCTGTTTGTTTGCGTTTCACATGTCGTCTTTGTCCTTTAGTGGCCGGGTAGCGTCCGATCCTCCTATGTGACCGTGGTGGAGTTCTGCCCTCGGATGGCGCACCAGGCCATAAACACGTCCCTGTGAAGAGAGAAGGATACTTGACATTTAAGTTACTTTTTCACATTTCTTCCAAGACTAAGAAAGACAAACAAACGAGATTCACATTCACACAGTTGTGCTCAACATTAAGAGATGCACGTGGGATTTCTAGAATATATAAACGGTCACTCATAATGCTGACGTTTTGGTGAAATGACCTTTCACTTGAAAAAAAACCCAACTTTTATCCAAAGTTGTATTTCTCTGGAATGAACGAACAAAGATCGTGAGCTGAAAGCTCAGTAATATTGAGTTTTCAGCACACGATCTTTGTTTGACGGTTTGTCTGCCTCTACGAAATCTGAAAAAGAAACCATCCATTCTTTCAAGTTATAAGGTTGTTATTTAATCAGTTACGCCCTCAAAAACGATTTGCTGAAATATCACAGAAATACACAAAGGAAAAAAAAAATGCAAATTGCTGAGGTTTCGAGGACATCGTCAATATGTAATTTTGCTTTACTGAATATAACCAATATATGTTCATTGAGACAGAACCAACCAATCGGTGGGCAGAATTCTCTGAGCCCACCGTCCGGTTAAAGTGGACACACCTGCAGTGTGTGGCGACACACTCGTTGCTACAGTACTCCTTGTCCCAGTCTTTGCTCTCCACGGCCGCGTTGGTGCAGCCGGCTCGCACGCAAATGTTGGGACTGGCGGAGGCCGTCACGCTCAGACCGGGAGCGACGTTCACCTCCACCTCCATCTGAGGAAGCAGGAGATAAAGACGGATGCAATCACGCTTCGAGAAGTGGCGTTGGAAATGCACGAGACGTCAATGAGTGTCCTGAGCTCACCCCCTCCTCGGCTTCAGCCACCACCTCCCCCGACATCGTCTGTCGCAGGTCCACCGCCAACCCCGAGGACGAGGTGGGGGTCTCGCCAGTCGACGTCACCATGATCGGCGTGCTGGAATTGGCCTGGCGTGCTGCGGGGACGACCTTAATCTGCAGGGGGGGCGGGGCTGTGGCGGCGCCCCGCGGTTTGGCCTGCAGACGGGGCGGGGCCTGGGCGTGCACCATCTGCTGCAGCCGAGGCGGAGGCGGCGTGCTTTGCATCTGCTGCAGCGGCGGCGGCTGCCGCGCCGAGGAGCGCACCGGCATCTGCTTGATGATGATCTTGGCGACGAGCGGGGGGTTCGGGGTGGCTGGCGGTGGCGGCTGGGGCTTGATGGCGCCGGTGCGCGAGCGCGTGGTGACCTGCGGCAAGTCCAGGATGATGTTGGAGGTGCAGATGTTGGTGATGGTGTTCTCCTCGGGGTTGTACTGCTGCGATCTGGTGGCGCGTGGCGCCGGGGCGGCGACCGGTGGGGCCGTGACCACCGGAGCCGGCGCCCGAGGGGCGGGCGACGGGGTCGAGTCCATGACCTCAATGGGCGACTGAAGGCAGGAGACGACGGAATGACAACTCAGAAGTCTCAAAGCATTCGCATTCAGTCTCATTCATCCACTCACACAACGACCGCCGTCACTGGGAGCAACTGGGCTTCCAGCGGTTTATCCAAGGTGAAGAACATCACACGAATAACGCTAATGACCGTAATGACCATAACAGGTGGGTGCGGCCAAAACCATGACAGCGCGCCGGGCTTTACGCAATTGGTCAATTCTGGAAAACGACGTCTTCTTGCCAGCGAGAAAAGACGTCCCCCTCCGTTCACATTGTGAGAATATTCTGTGGAGGATCGGTTGTTTCTCCGGAGTTATCATGTAGCCTTGACTGTATCATAGCGTTTTAGCAGTTTCAGCAGGTTTGATAATGAACGGTTTTGTTCTATTGCCCGATAAGAAACAGATGGCCAGACGCTACTCAAGCGTCATGAACAAAAGCACTATATTGCAGCTTTTTGGCCTCAAATAGCAGAGTAACTTAATTATTAATATAAGATTATGGTCATTAGAGTTCAAATTGGAATGTTCTTCAAAGGACACTTTGAACGTTGGCAGTTGGAGACGGGAATCAAGATTGCCAACCCTGGGATTGGAAGAGTCCACCTCGAACACAACGGATAACTAATATATACAACATCAGTAAGAGAATGACTCTCATTGTGACTCACCTGTGAAAATTTGTTGGACTTGTATTCTGCCAGTGCTTTCAAGTAATCCTTCTTAGCAGCTTCATTCTTCCTCTTGTAAACCTGGATTGTGTCCGAATTACAATTGTATAATTGTCAATAACATTGCAAAAAAAAAAAAAAAAACTTTTAATACCATAAAACAACTGACAAGCATGAAGAAGCAGATAAAAGGTGTATGATAAACCATCCCTTGTAATACTATTTCGAATCACATAGTGGTGTAGTGAGTGAGTCCTCTGTCAGGTCTTCATCTTTTAACAATTTAAAATACTTAAATAACACATTGGAAATGGGACTTATCTTCTAATCTTACAGGTTAAAACTGGTGTCGGTTGTAAACTGAACTTAGAGCAGCAAAGAGGGTGAAAATTAACATTTTACTGAACAAGAATCTAAAAAGAATTTCTTATGGGGGCTGTTTTATAAATCAGCCCTGCCTGATGAACATGTTGTAATTGGCCCCTTATGAATTAAATAGAAGAATCTAATGGGAAAATTCAACAATTAACTTAAGAGGTTTGTCTGACCTGTTTCTGTTCTTCCCCGAGACTGTCCCACATGGACGCCACAATCTTGGAAACCTCTCCGAACGTAGCGTTGGGATTTTGTCCTTTAATGGCCGCTTGCGTGTCCCTGAAGAACAGAGCGTAGGCCGACACGGGTTTCTGCGGCTCCTTGGGGTCTTTGCGTCCGACGGCTGACGACATGCTGGACGTTGGCGTGGGGAGCGGGGACTCGGACAGCGAGGGGTCGAGGGAGATGACGCCCGGGGAGACGGCCAGGGAGACCGGGGACTCGACGAGGACGCTCTGTCCAGACAGGGGGAGACAGTGATGCGTGTTAAGTACAGACGAATATTAGGGCCACTGAAGAAGAAAAACATTTTGCAATTTTTTTTATTTTAATGCACTTCGAGAAAAAAGTAGAAAATCAATGTCGAGATTTTTTTTCTTTTTAAAAACAAATTGGAAACAGCTTTTCTTCAGCGGCCCGAAGACTCAGTATTAGAACATAAAAGTGACAGCTTGTCTGAAGAGGCCCAAATAAACACCAGGACAATAGATAACGATAGATTAAATGGGATTAATTTTTTTGCAATTTCAATCTGAATTTCTACCCGAAAAGCAACATTTACATGAAACTACAGTTTTTCCCTCTTTCATGTTATATTTGACTTTTTTTATTTAATCTGAGTCAAAAAGGTCAAAGAGAAAATCCTCTGGTCACAAACTCTAAAAGTCAAAGTTTCGAAAAGTACATGTACTGCTGGAAAAATATGAACCAAATGAAATTGAAATTGAGCTCCATCGCAGATCAACCATGTATCTTTACTCAAAATATTGCAAGTAATGGAAAAACATGATGACTTTGCATTTTTTTTGAAGCTACGGATATATCTGGGCCCAGTTTCGCTTAAGAGCTTCTGCTTCATCTTTAGCTGAAGACGTGAATTCGTTTGGAGACGAACCCGTCTGAAGTCGTCCATGTCGTCGTCCTGCAGTAAGCTGGTGGGCGACTCTGTGGTCGATAAAGGGTTGTCGGGCGACTGGCCGCGTTGCAGTATGTTCCCGCCCCCCAAGCCGAGCCCCAGCTGAGCGCTGAGCTCTGATTGGTCGATGGTGGTCAGCTGGCTGGACCCCAGCAAGCCCTGGCCCATGTCGCCCAGCGGGACTTCGATGGTCACCGGGGACGAGCTGCTGAACTGAGAACCCATGTGGTGGCCGAGATCCTGAGGAAGAAAGGCAGGCAGAAGAGCCCGTTACAATGGCGCCTCAGTACGAGCGGCGACTTCAAAGCGCCGACACGCCTCGCGCTCCTCACCATCGCCAGCGACGACGCCAGCAGAGCGCTCCCCGACGTTTGGTTCATGACTCCCAGGCTGAGGTGCTCGAGTCCCTGCGAAGACGAGCCGACGAACGTGGAGGCGAAGGAGGGGTCATCCCCTTCCACCACGGCGTTCCCGGGTACCACCACGCTGTCGGAGGGGCCGGCGTCCGCCAGCTCCCCGAAGTGGGACACCACGTCCGACACGGTGAGCGCCGAGTCCGGGTCCAGGGAGATGGGCGGGATCTCGAACTCCTCATCGCCGAGGCTGGGCGTGTGGAAGGTCTGGGGGGGGGGGAGAGAGAGAGCGAAGAGAAACAGGATGAAGGTAAAGCACGTTGTGGGAAACGGGAAGGAAGGGAAAAGTGCAGTAATTGAAGAGGAGGGGAAGAGAACCGTCACAGGCAGAACAAAGCTTTCCTAAATCTGCTTATTCTTCCTTTTGCAAGTCAATCACTTCCAATAATCAAACTGTGAATTTTGTCAACGAATCATCCGCACGGAAAAGAATTTGATGCTTTTTGGCAAAAATGATCTTTGGGAAAGACTTTTTAATTTCACGAATTTACAGGACGAGCAGCGGAGCTGAATGTGTGGTCAGAACTTCCTGATTCTCCTCTGCCAAACGGCTTTCCGTTGGTTGCCGTCGGCTCTCTGGTTCCTCTGCAGACGCTCCGGTTTCTTCAGACTTCAAATCAGCCAATCCACCAAATTAAGAGTCATCGGCAAAGAAATACTCAAAAAGAGAAATAATCATTCCTGTGTCATCAGATTCATTGCCAAGAAGCACCGTCACAACACAGGAAAGTGACTTTGTGCCTATTTTAGTTGTTTAATAAACGTTAATGAGTTTAGAGCGGTATAACCAGCTCTTGCCATCATTTCTAGGGATGTCCGGATCGGGGCTTTGTGATGTCAGCGATGTTTGATTGGTCGGGTGTCGGCGAGTCCAGATGATCAGCTGGCTGATCTATTGTAAATCAGCTGTCATGATCTGTAATCTGTATGAGTGGATCGGAGATTCCATAAAAACACATTATAAGACATTGTTTACAAAACAACACAGAGTGAAATTGTGATTTGTTTTGTTTTGTTTTGTTTTGAATGAAGTTAAAATAGATTCATCCATCAATCTGAGAAGAATTTTGATTACACAAGTTTACAATAATAAACACAAAGCTAAGTTTCTTCCAATGAAGCTTTTAGCTTTAGACAACTTAGTTGCTACTCCAATATACAATGTCAGTGTCGGATTGGCAAAGTCTTAGTATCGGGCAACGCTCAAAAAGCGTGATCGGGACATCCCTAATGCTTCCCCTGACGTGGAAATGTTGAATCACGAAGGTTTTTATTCTCGTCTCTTACGCTCCTGCCGCCGCGTCGCTTCAGCACTAAACCATCATTTCAAATCAATTCTTTTTGTGCAACAAAGCATATACAGGAAGAAAAAGGAAAAAAAAAAAAAAAAAAAAAAGGTGAACAGGTGTGTAGCATTTATAAACAGTTCATACTCCACCAGCAGATCCAGCGAGGCTGAAGATGTCGAGGGGTTTAGTGGAGCACTAAAAAATGTGAGTATGTCAGTAAGTGCAATTAGACTGTAAATGTCATGTAAAGGTCGTGTTTCTTTTGTCTCATGGCACGGCAATCAAGGAGGTCAAACACAGCAGAAGAGGCCTCAGCAAGCAAACATCACATTGAATCCAACTAATTCAGCTGAACACTATTGAACATGAATGTGGCTGAAATGTCAGTAGAAGCATGTTATTCAATTGAGCAACTGAGTGTAAATACCTCGAAAAAAGGTATGTGTGTGTGTGTGTGTGTGTGTGTGTTTCTCCAGTAATAGAAACAAGGGGGACTTACCTCCGAAGATGAGAGGAAAGGATGGCTGGACCCTGAAATGGTCAGGTAGTTGTCACTGCCTCCGGGGAACTGAAAGACAAGAGAGACTTCAGTTATTCGAGGAAACACATTCATGCGACTGACCAACTTCATAAGGAAATAAAATATGAAAACTGACGAAAGAAATCAAAATTGAGCCAGAAGGTTGGAGAAACTCACAATCTACCATCGTCAAATTCCTGCAGCTTTCTATTGATATATTTACGATTAGAATCGACTTCATTGGTTGTTTTTATTGTTGCTTGGACAACATATTAACCTGCAACGCACCAACACAGTCTCACAAAATCCTGTTTGAGATGCAAACCAATACAAAGTCGATGTCTGTAAACTGTGAAAGGAGCCCAAAGCAGAACCGAAAGGATCTAAGATCATCACTTTAACAACTAGTTATCGCTTTACCAATTTGTAATGAGAACCCGAGGTACAACCAATAAGAATACATGGCTTGTCACAGGATTCAGTTAAGATGCACCAATGGTATTAATCTCCAGCGTGAGCAGCAATGTTAACCTGTAATTTTTGTGACAGTGAGGTTCTCTTTTCCTATTGGACCTTCGCCTTTTAAAAATACTATTTTTTTCCTCCAGGGAATCAAACATGCACCTAACATGTTCTCTCAAGTTCAAGCGAGGTCCATCCACCAGTTTTACACAAGTCTGCACAAGTCACTGGTTTGGAGAAAAAAAAAGTCAAACTCAAAATACTCAGGATATCATAGATAAAATGACAAATAGTCTCTGACACTGATGACCAGACACACTTTATAGTCTGCTATAGTTCCATTTGTCCCACCATAGTCTCATCTTTCTTTACCTCCAACACTGATACCATGATTTTTAAAGGAGAGCCCAGAATCGACCCAAAATCGAGGTAATAACTGATTTGATCATTAAACAGCAATAGGCCTTTTATAAACAAACTGAAGATCTTCCAAGTGAGATTAGAAATAGCAGATGGAGGTCACGTTGAACCAGAACTGATCCAATTCCACTCTGAAATTCTTGAAAGCATTATGACTTGGAAATACTTGGGCAATTACCCAAAAAAGAAAAATCATATCTGTACACCACGAGTACACGTTCACAGTTGATTTCCAAATGACTGGATCGTCACCTTGTTGTCAGAGTCAAAGCCATTGAAGGACTGTGGGTCCAGGAACTCTGGATCACCGTCGTGTTGTCCGGTACCGTCCGTTAAATCCGAGTAGAAATTCAGATCCATCTTTTCAGCAACTTCCCCTCCGGCAGCTGGCTACGGTTAGCGGGGTCTCCTCCCCCCGGGTGTCGGGGTCGGGGCTGCTGATGCGCTATTATTTTAACAACCTGACAGCTTTGGCACAGACTAGCTCACGCGACTGAGACCGAGCATGTGCGCGCGAGCAGCCACAAATAACCCGTGATCCCCTACAACGTCCGTCCCGCGGACGTCTAACGTGGTCGTGGGCAGAGGTAACCCGTCCCGTCCTGCCACGGTTTAGCGGCTAGCCGCTTTGACGCAAAGGCTGCGGCGCTCCACACGTCGCCTCGCCGGGGCCGACTGCCCACCTGGCGCCCCTCAGTCTCCCGTAACACGTCTCATTCAAACCCGCAGCCGCGCTGAGCGAGCACCCGGGGGCTTCACCGGGTCACGGAGAGCCGTCAAACGATTACAAAAAAGCGTCCGCGGTCGCTGGAAGGCGACAGTCTGACAGCGGAGGAGCACAGAGCGACTGTCGGATCAATGCTTCGTGTTGGCTCGGGCCAGGACGCTCAACAGAGCCGGAGACACGGATGATGACGGAGCGGAAATTACAGTGTTATCGCAGGTCAAAATAAAAGACGTGGTTTCAAAATAAAAGCTCTGGCACCCAACGCTTTCTTTATTTACAGAAAACATGTTTAAAATCGTATGGGCCCGTTTACGCGACAAGGATTTCAAGTGAAAATTAAAAAACTTTCATTGCGTTGTGAGTCTCCACGAGTCTTGACAATGGTGCTTGGAGACACTGAAAACGCAATTTTTAGAGAGTGGCTGGTTTGGAACTGCTTAGGCTCCATCTCTGTGCAGATTGCTAAAATGCTGCTAGTGCACATTCAGTGCTACTGTAGTAAACACTTCTGCTGCATGTGGACATGGATAATAACATTTGTATCCAGAGTGTCATGACTCCCAGTCCATATTCTCCTGGGACTTTGTAGATTTATCGTTTAGAGTCATTCCTAATAATGTTCCAACTTTGTTGTATGTCCAAACAAATGTCGATAAACTCGCTATTGTTGATGTTTAGAGTATTGTTCTCTATAAGTGTGTAGTTTCATTGCAAAAACAAACAACAGCTCCCACTGGTGACCCAACCTGAAAACGATGTCGTTTTCAGTGTTTCTGCCATTTTCATGTAAATGGCCATCGTTTTCAGCCACATAAATATGAAACTTTTCTGAATCAAAAATGATGCGTTTTCTCTTGAAATGTTGTCATGAAAACGATGCCGAAGTGACGCTTTTTCAAAACAGGGTCTCTTTTTTTTTATTAACCTTTTGGAGATATTGTGAAAAATAAGAAATAAGTGCACAACAATGCTGAACTTGGTAAAGCCATATGGTTGATGGGTAGAAGAAAGAAGTGGACGTTAAAATAGTGGTACAGTTGTAGACTATATATGAAGATACGGCATATATCAAAATGAATGCTTCTAACTAGCACGAGCGGAGGTTTTTATTTTTACTGCCTATCTTATCATCCCAAGCAGGTGTTTAAATCGTAAGGCCTGTGGGCCCACACCGTGGAAATGTTTTATTTGTGTGGTTCTAAAAGTCTTGGGCAAGAAAACCACAGAATTACATGGGATCGAGGGGTGGCCTTCTCCCAGCTGTATTCCTTTTTTCTTTTAATTTCTGAGGCGAAATCATGATAAAAAGTAATAAGCAGAAGGTTAAAACTATGAATATTTTTGAACATGATTTTCTTCTTACTGAATAGTTGTGACTGGAACAGAGATTAATTACAATGTTGAAATAAACTTTAATGCAAAACTGTGAGAGCAAACTACATATATATGAAGGCATACTGGACATATTGCTTTTCTATGTTCTGCTTTATATAAAGTGACTTTAGGACATAACTGGCCTGGGCTGATGGATAATACAGCAATCATAGCATAATCCTGCTGTTCACATATGAAAAAGTGTCTCTCCTTACACAGAAATGGCTTCTGACACTGAAAGTAACAGTAATTATGTCATTTGCATTTTTATACAGACTGTATCACCTTCCAAAACACCACTATTACACTGCTGCCTATTGATAGTCACAGACTCTATATACATGTAGTTACCAATACAGTACTTGCCATAATTCCATACTCACAGGTCTGGACATTACTGTATTTATTACTGGTTGAATCACTTCTGGTCAGATGCACTCCGGATTATTGCAAGTGTGACATATGCAATGGCAATAAATTTGAATCTGACTCACTGAGCCTCTCACTTGAAAAACCTCTAGATCTCACTGATTTAAAAAAAAAAATAATTTTAGGGTAAAACAAAATCCTGTTCTTGGTCATACATGTATTTGTCTAATTCAGTATTTCAGTATCTAATACTGTTTGCTGAAGTTAGGTTTCTTCTTACAACTGAATTGTAAGAAAGAATGTATTTGTATTATTGTTTAGCTATAAATCTGCTCTTTTGCTTTCATTATGGACTTAGTAGTAATAAATACATAAATAAAAAGTGTGTAAGATGTTGTCACTGTGTATTGTTGAGATAATCCACTGGACCAGAGATGGAAATTTCTTGCATCATTACTGCTTTTTACAAACATTCAACCATCTGACATGTCTCAGGAGACATTATTCGGGCACTTCAGATTAATTGTTTAACATCAAAACTCAATTAGGTCTACTTTTTATCACGTTATAAATTCAGATTGTACCCCATGTTCTGTCTCATTGGTTGGGTCCTCTGTGCTATTTTTAAAGCGTAAATCTGTTTGACTTTTTTTAAAACGACTAAATCAAACCAAAATTAAACACAAATCAAAATTAGTGTGTAGGGAGAGTAACTTAAGAGTAAAATTCTGTTGTTTCCTGCGGGAATAATAAAGAACCAGGTCAGACGGGGTGGTACGCTCCGTAAAAAAAAGGCCATCACTCACTGTTGTGTTTGCGGCCACCAAAGATCGTCACCTGTTTGAACACAAAAAGTGACTTTTTTATTGCTGTGTCGAAGAAACTACCAACTACTCTTACCTCCATGCTCGCCCCCGAAAACCTGATTAATGTTTTGTATTTTTATTCCACTTTTTTTCCAGTGAACTTCGCCCAGAACTGATTTCCTCCAATATCTCAACAACATGGCACCGGCTTCCCGACTGTACGTACAGCTGGACGTGACGTCATCACGCAACGCTGACGGGAAGTGCGGGTGTAGAGTAAAGTAAACGGTTTTAAAAAGCAAAAACTTTATTTATAAAAACAGCTTGTCGAAAGGACAAAAGTGCCCAGGTGACATTTGTTATTGAAACGTGGGGTATAAAATTAATCTCTCTCGTCTAAGTAAAGAACTGATTTTAACACAACTCGGAGACCATTTTGGAAAAGTCAAATCCGTGGCGCCATTAATGCAGTTAATGAGTTGTTAAGTTCCACAAGTCTGTTTGAGCATTATTAATTAAAAAAATAATTGTGAGCAATATTTAGGTATTTTAATAATGAGATCAAGATAAAAGAAGCACCATGAACCTTTGCCAAACCATTCAAAATTCCCAAAGAAATTCAATCAATGGATTCTAGTGATCGGTTGCCGAGTGGAAGAATGTTACTAAAGTAGAGGGGATCTCACGACTTGCCTTTCGCTCTGCACCTTGATAATACACTTGGAATTATTGAAGGAATGCTCAAAGGACTCATTTATCAGTTTAAACCACTATCAAGTGTCACATTGATATACTAAAAATAAGTAGGAAAATGTAAAATAGACCACAGCATTACATTTCACAATTTGTAGCTTAAAATGTGAAATTTTCCTCAAGAATTCCAAGATTGTTGAAAAATTGAGTATATATGTAAGTGAACTGCTACAATTGAATCCGTTTGCAAATAATGGATTTGATACCCAATTTAAGGACACACCATCATATTGGCATGTATAAATCCCTGCTGTACCTATAACAAGACAAAGATTTATGTGTAAATGAGATACATAATGGTGTCTCTCTGTGTCATTCACCTTCATATTGACAACTCCTCTACAAAAAAGCAACAATACCTTTGCAACTAATGTAATGAAATGCAGAAATGAGAAATGACAGACAAAAATCACACTTCTGCTTTTTTCTTCCAAAATTGCTTTATTTATTCTCTTTTTTTTCAAGCAAAGTTTTCATGAATCTTTTATATTAATGTAAATAAAAAAAGATAAAACAAGGTTTTTTTGTTGTCTTTATGTACAAGCGAGAAAACAATGTTTAGGAATAAACAGTGAACATAAAAACAATCCCTGAACAAAAAAAAATCAAATAAAAAAAAAAAGAACAAAGCTGTAGAGGGGAACCGAACACCTCTAGTCTGGAGCTTGTTACTTTAACCACAAGCTCACGCACACATGCACACAGACACACACACACACACACATACATACATACATACACATTCATCAGGATGTCAGCAGGGCTGTGTCAGGTGTTTGATGAGGTGGAGACTTTCAGTTGGAGCTCACGCCACACCGCAAAGCTGATGTTCTCTCGAAGGAGCCGGGGGGGTGAAAAACAGCACAGCCACATGAATCCATTCCAACATTCACACACATGCAGTGCAGTGGTCCTCTCCAGTGATGGTCCGGTGTGACAACAACACTGTGAACAACTCAAACTGTGAACACTTTAAACAAACTGCCGTCGTCTAACAAAACCGTGGCTACGCAGTTTGACTGTTCTCAACGCAGAAAAAAAAAGAATTAAAGAAAACCTGTGCTGGTTTTTTATGGAGTTGTCGTTGACGTCAACGATGAACGTGAATTTTGTGAACAGGTAACTTGGTTTAATTTAAATCACGGTAAACTGCAACTGATTTCTCTCGTTTTGTTTTAATTGGATTAAAAAGTACAGACGCCAATTTCTTCCCCACAAATAAAAGAATATAAATAAATAATATAAAATCAATAGCTCTTTTTTTCCCCCAACTTGTAAGAAATCCTTTGAAGTGTCACTTCATAAAAAAAAAAAATTCAATCAGGTTATGACTTGACTTTGTCATCTTAATAAATAAGTCACAACTTGACATTTTGTTGTTGTAAAACAGGTCATATTTTAAAATTTGTACTTTAACTATTGGACAAAAGAAAAATAATTTCAGGGGGAGGAAACATTAATATAAAATAATGACATTAAAGCGATTTGTCAAAACCTAAAATTATCTTTGAATGGATTTGTGTGTTTGTCTGACAAATGGTTTTATCTTTGTATCCCAAATCTCATATCATAAATCTCATTCAATAAGTGAAATTAACTTGTTTTTCTCAATTTTAATTGAATACATTTTGTTTAATATTCTCATTTAGTAGAAATCTAATTTCCCTTTTTGTTTTACAGTGCTGGATATTCTTTCCTTTTTTTTTTTTTTTTTTTTTTTTAAAGTAAACAACCTCTCAGCAAGGATATTTGTTCCTTTTCTGTCACATTTATGGCTTTTCATGGGGTAATTTAAAAAAATAATAAAAATATTTTAATCAGTTCAACAAGTTTGACTATTAACATAACCTTTAACATTTACGACAACAAATCTATCAGATGATTAGCTAGAAACGTTTTGTTGAAGAAATGGGCTTCCATAGCAGAGACTGAGGAAACAGCTGCACGAGAAAAAGAAAACAACTTGCTCGCTTTCACACCAGCTGTTCGGTCCGGACCAGTTTGTTTCAGGGAAAGTCGGATTTGCTTGGGTCACGGTGTGAACGTCTGCCGGGACTCTGGTCCGGACCAAAGAGGTAAACTCTGGGCCCCTGAAAACGCAACAGTGCGAAGGCGTCAGGGACTCGCCAGCGGACCGAGCGAGACGACGTGATGTCGAGAGCAGTGCATTTTGGGTAGTAAACAAAGCGAACCGCGCAAATTTGAAGACGAAAAAGAAAGAGTTTGAGAATGTGTCAGACGTGGCAGATGGTGAGGAAAGCGCTCCTTGGTATATGGTCTGAAGACAACATATCGAGTGTATCCTGGTGTGAAAGCACCCAAATATTATTTACCGATATGATAGAGAAACGAATACAGCCGGTGCTGATATGCAGCAGACGACTCCTTCCTCCTTCACATTTTCAAATAAAGAAACGTTACACATGTATACTGACGTTTCTTAAATTAATCAGGTAGACTCTCCAGTTTTGCCGGTTTTTTTTGTAAAGTCGTCGTGTTGTACTGAAATCCATGTTTGTGTCTTCAAAGAGAAAGGAAAACAAACAAACAAAAAAAAACCACATTCAGAAGACAAACATCTGCTCCCAAAATACATTCATTCAGCCCTGAGTCTCGTCAGAGGAACGGCTGCTCCGCTCTGGGGTGCTTCACGCAGTTTTCTCATTCACTGGTCCACCGTTCAAACACACTCGCTCCCCCACCGGAGGCCAGTGCCTCCTCCAACCAATCACAGGTCCCGCAGGTGGACGACTCACAAAGAAAAGAAAAAAACATTAAAAAAAAAAAAAAAAAAAAAGTCTCAGTTGCTTTTTACTCATTCGTGGAATTGTGGAGTGGAAATCGCTGTCATGACAGAGAAGTCTGGGGTTAGAGGAGGAACATGGCTGAGTAGGTGGGGGGTGTTATGCTGCAGCCAGTGACAGTCGCTCTATTCTGGAGAGGTTGGGGGGGGGGGCGCAAAGGCCCCGGACCCCGCCACCTGCGTCCACTCACACCTGCATGACTGACTGGTCATGTGACGCTGGCTTCCCGCCGTCTGCGTCCAATCAGGAGTAGATGGTGATGACCTCGCTGCCGCCGCCTCTGACCAGGAGGACGTGCTCCAGCCCCTCAGTGAGGACCTCAAGGAACTCCATGTCTGAGCAACCAGTCAAAGAAGAACTTAAGTGTTACTCAGGTAAAGCGTTCTGCACAAACACTGGGAAGGAGGTCAAGCGGTTTTTTTTTCTTCAAGGATACAGTTCTCGTCCCCCTCAGAGTTCCTCGGGGGTCCAGGCATGTTGAGAAGGACAAGCCGGGCATCGTGGGACTTGTTCACAATGACCTCGTTGAGTTTGACTGCCGTGTGCATGCGTCTGACGTTGGAGTGGTCCCTGTGGGGGGGAGGGGGGGGAGAAAATTTCCAAAGTCCTGATGAGTGAATATTATCTTATGGGAGGGGAAAAAGAGAGGGATGTGTTGCGTCCGCTCACGGCCTGATGCTCAGCATGTCTCTGAAGCCCTCGGGTGTGGAGCAGCCGGAGTGCGTGGCTCTGTACTGCGCCGCCTTCTCTTTGGTCCAGGTCATCTGAACACGGCGGTGGTGCTCGGTGCTGCTGTCGGCGCCGCCGCTGCTGCTGCTGATCGCTCGGTTCTGCTCGGGGCCGTCGGTGTCGTCGTCGTCGTCTGATCCGATACTCGTCAGACGTAGCATGGAGTTGCGGTCCTTCACCAACTGGGCCTGGAGAAAAAAAAAATAAAAAAATCCACAAACACACTCTTATTCTCGTCCCTCCTTTCCCACCCCCTGCCTCTTTTTCCACCCAAGGCCTTTGTCTTCTACTCCAACTCCTGACTGGTTTCTCTCGCCCTCTGCCTCTGTGTACCTGTCTGTCTCCGTCCCCTGCAGAGGTGTTTGATGTGTGGACTTCATTACTCCTGTGCCTGGGGGAAAGATACACCTACAGACAACACAAGGTCACCTAATGTGCTAAAACCAGACACAAACTACGTCGACTTGAGATACACAGGAGTGTAACTACAGGGACACAACGGGTCCTTATAAACATCTGAAATTTAAAAATGGAAAAAAAAAAAAAAAGATTGAGGAATCAAAGCGAGGTAAGCACAAGAGGGAATACAGTACAGCTAAATTCCACAACAGCCCTGCAGTATTAATTTATGCATGAGTGTGCAGAGAGTTATGTGGCATGTGCACATTTGAAGGTGCACAACAATATCCATCTGTCTATACTCTAATTTGTGTACAAACTGAAACATTTGTACACAATCCGAGTTGAACACGCGTAATATGTTTGATGTATGCATTGAGAGTTGTGCATGTTGAAAAGAGTTCATTAGTTCTTTTGAACCCTCAGACTAGTTTTCCAGCTTTGTTGCAACGGTGCACTCTGCCTTGTTCTCCAAAAAACCTTTGTTCATTTCAAGCACCATGTTGCATTAGCCTTACTTCAGCTTCAGACAGCTGAATATCAAGATCCAGGTCAAGCAACGCCACACTAGAAATCACCGAGCACTGATGTGCAGTGCTGTGAAACTGTCCCCAGCAAACCTGCCAGGCCAGACCAAGGGCAAAAAAAATCCCCCTACAGTCACACAGACTTTTGTCATGAGAGGGGATTTGAAAATGATGCACAAATTTAAACATAAACACAGAAAGCAAAATACAACTCCACATACAGACGTCACTCTGTCGCCATATTCTTCACCAGTGTGTCTGCAGTGGCCTCTACATCTAAACGCCTCTACTTTAGACACTACGGTCTACAGTGACAACTTACATCGTCAAAACTCCAGCGCACCCTCTGAAGAGACCGATAGCAAAAGGAGATTACAGAAACTTACTGGTATTCGTCACAACTTCTGCAGAATAAAAACATCTTTTTTTGGTCAGTGCTCAAGGGTTTATAGCAAAGAGGTGTAAAATACCTAAATTAGCCTCTGAGAGGATAATGTTGGCCTCTCACACTGCAGCTAAAATCATTAAAATCAAGTCCATGTTGACCACTTAAGCCCAGATTGAATTAATTTTCTCATTAAAACTCAACCAGTAAGCCCAAACAAAACATTTCAAATTCAAAACAGGCACAGCATGATAATGTCGAAATTAGCAATATTCATGTTTAAATGGTGTTTTCTTTCTTCTTGCAGCCCAAGTTAGTTGAGGAGATAAAACTAATTAAATGTATTACATTCAAGGAGGAATGTTTAAAAAAAAAAAACTGAAGTTGTGTTTTGTGGTAATTATGGAGAGAAAACTGCCCTCAAGCCCAACGTGTGCTATATTTAAGGGTTCGTCATGTCCAGTTTGTTTACACCCGAGGTGTTTTAGATGCCTTTTTTTGTAACAGTTAGCCTAATATGTTCTCTTAAATTTTTACGTTTACTTAAAAGGTCACGAAGCACACAGAACTTCTAAAAATTCAAACAATCTATTAAGAAGAAACAAACTAATAAGCTGCCTCATCTACAGCTGCAACAAGTCTCAGTGGCATATAACTCCTCCACTCACAGCAGTTAATCAACCACTAACCTCACCTGAGACCTCGTAGCACCACCTGCCTGTGTCCTACTGCTGCTTCTACCGGGAGCTCCCTGATAAAAACGATGCATGACATTACATTTAGGATACAACGATATATTAAGGACATGGTTGTTCACATTTTGTGAGGAAGACATGACAAAAAATTTTAAAAAGTGTCTCGCCAACCTTAATGTAAATGTAATTTGTTTTTGTCAACATCAAATGAAAGTTTATGGTTCCACACGAGTTAAGCTTACCTCTCTATCCCGATCGGATTTGGAGAGCCGCATCTGTCTGAGCATCTGAGACCTCTGCTCCATCATCAGAGTCCTTTCGTAGGTGTATGCACTGATATCGCTGTCATGCTGAAAGGTGAAAAGGACAGACATGCTCCAATAGGAGAAAAGGATATGGAACCACACCAAGCTTTAACTTAACTTAAAAAAAAGAAAAAGAAATGGTGTGTCTAATGTAGATGCTAGTGATAAATACAGGACAGCTCAATTCAATGAGTGAAGTTTTTTTTTTTTTTTTCGCTGCAAAGTTTCAGCCACTTCATGGCGAAATCAGAAGAAACAAATGGAATGAAGCAAGAAGTACAATCAAGAAGTTCATGTTTTGCCAGGAATGCACCTGCTTTTAACCTGCCGAGTGACACAACCTTCCTGTGGGGAGTTTGCATGTTCTAACTATGCCTGTAAATGACTGTTTATTATTGGCTAAAATTGTTTGTATAGTAATCTTTGGGCATTTGTGTAATATTTGTGGAGATAGGTTTAATTGATTGTTTTGTGCAGTTTCCAGACCAGTCCTCAAGGTGGCAGTAACAAACTTTTAGACAACATACACCTGGTTTACCAGACAGTTTGGTCAGTATGGAAATCAGAATGAGGGGTGTCCTTGTTAATAATTAATTGGCCATGAGGCTGGTTCCCATGTACGCAAGTTTCACAGTTTTCCTCAGTGTGTGGCAGATTCTTATGGTGAAATAAATTAAACAAATTACAGTGAAAATCAGTTAGTTATTTCTGCATTTGACTTTAACAAAACCAAGCTGTATTGAAACTCATTGCTACGCCGAAAAAAGCCACTGACAGAGCAATTATTGTCTTTGACGAACTCTGAGATGATCAGGAAACCAGCAGCAACAAACTGTAACAATCAGTGATATTTTGGTCATGGGTTTTTTTTCCAGAAGTTAATGAAACCCTAAGAACAACAACATCATTGTGAGCGTACCATCTCTACTACTTCCACTTCAGCTTCGATGCGCAAGTGATAAAGGAAAGTTGCCAGGTCCTTCTTCATCTGAATTGAATTATCCTCCATCTGGGCCACTGTGAAGATGCGCATCCCACATTTACGCCACACCTGAGGAGAGCCAGGAATGACCAAACAGAGCCGTTAAATCGAGAGGAATCAGAGACTTTACATTTTCAATCAAATAGGTATCTGTGTTTTCTACTTTGTGTTGACGCAGAAGGAAAGGCAACAGCATCAGCATTCCTCCATCATGGACGATCCACCAGACATCGATGTAGCCCTCCGTGCAGGGTTCACTGTTACTGGGAAACAAGGAAATGTTTTTGGGCACCAGCAGGGCGAGATGGGCTGCTGTCGTCACCCGCACTGTGTCTGGAAAGAGAAGAGGGGGCGCTGTTGGCATGCTAATTTCCATAAACCGAGAACATTTTTGGCTGACCTCTTCTGACTCACTGATGAAAGTCTTCCAGGACTGTGGATCCTCGCTTTGCCTCCAGGCATGAGGCCAGCCCATCACCACCGTGTTGGGCTTCATTCCTCCCAGGCCGCTGGACTGGATCATGTGGCTGATGCCGTCACGGGGCTTCTGGGCCACGATGCACTGACAGAAGCCCTTCACACGCTCCTGGTCCATCAGGTGCTTCAGTGTCTGAGTAACAAGCCAACAAGGTTCAAATGTGACCTCCAAGTTGCGGCGGTTCCTTTCCGCTATCCAAGATCTACAGCGTTAGAGAGCTTTGGGAAGAAGTTTTCACTGTATACCTGCTCAGCAGCCAGGGCTTCTCCGTAGCTCTGCAGAAAGTTCCCAGAGACAACCGTGCCAACAATGGTGAGACCCTTTCCTGCCTTGAGCTGGCTGGCGAATGTCAGCAGGCGGGGGGATTTGACATGGGCGTCTTCATCGAGCTTTAGTAACACGAGCAGCTGCGGTCTAAAGAGGAACAAAGCAAGACCAGAGCCAAGTTCATCCTCATTCTAATGCACTGAACACAAGAGAATGAAGGACGGTGTTTCAGCTGTAGCTTAAGTACCTCCAGTTTTTGGTGTGCGGTGGTCCCTCCTCCAACCTCAGGAGGGCATAGCGGGCAGCACTTAGAGACAGACCACGTATCCCATCCCCCCACTCTTTCTCTGCTCTGTGCACACAGACACACACACAGAAACATGAACCATTATCAGACTGCAGGTATCCACAAAGACACTGAACACTTCACTGGCTGACAGCCACAAGACAACAGATGATTCATGTAAGAAAGACAAACTAAAAATACTGACAACACAGTTACACATACGCAGCATTCTTGACCATGCTGTACATGTACAATCATGTGAAGGGGAAAAGATCTCCATGGCAACATACCCGTGATACTCAATGTACTTGTAGATCATGCCGGCGATCACCATGGCAACAATTGCGTAGTACCAGGAGGATATAAACATGAGCGCCAGGCAGATGATCATCCCCAAAAATGACAAGGACCTGGACGAATGAGCGCCAGAGGTTCACATCAAGAGTGCCTTTGCGTGTGTGTGTGTGTGTGTGTGTGTGTGTGTGTATGCGTGTGTATAATCATACCAGTGGTAGTAGGAAAAGCGCGGCCTCCAGTTGGGCGTCCTCAGCAGAGTCTGGAGGGCACAGGCCAGGTTCACGAACAGGTAGCACATTAGGAAGAACCTTAACAGACGCAGAGGATTAAAACTGAAGCACCTGAACGACAAAGTGAGACCAGAGACATAAACGGACACACACCTATATTTATGTGGGCTTATGACAGACATGGTGCTTTTCACTAGTCCTTTGGCCAAACATTACAAATCACAACCGATTTTGGTCTTAGTTCTGAAACCATAAGCTCACGCCTTAAAACACATGATAACATCCTGGTTTAAATACCACAAGTGTGGTGCACCACCAGTTGTTATGTCACACACACCGTCTATGCAATGCTGTGCTGAGGCGGTACAGGCTCACAGAAGGGATAAGAGAGGCTGGCTCGGAGAGCTCAAGCGTGGACAATACAGATGGGGTGGGTCAGAGGAAGCACGTTATAATTTAAACCTATATAGTTATACATTTTTTGCTTTCACTGCCCTTTCAATAACACTGAATTCCTATGGTGTGGGATCAATGAAGGTAAAGTCATCTTATCTTGGAAAGTGCACACACACAGCCGAGTCTCACATTGTCAGGATAGGAGCCACCAAGTCCAGAGAGGCGATGAGAATCCCCAGCTCAGCGATCAGAGCAGTCAGCAGCAGGGCCCAGGTGGGTTCTCCATTCGCTTTCCCATGGCCAAATACCTGCGAGGAGCATAAACACACACACACACACACACACACACACACACACACACACACACACACACACACACACACACACACACACACACACACACACACACACACACACACACACACACACACACACACACACACACACACACACACACACACACACACACACACACACACACACACACAGAGACAAAAGGCAACAAAAGAAAACATGAAGACGTGCTAAAAAACAGTGGTGTGCTCCATCATATCAATTAAGCCAATTTTGACCTGGTTTTAAATCATGACAAAAATGTATAGCGTGGCAAAGACAATATATCTAAAATGACTGTGACTTTATATAGTGCAATGTAAAAGACACCAGAGATTTATCAAGTGCCACAAAGGACACGCAAATTAACATTTCCAGTTGCTATTTGGCTTTTTAAGTTCCCTGCTAATTAATATTTGCAGCACTTACCCGGAGGAAAGGGATAATGTTGTCTTTAGCAATGGCCTGCAGGAGCCGGGGAGCGCCGGTCAGCGACTGCAAGCCAGCGCCACACGTTGAGAAGAAGGAGCCGATCACAATAACCCAGGGAGAGGGCCACGCAAGAGTCCCAACCACTAGATTACCCTTTACCGAGTCTCCAAACCTGCACGATGGATTACATTTATAGCATTTTCAGTGTATAGAAAAATGAGTATGCAAAGACAGACACGCGAGTAGATACTGACTTGTCTCGGAGGACGACTCCTTCAATGCAGGCTCCAAATAGCACAACACTGCTAAGGTCTGGATGGGCAGTGCTCAGGAAAACAACTCCTCACCATCAAAAAAACACACAGTGCACTTTAAAGGACAATTCATTCATTTTAGGACAATCATTTAAAAATGAATATATTCTAATATTCCATCGAAGGATACAAACAAGCGAGGTAGTGAGGATGGCAAGGATGGTGCCGATAGGGATGGAGCGCTGAGCATCTTTCAAATCCCCTGATCGGTTGGAACCCGCCATGATTCCTGAGGAGGAGAAGACAAAACTATGAGTTTTAGATGAGTTTTAAGTTTTAGAATTCATTACTGTGAGCATAACTGCTATAACTCAAACTAAAATGCTTTGTTTAAAACAAGAACTTAACGGTGAACTAGGAAACTGGTTCAAAAGGCTAAGTCGTGTGGAAACATCCATACAGAACATGCATTTGTGAGATGAGCATAAGAGCTGTGTAATTGGGTTATGCCCATGCAAAAGATGCCTAGTGTGCAAATTAAAGTGTCATACTTTTAAGAAATATAAAAATATGGATTACAAAATATCAACATTACGATCAACATTACAGCGACTGAGATTCTCACTCTCACGGCACTGGGCAGACCACAAAAAAAAAAAAACCCCAGGAGAATGTACCTGTGACTGAGGGGAAGAAGATGCCCACCAGCAGTGTAAAAGAGGTGGTAATGTCAGCGAACACGTATGGCTGATGAGTGGACGCCGGATAGGAAATGTGAGAGGAGCTGACTGAGCCTTTCTCCACCACATCCCCTTTGCTGAGGTAGGAGCTCCACAAGTTCTCTGTTAAGAGGGGATTTAATAAGTGTTTGACGGAGACGGATCTATCCACTTACGAATCAGAGGCTCCCCTGAGGGGGTTTCAGCACATCACAACAGGAGCGATTAAGTGATAATCAGGAAGACAAAACGACAGGTCACCCACCCGTCAATACCAGAGACAATGCATAACACAGACAGACAAGCAGGGTGATGAAAGCACATATTATGAACTGAATGTTTCACTGAAATGTATTCCATCAATGAGATGATGAAATGCAGACAACTTTGATTGATTCTTCTACTCGGCTGTTCCTGTTCATAGTCAGTACAACCTGCACTGTAGATCTGGCCCGTTTTTACACAGAATAACCTTCCTGTTGCGACGGGAATTTGAATCTTTTGAGACTTATGGCTTTAACATTTACAGTAAACACTTCAAACTAGCATGCATCAACAAATTCCCATTATTGCCTCCAGATCAGCAGTTAACATCTTTCACTGTAAAACTGTAGATGTTGATTCAACTTTATAGTTAATGGCATCATTTTAAATAGCTGGTCAACTTTAACGAATAACAAGTGCAGTAACGCTACATTAGGTACAGCCATGACTGAACTTGGCTGGCAGTTTGTATCTTGCCACACCAGCAGATGTGATTAAACAGATCAACCAATTGGCTTTGAGTGACTTCCTGTGGAGTCTCACAGATCATCCACTCGCCCCGCGTCAAGTCAAACGCCCAAAGTCACGAATGCACACATGCACGCTCTCTACCTGAAATGATCCCACTGGCCAGGCCTGGAATCCCTTTAATCTCAGAGAAGTTGTTAGCGATGAAGTAATCGTCACAGGAGGCATTGAGTTGCTGGCTCTGGCAAAAATGTTTCCAAAGATATGAGGGCTTCTCCACCACCTCGGGAGCAGGGCTGGGCACAACGGTCGGAACCACTGTGCTGTTATCTGTTGGAAGCATCAAGTACAAGTTACAACAAATTTTGCGAGCAGTGCGCTAGAAGATATATTCCAATGTTTCAGCAAAAGCATAAGAAAATACAAACTATTAACCCACCATAAATATTTGTGACGTTCGTGTCAAAGCTCGGCGGGGGCGTATTGCTGATCTGCTGCAGGACGGTTTTCCGACACTGGCCGTCAACCACATCGTGACCACTGATGGTTCTGTTTCCCAGCATGCAAACTCTGTGGATGAGAGTCCATAAGTCAGCCACAATCAGGAGAGTTCAAGAAATTGTTCACATTTTAAATGCAACAATTATCCAAGTAAGTAGTAAGTAAAGTTTATTTATAAAGCCCTTATCACAGATAAAAATAACAAAGTACATAAAATGCCTGCAATTATTAGAATTTCATAAAATACAGTAAAACTGACCAAAACTTTTTAACTATGACATCATGACACTGTCTAATACTTTGTAGCACACACCCTAACCAAACAGCCATAACCCCGAGAGGCCTGGAGTAAAAATAACACCAATACCAGAACAAAAAGTTTTTCAGAAGAATTTTTACACCACTATAATTCACTTCACTTGTCAAGTGATGATATTTAGATATTTTAGACTGGGGGATCGCCACTTACGGAAAATGTGGCTCCATGAAAGCGGAGACCAGTGCTCCGATGTAGATGGACACGATGGAGACGATGACGCACGCCAAGAAGATCGAGGCCAGTTTGTTCACATACTTGACGCCAACAAAGACCAACAGGGACATCAAGAGGAGACAGATGGTGCCGTAGACCCGCATGTTGTTCAACATTGCCGCCCCTTCTCCGACAAATATGGCTGCCTTGGGTGCGATGTACATCTGAGAGACGGAAGAGGGTGAGAGGATTAAAATCAGCACTAATAAGGCATTTCAGCTGTTTAGGGACAAAGAGCTTAAAAACTTTTTGCTATATAAACAGATATAAGAATAGCCGAGAACATTCTAACACAAGAAGTTGTAGAATCCTGGCAGAGAAAACCCACCAGAAGGATCTCGATGGCTCCCAGGATGTACATGGCTCCAGCGAAGGTGGTTCCCAAGTAGAAGCACAGGCCCACCGCCCCGCCAAACTCTGGACCCAGGGAGCGACTGATCATGAAGTACGAGCCTCCCGCTGAAGAGGGAGGAAAGACAAGGGGGAGAGGAGGAGGAGAGGGAGGCGAGGGGAAGGGTGCACATAAGGATTGGAAGACGAGAAGACATACAGAGAGGGAGAGCGAGAGAAAGAAAGAGAGCAAGGTGGAGGCAGAGGAAACAATAGATTGTGAAAGGAAAAAAAAAAGATGGAACATAAAAAGAGAGAGAGAGAGAGAGAGAGGAAGATGAATGGTTGGTAACATTATGGCGTTGGGAGGTGATGGGAGGGAAGAGAGGACAGCTGATGAGAGAAGGCATCCTATGCTTGTAGAAGTAAGCATAATGTTCTACATGACACATCGGCGTAAGAAGACAGCAGATCGTCGGTCAAACGGTATCTGCAAATCCACACATGACAACTGATTTTTCTGGCTCACTTGGACGGAGTACATCATTGCCAAATAACCTCCTGACTGGCTGGGTATGGAAGCTCAGTGCTTACAGCCAAGACTCAAAAGGAGAATGCAGACAATGTCTAACAGCTGCTGATTCAAGTCCATATTTAAAAGTTTTCACTCTTCTTCAGAGAGACACTAACATTTAAAAGTCTCCCTTCTTGTCCCCCATAAAAGTTTCAATGCATTTCTGGAGATTTATGTGAACAACATTGCCTGATGATACAAATCTGCCACAAGACAATCCATCCACGACTAAATAACGTGTGTCAGCTAGACATGAGGACAAACATCCCAGAAACTTTACACAGATGTGTCCTGATGTTCTTTTCACACAACGCGCCGACCCTACACTGCGACTCCAAGTGAGCTGGAACAAGCAGTGAGCATGACTTGCCGATACAGATTTCACCGGTTGAAATCCAGAGTACATGGAGGAATTGTAGAGAGCAACTAAAGTCCGAACCGATGTGGGCAATTAGGATTCAGTGTTTGGTCTCCAAAATGAAACTCGTCACATTACAAGAACAAAGAAATGGATGGGTAAATGGATGGGATGTTGTGGGCAGAAACATTTATTTTGCAAAACAGAGAAGGATCCCGCCCTGAGCCGGTCCGTGAGAAATTTATTCCGTAGGACGCAAAATGTTCCAGACTTTAATCAGAAATCTCACTGTACTGAAGGCCATGTTCACACTTGGCATTATGGGTGTGCTCAAACACATTTTTCTCATGACAACAGCAATGTAATTTTTATGCGATTAAAAACCATCATACTGTGCTATTAGCAATAAGGCAGATGTCTTTACATTGTGTAGAGTTTGAGGTGAAACACTATGAGAAGAGGTTTTACTCGCCAGTCCTGAAAAGTCTTCATTCTTTTTGAAAAAGAGGCTGCTATATGTAGTGACAATGCAGTTTCTAACCCGCACTAACTGTTTTTATTGTGCATATGATGTTATTTGGTTGCTTGTTTTGGCATCAGTGATGGCACCATCTCGCTGAGAGATGTTGCGACACTTAAGATCATTCACCACTAATTTAAAAAAAAAAATTGCTTCCAGTCCAGTTTAAAACCATATTTTGAAACCACAAAACCACAAAATATATATTTCTTAAATGTCTCAAATGTGAGGCTGGAGGGCTAAAGGCACAGTACAAAAGAGTTAATTATTCTACACTGATTTTGGTAAATTTGTGCCTGGCTGAGGTGGAAGCAAGGCACTAAATTAGGATCAGCTATAAAACTGATAAAACTAGTACAGTAAAACAAATAATTAGAAAACAGACTTCTTCCTCATTCTTACATTTAGTCAATAAAACATGGCTCATCCATCATGTCATTAGTTTCCCAGAAATTCATTAAAATAACATTTTAAATAATTTTCTGTGGGTCTTAATTTGTTGCAATTACTGCTTTAATATCTTATCGTCACATATTCCACCACTACTTGGCATTTGAGCATTGATCGTGAGGATCTGGCTTTGCCAAACAGTAGTGTAGCTTCATTAAAGTCTTACAACTGAAACAAATAATCCCATAAACGCATGCAGTTCAGCCGACAAAATGGACTCAAGGTCAGGAAAAACATCAACACAAGTGTGAACACGGCCTGAAACTAAAAAGAAAATAAAGTGTGTGCCTTCACAGGCTACACTTTTAGTGCCGAGCAGTTTGAGAACCAAAATACCATTATTACTACTTTACACAACTCCCAGTAGTCTACTTGCTGTATTGTACAACTGAATCGACTACCATCCAAGGCCGGACGGTGAGAAAGAATGAGAGCTTGAAGCTGTTCTGGTGAAAAATAGCATGGGGTTGAAATGTCAGAGGCAGAACGAGACTTGTTAGTCGTTACTCTATGTTATCGAGCATTTTACACACGATTATCCAAAATGCCACATGCCAATGGAAAAGAAAAAGATCACACTACTTTGACATTTTGAATTTTTTTGTCAAGAGTCATTTTAGTGAGAGATCAGGTCAATGGTGGGTAAATATCCTGTATTTTTTTTGGTTTTTAAATGCATGTTCAGACAGAGAGGGAGAGGATGACAGAGGGAGAGACGGGACAAACAGAAATAACACGAGTTAGAAAAAAAACAGACCAGCGCCGCCACAGCGGCAAGAGGAGAAGAAAACCCCCAGAGGTCACTTAGCTGGGTAAGATAAAACTTGTCAAGCACGAAAATAAGGATTGTTATAAAAATAATACATAGTTTCAAGTTCTCACCTGTGGATACACTTTGTTTTTGTGTAATAGCTTTGTTGAACCCTCGGTTGTTGTTAGTGATACATGTAATATAGCAATGGCTGCACCGTGAGCTGAATCCACAGGTACAGAAAGAACAAAAAGGAAGGACAGAGACGTAATAGATATACCTGGTACGACTCCGTTGGTGGCAATCGCACTCATTGATATGGCGGTCAACAACGTCTGGAGGCAAGACACAATATCACAAATTCTCATTTGTATAGCATTTGCAAGGTTGTTTTGTAAAGAAATAAAATTACATAATATTTATTGATTTATTATCGATATATATGATTTATTTCTCATAAGCCACAGATCTATGTATACAATTATTTATCCACAATAGCTTTAAATATATTAAAGATATAGAACACTTTAGAAATGTATACAGTACCAGTATATATATATTACTTTCCTTTCTGTCTAATAAATGAATACATTACAGATAAGGGAAGGTACCATTGTGAAAAGCTTAAAAGAGTAAAAGACAACAACGTTGATAAAATAAAAGATAATAAAATGCATTACTTCACCAGTATAAAACGATAAAATAAATCATGTATGAACGAATGATGAAGACGGTCTCATTGTGTCCACACTGATGCTTAATACTCACACAGCAGCAGCATAAGAAGACGATGCACATGGCCTGCAGGACGCCGGCGGTCCCCACCACCCACGTCAACCGCAGGAACAGGATGACCCCGAAGATGTTCTGCAGGCACGGCAGGTAAACACCCATGAACGTCCCCATCTGCGGCGACTGGGAAAACAAGTGGCGATAAGTGAATAGTTAAACCCGTCAATGACTTACCGTACCGCACACCCTCTATTCCTATTGTTTTCCAGACCTGATTAATGTTCGTGTGCATGTGTGGAATGAGTGATTTTCTATTGAATATAGCGATATGGATTATGGGAACAGCCATACATGGAGTTGGCGTATGCATACATGTAATTTGCTATTATCCCTTCCTGAAATAAACTAAGTCAGACTTGTTTTAGAAAAAGTGTTTTCAGCTTTTTGTTATGTTATCCACACACGTATCCCCACACCGCTGATTAAATCCCATTTAATATGCAACTAAATTTGGTCCAATTGTGTTTATCGGTTTGATAAAGTATATGAACGTGGCGTCATCCCCGTTTATTGTTACGGCCATGACGGACACTGCCGGGTGTTTCCGTCTCAGCTATCTGTAAGGGAAGCGAAGATGGCGAATCGGAGCAGTGTGGAAGCAGTTAATTACTGTGCACCATCACAATAGATCATTCTATCCGAGCCAGCCGGCGTCTTATCAGCGAGGATTGAGGTGCGTATCAGAGTCGCATCCTCGTGTACTTTCAGCTGCAGACGCTGAGTCATGAGGCAGCGGGAGATAACGTTGGTGTATCACAGGGACTCAATGACCGACGATAACCGGATGGCTCACGAGTTCAAGTGTGAAATTTGATATTGTTTCAATTAAAACATTCGGATTAATTCATAAAGGTTGTACCACCAGAGCATATTCATCATCTGGGACATGGGAGTAAACAACAATGTTGTGGGGCTTTCATTGGTTTTAAATCCTTTAATTATGGCTTTGCTTCCCACCAACTTCCCCTCAGGAGGCTTTTATCGAAACCTCATTATTTGTGGGAAGACAGGACACTGATACCTTGCCGGCTTTCTTCTTCTCTCCGATGCTCTCGGCCTCCTCATGCTCCTTGGCTCCCTGTGTCAGGTTGGTGTAGTTTGCCAGGCGGCTGAGGAGAGACGACACCTTTGGCCGAGTGTCCATCTCCTCCTGTCAGTGAGAAAGGTTACGGGCATCGAGTGAAAAAAAAGAAATCTAGACAGATCAAATATATAAAAGTGAAAATAAAGGGAAAAGATTTTTTTTTCTTTTTATTCATTTAAAGGAGTGCAGCACATAGACCAATGAGAGAAAGAATGTACCTTTAATAAGAAAAGGAACATGCAGAATAATAATAATTATGCTTCAGAGAGCAGTTTTAAGATCGTCGCATTTCAAACCTCAAATAAAGCCAAGTTTCTGTCATAGAAGTCATCGTCGTCCACCCCATGAGCATTGTTGATGTACACGCTGGAGATTTTGGAGTTACCATCACCTATAGAGAGAGAGAGAAAAAAAGATCATAAAAACAAAAGAAACAAGATATGAAGCTCCGCCCACGGCGGGGACAAGCTGCTCTCCGGGCGTCATCGCACTTTGATACAGAGGTGATACGGGTTCAGATCCGCCTCAGTCAGCACAGACCAATGCGTCTGCAGCACCTGAGTCAGCAGCATCACTTCCCTGCACGCTCCGCCAGAAGTCACGCAAGCGGCAGCAGTAACACTTGACAGAAGGACACTCGAGGCACGAGGGAGGGACGGACGTTAAATGATTGAAAGAGGGAGAAATGATAATGAGCCTCACAGCTTTCTGGGGTGAGGCGTGAAGACGACACTTGTCTTTTATGATTAATATTTATGATAATGTCGTGTTAAAGACAGAAAAACTTATTCTGACACTTTGGTCTCCGAACCTAAACAAAGCTGGTAGCGCAGATCAACAGACTTCAAACCTTAAACACTCCATGGTCCAGAAAGAAAACCAGTCATTCTGGTCAATCTGCTCTGGTCTCCCTGGATGAAGCCGTACAGAAGATTGATGGTTGGTTTAACACAGGGAAGTTTTAACCCGAGCCGTCATCTCTCTCTCAGAATACACCATTACCTACTACAACTTTTACCATCCTGCCAACTGGTTATGAATTGGGGGTGGGGTAAAAAGAATCAATAGCTGTAAGAGTAAATAACAGCATTTGGCTAGTGGGTGGAAACTTCTCATCTTGCTCACGGTCTTTCATTCGGCCACAGTGAGTGAGTGTGAAACCGATTCCACACCAGCACAAACGACGTCTGGTTAATATTCAGAGCGATATAAACTTAAGCGCGCTAAGATGGTGGCAAACAATCATTCGTGCTCTCCGATCGCTTTGATTGGCTGATTTATTCCCAATTCAACCATCCATTATATGACGGCATCCATCGCTCTTAACAAGAACAATGTGGGTGTTTTGGACTAAACACTATTTCATGTCAGACAAACTCAACAAATATTTATTCAAGACCTTCCCCTGGTGTGTTTAACATACAACCTGCTCATCAGGTAAGTCCACATTCTCAAACTTCCGTTCTTCTCAGACCGCCTGACACTTCTTACTTCATCATTCCACGGAAAGCCGATTGGCACGTGTTTATTTTTTGTTGTTTTTCCAATTCTAAGTGACGCCTCGCCCTGAGCATGTAGACAATCCATCGCATCCTTTCTACGACACAGGATTTCACCGTCTCTACTGTCCACAGTCACAATGTACATTTGTTCTTCTTGGCTGTGTGGTAAACTGTAAATGTATATGTTGTGTCATTTTTCCATTAATCTTTGTTGCCTGGCTGCTTTATAATAACACACAAAATAATTAATAGACACTGTGAGATGCTCTTATTAGAATAATAATGACTAAAGTGACTACTGGCATTACTACTAAATGATAGTATTGTGTGTATGTTCATTTCACTGTTATTGTCTACAAATGGTGATGATTTCCAATTCAGGATAAATAAAGTAAATCTACTTAATATTTGCCAATAACGATAGATTTGCAGACAGGCATTTCATAAAAAAAATGTTAACACATCTATGGGACAAACGTTTGAAAACCTAACAAAATATCAATATATATTAAAAAAAATAATAAATTCAAAGAAAGTGGATGCGTCAGTGTGTGAAACATTTTGTTAAATTAAAAAAGGCTACAATATGTGGTATTTGGATATCAAGTCTATTGTAATCAACTTGATTGATGCCCTACATTAAAAAAAAAAAAAGTCAGTGAACGCCCCTGCGTAGGCACACAAGTCATTTATTGCTGCAGCAAATTTACAGCAAAACACAGCAGAAGATGATTCTTCTGTGCACCCAGCTCTTTTCACTATACACCTTTACTGAAGGAGAAAGGGAAAATCTACCTACAAACGAGATTAGATTCTACTATCTGTTCCAGTTTTTGTCACTTCAGTGGGCATGCGGAGCTGCAACCCACCTTAAACCCCCTACAGCAATAGCACGACCTCGTGTTAAGGTGTCAGACACGTCATCCGTGACGGCAAAACACCTGAGCTTTCTACCATCAGTAGACATAACAAATGTTCAACTGGGTAATGCTGGAATTACAAATCTCTTCCACACAACAGCAGTGGGCAGGACACCCGGCAGATGAGGCTGCAGCATCAGTGTAAAGAACATCTGTCGTGCAGCACTGCTGGACTGAATTAAGTTTGTTTTGGTCATTTTTGAGATGAGAATTAGCCTGTGAAGTTTAACCGAACACTGGGAAAACCCTATTTAAATGAGTTTAAAATGACATCTTATTATTTTGAATTTTTGCTGCTCCCATTTACTTTTTTGTTCTTTAAACATTACAACGTCTTAATACTTTAAACAAGGTTTCTACTGTAGTGATTCAGTTGTTTACAGCTTCCAGTTCATACAAATAATCATTCCAAAGGAAACAGCCATAGCAGATATAGTTTAATCAATGTAGTTTCATGAATTGAACACAATTGAGCTGCTCTCATTCAACCTGAGGACTTACGAATGACTAAATTGACTTTAAAGCATTACTGATATTGGCTTTAAACATGTTTTTCTTAAATTATATTTTGTTTTTCTGAAATTATAGGTCAGTCAATGCACTACTATCTTAATATTTTTGGGGTGGGGGGGGGGGGGGCAATGGGTTGAAATGTCCTTGGGAAAGGCATTTCAACACATTGATCTCCAAAAGTTTACTCTGTGTGGAAACTAAAATCCAGATTCACCGGTTACTGCTTCCTCAGTGGCTCAGCTGTGGAACTGCAGCATTCGTACCCATCTTAACAGGGGAGAACACAGCTGTTTGTATGTGATTCCCAAGAGGAGCCACACCTGGCTTTAATGGATTTTTTTGTTTTGTTTTGTTGTATTTTTAGTGTGTCTGCGTATTAACGGTCGGTGAGGCAGAAAGCCGCTGCAGCCAGATGCATCCAACTGTACACACATCAGCTTCAGCGGCCAAGTTCTTATTGGTGTCGAAAAAGAATGGGTCAAAAAAACAACAACATGTTTGACCTTTTTTTTTTTTGGAAATAACTCTCTGCACCTCCCGTCTTGTTTCCTCTTCGTCGCCCTTCAGGACTTTGACTCACCGACTACCGACTGTTCATTTCAGATGACTGCTTGGCTTTTTTTACTTCTTACACACACACACACACACACACACACATAGTTGGACAGGAACGCAGCGCAAACAACCGCTGCAACACAACAGCCTGATAGAAACTCAATCGGATTAACCAGCTCGATTTCTATTTCTGGAAGCTTATTAAAGAACGTGGGGAAACCTCACTACTATGCAACTGCTTAAGTGGATCAGCCGTGCTAATACAGTTACATCTCTCCACGGTTATAAACCCCCCCCCTTGTTGAGCCTGTGAATCAGCACAGCTATTCTTAAACACTTTTTAGAAAGTAGGATTATTCCACTCCCTCTGACAACTGCACAGTCAGACGGGAAACAATTAGCTTTTTAGTTTTCTCGTTCCATTTATTCATGTGCATTCCCACGCGTACACACCACGTCGGGCTACTCTCAGCCGTACATCTGTACCTGTTGAAACTGAGTCAATGACAAAAGGTTCCTGCTGTCAGCTGCCGTTAAAGTAAAGACGCGAGTCACTGGATGTGGCCTGTGGGTGGGCTGACAACAGAAGTGGGGGAAGTGAAACCTGTAGTGAAATCAGCTTACGGGCCTTGAATTGTTCGCAGCGTCTGCGAACTCCAACACGTCAGCTGTGCAAACACGCATCTGAAAGCTGCATTTCTTGTTTTTCTTGTCAATATTTAAAAGAAAATTTTTTTTTTTTTTAAAAAGGTCTGACCCCCCCCCCAGGTGAGCCAGAAAATGTTTCTTTGTTTTACTCGCTCGCTCAGAGTTTCTCATGTGGGAATTCAACACCAGCTTCAAGCACACAGGTTTGTGCTGCTCTGCCATACTTACACGGTCACAAGACCATCAACAGGCCTGAAGATGTGATAATACACTTATCAGATGAAAAAAGCATGAGCCAGCACAGTGTTGTGCTCGTGGAGCCTAAACAGCATTAATAACTGATGTCACTGCAGATGAGTGCGACATAGATTAATAACATTAGTAACTCTATTTTAAAAATTAAAGGGATGTATAACACCAAACTTAAAAAAAATGTGACACTATGTCTGATAACATTTGTCATGATTACACTGATATTCACAGTGACACATGACTGGGTACACTGCAATAATGTTGACTTAAGTGATGACATAAAAATCTCTTATAATAACCTTAATTGTCGCTGCATGCTAATGTAGTGGTTAGCGGTTTTCATGGCACAGTGTGATTACACAAGACTATCTCTGGGCCTGGGCCTTTTTTTCCTCTGTGAAGTTTTCTTCTTCTGTCTGAGCGCATAGTTGTTTACCACCCAGGGACTTTGACTTTAATAGGTAACTCTGAATTGCGTGTGCCTCAATGTTAACTTGTGAGAGACCAGTGAATTGTCCAGGGTGCACTCTGCATTAATTCGATGCTGGCTCGAGCTCCCACAACTCTTAAGTTGAACCCAGCGTGGCGAGGGGATGGATTTAACTGGATTGAAGTGATGCGTTCTCTCAACAAAGAGGAGCATCTTTCTACCTTTCCAACTCTGCTGAGGAAAATGGACTTTTCAGTCATCCACGCTCCAGTAGCGGCGGCTGCCACGCAAGATCCTCACTGTGGTTCACTTTCACACAACTTTGGCACGAGAAGCCGAACTGAGCCACTGCCATCACTTTCGTTTCCAAACTTCCCGTTGGCTGGATGTTTACCACCAAAGACAGCTCATTTAGTATATTTTACAATCACTCCTGCCGTCTTTGACATACCTTATCCGAGTACACAAAAGGTCTCATGCAACTATTTTGACTGAACAAGATCCAAACAGGGTCCAAACAATGTAGATAAATTGCCTTTAGAGTAACAAGTCATGTAAATACTGACCAAAGCTGACCTGAAGAGATCCAGCAATACCCTCCTTTTTTAAATTTTTTTTACTACAAATTAGAAACTAAACAGATACACAGCACCCAGGACAGTCCAGGATAGTGTGACAGGACATATCTTTCTCAGTCATGTCGCACAGAATCCATGTCTCAGACATATAGGTTTGTTATTTGTCGGAATCAAATTGAGCCAATTGTTTTTGGTAATTTGAAAACAATAATTTCTCGGCACTCCTTACCTTGGTCTGTGCTGCTGTGCTCCGGGCTGTCCGCCCCGCCTCCTCCTCCGCCCCCTCCTCCTGTGGCCGTGGGCCCCGCCGAAGCCTCGCTGAGGTGGTCACTGCGATTGACGCTCTCCCTGGAGCCGAAGCGCACGCGAGCGCCGGAGCGGGAGCTCAAGTCGGGCGACGTGTCGGACAGTCCCGGGAGGTCCTCCGCCTTGGTGGGCGTCACAGTGAAGCGCACCGATGCCATGGCGACTCGCTGCGGAAAGTTAATATGGGGGAGGTGGGGACGCTGTGTGGGACGCGGTAGGAGGAGTCACGGACTGCTGACCTCAGCTAGGCTATCTCCCAATTGATGCCGAAGTAACGGCGGCTGCTACAGTTTGATCTTTGGATGTTTTGACGCCCCATTGAAGCCGATTGGTTGATTTCCACCAGGCATGAGAAGAAAAAGATTCAACCAGGGGGGGGGGGGGGGTTTCTTTGCCCACAAGTGTGACAACTTATCCTGCCGAACTGGAAGTTACTTGTTGAGGAAGTTACACTGGATCAGTAAATGTTAACATGAGCAGCTCTCAGAGGTGATTGGTACGCAAATAATTAAAGTGTCCCTTCATGCAGTGAAATTCTCAACAGTATTTCTCCTCTTTTTACAGTATTTTTCAAACGTGAATGTTCTGATTCAAATGGCTCAGAATAGCAGTGAGAAACCGTGTTAAACTTGTCTTTCCCACTGCTGTTTCCAAAACCTCATCTGATATACACCCTGGAGATAAAGACGTCCTTATGCTGACAAAAACCATCATTGTGGAGCAGGGAAGGGGAGGAGGGGGGGGGGGGGTGACAGAAAGAGACAGAAAAACAAAGAAATAAAGCGCAAATATAGGTTAAATTCAAAAGAATTATTTCTAAGAAGGAATGCCAAACTGTGAACCAGCATCAAAAAACGTCAATGTTTGAGCACTTTGTCTTTTTGCGGAGAGAAAAATAAATCAAATAAACGGACGCGTCAAGTGCAGTTGTTCTTTCTTAATCTTCTGCTTCTCACTCACACTTAAAGCAACTAGCAATTCTTCAAATGCAATAAAATGCCACCTTAAAAAATTCTAAATATTTATTCAATGAGTAAATATAAATATGGTGATTTTTTCTTTTTCTTTTGGGCGTGCAGCAGACAATTTATGTATCATTGTGCAATAAATTGTCACCTAAATGTCAGGTGGTAAAGTATCGTCCCTCCACAATATGACAACTCTTTAAATGACATTCAAGTTTTCTCCAGAATCTCAGGGAAAAAAAGTGGCAGGACAGGTGGGTCTGAGCAAGTGTTGTTTCAAGCTCGGTTCATAATTTAATTATTAAGAGAGAGCGGTTTCAACCGGTTGTGCCAGTATCGGCTGGCTGGGCTCTTTCAGTCTGCATGCAGAGGCACGGCACATTTTTCTTCTTCTTCTGTTTTACAGCATCGCCTGCTTCACAAGTCTGTCAGTCCGCAGTTAGAGGTGGACGGTCAGAGAGACGGCAAGGTCGTGTGGAGGGCTTTTATAAAGAAAAACCAGAGCTACAACACGCACCCATTATGCAAGGGTTAGGAAAGCCATGACAGAGGAAGCGCTGGGAGGTTATTTTCATAAACTTCCATGTACATTTGTATATGGACTCAGTGGGAGAGCGGAGGCCATGTTGACAATGGGCGTGCAGAGAAGCATGCAGACCTTATTTGTCTGCAACCTGCGGCTGTTCAGCACCTCTGTAGCGGCGCCCCAAAGCTCCTATGTAAATAAACGTTTTGTTTTCATTTTTATATGTGCATACTGCACTGTTTTTCAAAAATGGTCTAACCGCGTGCTTAAAATGGCTAAAGAAAGCAAAGTGGCTAAAACAGACAGAATTACTAAAAATAAATAAAACAGTAAAAACTACAAAAAAAAAAAAAAAACAAACAAGAAAAAACACGAAATAATAAAATCTGGAAAAAACGGTCAAAAAAGCTTAAAACTGCTGATATAGCTACAACTGTTCCAATCATTAGTACAGCTGAGATATAAATAGCTAACTCGGCAAAAATAGCCAGGATGCATAAAATAGCTAAAAAAGCTAAAGTCCACAAAAAAAAAAAGAAAGAAAACTTGCTAAGACATAAAACATAACAACAAGATAAAGTATATTTAAATTCAACAATTAAATGCCATGGATGCATTTTTTATCACTTCACGTTTATTAGGAAGTGTTGCGGCTTCAGACAAATTATATTTGGTGGAAAACCGCAGAAATGGCTCTTTTGGTCATAGAGACCCCAAGTTTACACAAACACACTCACACCTGGAGGGTCTTATGATCTCAAAATCTCCAAGTAAACTTGACTTTCTAAACACAAAAAGAAACCAGAAGCTCTGACTAGTGGCTTCTCCTAATCACCTACACGTCGTAGTAATATACATTTAATACTTAATAGAACCTGTTTGTTACAGTTGCTCTTATGCTCTATACAGAAATGCTATTGTAGCCGATATTGTAACCTCAACATCACTTTTCAAAGCAGTAAAATCTGCACATGACAGGATTCAGGACTTTCATTTAACTGATTTTCATTTATATTTTTTGTCACATAGTCTAACATCTTGCATCTTATGAGAATCTTGAATATTTTACTTTCCCTTCCACAATACTCTCCTGTTGACTATTTAGGAGGATGTTCTAAATTACAATATATTCTAACGTAAGGCTCAAAAAGCAGAAGCAAAGGCTCCTAATAATGTTTGATCCATTTCAACTGTATTTTTATGTATATATATATTTCAGAGCCACTTCTACCGACGGAGTTTAATTGTCTAACTTAATTGTCTGTTCCTCCAACAGTCCAGAGACATGCATGCCAGGTTAATTAGAGGCAATAATCAGCCGTGTGCGTGAATGACTGTGTCTGTGTTGTCTGTCTCTCTTTGCTAGTCCTATGAAGTCTGGCGGCAGGTCTATGATGTACACTTCCGCCGGGGTTGGCTCCATGCAGCACCCCACGACAGTGAACTGGATAAATCTGTATTTATGGATGGGAAATGAGCATTTCATTTTTATCTGATGCAGAATTGTAGACACGAGCACCTGGACTATTTAACAGTGATGCCATGCTGTTGTGAAGGAGTCACGATATATTCATGAGTGATGATGGACTTTCTTTAAAAGGAGGTGTCTTCTGGATGGCTACAGATGTTTGTAAAATCTCGGGGATACTTTTCAGCATTGATAACTTTACAGATGCGTGAGCTGAAGAAGCAGCCCTGTCGCAACAAGGATTCCAGTGTTTGGCGGTTCTCCTTGTTTGTCTGTACACTGACTCATGTGACAACACTAACAACATCTCATCTCGTCTCGCTCCATTTTAAAAGATGTATGATGCATGACACGGCTTTGGCTTGTATTTGATAATTGCACATTGAACTGTATTCTGAAGATGTTCCCACATCCATTCAGTAGAAGAAAACTCGTTCCCTGATGCAGTGTTGCCAGAGGGCTTGAATATAACCATCATCCAACAGTGACCTTTCACCTTGTTCCTTGTACACAAACATCACCCAATATTTATTTAATGGCTTAGGAATGTGATCGAGTTCAGATGTTGGTATGTTTAAAATATTTTTCTGAAATAATTCCACAGATGATGGCTGGCAGGTGAACATCTTTAACATCTCCACATCACCCCAGCCTTCCAGTAGTTTAGGTTACATTCAGATCACTCACAAACAACTGTGATTGTGCAAGTGGAAGATTGTCAACTGAAATAAAACTGGTTTAAAGTGTCGTCTTGTTGAGTCATCTGCCTACCTGAGCTGGTGTGACTGTTATCTGTAATCCGTACTGACCGAAAACACAATAAAAGCCATGTTAGGGCAGAGAGAGAGAGAGAGAAAGAGAGAGAGAGAGAGAGGGAGGGATCTCTCGCTCCACCAGCTGATGGGGATGCTCGCTGGCTAACTGGCACTCACTTGCCATTCTAAGCCAATTAAGCTAGCCATAATAATTCTGGCTCGAACCGGTCGGTGAAAACCTCCTGATGTTGCTGCAACAGCCAGAGCCGAGTGCCGCGAAAGCACAAAGACCAGATGTGGTTCAAACCCGAGGTTAGGTAACAGTTTCATGACAAAAGACACTGCGGCATCAGCGTGGGGCTGCGGGGTTCGAGGAGCGCTGACTTCAACCGGCTGAAAATCAACACGGGCGCGCACTTTATTTATTCGGGATCAACCGGGTGGTTGAATCAGCCCGTTACGACGAAATGCTTGCGGTATTTGTGTGACACGACCACGGTGTTACCGGAAAGCGCCGCGCCAGGCGACGATCCATCACTCGCGTGGAGGTACAGAGGCGGAGGGGGGCTGTACCCGGTGAGCTGGTCGCCACCAGCCGAAGCTAGCGTTAGCCGCCGCGGCTCGCCATGCCGCCGATAAACTGTCAACTCCGCGAAGCTCTCTCACTGACAGCGGCAAAATTAATCCCGCACAAGAGTCACATGAAACGCATACCTGGCTGGGGTTTTCTTCAAGCAGCGCTGCAGCCGTGTGGCTGTTTTCAGTTACATCTGGGAAGAGTTGGCTCCTCTCCCGGGTTTTCACGGCACTTTTCTGCCCAACCGACCCAACGAAAAATACGCGGCTGCGCCCGTCAGGTCCCACTTTCCTTGCCGTTGTTCCCACCGTGTGCGCATGCGCAATGGAGGAGCGATGTCAGCGCTTTATGGGAAATGTGGTTTATTTGCACTCAACCGATATATTCAGAACTCGTTGAACATTTGTAATAAAAGTAAGAATATTTATGTAAAGTCGAAAATTCCAGAGGAAATTTTGTGTGCCTGACGCTCGCTGCCGGCATCCTTTGATTTCAGCATCTCAATTATAACAGAAGTTCTTCTACTTCTTCTTCTGGGTTTAACAAAGTAGCAGTACTGCCATCTGCTGGTTTTATCTATCTACGTTTCCCACTGCGCTCATAATCCCTGATGACTGTTCCCCTCTCTCTCTCTTATCAGCAGCTTTTTCGTCCCTGATAACTGTTTACCTTCTTCTTCACTTGACTTCAACTCAGTTGGCGTCTGTAAAGTTTCACTACCGCCATCTGCTGGTTCAATCTAGTCTGTACCATTCTCCCACTCAAAATAAAAAAAGACCCACCTTCTTTTATCTCCTCCATAAAATGCCTCTACCATCCACTTTATATGGGGTTTTTTTTCAATTTATTCAATACATGACCTTATTACAATGAAATTCCATACGGTGACTGGCTTTGTACCTTTTAAGATGCATTATTGTACTTTCATATAAATCAAAATACTGGATTTTAAATAAAGAGAGTATATAGTTATATATACTATAATTTAATATTTTGTATTTATTCTATACCCCTGGGCCTCACAGCGAGATGGTCATGGGTTCAAGTGCTGGCTGGGCCTTGTAGTATGGAATATGGTCTTTCTCTCCGTGTTTCCTCCCACATTTCAAAGTCATGCATGGTGTGTAGTTAATTTCCCCTTCGTGTGCAGATAAATTTGTGTGGTTGTCCTTCTGTCCTGTGACGCACAGGAACCCATTCAGGTGTACCCTGCCCACAACCATAGTGAGCTGGGATTGGCTCCAGCCCCTCTCTATGAGGATAAAGCATGTGAAGCTTCCACTCAAACCAGCTCTTCCTGCTCACTATGCAAACAAATACTGAAACAAAGCCCAATTTATTCATCCAACTTTTATCAGCCCACCACCACTGCTTTAGCTGTTGCCTCTCAGCAGATTATCAAATAATTTTGACAACACAAAAAAATTCTGCTTTTCCTGACACTTTCATTTTGGTCCCTAAATTCTCAAAATGTTGTGTACCTCTGGCAAGCTTTTAACAATAAATACAAATCCACTAAACCATTGTAGCAAATTTAGCTGGAACTTAATAGATGCATGTTTGTTTTTCCACATAGTTCATTGCCCATGTGTCTTTCATTTCTGATTTTGTAGCGTTGTGGTCTATTTAGATTATGTTTGTATATTGTTAAGTTAATAATGAAATTGGATTAAAAAAAATAAACACGTTGGCCTGTTTGAGTCAACGAGTGACAATTTTGTTAAAGAAATCAATAGAAGTATCAGATAAAGGTCTCTTTTAATTGTTAAGTTAAAAAGCAACAGTAAACAAGTTGGCAAATCATTAACCAAACATTTATTATGAAAAAACTTGCCAAATTAAAATGAATTTGAACAAATTCAAGGTGTAAAATATGATTTGTAACATTCTTGTTAAAGATGAAAAGAAAAGAAAAATAATAACCCAGTCCCATCAATTCACATCAAGAAGTTTTCTTGTTCTTGATGAAGGAACCACATCTTCACTTCCACACAAGTCTTGGTCTTGCCTCTCTCACTCCATCCCAGCATGGTCCTCCTCAGTCACTCTCTCTCTCTCTCTCACAGGACAGGCCTGGGCTGCTGCGTCAGCAGAATGCCGAACCGTTTCTTCAGCATCACTCTGTGGCGGGAGTACTTGTCGTCCGGAGAGAAACGAGCAGGGTGGGCCGAGCTGGTGGGCTGCATGTCCGGAGTCAACTTCTGATGGTGGTAAAGGGAAAACAAAACAAATTGTAACACTGCCTATTGATTTCGTCTTTTCTGGTATAAACAGAAATAAAAGGCCATGTTATCTAACGTTTTGAAAATGGACGATCAACAAAAGCAGCGACTTTGGTAAACTGCTTTTTTTAATCCAACTTTTAAAATGCCTTGTTACAGCTCATTTCCCTTTGGGTTTAATCAAGTATTTATGTTCTGTACTAAGATCCAAGTGGTCCATTGTCGAACAATCCAGTGGTGCAACAAGAAGTAGAAATTATCAATGCGACCAATGGCACGTTTCATTTTTACACCTCATAAAGGCTAATGTAGTTATGTTATGGTATTTGTGCTTCATTCATTTAGAGGCACGAGTTGTCTGCCTCATGTTTTATTGTTCTTAAGAATACTTATTTGCTTGGAGAAGCCCAAAGAGCAAAATGTAATTGTTGTAAACTGTGTCATAATACATACTCATACCACGTTTCTCTTGACAAGCAGCTGTCTGGACTCAAACATGAGATTATCTTGATCTTTGTCTTCGTTCAACATTCGAAAATTACAATCAAGCAGTCATTTGTTTCTAATGAGAATAAATACCCAATACTTCAGGTGTTCGCTTTCCAAGCTGACGATCGTTCTATTTAGTACTGCACTGTTTGTTTTGCGTTCAATGCAAAGCGAGTTATATAATATACATATACAAACATAGAACACAGCATTAATACGTCAACTATGTCGAAAGCTAGTCTTCCATCCTTTGTTTCGTCTTTAGTTGTAAACCTGAAGTGGCAGTAAATATTCCAAAGCGGAAGGTTAACCACACAAGATGTAAACACAGCACGTGAGCGTCACCTTCAGGGTGTAGACTCTGTCCCCGTTCTCGTTGAGGTAATACTGCAGGAACATTTCGACGGAATCTTGTTTTTAAGCTTAAAAAATATCTTTAAAGTCACAGTTATGTTCTGTGGAGGGGAAAAAAAGTATTTTGCGTTGGATCCACGTGTGGCACAGCTTCCGGGGAAGGCAGAGCGGATATCCGGGAAAGTGAAGCATTCTGGGAAAAAAAAGAGTGAACACCAGTGAGCGCTGTTGTCATAGGGACAGCTACCGCGTTGAACGCCTCCGTGCGTACTGTTGCCATGGGGACAGATGTGCTGTGCCTTGTTAACAACGAAGAAAAACATTTTTTTTTTTTTTTTTTTTAAATATGCTGCTATGTTTTTGCACATGTTGTCAGAGTGAGAAGCATTTTGTCAAAAATAAATAAATAAACAACACAGTGCAGATAAATCCACACATGCATCCAGTTTCTCGACTGGATGTTTCATATACGGATCCAGATGGTTGTTTTATGCATGACCTTTTTTGTTTTTTGTTTTTATTTTACAGCAGTAGCTCAGCAAGACTTGACATGTCTCAATGAGGCACCAGCAGCAGTGGCGAGAAACGTGCAGTATGCAGTTATCTGTCAGTAAAAGAACAACAATATAAAGGGGTCAGACATTTGAAGAAAAAAAATACAGCTATAATGCAACAGGACACGAGTCGTGTCATCTTGAAGACATCTTTGCATGGTGCTGCATGGATTTATCATTTCAATAAACAAGCTAGACGAGGAGCCCCCTGGTGGTCCAGAATTGTAATACCACCACAAGTTGTTAGTGAATCTGCCTTGTTTCGACAAAACTCCGTGGAAACGAGTGATTTCAAGAATAATGATCATTTGTTGCATTCATTTTTTCTTAAATCCTTCTTTACCTCAATTCACAGAAAAATAGCAGAAATCTGTTTATGACCAACTACAAAACAACAAGAACGACGACGCAAGCCAGCAACTTTCTCAGCGTAGACTGCAGAGGCACCAATAAACTTAACTTTTAAAATGTCCACAATTCAAGGTTTGAAAACATACATTTTGAAATTTTTGCACTCAGGTGGGGAAAAAAAAGCACAAAGGCCTTTCAGGAGTGTTTGGATAAACTGTGTGGCAATGAACACTTTGTCCAAAATGTGCTTCATATACTAACTAACTAACCAGTAAAACAAAGATTCACACCTCGATCGTCGATGTTTAACTGTACATAAACACAAAGTAGTGAGTCACTATGTCACAGTTTGTCATCAAGGTTAAAAGTGAATACTGCTGAAGATTTGCTACTGACAAGAGTAACTTTAAAAAAAGAAATTGTACCAAGACACATTAAAAATTTCACAGTTTTATTACATTTTAAGAATATTCACACATAAAACCTTTCAGAGTCTTTTTTGTCTCTTTGCACAAACCAGAATTCTTAAAAAATAAGAAAAAAAGCAGCTGATGTACATAACAGGATATTTTATAAATAAGACATTTTATGACTTAATAAAAATCTTTTAACAGCATCTGAATATTTGAAGAATAATCTAAAAAGAGGTAAACTTGCACACATTTTAGAGAGAAAAATATACATCCACAAATAAATTTAAAATACAATCGGCTGTCAACTCGTTTTGGCCCCCAGCAAAACCTGATCAAGACAAATACGTTTCTCATTGAAACTTCTTCTCTTGTTGTAGGAATCCGTTGTTGTTGTGTGCGTCGTTTGCAGCCGTTCCATTGGCCAAAGAATGGAGTGACGGCGAGGAGCCCGCCTCTCCAACCTGCAGATATTCCTCGACGAGTCTCCGATAGGTCGGGTGGGTCGTGAGCACACGCAGCAGGTTTTCTGTGAGGACGCAGAGATGCAATAGGATTTTAGCTGAGGATTTTTTTTTTTTTTTTTTTATTCAGAACTAAACAGTTCCTCAAACACTGAAGTGTCACTACTAACCCAAGAACAAAAAAGAAAGAGCAATTTTGATCACTTTTTTTTAAATTAATCTCTCACTATAACAATATTTATCACTATATGTCCAACAGTTGCCGAGATTAGAGAATTATGCTTTATGATTTTAACATTAAAGAGACAATATATAACAATTTCAGTGTAATATAGGTCATTTTAGACTGAGACAAATTAAGTTTTAGAACTTGTCTCCGGCTAGAAACTTTTACATTGCAGGTTTGCGACACGAATCGATGTATTGAGTCACTCAAAGAAGCAGCAGGAGGATAATTTCACACAACAACGGCTGAAACTCTTGGCTGGAACAGATTCTGGTTAAATATCAGCCCAACGGTCCGAAGCAGCAAAACTGAACCGCCAGAGCGACCAATCAAAGAGAAGTGTTCAGACTGCAAAATACACTGCAAGAGACAGACTGGCTTGAGAGTGACTCAATAATGTGCAAGAGATGCATGACTCAAGCATCTCTTTGTGATATTTCAGTGGGTTTTAATGCATTTTAAAAAATGACTTGATCTGTGTCAAATTTATTACTGGGAGTCATTTTCATGACCGTCTTTCCTTTTAAGTTGTGTTGGAGGAAGCAGATATGTTAAACACGAAGACCCAAGAACAACGGTACTTCTTTTCTCCATGTGAGCAAAACAATGAAATCAAATGCCATTGACAGATTATTTCTATTATTTCCTCCAATCCTCCCATTTGGGGAATATTTTTTTTTATCTCACCAATATTATTGAAAAACTGTCCAAAAAACCCCAAAGATTCAAGATGTTTAGATCTGCTCTAAAAAGTACTTATTGAACTTGTTTGCCAAATATTACTGAAAGAGGAGGCTGTAAACTGCTGTAAAAAAAAAAAAAAAATCCTTTTTATACCAACTAATTCTTCTTTCCCTCAAAGAATTCACCCATTTTTCTCTACAAAAAAAGGCCCATAGATCTGAAGTCTTATCTACTTGTTCAGCCCATTTTGGTCACATTTAGATTTGATGATTCATACAACAGAAAAACTTTTCAAATGAATTTTTACATAACAAGTCGGTGGCCAAAAATAAGTTTGTTGTGAGCAACAAAAACTGTTTTTCACCTGCTAAGGTAACCGTTTTAGCTTGAGTCACAGACGATCCTTTGCTCTTAACGTCACACCCCATACTTCCCTGCAAAGCCTGAATGGTCTCAGAACAATAGTGTTGAACAAACAAACCTTCAGTGAGGCGGCCCTGACGGGACGCCTCCGCGTAAAGCTCGGCGGTGTTGTGCTGAGTGACGCCCAGCAGCGCCCCCATGAGGTCAGACAGCTCCTCTGCACTGAGAATGCCTTCCTCTTCTTTGCTGAACAGCTGGAAAATAAAGATGCAGTTGGAAGAAAGAACTTATCACCATCGTTTACGCAATACAAATACTGAAATGACTCCGAAGTGATCGGTTATGTAAAATGCACAACCCGTCTTTATTTACCAAGATTAAAGCATAAACATGGGTGCTGAGGTAATACTCCGAGATTGTCATAGACTAAACTATTGATTATAATCGGCTGCATTTGTTTTATCTACCTAAATAAACCTCTAAAAATAGAGTAATGTATTTTATCGCACAATAAGCCAAAACTATCATTAAACATTTGGCATAAATTACTGTTTTGCATTATTATATCAAAAAAAACATGCATTTGTAGTTTTCAATTAATTTACTTGCTTTTTCACCGTTAACTTTGTATGGTTGAGTTCTTCTATTTTCACAGTCACATCTAGAAACGGGAATTGCAGATTGATGAAAGCTACCAAACCTGTCGAGTCCATTTATAACCTCGCAGTTTAATGTTACAAAAATTGTAAGGAATCATTTACTTACAGGTTACGTTCAGATGAATAGCACATGTGGCGTGTGAAGCAACAGGACTTACTGTGAAAGCAGAGTGAAGGAGCGACTTGAAACTGCCAAATCCAGAGAGGGCTGACACACTGAAGTAGACCTGTCTCAGGTCCACGATCTCATCCTGAAACCATAAAGAGGATTGGATGCTTAGAATATACCCTGAAAAATAATTAAATGCAGCTCAGCTTTGTTAAAGTTTTCAGCACATCATCCGAGGATTTTAAAGCAGCACTGGATCAGCAGGCAACCTGCTTCATTCACTGTGGAATTGAAACCATCCGTCTTCACTCGAAGCAGAAAAACTTGTATGGTACAAGAGGAAGAAAGAGGCTGGGAGAAGGCGTCATTACAATGAATACAAACACATCACCTCCACACATATTGTCACTCATAACCAAGAGAGCAACCTGAGAACGTTGAAAATTATGCAACGTATTTTCTTCCAACCCAGGGTCAAAATCAAGACCAAGTTAAACATCAAATTGCTGATGAACCAAAGCGAGTGAACAATCCTCACAATGTCCTGAGCTCATAACCAATGTAACTACCAATTATATGTTATTCTCAATCTGCCCTTTTTTTAATTTAATGAATAATAAATTACTGTCCAATTTGTTAGAACATATCTAAAAATGATTCCTCAAGTTTTTTTGCTCATCAGTTTTAAGTCATTTCAGAACAATAATAACAGCAGTCGACTTTTCCTGCAATAGACTGAGTTCAATCAGAGTAATATCAAAAATTGTATCCATCAATTTCAAGTGTTTGTCATAAATACTGAAAAGCAAACGCTTCAACTGTCAAGGTATAATTTCACACAGACGTCTAGATATTTACCTTTGAGTAGAGGCCACTGATGCTTTTGGCCGTCTGCTTTTCCTTCAGTGCCAGGATGTCGGAGAGCTCCCTGGTGCTGACCCTTGACCCCCAAGCTCCAGACTCGCACTTCTTCATCATTCTGTCCAACGCAGCTTTGATATCTTGTGTCTCCACACTATTGAGACGGGAGGACAAAGACGCCTGTGAGAAGACATTCTGCCAGATCTACTGACTTTTTTAGCTTTACACATTACACCCATCTTATGCAGTGACATACACTGAAGTCACCAGGCAAAACCAGTCTGTCCTGTACTTCCGACATCAACCAAAGGGTGTTAAAGTGACTCATGATCGTTAACTGGTGCACAAAAGCATTAATGCTTAAATCCTACATGATTTCTCAATGTTTCCTCACCGGTTTTTGTGCAGCAATGACAGTGTTTCTCTGGCAGGAGACTCCAGCGGGATAGAGAGACCGCCCAGTTTACGGACAGGAACCCCCCCCTCCATCACGTAGTCGGTTGCTGGAATTCCAAGAGCTCTGAGATAGAAGTAGAGTTGCGTTAGATTAATTTTCTTCTAAAATAACAATTCAAAAAATAAAAAACATTGCCAATTGTCCAGTAAAGGTGAAACCCCTCAGAAATAACTACATTTTTAGGTATTTTATATAATCAACAAGAATACTAATAGTACAGTTAATGATGACTCAGAAAATGATGTAATCACTGTTAGATCTGGGGCTTACTTGGCCATGAGCTTCTGCACATTGTCTGCATAAAGGTTGGGGTCATTCTTCTCCTCCTCTGAAGGATTGTAAACCGGCAGGAACTAGAGCACAATGAAAAAAAAAAAAAGCTTTGTTGACTGTCGTCACATTAACCATTCGACGGTGAGACACATACAGGTTAAAGACAATAACGGAAGATGCATGCAATGGATTTTTACCAAAAACGGCGAAATAATGGAACATTACACAAGCTGAACACTGCTTCGGCACACACCCTCCTTCACTCATTATTAGAATGCAGCTGCACCTTCAAGCAGCAGTGATGTCCGAGTGAAGTGGACACACCCTGAGCACACATCACGGCTCCACTCCGAGGTCCACAACCACGTGTTCAGTTACAACACGTCACATGTGGGTTTGTTGTCTTCGAAAAACCATGATCGCAAGATAGTTGACTGACATGTTTCTGCTCTTGATACCTCTGCAACTTACACGTGTGTATATTTTCTTCACCATTAACAAGTAAAGCAACAAAGTGACAATTCTACCATAAGTTCAGCCCATCGGCTGAAGATACAATGGGAAGTCAACATGGAGAAAAAGTTCTTGATCGTGTTTTTTTTTTTTTTTTTTAAGGGGAAAAGGCAAAGACAACATATTAATATTCATAAATCGTCTACAACCCCTGTGTGCATCCAATCATATGAAGAAAGCAGCACTTTTATTGATAATATTGTGACATATTAATACGTAATGTCTTACCTCAACAGTCATATTGGTGTTAAGCTGTGAAGTGGTGTGCCACAGAGTCTCGAACCTAAAGGACAAATAGATAATATTTCCTTTGAGAAACACTTGAAGCAGCAGTCTGTACCCATTGAAGACATTATATTTGTGGCCAATACTGCTGTATTGTGTCAATGGCCAAAAGGAACAACCTCAAAAAAAAGCTTTTAACTTTAACGACCGTAAGCAAAAATAAGAACCTTATCTGCAACGTAAGGCGTGTCTGATAATGAGGCCTCGAGGTTCATAAATGCTGTGCTTGCACAAATATGCACGACAGGGGTCACTATGACGACACCATATAGTAACAGATTAAGTTGTTAACCCAGCGATGACCAGATAATTTCAGGTCAGCGGCTGTATCGAGAACAATTTGATCCAGACTGGGCCAGAACAGTTCAATTGAAGCAGCTTTATTTACTGTGCCCTTTGCTTTAGCACAAAGAAATATAGTTACACAGCACTTTACAAGGCAATCATGTCCCCCTGGATACATGACCAAACCACTGCAGCGTCGTCTCTCACACTTTCCCAACACGAGCCAGCGCTCCCCTCTGATGCTCCCATTCTTCACCCCCTCATTCTGCTCACTCCCAGTCAACCCTGCTACAGCCACTTCAGCTTCTTTTATTTTGATCCATAGAAGATGGATGGATCGTTTTACCCATAATGCATAAGGCTTTATAGTGTTGTACTAATACAGACAGTTGGCAGGCCAATATTGGCCCACAGGCCATATTCTCTAATAGATGGCTCCAATTCGTCTCCAACTTCCTCCCCATGTTGTAAATCCTTGAACAGCCTATAATATGATCCCCAAAATAGCATAACATTTATTTTTAAACAGTAAACTTACCAGGTTGTTCCTTTGTGTGTCCAGCGAACCGTATCCTGTAGAGGAGTCATAAAGAGTGTAATCACATAGTAAACAAGATACAGGTAGCAAAGAAAAAAAAAAAGTCACAAATAACACTGGATATCGTCTTTGTCATGCACCCATGCAGTATGCAAATGCAACCTTGAAAAAAAAAAAAAAAAAACTGCACAGCATTCAGAGGAATAGCTACAGTCTGATAAAATGCCTTCAGGGAAATGGCAGAGTTGACAAAACATAGAAGTGACGAAGAACTGTCAAAGCAAGAGGAACGTATGTACGTGCAGGAATATGCTACGAATGCAGGTTGCGAAAAATTCAAAAGAACAGTTGCAGCACATGGTGTCGGTCTATCACATAACATCCCAATAGAATACGTTCCCATTTGTGGTTGTAATGTGACTAAATGCGGAGTAGTTCAAGGGGTATGAAGACCTTTGCCAACAACAGTATGTACTCAGAATATTCACATTCTGGCAGTTGTACAGACCCAAGTAGTTTAATAAAAAATGTACAATTCCAATTTTGGAAACGCAAGTCATATTTTGTTTTTGTCAAACCTTTGGGACTCATAAATGCACCGACTGCAAGTAATCACTGAAGCCCTCGGTAAAGGTGAAATCATAACTGCTGTTCTCTGATTTAAGTGATATTTCTTGTTATAGAACAGCAACGGATGAGAATTTGACTTTGGATCTGGATAATGAATAACATGGCCTTTCACCTCCACTCAGCTCTCAAGACAGATTAGAAGATTACACATTTTTCTTTTGTTTATTTTTAGAATAACTAAGTAAGAAACTGTATTATATGAAAACTATTTAACTTCATTGTTAACTCAAACATGTTCACACTGTCTATTGGTCTTTCTTGTGTTTTGTTATGCAATTCCACTCAGACAGTTAAGTGTGCTCTTTATACAACTCTGGCCAGACCATCCCATGTACATTGTGTCCATAACACTGCACACTGCATATAAATAACTGAGCAGCCTACTGTAGGACTTGGGTAAACTGATTGCTGATCGCAGTAATTTTAATTTGCAAAAGTGCAATGGTGCAAGATTTGGCAACTTTGTTGCTTTAAAATCTCTTCTATACATTTCAAATTTCCCATTTCCTCCCCCCATTCATGCCTGCATTATATTTAGCTTTCTCTGAAATATTTCAACAACATTTTGTGATAATGTGATGTATTCCTCAATACTGTTTTTTTTAATTGATTTTATTATCGTATATTGTTGACATCAACCTGCCGAAGGGACTAAAGAGAGAAATTAGCTATTGGCTTTCATCTTGCATATTTACATGTATATGTTCATAACTCAAACTCCATACAGTGGTGACACTGTAGACCAAGTCATTGTAGTTCAGGGACAAATACAGTCAGACACTACGGGTTTAAAGCGGATGTAATTCTGGTAGCCCACTGCAACATTGATCCCTCACCCTGTTTCTCAATATTAAGTCCTCTAATCTTTCTTAAACAAATAAGAGACAGCAAATTTCACGTGAAAATTTGTAGTTCATGTCGTATTTGTAATCATGACACACTGTGAAGTTTATTCCTTCCTGGTTGCCAGTTTTGGCCCCAGGTGTATGATAACCCCGCAGATTAAGCACCTCTGATCCAGTCTTAATCTGCAGCTCGAGCAACAAACATCTTAGCTTTTATCACTGAAGCTGTGTGGAACTTTGATATGAACGTTTCCCCCGAGTAAATAAAGAAAAGGCGTCACTTTAATGGCTTCATATTTTGTGACTGAAAAATTGGACATTATAAAGTTAACTGTACAAGCATTAGTTTTATTTGTTGCTATGAACCAGAGTGAGCTGTTACCCGGATGATTCCACTCACCAGCTGGTTGGGGTAACGCAACAGAACAGGTTGGACGGGGACGCCGACGAGGAAGGCACCTAGCGACAGGGTGGTGGAAACAGAACACAGAGACAGGAGAGAGAGAGAGAGAGGGAGGATCAGCGAGGAAAGAGGAGAAGTTACTCATCCAGTAGCAAAACAATGCGCGGCGACGCCCTCTCCTCTCATGCCACTCATTCCTACGTGATTTGTACAAACAGCAGGCAGATGTAGCACATTGTCACTGAAGAAGTCCCGAAAAGAAAAACTGAACAGCAAGGGCTTGGCCTCCTCTTAAGGTGGCACAAGTGTGCGTCACTGACTTTACTCACCACGCTTGAATTTGATGAGATGCCGGCCATTAGTTGTGGTTCCTTCCGGAAACATCAGCATCTAGATCAGATTTATGGATTTATTATTTGCAAAAATAGACTCCATCCATACGTCACTATGAACACGACTCAAAACAATGCAGTACATACACCAGGCCTTCGGGTGGCGCTGTAACTGCTACAGAATACACCAAAAACACGGAAGACATCTCCATATTTGTAAAAGTTTTGATCAATGGTAAAGCAACCAACCTGCGACCGGTTATTCATTACTAGGAAGAACACTGGTTCAGCATTAAAACAAAGCAAAGGACACGTTTTCCCTAAAGGCAGCAAAAGTCGCTCGCTCACATTTTTCTTTTAACTATTTCTCAAAGACCACAATACCAAACATTTTATTCCTATACTACATAGGTGTACAAGTTTTGGTGTTTCTCCTATTGCAACATGTGGCCCGCTAGGTTAAAATCGTCAGTATATAAAAAGGTAGTCTAAAGGAAGGTCAGCGCAGTGCAGAAGTGAAAATAATAATTCCAATGATAATACAAGCACCAGAATTGGACATGATTTACATCTTAGTTACAGTATATACTTGCTGTGATATGTTGTCCATAAGGTTGACTGAAATTACAAACAGCACTGGATCCTTTGAGGAAGTCAAGTCTCAAACATATTTTTGCTCGGAAAGAAACTAAAATAAACGGACTGGTTTAGTACGTTTGTTGGCTTCCGTCACCTCTTGTTTTTCTCAGAACAATTCCTGAGCTACACAAACTTTCAAATGCGACTGAACCAACAGAAAAGTACTAAATTAATGATCTTATTATATTAATAATAATTTGATAAATTATGCTATACAACTTAAAAGATTCTGCTGCACTATACAGACATCAGCTGTAATATTGGCTTAAAGGAGCTGCAGAGTAGTTTGAAGGACACCTCACCTGAGGCCAGCCGCCATTGGAGGAGAGCCTCTCATGGAGCTGAGCGACCGCCTGTTTTCTGGACTCGGGATCCTTCCTGCTCACGATCACCGACTGGTTGAACTCCAGCAGAGCTGAAACACAGTTTCGAAAACTGAAATCAGAAAACGGAACCGGGTCCAAAAAGATCCAGTCCCAAGGCACGAGAGAAAACTGAAGGCCAATGAAGTGAGTCACTTGTTTATCTTGCGACTTCCTGCCATGCTTTTACTTTCCTCGGGGCCCCTCCATTCCAAATGTTACTCTTGGTTGTCTGCATAGTAGGTGGGCAAGTCGAGTTGTCCTTTCTCACGATGCAAAAAGGAATTATGAGTGCCAGTTAAACACATAAAGCATGGACTTCATATGGTTTTCCCATAACAAGTGAAGGTTATATATATATATATATAGTGCACAAACCATAAATGGGCTTATCCAAGCTTGGCATTTAAGTATGATTAAAAAAAACTACAATAGCAGAACCAGTCAAAGCGCAGTGGGAGACGAGTCCCACTTCTCACTGCTCAAACAAAAGACTGTCATTTCCATGTGGAACAAGAGGAGACTTGATAGGCATCTTGAGCAGGTGAAGCCAGTTCACGGTGGGCATATCAGCTATAGAGGAGGATCCGCATGCAGACGACCTTCACAATGCATTTCAGTAAATCTCGGGTTTTCAATAGCAAATCACCAAATTTGATCACCAAAAAAAAAAAAAAAAAAAGTATCAGCTTATGTGACACAAGGCTTAAATTCCTGTTCATTTTGTTTTATTACAAATTAACCAACTAATATTGTGAACAATCCCTGAGCAATTAGAAATTAAACAATTTACAGATAACAGCTAGTTTATTTTTATTTCTTCTATTCATTCTTTGCTGCCAACCTTTGTGGCTGGAGCTCCGAGAAAGGCTGCCAATTCTGACAACCTCAGCGCAGATCTTTCGACCGGCCTTGTGAGAGTGTGTTTCCCCCCCCCCTCTATCGTAAAGTCCACATCCTGATGCTTGTCCAACTCTTGTTTTGTTAAGACAACTTGGTTATAAAGCACCGGTAGGATCAAGGTGTGGGTCTTGGTCACCGCAGGTAGAGAGCCTCTGGGGTGGAGAATCGCCTCACGTTTACATGGTGGCACACCTCGTTGTCGCAGCCCCCTCCTACACCGTGTGCGCAGGTCGATTTAAATCTCCAGTTTGTTCAAATCCAGTGGAAAAATGTATGCGGTTAGTTCAAGACCAATTATCATGTTTTACCTGTAGCCATTTAAAAAAAACAGAAACAAAACAAAACAAAACAAAACAGGCACGCCCAATGGCAAGGAATTTAATAAATTTTTCCCACAAGAAAATTCAGCCTAGGATTGTTTACCTTCCTACAACGACCAGTTCTCTTAACTTTTTGCAATTACTTAAATGTAACGTGAAAAATATTCTATTTGACATCACCATTATAAAATTATGTATTGTGTGACTGGCATAAATCTGTTGTTCTTTGAAAGAAGCAGAGAGGACTGCTCAGCCTGTTGGAATGGACTGTCGTGTCTGGATTTCTATTACTCATCAACCCGTTCAAGCCGTGAGCTCAAGCCAACCGGGAGAAGTTCCGTCGCACTTTACCTCCAATGACGGGCAGGCTGGTGTTCTCCGATCGCGACACCACCGTGGCCAGCTGGGTGGGACACAGAACCAGCATGTCCAGAAAGCTGCTGTGGGGTGCCACCACCAGCATGGGCGCCTCCTTCAGCCCCGCCCTGCGACCTTTGACCTTCATCCAATGGAAGCCCACCGAGAAGAAGACGGCGCGGCTCAGCAGCCAGACGATGGGGTGGAAAAGCCAGCGGCGCCAGCCCGTGACTGGCCGGGAGCGTTCCTCGGCGGACAGGCCGGCCATTCGGAGCCGGGCGACGGGCCACATGATGAGGAAGAAGACCACCGTCATGGAGATCCGCATTGGGAAGAGGAAGAGGCCGAGGATGAAGCCCTGTGATGAGAAATGTACAGTAGACTCTTTATGCAACAAGCCAAACATGGACAAAGTCGAAATACAAATAGGTGAAATAGTGCAGCAATATAGCTATTGTCATTCACTAAACTGTATGTGAAACAACAATAAAAGACCTTGGAACCTCAAAATACACAGGTTAGACCAGAATGCACTCGACCTGTATGGGTGTAGATTTTTTGTTTGTTTGGCAAAAAACAAAGGAAGAATTTGTTTGCCTTTTTTCATACTTTTGATCAAGTATCTTCTACTCTACTAGAAGAGCATGAAACTGAACATTTAAACAATATTCTTCAAGGGAGCATAAAACAATAATCCTCAATATGACGACAGCAGTTTCAAACTCAGTTCTGCACATGACATAATAAGAGAAACACTAAGTGGACTGATCAGGAGCTCTGTGACTTTCCCATGCATCCTGAATCCAGTGTGGGAAAATGTTCTGATATAGATCATGGCAGTATTTCCAGCCAAGTTGCCTTCCCTTTTCTGGCGAGTACAAGTCGTTGATGTTATGCAACTCTGTGGCATGCTGCTGGGACATTTATAACATGATGAGAAGGAAATATAAGCCGGTTTTATGAGGCTGTTAACTCGAATGACGAGTGCATGGTTATGTATGGGAGGAAAATTATAAGAAGAAAAGGGAGAAAGCCAAGAAGAAAACATTTCCATATGACTTTGTGAACCCTGCAGGCAACAATAACTGTGACCAGTTATCCACCTTTTTGTCGGACAGCACCTTGTAAGGCGAGGAACGTTTGTTACAAGAGTAACTTAAAATACAAATACATACAAAGTAGTTTTTTTTTTAAAGTTTACCTTGAGCCTCTGCTGCCGGCTGAGCTTCACCTGGTGAATGAACGGATGAGGGAACTCGTGCGTTTCTGAGTCGTGCTTCTCCATGGCGACGCGACTTGAAACGAATTAACGCAACAAACAAACAAAAACAACAAATAAACAGGTGAACAACAATGACGCGACTAAAAACTACCAACGCGTCCGCTCTCAGTTCCTCCACATGGTGAAACACACACCTATCCTTTCATACTTGTAGCCTCCCCTCACCTGTCCCGCCCCTCCACAGCCGGGCAGCCCGGCCCACCGACACTCCCCGCCGGCCGGCCCCGGGCCGGTGCGGCCGGTGCGCCCGGCCCGGGCGGGAGGGCGGGGACAGACGAGTCCAACCGGTCCCTGAAACTTCTTCGCCCTCATCAAAACTTCACCAAATACAGAATCTCGTTGTCAGAACTTAATCAAAGACGTTGGGAAATGGAAAACGATCCGTGAAAATGAAAATATTTAGGTTCGAATGAAAACATGTGGAGGAAACACAGATCCAGTTATTAAGTGATTTTAATCGCCCCAATTGCGCCCGTGCCTTTAATAAATCCGCGCTTAAACATGATCATTACAGATAATTAAAAAATCTTTAAACTTGACAATCTCGGTGTGTTTTTATGTTTGAACTCTCACCTTATATAATAGTTTTGAAGTAAATGAAATGATTCACGTTGACATTTGATTTTCTTCAATTCGGACCTTTGCAATAATATCTCATAATCGAGATCGGGTAAAAGTGAAAAGAAAAACATAAATTGTTAAATTTATTTAAAAATTCAAAAAAAAATTGTTTCTAATATCCTTCTGGTGCTCAAGTCCTGTGAAAATATTATATTCACCCATCTGCCAAAATAAAGCTTGTAAAACACATCAAGCAAGAAAGCCTAATAATAGTGTCATCAAAATGTTTCACGTTATTATAGGTGACGCAATCTGTTGTTTTTAGTATTTGAAGAATTGATTTAGGGTCAATTAACACTGGTTTAATTATAAGTATTAGATCCTATCCCAGGTTTAAACAGGCTGCACTGATTTCCCATTCTTATAAACATCAATGTGGTACTTGGCTCTCATGCAACTTTATTGAAATATGAAGGGTGTGCAGAGGTGACGATGCAATACAGAGTATTACAGATGGGACTCAATATTGGACAGTCTGGAAATAGTGCAGCACTAGTTCCTGCACCAGTAAAAAAAAAAGTTAAGTGATCAAAACCACTCCTTTTAAAGAAAAGTGTAAAAAGAAGCAATTCTAAAATAAAACTTCCACATTTCTTTAATCATCCAACACATTTATTGACATAATTGAAAGCAATTCGAGCAACAAATAAGGATTTATTTGATAGAGCATTTTCATAGGAAAAATCTGGATAAATTAAACAGACCTATAAATTAAAACGACTTGGTAAATGGGGCTGTTTCGCATGCTGAAATCATGCAGACAAAAAAAAAAGGTGAGAAACAACTACAATGTGAGAAAGACATGGGAGGAAAATGTTATTCTATGTAAAAAGGTTTATTAGAAATTCTAACTTGATAAATCAAAACAATTTATAGACTAACTTTAAAGTGTTGGCAGATAAACATTTGTTAGAATTATGTGTTCATTATGTGTCAAAAAAGCAGGTCTATCTCTCAACTGTGTTCCATAAAATAATCTCTGCTGCTTGTTTAGCTGTGGTGGTCGAGTCGTGGTCAGAAAACAAGGAAGCCGGCAGAATTTGGAACCACATTAACCGCGAGGGCGGGGGGGGGGGGGGGGGGGGGGGGGGGGGGCTGAAGATGGAGAAAGTATAACATATAAACCCAGTAAATATCTGAATCCTCTGTGTGTTTTGTGGGCACGCTTCAGCATCCTCACAACACCATCCCTCCGCCCATGATCTCCATCCTCTGTTGAGAAAACAAACACATGAGACTGTGTCAGCCTGCAGTATCGACACACCACAGGTGAAATCAGTTTCCCCAGTGGGGCTGATATCGAAGCAGAAACACGAGGTAAATATTTGTGGGTATGCACAGTTGCACGTGCTTGCATAATTGCATAATATATGATGTGAGCATATTGAGATACTGACTGACACTGTTTGATGGAGGTGAGGACAGGAACACACAGGTCATCACACACCGATTATACATACGCAAAACATATTATGGATTAAATAATGGTTTTTAGAACCACAAATCAGTCGATGCTCATGCTCATATCATTATAAGCCCATAGATGCAGAAATAGTAGCATAATTTCTCTACTTCAGCCAAATGAATTTCACTTTTATATTCAGTTGATTACAAAAAACACAATAAATCACATACTTTATATGCACTCATCAAATGTACAGAAAACATAGATAAAAAGTAACAGATCACACAGAATATATAATCAAAGTGCAGGTGTGCCGAGTATCACTAGAACAGTAATTATATCATATCTGGAAATTGTGATGTTTAAGTATTTATACAGTTTTCATTGATGTGATAATTATCTGAATCATTATCTGATGTAGTCCAAAGCTACAGTGCTGTATTTGGAAAAAAGAAAATAAACCAATGTGCCACTTGCGTTTATTTCTTCTTTTTTGCATTTTGACTTGAAGTTTTAATGCAAAAAGAAGAGTAATTTATCGGAAGATATCCTGAATTCCACACTCAACAGCCTTTGCTTTTAAAAGTATCTTGAGTTAGAAACTGAGAGACAAAAGTCTTTTTAAAGATCTTCAACTGGGGTTTGTGTGATTTGTTACCTGCAACGCTTTCAAATCAAACTAGAAACTGACCAAATTCTGCCCCCTACCGTGCAAAAAACAACAGTACATGTTGTTCAGACACATGACAACCCTCATGTTTATCTTTTAAAACAAACTGTTAAAGCGCTAAACACACAAAATGCCTTTTTAGGAGCAGAGATTGCTCTACTCTGAAAATAAAACAAACAGAGACGGGACTCTACAAAAGCGTCGGCTCACGATTCATAATATACTAAAATGACATGTGCAAGCTAAAAGAAGGTGCAGCTTTGAATGGTTCTTAAGTGTTGCGTTCTGGACTGAAATCAACTGTTATTGTTGAATTCCATTTTACATTTTGAGACGTAAAACACAGCGTGAAGGCAGTGCGAGTCTAAAATGAAAATTTGATGCTGAGCTGTGAGTTTTTCTACTACACAGGTGACCAACGTCAGTGAAGCAGCTTTTACCCATGAATGTTACACAAACATCTAAAATCGATAAGACAGGTGAATTTCTGTTAATATAAAGTGAAGCCTACAGTATAGCACACATCTAATTCAAGTATCTGGAAAGTCAAAAACCATCCAAAAATGTGCGACGTCGCCAGGAAAACTCGGAAAGTTTGAGAGCCAGAATATCTGGAATGTAATTTCCGATGCCAGCTGCACGTGTGTGACTTTACCTGCGGTGGTTCTATGAAGGCCAGCCAATCAGAGGAATGCGTCGGCAGCAGACCCATTGACTGACACTTGTAGATGGCCAACGCGGAACCCAAGAGGTTTCCGACCAGGTACACGAGTCCCTGGAGCCACTGCTGACTGGAGCTCTCCAACAGCTTGAAAGCTGAGACGCAAGAAAGAACGGTGAATAGATAAAAGAGACAGGGACACATGTGTGAAGTGCAAAACTGTGGTGTGTGTGTAGCACGCAGTGAAAACGCCATGTGGATACTCACTGGCAGACATGGACATAAGAGCCTGGATGGGCCTCCAGGCCATCATGCACACCATCATGATGGGGAAGATGGAGATGGTGTTTCCTGACATGTACATTATGAACAGGTTCATGGGGATCTGTTTTAAGGGTCCGAGGGCCACGTCCCAGCAGCGCTGCACAACGGGGGGCACGCAAACACAGCAAATTTATTTTCTGAAACTAAAGTTTTGGGAGGTTATAAACACCAAAGCCTTTACTGATTATTTCGGAAATTCTGTCTCGTGAACCTTATTAAACTTAGATATGTGGAGATTTTGACATTGTGGCTAATTAGGATATTTCTGCAAAATAGATACCGTCTTTCTTCCTATTTACTCCGTAGAATGTGTGTTGGTATCCATTACTTTGTGCAATCTTGTCTTGCCTATGGCTATAATCTGACATATTTACATACATTATATGTACATTAATATGCACTGTCCCTATTTAAATAAATACATGAAGAAATGAAGAAGAAATGTAGGTGTCACAAAAAAAAAAACAACATCAGAGCTCATCAGATGAGAAATGCGATTTCAGAACTAATGTAACAGAAGGACAAAATATAACCATAAATGATGCCGAAAAGACTTTTGGTAAAGTAAAAAGACAGAAGACCATCAACATTTAAATAAGGGGAAGCTCCGCTCACCTTCTCCACAAGGTTCTTGTCTGTTTCCTGAATGCTGGTGTCGGGGACTGGCTTCTCAGAGAAACCAATGGGGTAAACGACGTCTCCCTGACCGCCCTGCCTGTCACCACGACCCCTGCCATGCAAAAACAAAACAATCAATCATATCTTAATTCTGTCGATAATCATACCCGAGAACAAATACATTGAGCCACAAGCTGAGACAAAAAAACAGCTATTGACACGGATGCATCCTAACATCTATTTAAAGGCAGTAAAAAAAAAGTACACATTCCTTTAGACTGAGGGAATCCATATGAATAAATGAGGTGAGAGTGCATGTGGTCCAAGAAGTCGTATTCTTTGGTAAATGACTAAAAGAGCCGATAGATACCGTGACATTTTCTCCAAAAACACCCAGGAAGACAAAATAAGCTTTATAGCAGAATGAAAAAGTCACTGCTCACAGTTGGACACTTCACTCATGTGTCAGCTCACCTGGTGTTCCCCTGACTCAGCTCCAGCGCCCACTTCATCCTTCGTGCCCCAGCTCCACCTCTTGTTGCCAGAGCTCCTCCTCCTTGCCCCCCTGGAGACGCCATGGTAAAAAACTTCAGCACTCGACCCCAGAGACAAAAAACACCTGTGGAGCAATAAAAACACACAAGATCACCTCATATAGCTGCCAAGTCAAAGTCAAAATAAGCTTTATTGCCAATTTTGCTGTACACAAAAAGAAAAATGGGGAATACAGACAAAATATATCACACAAAAGAGAATGCAATGAAAAAATAGAGACTATGGGTGAAGGGAAAAGAGTGCAACAAGAATTTCAATATAGAAGTTAAACAATCTGTAATATGCAATATATAATACAATGTAGCCTCAAAATAAGCTAGAATTGTCTACGGGTCAGGTATGAAATGTGCATAGGACCTTGCTGCAGTGCAGTAAGTTGTCCACTGCATCAGCTAACTTATCCTATATCTAATTCTTAACTTAACAGATGTTCTCACTGTGTTGGATGTTGAAAGCTTAAGAACCTTTAGAAAAACTTAGAATAATAGAGAAATCAATCATGTTTTCTGTTGCCGAATTGAACTGTTGATTTGAACCACAAATCATTCACAGGTTACATTTTACAAACAGATATAATTAGGATTCATAACTACCAATGTTAAATGTTGGCCATGGGATACTGAAATGTCAAATATATCAAAATTGGAGAAGGAAACGTAAGAAATGTTGTTGTTTTTCTGTTATGCAACGACGACCAAGGCTGGCTTTATCTATACAGCGTGTGGGAGAACATACATTATACAGCTAAATTAAAGGATTGTTTTGTCACACATGCGACAAATATCAAGCTATACTAGAAAACCCAGAGTAAAACGTGTGTGATCTCAGCGTTTCCACAACAACAGACGCTGATCTCCGTGAGGTGCCTCTCTCGTTCATTTTGTATACGACAATTCTACAGTTTTTTTGAGGATTTATTCGGAAACGGTTGGCCGAATCATTAAAGTGCGAAAGTAGAAAATGTGTTACATATCTACTGGCAAATGAGCTCTAACTAGGAGCAGTGACATCTTGAGAATTTAAGCAATGCTTTCTAATACATTGGGTTATATTAAGGTTAAATATGAGCAGTGACATTTTGTGAATTCAGTCCACGATTCCTGAAATCTAAATCTAACGTGACGTGCAAAGTGAGGGCGAAGTCAGTCATGGTCTGAACACAGCTCAAACATAAGCTTAAACGTTATTAATCCGATGTGGCAATTAACAAAAAAAAGCATCTTACCTTACAGGAACATAAAAATGACTGTTATGGCGGTTGTTCTGTTATTTTTAGCAGAAAGTGAATCAACTATGGTCAAAGATATTCGTCGACCCCTCGGTGTTTGCTGCTTCCGGCGCAAACATGACGCAGTCACCCTACCGTCGCGTATATTACATCACGTCCGGTGTGAATCCGTAAACATGAAATCAGTGGAATATCAATATAATCAAATATAATCTTAGATTTTAAGAGTGCTTTTTTAAATTTTTCAAAGACAGACACTATTTCGGCACACACTCAATTAAAGAGAAATAAGATAAGAACTTTGTCTAAACAGCGATTAGTAATAATGGCATTTTCCATTTAAAAGTATGCCTAACATTTCTATTTACATTTTTTTTTAAGTCAAACCAAAAGAGATTATTTGTAACCCCCATGAATCTAATGTCAAAACAACTCGGTTCAGTTAAATCAATCATTAGATGCACAACAACGACCCATGTTTACAAGCTGAGCTGTATTCACCTGTATGTTCAAAAAAACAAAACATAGAAATAGCATTAAAAAAACACCTATGGATTTGTAGGAGAATGAAATTGTTTAACATGAATAGGTTTGTTTAAAAAGCTAAGTTTCAGAGGTGGCGGGGCAGAGCGGCTTAAGGCTCTGGTTCCCCAGACGTCATTCAGGCTGGAAGGACAGTGAGGTTGAGGGAGGAGTAAATATGAGAGTGAATCCACCCATTGAGAGCTGTTTGGGGTTCAGTGTTTTGCTCATGGACACTTGAACATGTGGACAGGGGAAGATGGGGAATCGCACCTCCAATATTCTGAATGAGGACAAGCACTCGTCCAATTGAGCCACAGCACGTTATATAGTTAAAACAAGGCATCCAAATAAAAAGCCAAATTCATAGAGTATCAAAGCTTTTATTATCAGAGATCTAAGCAATACTTACGTTTTTTATAGTTTTATAATATTCAATCTTGGTTCAAGGAATCAATATTATATACATATGTAACTGACATACAAACGAACAAGTGCAAATTACACAGAAAATGTACATGAGTTAAATGTTACAGGCACAGTGGTTCTTGCACAGTGTGAGAGCATCAGGAAGCCACAGGAAAACCCACAAATGAAGTCATTTACCATCAGATTCATGAGCGCTCTCTTGTCTATCACCAATCTACAGATGTGCACATTTGTTCCTAAGGCACATGAGATGTGTACAAGAGTTCCTGTGCAAATGTTGGTGTTAATATTAAAACTACCACAATTCGGAACTTGGTGCACATTTACGACCATGCTGGAAAATCAAAACACAAAGATATTGCTTCCTAGCAGCCTAAGGCATATGAGCACTTAAATCTTTTAATTTATTTTGATCACAAATAGAAATTCACATACTAATGTTCATATGGCAAATGCATGTCAGATGATATCAACATGGAATCTGAAAATGTACTTAAAAGAAAAAAAAAAAGAAAATGTGTTCGGATGTATTTTATTGCATATGCTGAACGAAGCTTAATGACATTGCAGAGTTTTCTCAAAGGATTTTATGACAAAAATGTAAACAAGTCATCAGAAGCTGAATACTTTCCGAGTCATAAGACTTTAAGATTAATTCATGTTCAAACATTCTTGTCAGGGCAATAAAAAAAAGGCAGGTGATATTTCATGAGTGCAGGAGACGGTGAACCTGAGGAAGTGTCGTTGATGTCATATTTAAGTTTCGACGAGCTGCGCTTGCCTTCAGGTCACTTGTACAGGTTGAGCTCGGGGCTGTGGTACAGACACATGTAAGAGTCACACAGCAGGCGGCGAGTGGACTCCCGTAAGGAGGCGGAGTCCACTCTGCTCAGCTCGTCCTCTGACAGGCTGAGGTAGCGGCCCACTTCTGGACAGGCCTTTACGTGTGGGATGTTGAAGCCGTTTTCTCCACCTGTGTGAAACATGGCAGACATAAAAACAGAAGCCGTTGGACTAAAATCACAGTGAGCAGGTTACTGAATAAAAAGTGCTTCATATTTGTCACAAGTTTCTTTATTACAAAGTAGTGGAATTACAAGTTTTAGACAAAATGTAAGAGTAAGCAGTGACTTGGAAAATCAAATTGTGTGCAACATTAATAAAAACTATTGTAATGAGGTTTCCAAATGTGCACATAGCTGCATCATTATAGCATTGCTGACACATCAGTTGAATTGTTTGTACAGGTTCAAAGTTTGGCTGAAATTACACAGTCCTGCCAGTCAAACGGTGGCGCACACACATTTTATTGGTAAAGACCTGCTGGTTTTCTTATTTACCTTCACGGTCGGCCATGCTGTCAAAAAACAGCCAGTCAGAGGCAAGGGGCCCGTACTTGACAAAGCTCACATAGTGGCTGGTCTCGATGCACGTCACAGCAAACAGAGACATTTGCTGGCGGGCAGAATGCAGAGAACCCGTCCACGTTGCGTCAGGAACACTGATCTTCACCGGGCTGTGGGATGCACGCTTCTTATGAGTGTGGACCTGATGATCGACAGAAAGGAGAGGTATAAAGCCCCACTAGCTGATAAGAGGGTGGGGCCACCACCGCCGCCAGATGATGTTTCTGATCAAGATGGATGTAAAATTGAAAAAAGATACAAGCTTGACTCCAGCTCACCGCAAACCCACGTTGGATAAATGATTGGCTACATGATTGGCTGGACAAATTCAAACTGTGGATCCCTTTCAACCAGGAGGTCAGGTGACCTAATAATGTAATATATAAGTAAGTAATATATGCCTACCTGTGTTTTACAGGTCTGGCAATACTGCTTAAGATGCCCAGGAGTGATGTCTCGGTCTTCATAACACTGCGGACACTCCCACTCTGCGATAGCCTGACAGATACTGCACTGTCTCAAAGCTACAGGCAGAACCAGGCAAATGAAATCGTATTGAAATGTTACGAAAAGCAGTTGAAACCAAGTGAAATGCAGCTCAAAGGTTGCTTGTCGTAGTTCTTACTGTCATCCAGCAGGTCGGTGATGTCCAGGCTGAGGGAGGGCAAAATGGCATCAAACATTTTGAACTCCTTCCCAAATCTTGGCATGAGCAGCAAGAGGCAGGAGGGAGCCTGAAGGACATAATCAATACAAGTTGTCTAAAGATCATACACGTAATTGAACAAGAGTTTCACAGACGCATCACTCATTTCTGCTACCTCGACAAACTTGAGGCCGGAGTGGAGGAACGAGGCTTCCAGCAGGCTCTGGACGGTGGCCACCCGCATCCGACCGGACGCCGGCAAAGAGAGAGGGATGGGGGAGTTGACCGGAGAGAGGGGTGCGGGGGAGGTGGGGGAGGAGGGGAGGGCAGGTGGGAAGAGTTGGTAGAGGTGACACTGCTGAGGCTGCTGGGTCATGGATCTGAAAGAGAGACGAGGACAACAAAGTGAGACTTTTAGAATTGGGATACGCTGGTGTGTCATGCCAGCGCTGCAAAAACATCATTTGTGAATCCACGTTTCCACTGGGAAACCATATAAGAATACCTGCAATGGAGCTGTCCTGTATTATGATGAAGCTGTGAGTGTGTGTGTGTGTGTGTGTGTCTGGCTTCTTGTAACCAACACAACAATAACGTGCAAACCGTCATCCCCACGAGAGATGAGGACATCAAGTCCCAGTGGAGGTCTCACCTGATCTTGAGGAGCGGCTCGACTCGGAGGAGCTGGAAAAGCTTGTTGAGGAACTCTTCAGGATCTGCCAGACACAAGACAGCGGTGTGACAGCATTCCTCACTCTCATCAACGTCGTTTGTGTCAGGACTGCAGAAGGCTGATTGTGTGAGAGTGAGAGAAACAGGACCTCCAGAGACACATGAACGCTTTCACACACATACCTTTCTCCTGGTTGGTGAAACCGGCGTTGCTGTTGGCGGCTTCCAGCAGTCGTCTCAAGGCCATGGTCTTACTGGCACACACATAACCATACCTGAGAAACACACCCGTATGCCAATAAGCAAGCAAGAATGTGACTCTCTTAACACAGAGAAAACTGTGGGAAAAGCTTGTTTTGGTACTGTAATGTTTATTTTTTTGTGTGAGCATGTTATTTTCTTGTAACTCAGTCGGCTCATCCCAGGTTTTTTTTTGTAAGTTTATCTTCTTATAAAAGCAATAGATATAATTAAAAACAGCAATGTGTAAGAAAAAAAAATGATGAACAAGTTGAAATTATACTCGCGCAGTTGACTGAAATTTAATGAACCGAAACCGTTTGTTGACGGCAACCTGTGCGTACAAACGCACACACACCTTCGGAGGGGGTTTACAATTTCACAGCGCAGCAAGTCTTGAGCCTGACTGGAGCTCTGTTCCGTTTCAGCATCCGAAGGCCAAAATAACACCCAGTCAGCTGAGCTGCAGCAGGAGAACAGGCTGGAAATAAAGGAGACGTAGACAGACCAGTAAATACGTAATGAGTCTTACTGTGCAAACTGAAACAGGACATTAAAAGTGTGTGATAGCATCAATCAATCATCAATTTATGCTGGGATTCCATTGAAACAAATCGTTTTCTCCAATTAATGCATAAAATATAAAAGTTTGGTGTATTCAAACTTGAGCAATTCTTAAACTGCAACAGAAAACCAATATTTAGGGGACAATTAAAAAAAAAAATCAAGTTATAGGTGTTAAGAAAACAAAGAGAAGAAGAAGTATAAATAAACATGACTTCTGGGTAAATTCTATTCTTCTGTTATATTGGATGAGGTGCAGGTGAGGTGCTGCTCGTCTCTAAAGTGGAGACTTTCATGCCAAGACTCCGGTTTCACCTGAACAGAGTAGCGTCCAGGTAGCAGGAGTTCAGGTGACCCTGGATGCCTCTTTTCCAGCCCTCAAAAAGCTCTTTGGCCTCGTCTCCTTCCACTGGAGGAGTGTGCTCCTCCACACGCTCGCTGCCCCAATCGGCGAAGCCTGGCAGCCACAGACAGAGTCCAGTATTATGCAATGAAAAGTAAAAATACCTTCTGAAATTCTGTTGGATGAGAAAGAAGTAGGAGTGGAGAAACCTTTTAAAAGGTGTGGCTGAGCAACATTCAATGCGTGTTCCTGCAGGAAATGATTCAGTTTTTATCATAACGACACTAATTACATCTCAGAAACTCTCAAATGACAGCACATGATTTAGACCGTCATGAATGGCTGGTTTGACCTTACGATGGCCAGCTACTCCGGGCACAAGAGCAGCAGAGACTGGGTAACCCGTGAACCTGGTGTCAAATTACAAGCCCTCGATGCAAAATTGCAGCAAACCCTCAGCAACAACTGCAGATGACAATTTATTGCACATTCTGCACAATGTCTTTGTAGGGCAGTGTTTTTCTCACGACCTGTGGAAGTTTAAGACGACCAAACATGGCGACAACAGGTACTTGATGTTATTGTAAATAAAGATAAAGATAAATAAAGACACTTAAGCTCAGATTGTTGCAATTGCCTCATTTGAAAACTGTGATATTGTCACTGATTCCTTAATATAGTAAACTGCAATAATACTGGTGATCCTTGTGTCAAATTACAAAGACTTATTGTAACATTTGAGCTCAACTTGGAAGAAATAACCACAAAACCATTGAGCAGAGCGGCTAATATAATAAATATTGTAATTATTGTTGTGGATAGAGACAATACTGCAGGAGAGGAACCTTCAGTGTTGTCATGTAGCCTTGTAGTTATCAATTTCTGTTTCTCCAGAGACACTTTTTTGTAAAGTATTCCAAGAATGAAGGATGATTAAAATATGCAGTGGAGTGTGTGAGTCCAGGTAGCATCAACTTCATGTGTCTCGAATGAAACTCGTTGTTACTTTAAGCCTTATGGATCTTTTTTTAAGCTTTTTCTAAGCCGTGGTGCTGATTCCTTTCCCTTTAAGGCTAAACTTAAACCATTAAGGCTAAACTTAAACCATTAAGGCTAAACTTAAACCATTAAGGCTAAACTTAAACCATTAAGGCTAAACTTAAACCATTAAGGCTAAACTTAAAATTAAGAGTTTCCGGAATGCTGTAGCGGTCAAACTTATGTTAAATCCAGAGAAAGGTTCTCCTATGGCACCCATACTTTCTGAAGCGATAAAATGAGAAGAGTATTTGTGTGCCGACATTCAGTTTTCTCACATATAGAGTTGCATCGCTCCACTTGATTGACAGGCGTCTCGGGGGCGGGAAAGCGGGAGTCGCGTCTGCAGTTGCGGAGTTTAACAAACAGCCCCTTGTTGGGTGGGCAACGGAAGTGACGTTCACCGATGTAACTGCCGTCTGTACCTGCAGACAACTCCTGGTCCTGATGAAGACACACACAACATGTTTTCATACCTTAAGAAGACCTTGCATCAAAGTACATTAATTTCGTGCAGAATTGCTGAAATCTGCTTCTTACTTAACGCAAACTACAGCCTAACCCCAACCTGAAGACACATTTCCTCCTAAATTTCCAACGTCTTTTTTTGGGGGGTTGTCCTAATGATTTTGGAAAGTCACGGTAATATGAGAGCATGAACAGTTGAGACTTGCACTAATGAATTTGTCGTGGAGCAGAAAGACTCTCTGTGCAGTGAGTTAGTAAAAAGTACAGATTTAAGCTTTCATTACCAGTTCGATTCCCGCCACCGTCTCCGAGATGCCGTTTATTTGCCCGATCCAGCGGATCACCCCAAAAAGTGGAGGGTCGTTCACTTCCACCATGGAGCCCACCTCCAGCTCCTCCGCCGCTCGCACGTCTCCATCCTCTGCTGCATCGTCCCCGTTAAGTGGAGACCACAGAGCCGTGGGCGGGTCGTGGAGGCCGTTGGCGTGTTGCGGCTGGTCGGTGGCAGGAGGTGAAGACGGGCTTTGAGGCTTGGGCGGAGGGACAGGGGGAGGGGGAAGAGGAGGAGGAGGCAGCGGCTTCTGGGTGGGTTTTGGGGGAGGCAGGGGAAGAGGCTTGAGTCCATGCTTGGCTGGGGGCATCAGGGCCATCTTTGAAGGGACGGTTGTTGGTGAAGTTGAGACTGGTTTGGGGAGAAGCGGCATTGCTGGCTTCAGGATGGATTTGGGAATTTGGACAGGAGGGTTGAGACGGAGGGACTTTTGTTCTGAGGACGCACAAATACCACAACTTATACATTGATACAAAACTGTTAAATATTGTAGTGTAAAACTCTCAGGTGTGAACAAAATAGCATTTTCACATCTCCAAAGCCCTTGTCAGAATTTTTTTTTTAAAAACATCTTTACAAATTTCTCCTTGTCTATGTTTTCTATCACATATGTTGGACATACACATTAATGGTGCGGATGTTAAAGGATGATTTATTTCACACTTTGTAACATTCTGAAAAATGTGTCTCCAAGAAATGGTACAGAAATAAAAGATTTCATTTTGAAAGGACGATTGTCAAACAAAATAACTCTTTTAAATAACTCTTTCATTAACTTCAAACCACAAAAATGTAATGAGAACAGAATACAAAAGTGAGAGTAACCGGTCCCCATTGAATCTATGAATACAACTAAAACTAAACTTCGCCAAAAAATGTTCTTACATATGATGCAGCTTCTTCAAATAACAATGATCACTATGTAGAATGTCGATAACAAAATAATGTTGAGAAGTAAAGATTGTAAAACTAAATGTGTTTTTTTTAATCATTTAAAAAGCTTCCATACCTGAGGACACCTTAGCAACGGGCAGCAATAGGCCATAGAGTTGTGCAGGAATGTGGCAGAGCTTCTCTCCTTTGTAATGCCCATCCCATCCACCGACAGGAGCGTCCTGAGACACAAAGTTGCAGTCCAGAAAAATTATTTTTGAAGAAATGGGAGCACCATGCTTCAAGCTGAAACACATTATTTAACTACCAAGTACAGACAGTGACAGAGATGCATATATAGAATTCAATAAACAGCCACAAACGCATGTAAATGTCATTTATGCATTACTTTGTTGCACCAATGTTAAATAATATTCTAACTTATTCTGCTTTTAACCCTTATTTTTAAGGTTCTGGTGCCAACTAAATCAGGATTCTATAACCAGACAATAGTTTGTTAATAAAAACATGAATAATCTGCATGCTTAGCCTTCTCTCCATGTGAAATGTTGAGAAAGGACAAATATTTTTTTAAAAAGTCTCATTTGTATTTATTACCAACAATGCAGGCTGTATGTATGATCACAAAACTAAATTCCAAAAATTACTAAGCAAGCTAAAGTGGACAAAACTGTCTGAAATACTAAAAATTTGCAGAGCACAACCATCTTAAAACTGAAACTGTGCTTCTGTTGGTAGGAACTGACCGTAATCACGCCGACATACATCCCCGATGAGGGTCGACCGGGCAGGAGGCCGCAGAAGCGAACCTCCCCAGCAATCACCGTGTCCTCCTGGGAAACACACACCCGCTGGCCGATCTGGAACGGCTGAGGCGACAGCGCATGGCCACGGCTGTGAGTGGGAGTGGGTGGCGACTCGGCGGTCCCCGGAAGCATACCGTGCGCCTGAGTTGTGCTGCCGGGAGGATGATGGCGGAAACTGATGTGGCGGCTACTCTGCTGCTGAAGCTGGTGAGAGTGATGGTTTGGACGGTCGATGTTGCCATGATGGCCGTTGCTTTGGTGATTGGCGCTTCCCCGGTGGTGATCCCGGCTGCGCGCTCGCTCCTGTCCGTCGGAGCCCCGGCCGCGCGCTCGCTCCTGTCCGTCGGAGCCCCGGCCACGCATTCGCTCCTGTCCGTCGAAGGCGTCGCCACGGGACCATTGGCGGGGCTTGATGTGACTGGCAGGGACAAAGAGGGCGCAGGCCTCGGGGCAGGTGAACAGACGAAGACCCTTGTAAGAACCGTTGCCCTCTCCTTTACCGACTGCCGAGCCCTGGAGGATGAGTGTCGATATGACCACGGACATAAACGATAATAAGGGTTTTTAACCTACAACCTGCCTGACAGTTAATTTACCTTGAGTTGTACCCCAAAATACACGGTGTTGCTCCCTCTGGTGAGTGGCCCGATGTACTTCAGCTCTGCCTCCGCGAGCTCGCCCTGTTCGCCAATTTGAACCCACAGCAGAGCGTCGAGAGGTAAAGAGGCTAACTGCTGCAGTGTCCCATTGTCTGGAAAATTAAAACAAACACCAAAAAACAAAATCTTACAGAGGCAAGAGGTCACTGTTGACAATACATAAAGCAACATTTCTTTTGGCATTTATTAAGTCACCATGGGACTTTTAATAAAAGAAACCTTTAGCTTTGTTCACTTAAGTATGTATATATACTGTTATGTATCCACTTCTCGCCAAAGTCCAATTTATTTTAGCAATTTATAGTCAAGCAAAAGAGGGTTTCTTCACTAAAAACAAGCTCTAAGCACATTTCAATTGAGCAAATGTCCAGCTTTCCACATATAAACATAGAACAACTAACACTAACGCTTCTGAGTACTTAGTATGTATGCATTACTTAGAAGTTTCAGTCGAGCTTCGAGATCCATCACAGGCTCCAGTAGTCCAGCGAAGTCAGTTGGGACATCGAGCAGAAACCTCTTCTCGACTCTTACCATGGCACCATTGTCTAACACCTGTTGTTAAACATGACGTTCAGGATAAAGTTCAGATTAACTATATCAATGTATATGATTAATAAAGAATGTGCTGAAAAGTCATATTTTAAAAAGCCTTTTTAAATTTCTGGCAACTTTCTTTCACCTTTTATATCATAACAATGTCTAATTATCAGTATTACGAGTCATCTGTTTGTGTATAGCCCCCATTTAAGAATAGACACAACAAAAGAGATAAACTGTTAAATGTAAGCAAAAATAAAAAGTACAAATGTGAAAATATTATCAAAGTTGTATATTTGATAGAGGGAGAGAATTGGTTCATCAAAGTTCATGTAATGGGACTGAGCATCAGCATTATCACCTCAGCAAGAAGCTCTGGATTTAATCATGGGATGAAGTTATCACTGTGGAGTTTGCATGTTCTCTGCACGCCTGTGTGTTTCATCTCCTAGTACTGTTTTCCACCACAAATAGATATTTTCCCATGTTACTTGTTGACTTTCAATTGCATATAAGTGTGTTTCTGTGCATCGATGGATGCCACCTGGTTATAATTTGTGTAACCTGCTACTGGCATTTTATTAACTTGGACAGAGCTTAAACAACACAAAAAAGTATCAAATGCAGATTTATATCACACTCTGCGTAGAAATTGATTTTGAAATATCCCTGAGATTCTGGTGAGTTGGTTGGCACAACGTAAAATTTAAAAAAAAATTCCTCTGCAGGACCATGATGTGACAGTAATATTAAATTCAGTGTTTCTTCATCTTTTAAAAACCCTATTCAATTACATTCTATTCTTTTCACAATATAAAGTAACAAGGTTTAAAAGAGCTTAGTTTCAACAATCAAAAAGTCATTTTTGAAATACTTTAATTTAACTTGCATGGTTTGCGCATTACATTGAGTTGCATAAAAAGTTACTCTTCGTACAGATATCATTGTGTATTTGCGCCCTGCAGGTGTCATTTCAATTTAATTCTGTTAATAATAAGATTATACCTTGACCCAAGGGTGGTCGGTTCTGCTTCTGACAGAGTCCTGCTCCTGGCAGAGGAACCCCCGGAGCAGCACAATGGTACCTTCCAGCTGGTCCTGGACCTTAAGGTCGGTCGAGATCAAATACATTTTGGGGGGGCGGCGCTTCCTGTTGTGCTCACTGGCCCCTGACATCTCGAAAATTATTTTTAACTTTAACTTGTTCACAGTGTAGTTCCGTCCTTCATTTATCTGTGAAAAACAAACAAACCACACAGCGTTTCATAAAAGCCGAAGAGTGTCGCGTTGGCGTGTTTTCACCAACTTCACGTAACGTCAGGTGGATAACATTTACACCTTCTCAATTCAACTTAAATTCGCTCTGAAAACATGTGAACAAACACCACCATACCGCGATACGTATATTTTTTTAACGAAGAAACCATGCGGAAAAGTCCGCTCCAGTGGAAAAACTCACCGACTTTAACCGATCGTCAACATTTCCAATCACATTTTTAAAGTCGCTCCGCTTCAATAACAAACCAGCTCACCGAGAAAGCAGGAAGCAACATGATTGACACCACCTTGGCCAATCACGCGCCAGAACAGACGCGCAAGACCTCGTTTGAGCCAATCAGGGAGCTTGTGGGTGTGACCAATGAGGGAGGGAAATTCCACAGTTCTTAATCGTCAAAGTATAGACTTATTCACACAGCGTGCAAGTAGGAGGCAGACACAGACAACACAAGACTTATTCTTACCTTTAATCGTTTATATAAATAGAATACAAAAATATTTCCCAGAACTTTATATATTACAACTTTCTTTTTCCATTCGCACTTGTCATCATACCTCACAGAAACAGGAAGAAACATCCTGTACACAATTAATAGGGACTACAATACATAATACCCTTTGAAAACACAACAAATTAGAAAGTGCAATCATCAAACTCACATGGCAAAATTTACTTGCTGTCACAAGTGTCAGAATACAATTGTTGTCAGTTTTGGGCAAATAATACGCATACTTTAAAGCTATAAAACTATCTCCCTGGCGTCAGCTGAGCTGTGATGATTTTTCATAGTTTTTCCCTATGCAATTTTTGAATAATGAACAGTGATCAAAATTTCACAATAAAAGCAGACCCATTGAGGAGAAAACAGTACATTTTGCTTTGAGTAGGCATATTTTCTCCTATCCCATACATCACTAGAGGGTGTCAGGAAAACACACACAGACAAATTGTATTTGGCCAGATATGACAAATTAAATGGTTGCAAGGAAAGTATATCTGTTTTATGATACATTTAGAAAATATTTGAGCTTTAACCTGGAGTAAAAGAAGCCTAAACGATTCCAGTAAACATTGTAAAATGACCATGTATGATAAAAGCCATTTGTCGATCCTTCATTAAACGTTGATATTGTTTGGTACCTTAGCTTCTGACAAAATAACTACATTCACTAACAGTGCTTTGTGACGAGACAACACAAGTGATTCAGCCATATTAGCCATATTCAGACAAATGTATTTCAAATCACACGTCTTCAAAATAATACAATAAAAAGTAAAAACTTCACATGGTGGAATAGACAGCTCAAAGAAAATGTGCACAAGGTTCTCCACTTTCAGTTGTCAGTTTTTGGTTTCAAGCCTTCTTTTTTTTTTTTTTACCAGTCAGACATTTATTTAGTGTCTCGTCCGAAAGACAAAGGCAGCTCCATCCCTCATGTGAATGTTGAACAGGTGTTGTCCTGTGTTGGTACATCACTGTTTCAGCACTGAGTCACTGCAACTAATAATTGCAGACCACAAACAGATTTTTTTAATAGAAGTCCTCGCCACTGTCTGTGTTGCAATGGCTTGCGTCATGTTGGGCGTCAGGTCACCTTCAACAGACTGGTCCACCAGGCTCATTGAACCAAACAATAAGCAGCTTGCATTAGAATCGAGGCCTGCGATGAGGGTGAAGGAGCCGATCAGAACGACGGAGACGACTGATCTGTGTTAACAAAGTAGGTGGTGAGCTCGCCTTTTCCCTTCACGTTGATTTTTCCTCTGAGAGTGATGCTGTATCCCACACTCTCCACTATCACGCCCGTCTCCTCCGTCACCTGGGAAACCGGAGACAAAACGAGAAAGTGGAAAGATTTTTGTGTCTGTTCAGCTGCTTTAAGTTTGTTTTGAAATGCTTTTGAGTTTAATTTAAAAAATCCTGATAAATTGCAGGATTTACATAAAATTTTTATTAAACTAAATTAAAATAACTAATAGCTTGAGGTTGAAATTGCTCCACTAAAGAGAAAAACAAAACAAAAGCTACATTATATGTATTCCATTTTCATTTTGTTTTATTAAATTTGAACAATAACAGCAAATGCAAGCAAACTATATGAAGTAAAAAAAACAAAACTGTGTGTAATAGGTAAAATGTGCTGGATTTAAAAGTGTTGTTATACTTTTTAAGCATTACTTTTATACTAATTGTGTTATTTTTAAGACATGGACAGCAAGTATCCCGGTTAATGATAACTCGTTTTGAACTTTTCATCTTCAAATACGATTTGATTCTGGTTGGGCCAACTCAGAATTTAAGTAATTTTACTGTAATGAAGAGATGTCGAATTTCTGACGACCAGATTGAGATTTCATAAAATAAAAAATAAAAAAAAGAAAACATTTAAAAGTAAATTTCTTGTTGTTTTTTTTCCCCTCAGTGCCACAGTATTGTTCACCTGTATCTTGTCCAGCACTCCTGTGCTGTCCATCCTGCTGGCGACGTTGACAGTGTTTCCCCAGATATCATACTGAGGTTTATGGGCGCCGATAACTCCTGCAATCACTGGACCGTGGTTTAGTCCTGTTGGTAGATAACACAAAGAAAAACTTCAATCTTTATCTCTCATCACAGATTTTGTTCAACCTTCACCCATATCTGTTCAATGGCACTTTTAAAGAGTGATGTACACATTGACAAAATAAGTTATCTTTATTCTGATACAAACATTTTTTCTTTATTGTTCAATTAAGAAAAATAAAGCAATTTTAGTTAGACTTTTTAAATTGATAAAATTGAATCAGTACCATTATTGTCTTATTGGTATTCGTTTGGAAGCGACTTACCAATCCTGAGCTTGAAGATGTTGAAAGAGTGCGTGTTGATGCGCTCCAGTTTGTTCATCAGAGCGATGGCGAACTCCAGCATGGCGCGGACATGGCTGTAGGACATCTCACTGTCTTTCTATAGGGGGAGCCAGAGGTCATACAATACAGCTCAAACGTTCCTGAAATAGGTTTGCCATTTGAAACTTGTCAAAATGTCTCGTTTATCCTTTACAAAAACAGGATAAATAGAATCAAATGCAGTCAATATGAGGAAAATGTTAATGGGACGACCAACGAGATTTTAAAACATTTTGACGCTTGAGAAAACTTGAAATGGGCAAACCTTTCTTTCATCCCCCGGAGGTGTGTTTGTCAGCCCTGCAGCAGCCATGTATGTGCTGCCGATGGTCTTTATCTTCTCCACTGAGGAGAATTTGGGTTTGGAGAGAAGCTGTGTGACAAAGGCAAGCAGAAAGGACATGGTAGTGAGACGGAGAAAATGTCCCTCCCTGCTGACAGTAAATGTGTTTAACACCAACTGTTTCCTCGTACCTCATCAAAGTCTGCTATGATCTCATTCAGGAAGCGCAGACACTCCAGACCTTCATTGTTTGCGCTGCTTTCACTGTAGAACTCTTTGAACTCCGGCACGGACGCAAACATCACACACACACAGTCATAGGATTGACTGTACAGGTCCTGAAAATGCAAGATTTTTTTTTCACCATGATTTTCAAAAATCACTGTTTGAAGCATTTTTTTTGCCCACATTTTCCTGAATTAAAAAGTGGACAAGCAATGAAAATGTACTGGGCATAGTTCATTTACTTGGTTGCGAATAGATTTGCCCATGAAAAAGGAGGTGACGTGGTGCGGCAGGACGTTCTGAAGGAGGAGCTTGTTGACGTTCTCCATGGTCTCCATCTCCTCTCTCTCCCAGTTGAAACAGCGCTCCAGCAGGAAATCTACCCGGCATCCCAGCTCGTCCTGAGAGGAAAAAAAACATTGAATTTGGTTTAAATAAAATTATTAAAAAAAAAAACACCATGTGCACACACTAGTGTTTAACTTTCTGAATTGTAGTAATTTGTACACATACGCACGCACCCGTCTGGCGAGTATGAGGCTTATGATATAAAAGATGACCAGCCAAACTCCAGAAAAGATTTGAGGGTCCTTTAGCACTCCAGGCCTACAGAAAAAAAAAAAACATAGTCTGAGTTATTTTGATATTAGACAGACGGCTAAACTGCTACTGAACTTCACTTATCAAACAGGAGCATCTCTCGGTCAATAGACTCTCAACTCACAAGGGTGAGCTTATCTTTAGAAAGCAACTGAATAAATGATGGTGATCTGAAACTCCAGACAAAGATTCACAATGAGGACAAAAAGTAGGAAATTAAACACCTGGGCTGTGTAAGACAGGCTGCTTTGCATGAGAGGGCAGTGAGTGGGACGACTGAGAGCCTGTGGGACTGTGCGTACACCTAACAAACCTGAGCATTGTGTATAAAGTATATTCGCTTCCGCCCATGTTCAAGCATTGAAAAGTTTATTTTCTCTTACTGGGTGTCGTTGTACAGCAGGTTAATGAGGCAGGTGGACCTCTCTTCATAAACGTGGATGAAGAGGGCGAGGTAAACCACCACAGCCAGGGTGAGGAGCAGAACCTTCACCGACAAGCTTGTCCGAATGAAAACGATCACACCCAGCATGGCCAGCAGACAGCAGTAGAGGTAGTACTGCATGTTAGAAAAAACAATGTCCGCAAATTAGGACACAAACTATCACACTTTCTGCAATGAAATATGGAAATATGTCCGTTTGTTCTGTGAATTGTGAAGTACTTACAGGGCCAGTGTAGAGTTTAAGACCTTCTAACTCTGTTTTGTTGGTGATTAAAGTGCAATTTTGTCCTGGGAGAAAGACCTAGACAAGAGAAAAAAGTTTAAAAAAACAAAAGAAGATGCATGTTTCTAATAGACTTATATTAAACAGCATTAAAAATACATGTCTTATTATTTGATTACTGTACACACAAAAAAGGCAAAGTAACGGGAAAAGGCGCCTACGTAGTTGAGGATGGCCATTAGGAGGGTGATGAGGACACACAGGATGACGAGGAAAAGCCGGAGTGCCGCTTTAGTGGAGAGACTGCGGGACAAGCCAGAAATCCACTGGACACTCAGCGGCATCTTGGAATGCCATTTCTTTAAAAAAATAAAATAAATAAATAAAAGACATCATTGAAAGGCACAGTATTTATACACACATGTTATCTGAGTAATTACATTGAAAGTAGGAATAACCTTCTGACTCCCGTAGGTAAGTCAAAAAATTCCTTGTTTTATCAATGACATACATTTTGACTAAAACTACTAATCTGTGTTTTTTTTGTGTGTTTTTTTTTTTACCTCCAAGTATCCAGTGAAGGAGATAGACAGAATCAGCACCACTACAGGGAAGGTAGCACCATAAGACACTGCCAACTCAAAGTTCCTGGAGAAAAATAATATTATTTTCTCTGTCTTGTCCTGATAAGACACGTGTTTGAGAATAGCAAAGCAAAACTTGCAAGTATGAAAGTGATTGAGGTGTTACTGGTACTCACTTCTCAGAAACCAGCAACTGGATGGCAAAAAGCGTGACAAATATCATGGCCATGCAGCTCATTGAGTGATGCAAACCATGTACCTCTGAGAGCCGAAACTGGGAAAACAAGAGAGCATGGAGAGAGTCAGCTATGTATACGCATACTTCTGAAAGAAAAAACAAAATCAGCACTCAGATTGGATCTGTGAATGAATACCTGTTTCTCTAAACTGAGGTCATTAAAGAGAAGGGTCAAACAGTTGAGTCTTCTTGCTTTCCTCCTGAAGGACACGAATTAAAAAAAGGGATCAAGAGGAGAAACGATGACAGTTCTGGCAAATAAAAACTCCATAAGATAAGGGAAAAACAAACAAACTGTGAATGTCTGTGTAAACTTACCCTGCAGTGTCCAACGTGTCGAGCGATCCCTGAATTTGACTGTCAACAGCCAAACTGAGACAATACAAGAACACATGACTCATAAAACACATGCAATTCCATTGGAAAGACATACATTACTACAGAGGAATGCACCTGAACTTGTTCTACATCTTCAAACTAGACTAAAATTAACTCTTTATTGGGCTGAGGAAACAATTTAGCAACTTCTTCATTTCTCGATGTAAAATTTCGTTACGTGCACAAAATAAAATTTTTAAAATCGGCTGAATATTTTGAAATTCTGTTGCAGAATGATGTAGGAAAATTATAGAATTTGTTAAAACTTGAAAACTACTTGACAGTACATATCCAGAGATGTATCCAGTAAGTTGGACATGCAACAGTTTCATTTAAATAACACGTTTTTTGCGGGATTCCGTAGTGTACACGATTGTAGAAATCCTGCAGTTTTAATGTAAACAATTTTAACCTATTTCGACACTTTCCAACAAATTTGAAAAGACATTTTAAAAAGTGTTTTAATTTAGTTTAATTTTCCAGACTTTAAAAAGACATAAAATTAGGCTTCACTGTAACCTTTTAGCATGTCAAAGATCAGAGAAAGCATCTGCGGCCTTTTTTTAGACGATTTCAATTTGCATTACATTGCAGTGTAATTTACCCAATTCCTGGTACTTACGAGGAGGAAGTACTCCGACGATGTAGTCTTGCCTGGATAAAGTAAACACACGCACACACACACAGTAAGGTACACAGCCTTCTTGACCTTATGTGAGCTCTGTCAATTATACAACAGAGAGTTCTTGATCAAGCGCCAGCATGAGGGCGAACAAAGACTGAGGCGTGGTGAGATAAGGGCCGAGCAGAAAGCAGGCAAGTGGCATGAAAACACATACTGGTGACAGGTGGGACTGGTTGATCATGAAATTGCTCAGGATGAGCTTCTTCTTGGAGGGCTTGGCATTGGGGTTGCTCAGGTCTGCAAATGGGTGGATGGTGCGCCAGGACTGGAGGTACTGGGACATCCGGACTGATGCCCGCTGTCGGTTCTCAACGGCTGTAAGAGCCTGAATAAAAGACAGACAGAACATTTGCATTTGTTCTCCGGCAAGCCCGTTCCTAGAGTTAGAATCACGCTTACATACAGACACTGATAGTCTGTTATGCAGCAAAACAAACATTTCCGTATAAAATCATTGACAAATACCTCTTTGTGCCTCCTGGAAATACTGTCCAGTTTGTGAGGATCAATCACAAAGAAGGTTTTTCTGCCTTGAAGAAGAGAATCCCGGCTTCCTCCGTCTGCGTCCTCTACTTGGTACGCTCCATTCAAGTGCTGCAGCGTCTCCTCTGTGATGTGAACTCGCCTGTTTTTCGATGCAGCGGTGAGAAAACAATATTTATGAAACACATCAAAATGCAAAAGATGGAATTTTTGTATCAGTTTGATAGACTGAAGCCCTATTCAACTAAGATTTTTTATTTTTCATGGTCTCAAAGAGTTGATTTCAAGACTTTCTCACCCAGGCAAACCTCCGGACTCCATGTGATTGGCTAACGTGACGTCATGTGACCACACGTCATACTGCCACTTCTGCAAGCCGATCACGCCGGAGAGCACGTGGCCCGTGTGAACGCCGACTCGCATGTTGATGTCGACCCCCGTTGCCTCTCGCAGTTTGCTAAGACGATCACATTGTCAATATTTGAAATTAGAATTCAACTACTTGGGGCACGTTCAAATTAACAATGTCTTTTCATGTTGTGTCCTGTTAATCTTTTAAGAATCCCTTGTTATTCTAACAGCAGAAACGGTACACGGCAGTTAAATCTGATTAAAATCCATCAAAGATTGGAAAATACCACAGAGCTAATGCGAAGTGAAAAGCACTTGAAAAAGGAGCAAATAAACCAGCAAAGCTTCACATACCCGATGGCAGTGCACATGTCCAGCCCCATCTGAACACAGTTGCTGGCGTGGGTGGGAATGGGGTCCGGCAGTCCGGACACACAATAGTAGCAGTCACCCAGGATCTTAATACGAAGGCAGCCGTTCTTCTACAGAGAGGAGAAGAAGAGTGTGTGAGGGACCGGAGTCTATCTTAACATAAGATCAGTCTCTGCGAAGAAATAGAGGCCAGGATAGGGACGGTAACTTCACCTTGGCAATGTCGTCAAATCTCCCGAAAAGCTTATTTAGCACTTCGACCAGCTCCTGTGGCGTACAGGTACTGGCCAGCTTAGTGAAGCCAACAATGTCGGCATACAGGATGCTGCACACACACACACACATTAGAGATGTATTCATATAGAACTACAGGAACTCCATACTCTGGAACTTGTTTTTATTTTGTTAGTGTTTATAGATTTTATAAAGTCGCACTGCTTTTGTTAGTGCTGGAGCAGAAAGGGATCTTCACCTGACGTCTTTGTGTTGCCGTATAAAAAGGCTGTGGAAGTTGTGAAAGTTGGACTCGTTCTCCTCTTTGTCCTTTGGCTCGGACAATCTCTTTATCACCTCCGTCTTCAGCTCCACGGCGATGTATCGTGGCAACACGGACAGGAGAAGCTGCTCCTGTTGCCAAAGTAACAGGGTATGACGAGGGTCAACATGCATGTGGAAATAGGTGATGAGTTCTGAGACAAGGGTCATTGGATCTCCGTCTCACGGAGGTGACAATCTGTTCACAAGGGCTGTAAAAACATAGGCGGCCATCGGGGAGTGTTTACTGAGTGGATCGTGTTTCGTCTATTTGTTTACTCGCTATGAATAGTATCCATTCGGGTTTACCAATTCTACCGCTGTTGGCCTGCAGACAAGTGAATCATTAATCTATTAGCAACACGAGAGAACTGCAAGCAGAGCTTTCATGAGGAGAGTCATTTAATGAGAGCCTTAATTATTTTATACTCTTAAAACTGAAACAAGCTGCCCAGAAGAGACCTGGAGGAGCAAAGGGCAATAGTTTTAATACCTTCACAAAAAATACTGCATTTTGATATCTATGTCTACAAGGATAAATTATACAGTAGCCAATGAAAGTTCTCGAATTGCCAACTTTTCATATATCACATAAATATAAAATGTTTATAAAATTATAGAAACTATACTACTATTGGACTGCACTGTTTTTCCATCTTGATTTGTCATTTTGCAGAATGAAAGCTCGACCTGCTGATATTTCTGGACTTCCTTCTGCGATCGTACGACGCTGAACCTTTCTCTCTTCCGATTGGATATCCTGAGATCGTGCTCCGTCATCCACAGGTGGAAAACCCCCACGCAGTTCGCGCAGGCGAAGAGCACGGCGTTCGCCACAAGCTGTGAAGGAAGTCAGAGGAGAGCAGATGGAAATCATCCTCCCGCGTTCAGAGCGCCAGGACAGCTGAACCACGAGTGCCGTATGTAAATCAGTAACAGAGAAGCCAGAAATGTAAATGTGAACTTATTTCTTATTTACATCATCGACTGCTACGTGTGACTTTTCCTTCCGCTTTTTTTTTTTTTTTTTTTTTTTACATGGATGCTGAAGCAAATGTGCCAAAAGCAACAAAGTGATCAAATCTTCCACTGACATTTAAATGTGTTCACTCTCTTTTGTTAGGTGCATATCACAGTGGATGGGCAGATCACTGGCAAACAATCAGTTGCATTTGGAGCTCCACAATATTCCATTACCATACCTGCACTGTGAAAGATTTAGGTCGTGTGACTGTTTTGCACTGGACAGCAGCAGTGAATTGCAGTTTAAAGTTTTGACTCTTTGCAATTTGGTTAAAGCTCAAACTTCATCCATATTCTGAAGCTTCATTTAGTCCTGAAGGCACTCCTGACAGCTCGTGCGCTCAAGGTGTGTGAGAGCTGCTAACCCTACCTTTATTAACAAGAATATACTGACATGACTTAATATGCATTTATTAGTAGGTATGTAATAATCCTGGTCTCAAATATATCAAATTAAAGCCATTCCTTACCTGCTCGGCAAGAGCTGGCGTCTCGGGGGTCTTCATGGAGACATAGACGCTGACAATGATGATGTGTGAAAGGCTGGTCCCAAAGCCAACCAAGAGGGCCCAGGCCAGGGAGAGAGGCAGCACCGTGTACACACTTACTGACAGGAAGAGGAAGAAACCCACCTGTGGAGGACAAGTGGCATTACATCAGAGGAGAGACAGAAGTGAAATTGATTCTTTCTTTCTTTTTCTTTCCCCCCCCCCCCGACTCGTCACCTGTTCCCACGCTGTAACCGGTCCTCCTGTGAACATGAAGACAATGGCAACAACGTACAACGTCCCCCAGACAAAGAGGGCCAGCGCTCCTCCGCAGCGCCTCACGGTCGCCAGCCAGGGCAGACAGACGAAGAGATTTGCACTCAGACACAGGACGATGCAAACCACCGCCAGGGCGCCGACGTGGGTGAAAGGGTTCTCCAGAGAAAACTGCGAGCAAAGGGACAAAATCAGTACATCAATAAGAGGTTAAAACATCACTTTTTTATTACATGTCTTTCTTTATTTACTGTGAGACAGGGCTGTGTGCTGAAAATTAAGGCTACACACACTCAAAAAGTGAGCAATCAGCGACAACGCTTTAACTTCTACTTGATCTTTTTCTTCACTTACTGTACCATAGAGTTAAGCTATAAAGGCAGCCTGTTTTGTAAAGATGCTGCACAAGGCTGTTGTTTAAATGCTTTTGAGCAATCATGAAATGTATGAACACACAAAGACTGCCAGCAAAGGGTACAATTACTGCATGCATTATGGGTAAAACTGTTTTGTCTCAGAGGCGTGTGAACGCGTGAAACCCTTAACGTCTGCGCGAGCCCGCCTCACGTGCTGTTAACCAAAAATAGATTTGACAGGTATGTATAATTAGCACGTTAATGATGAGTCACAAAAATGAGTCATTGTTATGCCGCAGCTTTACATTCTGATTCATCTCTCGTTTTCTCCTTCACTTGATGTGACGCTGGGTTGTGTGCAAGCTGGTGAAGCCATAAAAAAACACAAAATTTTCTGCCGTTTGAATGATTTTGATCAAATGTAAAATGTGTGAACACAGAAAAACTGAACAAAAGTGCATATTCAGTGGTCATACATATCATTTTTCTCAATTGTGTCAAAATTCTGTCTTTATACACAAAAATTAAGAAAAAGAAGCACCTCCTAATCCGACAACTGTTACTTTGAACGGTCTTGTTTTCACATGGTCACGACATACAAAACAACACCCGTCAGATCAACACAGGACGCTACACTTTTACATGCCTTTATAATTTGAGATGAAAGCCTGGATGAGCTTCAAACAGGCGCGTTTTTAATCTCCTCTTGTTCTGCCAACTGAAGGTATTTTAATTTGAGCAATGCCACGGAAGGTCAGGGTTGGTTTTCAAATTGAAACCTTAGTTCCCATTTAAAAATAGTCACATGTGAAAAAATAAGAGGGCCGCGAAATTTTGCATAAGATTTTGTTATTGCAAATATTGTTCCTTCATCCAGAGATTAGTATATGTACTTTTCCAGCCTCGTTGTCTGTCCAACTTGAATTAGTTTGTTTATAGTATTTTGTGGGTTGTGACTGAGCAGTGATGCAGTGTCTTTATTTTAAGGCTAATGTTTAGCTTATTGCTTCTGTTGAGTGTATCTATGTGTAAAAAGTCAATTCCGAAGATAATCTCACTGAATAAATATGAAAGTGTCATAAAAATGTCCTGTACATGATTTTATTGCAGCGTACTGTCAAAGACAATTCAAAAACATATTGAAATATAGTAATTAGCTTTTTTTGTCGATAGAAACGAGGTGACGCTAATTTCTTCCTAAAGGTCAAATGGCATGATTTAAAATGAACCAAAGAGAAGGTAGTGTGAGGTTTGACATTGTCGTTTAAAATCCATATTAAATTAGGAGCTAGTATGTGTTGGGTGCTATATTTCATGAAATCTATTCATGTGCATCCCACCGGTGTTCTGTGGTGGTGAGAAGTCATGCAGACTTTTTCTTAACTTTAACTTGCGACCATCCTCTAACACACACACACACACACACACACACACGTCTCTCACCCGTCCTGTCGTGGGAATGAGGACGATCATGGCAATGCAGAAGAGCAGCGACAGCACCAGTCCAGACAACATGGCCGGCGTCTCCTCCACGCAGCGCAGGAAGGCCCCGTGGACGGCCTGAAAGCAGCAGCACACCGACTCCTTCACCTCCTTCGCACTGCGCCTGGACTGGGTGCTTCGCCCGTCGTCCTCGTCCACTCCGTCCTCCTCGTCCCACCGGATGTCGACGCTGTCTCGAGGCTGACTGGCGTCGGACAGAGACTCGGGGAAAGTCGGCGAAATGTCCCCGAGTGACGTTTTAGTCCGTTTCAGGTCGGTTTCATCATCCGAACTGTTTCGGTCGGTGTTGGTGGACTCGGATGTATTTACAGTGGATTCACAGAGATTCAGGGGCGAGATCGTGTTTGTCTTTTCCAATGATTTCCTATCGATGCTCATGCCGGCGTAATCAGGGATGGATTTTAAGCTGCTGTAGTCCGAATCGCTGCTGCTGTTCATTCGTAATGACTTGTCGTTGTCCAAAGTATTGTGATGCCCACTCTGCGGATTCCCCCTCAACAAAGAGTTGGCCTTGAGAGGTTCAGGAGCTTTTGCTGATTTTGCAACACCCACTTCCACTCCGAGTCCAGCAGAATCACTTTTGCTTTCATTTCCATGGAAAGGTTCGCTACTTTTTGCTGAATGTTTGAACTCCTCTGTAGAATCACTGAACTCGTCAAGCTCCAGGGTGTCACCTTCGGCAACTTTGCCCTCCTCGTTGCTGGAGATGACAACAATGTCCGGCACTAAAGACGCCCGAGGTCGCACTTTTCCCGGACTCGTCATGTCCTTGTGTTCGTGGTCTGGCATCGTGAGCCTCCGTGTGAACCTGTCGCTTTGCTTTGTCCGGCTGTCTTGTCTATGTGATTATGTCGACAAATGCACCTCTCGAGAGGCTTTGCATCTTCCTTGTGGATCTTTGAGAACAACAATTAAAACCGTCCCCCCCACCGTCTTAAGCGCTTTCCCACAGACGAGGCGACCGCAGTGCAGCAGATCCAAGCTCACAGTTTTACAGTAACACTCCAATCAGGACCATTACGTCACGTCATTTGGCCAGCCTCAGGAGGAAGAGGAAGGTCTCTGCAAAATGAATAGTAAACGTGAGTAAAGTTCTGAAACAATCATAAAAAAAAGGCAACGGCACAAGATCAGTGGCAACATATTTCTTAGCTCACAGACCGTCTCCCAAACAAAGTACAATAATAGAAACAACTCGCACTGTTCAAGTAATTTCCCCATCATGCAAAAAAAAAAAAAAAAAAACAAGTTGGTTGAGCTCTTCCTCTCACATACGCGCACAGTACATGCAGAGTCATTGTTCAGGTGTGTGCAGGAATGACGAACCACTGACCCACCCAGTGCATATTAAAAACATTTTTTCCAGTCACCACCTACACACTGCGGTTCACTCAAATCCTTCTCACGGATGTCGCTGCCATCCGTGCAAAAAAAAAATACAAAAATCTCTCTGCACCCTGCCAGCGTACTGCCTTCCTCCTGTGCTGGTTTAATTCTGAGATTAAAGTATTGTTTTAATCTGTCTCCTTTCCCACAAATACACATCTGATATAATAGCAAAAAAAGGGCGGATTATGAAGTGATTTAACTGATTCATACCTTTCACCTTGACTGATTTGCCGGTGGGAGCAGTTCAGCTTTTCACAGATCAGTACAGTGTCTGTATGAAACATGTCTGTGTCTGTGAATTCATTGTTTTTGGTTGTCTGAATCTTTGTTCCACTTATGCCCTTTTGACTCTAACTGCTGTTTTGAACTACTTTTGACCAGAAACTAACCATTTGTCAATTATTTACTCACTGAACCCTGTATAGGACTGGTTAATGGTTTAATGCTAGTAATAGAAAAACAAGTTGCTGTAATAGGTACAGATTTTTCTCACACAGCAAAGCACAGCACTAAAGATATTGAAATAATTCTATAAAACTAAATTAGCAACATATCTGATGATGTGGTAGAAGGACATATTTTACTATTTTAACTGAAAGAATTGTATTGAAAACTAAATAATACATTAAAAGTGTACTTCTTATTTCAGACATTCCCCAATATACAGATATATAAATCCTTTTAGATTGTATCTACCAAACCTACATGTTACTAAGACTAATATCAAACGTTGCGTTTTATTAACAGCCCTTATTAATAGTGGAGGGAAATTAAACGACTAAACAAAGATATATGAGATGTGTGGCTTGCTGTGTGTCAGCAACAGGTCTATAAAATCACATAAAACTCACATAAGTATAAAAAAACATTTCATATAATTAGCATTAAACGGACAAACACAATTGTAAATCACATTATGTCATTAAAGTTGCACTCAAACCTTAAAAGGCCTATTGAAACAATAAAACAGAAGCAAATAATTTTATCAACAGTGCGAAAACAAATACTGACAAGCGGTTGTGAAAAGTGAATAAAGTACAACAAAGTTAAATGTTACCTGATTGTTTATGAATATTGACGTCCACATAATATTATTTTACCTTTTTAACGCTTCGTCCACCGTCATTTAGCTCCGCCAGAAAACGACTCGCTTAATCTTTATAAAACTGACTTGAAAACTTGAAAATATCGTCCTAATTGTTCTTTTCTTGCTTGAATAAACGGATGGCAGAAGAGTGCGTCCCAGCCGCGGCGGAGCGAACGCGCGTAAGTTGGAGGCAGCTTGAGCGTCGGGCGGGAGCGAGCGTGCGTGCGCGTGGCCGAGAGAGAGGCGGAGAGCGCGCCGGCGCGCACAGGATGGAGGTAAACAGAACGATGGATGGAGAAGGAGGACGGGTCAAAGGTCAGACTTGTCAGCTCAGTTTTCATCCAGATGGAGATTAAACTAAAGATGCAAATGGCGAACGACGGCATCTAAAATAAACAAAGGTTAAATACAAACATGCAAAGGCACACAGACAAAATGGATGTTGGAATGTGGTGCATGGTGAGGCTTCGAGTACTAAACCATTGATTTTAGATGAAATCTTCTACGTTTTTAGGAGGCAATGTGCAGCCATTTGTCCTGCTCAAGTCTGAAACCAATGAAATAAGTACATTTTCAAACTATCTTTTTTTAATGCTGTTGGTTTTATCTTTGCTGTAAGTTTTTTTGCTCCAGAGGTTCAACCGTTGACAAATTACTAGTCCTAATTAATATGAAAGGAATCTTCCATATGAGTTTATATGGAGATGCATGGGGAATATCACATGCAGTACCTGGGGGATGAGCATATAAAATGAATGATTTTCACAATGAAAAAGATAGACTTTTTAACAAAGAAGATTTTAAAGAATATTTTCAATAAATGTTGTACTTCCTCCTCTTTTAAAACAAATTTCTTTTACATTACAATTTCTTACATTTGAGATCTGCTGCCACATCACAACAACAGTTACTGTGCTTGTCAGTATTTAGTACCTCCTCTTATTAAAGTGTCTTGATTCAACATCAAAAATTCACAATATAATTTGAAGAAACAAAATAAAACTATTAACTGGCTGCGACCATACATATTTAACTGTCACATATTTAACAGTTACGTTGCACGTATTATCTATTATATAATATAATTTAACTGTAACTCTACATATTTTAACTGTTACTTTACCATTTTCATCTGCTATATCACATAATTAAATCATTACTTTATACATTTGACCTATTTTATCACATATTTTGACTGTTACTTTACACATTTTATTGGTAATATACAATTTAACTGTTGCTTTACATCTTTTAACTGCAAAATCTATATTACACTTCAGGATCAAATAGATTTATTTACACCAATATGCAGGTAGCTACATTATACACATCTTCATCATATATTTAATGTTTGCTGTTTGCTTCTTCAGTCATTCAGAATGAAACTCGTATGTCACAGATAATCACTTTTACCATGACATGGACTGTTTTTTGATTGTATATCTTCACTAATCCTGAATGCAAATCTGTTATTCCCACAAGTATTAAGAAGTAAGACTTGGCCTGCATCCTTCCCATTAAAATTCCAGTGGACGTGTGCGTGGCGCCAGGTGTTATTATACAGTATATTACAAACAAGGGCCGGGTGATTAAGTAGACTTTTTAAATTTTGTTCTGCATACGTCAACCCTGTGACAATGCTTGTTGTGTTGTTCAGGAAGGTCGAAATCTTGTGGAACTGGTTTAATAAGCTTCTATTCTCAGACGAAGGTGGGTCGGTCTGCATCCCTGAACTTCCAAAAAAAAGAAACAACTGTTCTCCTCTGTAAGCCTTCTATTTACCTGTGTGAAAGTAAATGTGTAATCTTTTTTTTTAATCTGATGTGGACAAAAACAAACAAACGAAAAAACCTCACAAAAGAATAAAGGAAAAATAAGAAAGCACAAGAACTAAAGCATACAACTAATTGACAGTACAGAAAATTCTGTATGCTACTTTTCCTTTTATTCTCATTTTAGTTGAAATTTCAATTTTGAATATGAAATATTTTAATACATAACATTTTGATCATGTAAAAGTTATTGAACTTTAATTGGATTTTGTTGCTCACTCGATTATAAAACACATCACTCCTGTTTGACTATTGCATAACAGGAGTAGCATTATAATGAGCTTTTATGGATTCTGCCATAAACCTTTGGCAACACAGATAATATGTAAAACGACAGAGAGCTTCCTTAGGCCGGCGCTTGAATGTTAAACTGTGGCACTTCTGAAGGCTCAGAATAACAAATACTCAATTTATTTATTTATGGGGAATTAGACAAGCATTTTGAAATCCAAAATGAGGGATTTAAATCTTTTTTTTATTGCATTTCAGCTCATACAGTGTATTGTACAGTGTATGCCTCAGCTCACTGTAACGCCAGTTGAATCTACATGCACTGTACATACTGGAAATATCAACGAAGTGCGTCCCCTTGTGGGCAAGCCAACAAACAGCAAGTTCTTCATCAAATTTGTTTTGGTAGGTTTTTTTTTAGTACTCAGATTTATGTACTGATATTCAGCATGCTTAAGGATGTATGAAGCAATTTTTTTTGACTATGTGTATATAAATAAAGTTGAATTGAATTTGTCCATGTGTTTTTTTCCATGTCCATGTGTTGTCCAACTACAACTAATCTACCTGTGAAGAAACACAAGTATATCACAGAACCATCATATATTGAATCACTTTCAAAGTTTTGTCTCGAGAGTCTATATCAATGCCTGTTCCTCTCAACAGGATGAATAAAGAACTCCATCATTATCAGATATTATAATTCCCATTACTCTTCACTTCTTGATCACTACAATTGTCTACAGATTCAATGCTTATGTGACACAATGCTTAAATAAACCCCCAGACAAACAAGTGATGACAACGTAATTGGAAGTCATTTATTTTAAATAAAGACTTTAAAATGTACAAAAATAAACAACTGCCATTATTGCATGTGATTTAAGTCCCAACATTAGTTCTTGTAAGAATAAGTTAATAACATAAAATTAACCAGCGAGTGGAAAAAGTGCTGTATAAGTAAACCACCAGGTGCATCAAAAAATTTTTATTTGAATATGGTAGAATTTCCCCTAATTTTATTTTTGGAGCAAATCTTCTTGATGAGACGTATTTAAAAACAATACAAACACTAAAAGTGTTTTGACATCTTTGATGATGCACCTGTTTAAAAAAACCAAAAACCCAAACCTCTTGTGTGTATTTAATCTTTTTGATAGAGATCTGAAAACATTAAAAGAAAATACTGAGAAAAGAAACCTTTCACAGATGAATCTTACATTTCTGATAAAAAAAAAAAAAATACAACCAATGAATACAAAATAATGGATTGAAGATATCCCGATGAAAATTTTCTATCCTGATTTCTATTATACCTTCACACAGTCAACCTCTCAAATAAAATTAAAACCTGTTTAACTTGACTAGTTTGTCAGGAGCTTGCATGTTCTCCCTTTGCCTCCATGTGGAGTGAACGTCAGTATAGTTGCTGACCTGTCCAGGGTAGAGGTGGTGTCTGTTACTCTGATTACTTTTTAAAAGATAAGACAGGTTAGACAAGCACAGGCATGCAAAAAAAACAAAAGCTGGAGCCTTCAACGATGTATTGGCGTAATAACATTCATGCCTGGTATTCTATGATAATCAAGTTACACTGTAAAACATGATCACAATATCACACAATATTAACATGGTGCAAAAATGTTTATCCATCACAATATAATCTGAAAAATGTCACATTATAATGAAGATGATGACAATATAGCCATTACCTGTTTTTGGCAGTTTTGCTGATATCTAATGTTGGTGACACTGAGCACGACAGTATAGAAATCTGCTGTCAGAAATGTCATCATGCAAAGCAGACTTCGACATTTTGTGTGTTATTCTACAAAAAAATGTGGTCGGCAGAAGTGTTGAATATGTTCGGTGCAGGCCTCCACAATGCCTCTCCACAAAGTGTCTCAATGCAGTTTTCTTCAGCATGAACAAACTCCAACTTTGGCAAGAAAAAAACACCCAAAAAGGGTCCCAAGCCACAGGTTGTGAACCTCATGTAAGAACACTGGATGAATGGATGGTCCCTCCTACAAAAACATCAACATGTACAAAATAGAAGTGACCTACTTAAAGTAATCAAACAGCAGTTGATAACTTTTACAGGTAAAATCTAATTAAGACGTAGAATGTGTAAAATAATCCCGGTAAAATCTTAATTTTAGTCCGCTTCCTGCTCCAGGATGAGATATGACAGCACGTTGACGTCCGTCTCAGCGGGGTGGCACTGCAGCACCAGCGTCACCGTGTTGTCCTGACCTGGAAACACCTGACAGAGCAGCTCCCTGAGGGCGGCGGTGTCCTCTGCACTCCTGTCCACCACGGCCGGGGTCTGCGTCTCCCATCCCGTCCCATGTTCTCTCCCTTCACCCTGCCCGCCTGCACCGGGTGGATTCGGAGCTCCCCCTAGGGTGCGGTCCCGGAAGTTCAACATCTCCGTCAGCAGCGGATCGGGAGAGGGAGAGAAGGTGGCAGCTGAACTGGCAAAGGACTGATTTCCTGGAATCCTACATTGGAATAAAAAGTTTAATTCATTAGAAATTGCCACATGAGATACAAAGTTAAAAATGTAAAATAAAATTAATTAAAATTAAAATAAATTAAAAAATTGTATATAATCTATAATAATACATAATTTATAATAGTTTATAAAAATTAGCATGATGAAGTCAATAATATTAGTTATTTGTTTATTGGATTAAACAACCTATTCATGAGCTTACATTAGGATTAGCATTAACAAAGCAGTTGTTTGGATGGTTATTATTTAACTTTCCACAATCTATATAATTGTATCACAAATTTTTACAACATATAGAAAATATTAGTATATAGAACATTATCACTTATCTAGTTGTTTGGTCACCTGAGCTTTGAACACAGAAAGTCATCCAGGTGAGGCCCTCCTCTACCCAGGGGGTCATCAGGGACCATGAAGTGATCCCCTACAAACGTGTACTGAAGGAGGCTGTGGAGGCGACGAGAGATCACGCAAGATACCGTTTCAGCATGTACAAGAAAATACTTTTTGTATCAGTGACACTTGCAAAATATGCAACAGAAGCAGAGGCAGGAAAACCTTCATGTTTTCAATAGTGCAATTGGTGAAATGTTCATATTTGTGGCTGCAAACGGACTTTGTTGACAAACCCCCCCTACCCACAAATTCAATCTTCTTTTAAGTATAGATGCCTGAAAACTCTATTAAAGCAAGACAATCCTGATTTATCTTTCTGTACCTCTTCTTGATGATGTCCTTAAACACACGAGACTCATCCAAAAGGTCTCTCAGGTTGTCGTTCGTTACAATCACTCCATTCGTCTTTTCGGCGAGCTGCAACATGAATCTGTGGAAACACACACAATGAAGGGGTTAAAACATTCACCCTTAAATTAGCAAGAAAAGAAATCCAGGTATTTATAGTCCAAGAGATTATTTGAGTGTGGGTTTGTCCACTTTTTTTTATTTTATTTAATTTTATTGGTGGATAAAATGCGACTAAAGCACAAAAGGCTTATTCTGTTTATTCATTCAATGTGTATCTTTCTGCTGTTCATTAGTGTGAATGGATGAGTAGGTCACTGTGATCAGCTCCTGACCTGTGTGACTCTAACTTGAAAAAAGTGGGAAGAGAAGACAGAAGATTGATCCATCCCCCATTCCTTCCAGGAATTCAAGTGTGCTTATGCTTCATTCCTGGACTTTTTACCTCTAGTCACTCGTGCTTGTTCATGTGGGGAAAGTTGGATTTTTCTCAAACTGCTATTGTAAGGCGAGACCTGATTGTATTTTACTCTCCAATAAAATAAATGTGGATGCACCAAGCAGTAGTGAAAATGACAGTTGGAGGTCAGGAATACTAATCAATTTAACATTTTAGATGTGAGCACACAGAAACGTACACAGGGGTAGTATTTAAGGCCAGTATAACTGCCATTTAATAAGTGTGTGAAGCAGGTATGACAACTGGTTTGGCCTGAAACAACAAAGAATGTGCATTGCTTTGCATTAAATATAAGACGGCGCATAAAGTCTTTAAGTGGAAATTTAAAAAATAAATAAATACAAGTTGCAACCTTGTAATGTAACCCTAACCCTAACCCTCGAATGACCTAATAATGAGCAGATTATGTGGCCACGCAGGGAATTTAGTGAGACAATCATCAAAGTACAATCAATGGTAATTCAATATAAATAAAAGCCAAAGTGGATCGTAGAATAGGTTTGAATATCGATTTTTCCAAAGCAAGATGGGTGTTGCTTATTGCCTGGTGTGAGCAATAAAAGTCCTGAAGCTTCAAACGTGGACAGAATGAGCTGGCAATGGCAGAGCCAACAGTAATTTAACTGTTGGAAACACAGTCTCTTATTTTCACAAAATTTCTTCTGCGAATGACTGAAAAAAAAAGATCAAAACTGATCGAAATGACAAAATACACGGCATTTATTTCATCACAGTGATTTTCTGCAGTGTGCGACCGCCTATACTGTGGCGTACCGGTCGTCGTACGAGGCGATCCTCTTGCCTTGCACCTCCCTGGAGGGCGTGTAGGAGAGCAGGCCCAGCTTCTGCAGCTCGCTCAGATAGTGCTGCTCTGCGAGAGACGGGAACAAACAAGGCCGTGTTTAGTCTGTGCTGAGAGGAAACAAACGCCCACGCGCTCCATGCGTGTGCGCTGCAAGGCTGCAGTCGACGACGCCTGGTTTGATTTCCTCTTTTGTGGGGCGCTGAAAACAATGCAAGCAAATAAATACCCATGGAAGTATGCAGGCCTTAGTTATTTTAAAACCACAACACTCATTCCTCTAAAATTAAGACATGGTTCTCAGCAAAAACTACTGAAAACATGTTGGGGTTTTTTTACATTTGAAAAAGCTAAATAACAGATGGATTAAGGTTGAACTAAAATGAGGACTTTGTTAAAGAAATATCACAACAAAATACATTGTATAATAAAATAGAGAACTGAATTTATTGTGAGACACTGCAGTATTTTGGAATATATTTTATGTTTGTATTACATTTTCCACAAATGCAATATGCATTATTTTACATGTATGCAAAAATATTAAAATAGCACACCTGAGGATATATAGTATACTGGTGAACAGCGGATAATAAGGCTCATGTTTTTATAAATTATAATAAGTAAATGGACAAAAGAACATGCGAAAATGAGACGTAACCAAATAAACATAGTAGGACTTTTCTGTTTTTTTTCAAGGAACCTGACAAAATACTGCTTTATTTCAATTCCTTACATGTGGGATTTGGCTGTTCATTGGATCATTTTATTTGTTTTCATCGTGTCAAATGCAGATAGAATCACACTCAAGAGGAAAAAGAGGTACAACACTGTACAATGGTACAGAGCCTAATATCATTTCTGGAAAGTGCACTTGCAGTAAGCCTCCCTGAAATTCAGACTTAATGGTTTGTCGAATTTAAACAGCCTTAAAGATTATAGGCAAATTGAAGTGATGCTATAATTGCTCAATCAAGTTAAAAAGAAATGCTACCTTTGATCTTGGGGTCGCTCTTCTGTCTCCACTGCGGCAGGAGAGCACTGATATGACGATGTCCTCTGTCCCAGAAGTGCTGGACCGCCAGGGCGATCCCTCGGCACGAGAAGAAGTGACCCAACCCGTGACTGCAGGAAAACAAGATTCAGAACGTCAGATTCCTAAATAGATAGAAACCACTGCTTCAAACGATTATGTCAATGATCACAGTTCACTACATGTTTGCAACTTGTGCGATATGATACCCTCACGTTTCTAAAATGTATACACGCCAAATGAACCGTGATAAGACAACATCCAGTCTCGAGATTAATTACTGGAAACAGCCACTTGATTTTGTTTTGAAGGCTTTGCTTTTGTCTGTTGGAAATAAAAAGAGGGAGTTGAAATTCTATTATTCTTCACTGTAATCACAGATTTGGAGCGGAGCGTCCACGGTCTTTCTTAGAGGTAATCTCAGACACTTCTCTGGGAAAAAAGCTTGACCTAGTTTTGGTGTGTGTGTGTGTGTTTTTTATTACAACTGTAGAGCCAGCAATGTCTTCCACTAATAAAAAAACAACACCAAAAACAGTCATATTGGTCATGCTGATGGTGTATAAACTGTAAATCTCTCCATCTTCACAAATGCCTTAAAAGTTAGTGTCCTTGACATTGAGGGAACGACGAGGCTCACCCTGCACAGGACGCCAGTCCATCATGAAGCAAACAAGACGGTAAAGACGTTTAATAGCAACTGAATTTATGATCTCAACCCTGCGGTCAAGCAATGTTTTTCACAAGTTCCGATTTCTCACCTCATAGCCACATTGCTCCCGTCAATGATGATCGTCCTCAGTATTGGATCTCCAGGATCGTCTGTTAGGTTCAGCTGAAAGGGGGCAAGCAGCCCCTCCAGGAAGCGTTGCTCTCCTGTGACCACCACTGAAGAAGCAGGAAGGAAACCCTTTCTTTTGCTGGGGGAAGAGACTTTAGCAGGGAAGACGGGGAGCTGAGGAGCTGAAAAAGCTTGCTTTGAGGAGTCGGAAGACCGAGGCTTTGGGATGGCGTCGTGATTTTGATGACCTTGTTTTGGAAACGGCTGCGTGAGCCAATACATGTTTTGCGTTTGCTGCTTGTCCGGGTCTCGTGATGAGGTATACATGGTCATGGGCGGCCCTTTGACTTCAGGGGGCGAGGTTTGGTGGGGAGCTTTTAACTTTGGAAGCTGGTTTGGATCTTTCCACGTGAACAAACCTGGTTCTGCAACACGAGTAGTAAGGTCTGCTGTCTTCCCCTGTCCTTCCCCCTGAGATTCTATCTGAACTCGATGCTCTTTTTCTTCTTTCACTTCTACTTCTGCTGGTCCAGATTTTGTTCTGTCTTTCTCCAGCACCACATCGTCCATCTCCTTGGGCCCTTTGTCGATGACGTCCCCTTCCCTTGTCTCCTCCCTCTGCAGCTCCAGCAGCAGCTGGTGAGTGGAGCGATCAGGCAGCATGTTGTAGAACTTGGTGACGTTCTGCTCGGTGTAGCCACAGCTGGCTGCTGCTTTCTTCAACACTCCCAGGACAAAGTCTTCATCTGGACCCATTCCTTTTACACCAGTGCTGCCCTCTTCTTGAAACTCTCTTGTGTTCCTATCCTCCCCTGCTCTTTTCCCATTTGTATTCATGTCAGTATCTCCTCCTCCGTATTCCTCTCTGTGCTCCGTCTCACAGGGTCGATTGATTTGCCTCTGATCTAAGGCGACAGCGGCCTCATTATTTGTGTCCAGGACATTTGTAATCCTCCGCTCTTGCTCACTGCGATCCTGCTCCTGCTGAACCAGGTCTAGGATCTGAGACGCCTCTTTAGGTCCTGTTCGGGCGAGTACTCGCTTCACAACATCTTCTGTGTACCCCATGGCAGTGAAGAACTTCAGAAGAAGCCAGAACTCCTTGTTTCCTATTGGCAACTGCATATCCAGTTGTTCATCCCCCCGAAGTCCCTCGTTTCCACCTAAGGTTGCCCTTTGGTCCATCTCTCCTTCTTCTCCAACTTCCTGTGGTGGAAGTGCAAGTCTTTCCTCAGCCCCCTCTGCACTCCCTCGGGCACCTAGATCTGTCAAATAAGACTGAAAGAAGGAGTCCTTGGTTGCAGAGTCCTTCCTTGATTCTGCAGTCCATTCATCAGGAGTTAAAATTAGATCCGGGAGTGTTTGCTTGATAACGCTGGGTTCTCCCCTCGCATCCTCCAAACCCTCAAGGGATCCTGCTGCTGTTGGCGCTGGGCTCGACCCAAGCCCCGAATCCTTCACCAAATCCAGGAGGATTTCCTTCACTGACCAAGGTAGCACAAGAAGATCAAGCGTGTGCCTGTCGTCCCATTTTTCCACCAGAGTTTTGAAGGCCCGTCGTGAATCCAGAGATTCACCTGAGCCTCTGTCTCCGTTTTCTGCACGTCGGGACTGAGTGCCCTCATACCGATCCACCAGTTCTGTAATGAGGGAGTATGCTCGAACCACCGGCTCAGCCAAGCCCGATATGAGCAAGAATCCTGGCGAGCCCACCTGGTTTGAGGAATGGAAAACAGGGTTCGTAAGACTTACAGAGTAAGACAAGATGTTCAAGATTTTTTATTTTAATACTTTTAAAGCAAAGCCTTTGGCAGTGTTCAGACAAGAGGCAAGGCAAAGTCCTTACACTGGAAAATAATCTGAAACCTGGATGATTTAAATTTCAAACTATACTTATCCTATCTTTAAAATTATGTAAATATTTCTCCAATTTCTCTTCAGAATCATTAAAAACCTTCTTAGATCTTAGAAACCATTTCTGACAAATCACACACAAATTTGAACAACCCTGCTGTTGTATAAACTACTAATACAAAATGAGACGCAAAAGCTGCAGATATTGGGAAAAATCTGATCTGTCCACGTTTCAACAAATGTTGTATGACTGAGTAACTGCTATTAGCCATGAGTGATATGGTAATATGCACGTCAGCAACACATTGGTGTGACGCTATAAAAGAAATTACAAAACCGTAATGTCAGTTTACTAAAAGCAAATATAATGTGAATAATGGATCAGCGGTTTGATCAATTCGACAGATAATAAGACAGACTATTCAACAATACAACAATAATAATGCTACTTACCACTATTTGTGCAGAGGTGCTTTTGATCAGGCTGTCCAGGAACAGCCCTCGAGCTCCACAGAAGACAGAGTGAAGGACCCATGGGTAAGAAATCTCCTTCTGCTCCTCCTGGTTCACCACTCCTTTCACAAATAACTAAAAGACAGAAATATTGTTGCATTTCTGTTGTGTTGTTTACCACATACCCATATACTGCTGCAGTCCTGGAAACAATACATTGCCGGATTTTATTATGTGTCATTATGTTCTCTGGTTTCTTTTAAATTAAAATCAGAATGGACTTTTCCTACATCCACAATCCTGTAATAATGATACAGTAGATGGCCATTCATTTTCTTGAAGTTGCACGGTGAGGTCTTAACCTTGGCTGCTTTCACATGGCTGCTCGGGCCTCGGAGTTTCAGCCACATCTGCCCGTTGTCGCTTTGAGACAGGTCGTCAGCTCCAATCCCGAATGTCACCCGAAATATCCGCTCCACCGTCCTGTGCAGGGAGATCAGGGATCCCTGCAGGATCTCGGCGCAGGTAAACTCGTCCTCCACATCTGGATCTGCGGGACCGCCTCCTGCTCCTCCTTCGTCACTGCGCCCGCCGTCCATCCCGTCTTCTTAAGACAGCAGCAAGGAGTTGTTCAGACGACAAAGAAGAGATTCCGGATGAAATTCAGATCAAACTTATGTGCAAGATACTTTATTGAAAATTATTTCTGTGGATTTAGCCCATCCTATCCACAGTGAAGTTATCACTTATTTTGTATAATGGCGACTAATCTCCACAATCATGTGTCTGTTGTTCAGAAAATGTACTTGCATTTGTTTGCATGTGAGTATCTGTCTCCCTGTATTGGTCTTGTGATGGACTGGTGGCCCGTCCAGGGTGAATCGGCCCAACACCCAAAGATAACTGGGACCAGCTCCAGCACTTTGCAACCCTAGGTTGGAGAAAAAGGTGTAGAAGATGGATACATTGACAGACATCTTTACATTCTTAATATAAAAGCAGCATAAAGCAGTTTTAAGTGATGTTTTTCAAGTTTTTTGGACCATTGACTGCTCAGCTGAATATTCCCTCTTGCTTTCACACACAATGTGCATCTCACTTCATCAAATATTTACTCCAAGTCCTTGATGGAAAACTCCTTTAAAATGAACAGTTTTCAACTGAATTGTTTCCATTTTCTTTTTGCTTCAGTTTCGCATTCGTTTGCCTTACTCCGAGTAAACAAACAAGGAGAACATGCAAACTCCACATCACTATTCCACCGCACTCTAATTAAAGTAATTTGATGATCGTGTGACTCTCATGCGGATGCAGAGGAAATACAAGAGCTTAATAAAGTGATTGAACCGAGAAACCTTTGCAATGTTATAAACAAGGGGCGAAGCTCATGTCTCTGACATACTTTACAGTCCTTTTTATAACAACGTCCTCGTTTCATATCAGTAAACAACTACTCTCTGAAAGTTTAAAAACAAAACAGATAGAAATGGCGTATTTAGTTGGCGAAATTTCAAACAAGCGTCACAAGAAATCCCCCCCCCCCCCCCCCCCCCTTTTTAAAAGGTGTCGTAAATTATTTAACTTGTCGTTGGCAGGTTAAATGATTAAATAGTGACGATCACGACCTCAGTTGACGTTTCAGGTTTTAAGAAATGAGAGAAAAAAAGAGCGTAAAATAATCGTAGTTTTCTTACTTGAAGTCGATCCACCTTCAAAGTTTCGTTTTCAGCTCGCTACAGGAGGGAGGGAGTCAGGGCAGATCGCTTCACTCTTCCGCAAATTACCAAAACAGCGACGAAACGCGAGTCTGGAGCAGAAGGCAGGGAGCGACTGTCTGGACTTGGAGCGCGTAAAGACGCACCGTGTCGCTGCGGGAGCCCGCAGCCGACCTGGACATCCCACCGCCGGGCAAAACCCGGCAGACAAACCGAAAGTAAACTCCAATGGCAGCCGTGTCTCCCTCCCTCGGAGAGAAAGGGGGCGGCTGTGCCTGGATGGGTCACGATAAGGCCGTGAAACCACCGTGAAACCTGGCAAACAGCAAAACTACCGATGCGCTCGTGCGCGCAGAGACGCGTCTCAAAATCTCTCCAAAAGACCCGTGGAATGATGACTGGTTTCTATTTATTCCACACATGTGAGCATTTTAAGGCATATTTGCAGCGTGTATTTGAAAAACGTTGACTTGAGTGGAACAGTAGTTAAAGGGGATTTCCACTGACGTCAGAAGGTTTTTTTTTTTCTTTCTTTCTGCTGTTGACTCTCGAACCACAGGCGGACTTCATGTGGCAGTTTGGGCCTCAACACACTCATAACTTTATATTCGGCTTTCGGGTGAAATTCCCGAATGACCCTAAAACACACTATAAGCTTAACCTATGAACTTAATGTGACTCAGAGTAAACAGTTCTCCTCATCACGCTGCATCACTTTGACACCATGAGACAACATTTTTACAAAGGGCCAGCTTAGTTTACAGTAAGAACACACACAGGACCACACAGAGTACTACACAAGACCCGAAGGTATCTGCCATCCAAGAGGCAATCAGCAGCTGGTGTTACTCGTGCAATTTGATAACAAAAACGTGCATGAAAGCAAGAAGGTGGTTGAATAAATGGTTTATATGCATGTTTGCCATTTGTTTTTGTTGTTTTTTTAAATGGTAAACTTGGTCATCAAACAACAATTGTGTCAACAAACCCAGTGGAAAGGAGGATTCATTTGGGCTAAAACGGGAAATATTCATTGTGGTGACAGGGAGAGATAAACGAATCATCTGGAAACATGAACTAAGTATTTTTTCCATTTAATTTTCATTCTAGGGTTCATTTTGCAGCTGCCTGCCCCCCCCCCCCCCCCCCCACACACACACACACACACACACACACAATTATGTGCCTGTAATTATCAAATAACTTGCCTATTGATCGTTAAGTCTACATGCTTCTTTTAAATTATATGAATATATATATATATAAATGTTCATCTTAATCATCATCATCATCGTCATCATCTTTTTTGCAGCTCGAGGAGTCCATAATTATAGCATAATTATAAGCAACTTTGAGCCGTGGTCGGCTTGATTTTCTATATTTACTCCACAAGGAGGCGATTGAAATCCTTATCCTCCTTAGTTGTACATATCAGAACTGTGCTCTTCGTGGCATTATATTTAACATCAGACTTTAACCCATACTGACAACAAATATTTAAAAGCTGCAGGGATCCTGCACTTTCTGGGTTTTTTTTTATGTTGTTTTGTTGTTTTGCTTCTCTCTCTTTTTTTTTTTTTTCAATTATGAGAGAGCTATGAATCAGCTACTGTTGTCACCTTTTGGTGGTGTTTGTGGTGTTGCATTGTGGGCAGGTATGTCAGAACTGCCCTACATTTTATGAACAGTGACAAGCCCAGACACCATGAACATCCATCCATCCATCCATCCATACGGTACTGGGACAAGTACAAGTTCCTGTAATACATTTTTTGTATTGAAGCGCCATCTATGGGCTAAATTAAAAATACACACCTTCAGATGGAGACAAAACGGTACCAAGAGTTCAAATTTGTCTCGTTTGACTTTAGGGGACTGTTTGACAGAGGTGGAGAAAGTACTGAAATATTGTAGTTGTGTAAAAGAGTCTCTACTGAAATTCCACTTAACTAAAAGTAAAATGCCTTTGTACAAATGTAATTGAGGAAAAGTGGAAAAGCAATCATTTAAAATTTACTTTGTGTAAAAGTTACTTGAGTTAAATTTACAACTTGATTGCGGTCATTCCCCTTTGGGGTCTAATAAGGTATAAATAAATATAAAAATAAATAAATAAATAAAAAACACATTTACACTTAAGGGGCTTATAAATATGCTGGTATAAATATGAATTAGTTAATTTATTTGCATGTTATATAAGGAAATACAACAAATGTGTTTTGGGTGATGCTTTAGTACTGCTTTCATAATCATAATCATAATCATAATCATAATCATAATCATAGTGCAAACACCATAGAAAGGACCCCAATAAGGACCCAATTCCTGTGAAGCAACACCGTAAACCACCACACCACCATGCCCACCTGGGAGACTTGATCATACAATATAATAATCAAATTCTGTCAGTGATCCAGGTTTATTAGAGTTCATCTTTCAACATAATGGGTGTGATAACCAGTCCAACCGACCATTCGTGACACTGAATGTGGTTTACAAATTGTAAAAACTAACCAGTAATTAAACCTGGGGTGTGGCAGTTTAATGTAACCCAAAATGTGAGTCATGTCTTTTCTAATCTGTTCTGGGAAGGAACAGCTGTCACCTAATCAAACGGTCCTTTTTCACCATATCACAACAAGAGTCAAGGAGAAACTTTCTACTCTTCCTAGATTTCACTTTTGTTTTGTGAAGCACAGTCAGTCGCTGCCTTTTTAATTGGCATGAAAAATATCAAGCAAATCAACCATTTATTTGATACTGATTAAGTTTCATGTCGAGCAAGTTCCACTTCATCGTTCTACGATGTTTTCATGGGATGACCTTCTTCCAGGTTCCACCATCCTGTCTGCTAAATTGGTTTGATTGACAAGAGTTCTCCTGGAATAATTACTCCCTAAGACAAAACCACTGGCTGCAGCTCCAGTTATTTTGTGAAAAAACTGGAATATCTGAAAAAGTACTGGTTGTAGAAGTTTTGATAAGTGGATTTAGTGAAAATATTTTGGCAATAAGATAACCACCCACACCACAAGTTGTACCCATATAAAACACATAACATTATCCTTCTTGTGATATGATTGTAAAAAACAAAAATGTACATTCTGGGAAAATTATTAAAAGAATCAAACACTATTAAAAACAAGGCAAATAATTAAAAACCATTCAGACACATATCCATTTATGTGCTTTACAATAAAAGAAATTCATTAAAAAGAAAGTATATTAAAGAAAGTTCTGGAGGCGGTTTCCTATTTTATAAGTAAGACTTTGAAGTCAATCATTTGGCACACAGGCAGCCAGTGCAGAGTAAAGCACAGGTGGAATGTGCTCCACCCTCTTTGTGTTGGTGACAACTCTGGATGAACTGCAACTGTCAAACATTTTTTTTCTACTGACACAGCGAATGGGTTCAATATTGAGAAGTTTTGTGCACATCCACTCATTTATGCATTTACTCAGCAAGTATGAAGGGCTGTAGTCATTCACTGACACAAAAATTATAGATGTTGTTTTGTTGGTTCCCTGACCTGAGCCAAAGGCAGCATGGAGACGTTAAACCACACAGGTGATTTTCATATGCTGCTGCCTGAAGAGAGCTGCTGACTACATGCGCTACATCTTGAGCGACACAGTTAAAAACGTATATAAAAAGAATGTTACGAGCAGATTGTCGTGGTGCTAAACCATGTCAATTAGAGCTCCACAATCTACAAGGTGGAAATGTGACTAGACAAATGAGGCAGAATATGTTAGCTGAAAAAACATTCACAACTTCAACCATCAGGTATTTCACGTAATTCATAACCATTTGCAATGCACCAACATTCACCATTCAGTTCATCAGCAATAAAATGTCATGTCTCAATTGTCATAGATATCATATTCATTTTAAGTCATAGCTCCACATATACAAAGATGAATTGAAAAGTTTATTTTGGACATGTGGGCACAACTGAAATTATGCCAAACAACAAAAATAAATACAAACACACAAAACAACAACAACAACAACAAATTGCCCAAACATACCTGAAAAGTGTTTTTATGTTCATATAAAAAACCAAAAAAACCCAGAAAAAGAGTGAATAAATAATATAAATGAATAAGTAATAATTTTTACACCTGCGTCACAGCCCATCCTCCTCCCTGTTTTCTGAACTGTTTCATGCTTGAACGCTGCCTGAGCTCCACCTTCAATCCTTTCCACAACCTCACTCCACATGTTGAAATACAAAATGACTTTAGTGTTGTGCGAGATCTACCATGTTTTCATTTTAATCCTTGCCAGTTGTAACCCCCATTTCCGTAAAAAAAACAAAAAACATCTAGACAAAAAAACATTTTTTTGTCGGAAGTTGACTGTTTATTGCTTTATACATCGTTTGTGTTTGAAATTGTACCTGGTCAGTGATTTTTAGCATTTTGGATTTTAAGAAGAGTGAATTTATATGATCTCTACCAGTTTTAACTCTTCTTTTGTACAGCCTCCTCTCCTGTACAGTCTGTTCCAACCTGAAACACATCGAATATATACAGTTGCTTCAAAATATGCACATAGTCACTTTTCATGGCTGGATTTGAACTGAAGTCAATGGCCCACAGACTACCTCATTAAATAACAATTCATTACATCTTTGTTTTGTTACTTGTATCTCAGGCTTGGAGATGTTCCCATCTTCCTGTTAAATAAGCACAGCAGTTTATGATCTATATGATAGAGAGCACAAGATCACATTTATCAGTACAGCGAGCAGACCACCACCAGCGAGACCATAACCACCACAGTTTAGTCAAACTCCGCCTGTGTGAAGTCAGGCAATTTTTCAAGTGCATAAAACTAGAAAATGATGACAAAGTTGTACCAGTGATAGTCTTTCTGAGTACACAGTGTGTCTTCATTTATGGCATCGTAAGTCGTTCTGCCAGCATTCCTTCCTTGAGTTGGCCGCGGCATCACTGCTACATTTGGCCTTCATTGCATCATTGCATAATTAATCCTATTTACGCCGAAAGATTGCCTGTCCTGTCGTGAGACACGCAGCTATTCTGGATTTATTTGTGATCGGTCAGACGCTGCAAGCTCGGCGCCCCTTTTCACGTGCGTGTGCACTGATCGAGCTTGAAAAGGTTCGCGTTGAATTACTGAGTTGAGAACGCCTATCAGGATCAAGAATGTCTGAGTATGTCAATTGACGCATCGGAGAGACATTCAAGGCACGTTAATCCCGTTGCGCAGTACAGGCCTCAGGCTGTGGCATAGAAAGCATAACTCAAAAAGAAGCCTGACTTAATTATCCTATAGAAAGATGAGCTCAACTAAAAAGTACATACGGTACATTGGTGACACCAACCTGATAACCGAGTACGAATATACAAGGGACGAAATAATAGGTGAATGAATACGTAAAGGGTATTACTTGGTAAGCTTGGTAATGTCAGTAGATGAATGGATAAATATGCGTGCAAAACAACACACGGTAGCTTATTTTTTTTAAAAGTTTTTAACCAAAAAGTATTTGTAGTGTTGCTGTAAACCATGAAGAATCTAACTTATTTCGTATGACTTGAGAGAGTTAGGCGATAACATGAGCAAGTGAATGAGCCGATGGCTATCAAATGTAACATGGGAGTTTTCATACTGTTACATGTTCACAGCTTAAATGTGCATAATAACTATTGAAAATAATGTTAATAAACATACAAAAGCAATAAAGTTGTATTTCAATATATAATCATCGGATTATCGAACAATTAGTGATGTGGAGTCATGACGGATCTTTCAAAACCCGTGAGTCACTTTGCCAGTGATTCACGAGTAGGTGAATATGTTTACTTAATTGTAACAACACAGATTAGGTTCTTCTTCTTCTTGAAAAAACAATCCACCCTCAACATCTGTGGATTGCGCACAATGATTGATGGCAGAAATAGTGTTCATATCCAAGTGACTCAAATAACTCAGACGCCTGGTTCATTCTGATGCATGGCTAATAAAAACTTGAGTCAGTAAAATTCTTGTGCTTGAAACTGTGTGATACTATTGTAATGCTTCACGTAAAATGTTTCTCGTATGGAATATTTATGATGTACTTGGAATGTATCTGTCAGACCTGTTTTTCACTTCCCACACATGACAGACAACTGCTTGTTCCGGGAATCTGTGTTCCATTTTCCTCCCCCATTTTGAGCAATCAGTTGAATGAAGCTTCGAATTATAGAGCAGCTTCACACGGTAAACACAGAGGTGCTTTTTCTGAAGGTAGCGATTTTTACTGGAACGCGAGTTCGTGTGCGTTTGTGTGCGTGTGGCCTCTTCCTCTTTGGAGGTGAGCAGTAGGATCCTAAAAGAGCTGCTCAGTCATTCCAGGGGCGTCAAGCCACTCTGCTGCTTCCATCGAGATGAGAATGACACGGGCCACCGATGTGCAAGTTCAAGTTCAATGTGTCCTCACCTGCTGACTTTTGCCACTTGCCCGTTGCCACAGGTCTTAGGGGATAAAGCAGCAGGATAAGGATGCACCAATACCACTTAGGACGACTACAAGTATTAACAGTTACCTACTTGCCAATAACGAATACCCATGTGAGCATGTTTGAAATGCCATAAAGCCTGATTCACTGTCTGCATTCAAACGATGTCTGAAGGCTGCACGTTGCTACGAACCACCTCTGCGTCAACGATACACAGACCTCAATAGACCTTACAGTCTCGACTCGAGAGTACTCACATCGCAGCGCGTAACGTCTGTCTACTCTCTGCCATATGCGTACTGTAGACTGTAGACCACGGGACCTAGCTTGATGTGTGCCGTGCACATGCTCGCTCCGGCTCGTTGTTAATGAGAGTGTTGTACTTTTATCACTTGTGGCTCGTCGCACTCATGAGCGGCAACTCGTCGACTCTGCTGCTCCAAGTGTCACTGGTGATTAAGTTGCCAACTTTCTTTGACCCTGTCTCTTGATAATTTGTCAGATCATAGTTTTCACTCTGCCTTTTGTCGTTGTCATTAATCTGAACCATGAATCATGAATCATGAATCTCCGAACCTCTGACATTGCTCACGCCCTCTTGCACACCTGTGTGTGACGTTGTTGACGCATTACTTAACGTGGATGGAATCACGACTCTTTCTACGTGAGTATGGGTATGGGTATGGCTGTGTCCTTAGTTTGAAGTGGTGACGTGCTTTGTTGGGTTTCAGGTGCTAATTGTCAGCCTCACTGTCGCTTCATGCAATCTAGAATCATCAGAGGACATTGAGAGGATGGCAAAGAAGGGTGTGTCAGCATACCCTGAGATAGCAGCATGACAACCTGCAGGTATAGGAACCACAGTTCTTTATATATACCCTAACCCTATATATCTACCTGAAGACCACAGCAAGAGGACCTGTAGTAGTAGGACTTGCCATGAAATAAAGCACTTTAAAGGCAAAATATATATAGTCTACCTTTCATGGCTAACCCGCCATGAAAGGCAGTTGTCCCTTATTGTGAAGGGACAAACATGGCACGTTGGCGCTCGGTGCACAAACTCAACAAAGTTGCAGGACCCATGCACGCAGGTGTTGCCAATTAGGTGCTAATCAGGTGCCAGTCACACACCTTCTTGCACTTGAAGCTCAAAACAAGAGCGAATACTAACAGAAGAATATTGCAGGGGACTTTGGCAACATTTGGCAACATTTTTATGGCCCTACCGACACATTTTGCTGTGTTGCTCATTTTACAAAAGCAATGAGCATTACAAGTTATACCTTGTTGTAAATGTGACTAATAAGGCTTTTCAACGATATGTAGTGCTACACCAATTAGTATTATTAAAGGGGGAAAAATGGACTCAAATAATATTTACAAAGTTTTTTTGAGGGCTTTAGAAGTAGTTACCATCTGAAGAGTCCCAGTATGAATGAATGTACTCTTTTCAAGCGTCAACCCAATAGTGATAAGGTTGTCTGCTTTCTATTTCAGTGAAATGAAGGAATTCTCCAGAATGCTCGAAAATTTAGCTGGTAGGTGGCGCTCACTTCAAAAGAGGGTGCATTGGTATGAAATGTTAAAAATCAAATGTATTTTGCTGAAGTAAAAAAGTGAAACGTCAACTGTTTATTGGATGTATCAATGCTTAGTGTACTTTATGAATGTGAATATGTCCCGCTGTAGCCTTTTAGCACTCCACAGTGCTTTGCGTGATTCACCTCTCACGAGGATTCAAAAACTTGTTTGCAGGGTGGAACCTCATCTTGCACACAGGCTGAATAGCAGGACCATGTGATGCATTGTGTCGGTGGCGCTATCTACTTATTATCCCCAACCTGGACCTCCCGTCATTCCGTGAAATTTTAGATAATGAATGATGACTCTGAAAGTTTTGTTCAAGAATGATTGTTTGAAAAAGAAAATTAAAGGATAATGCACTAACAGCGAACAGTCAAAGACATTGTTTACAGTTTGTTGGCTGTTGGTATGTTCCTTATATATATTCCAAACCCATGTTGACACAGTTTGAACAGAGATCCACTGGGTGTTTTTATCCTTTCTTATTCTGACTCACTTATTTCAATTATATTTAGAAATAGAAGTAGCGTCTCCATTTGTTTACACACGACTTGACTCATTTAACCAGTTAGCTTTGAGTCACTGGTAGATTCATTGTTTATTGCCATTATTTAACTGTTGCAGTGGTCGAACCAAATGTTTAGCGAAGTAAAAACCCAATCGTTTTTTCTTTAGTTTTTTGGTTTGAAAGAAAAAAACAAGACCTTTGACATTAAGCGACACGTATTGATTTAAACCAAGTTTTTACGTTTACAAAAATGGTACATTTCAAACATGAGTTGCAGGTTATTTCAAAACATATTACATGCAAAACAATTAGGAACTCAATCAAAACTAGATTTAGAAGTTTAAAGAAGATTGATGTTATGACTCACAGAGACAGGAAACAGGAAACAATTAGATGATTTTTTCCCCCTCACATATTCATTATATTAAACCTTCATTTTGTTGTTTCTCTTCTTTGTTTGGATGAGGAAACAGTACGCATTTGGCATACACGCGAAACCGTCATCCACCTGTCCCAAAAAACTATCAAGGAAAAGTACAAACTTAAAGATGGGTGTAACTGCCCCGCCAAACAGACAAACGGGTGCGGCAATGGCCCAACCCTGTACAGGGCCGTTGAGTCAGTACCGATCCCGGGCTGGTCTGATGAGTAAAACAAAGGCTGAGCGTTTAAAAAAAACAAAACATCCAAAATGTCTTTGGACTAGGGTGAGAAACTATTTTTCTAACAACCTGGTCACATCAGGAGGAACGGGATTAACACTCCTGATAACAAATTTATAAATTAACTCCATTTAAAAGCTTCACCTGACTGCACTAAATGACAATTTGTGCAGTCACTGTACTCTTGTAAATACTTTTGTTTTTCCTAGCCTTAGTCTGTAATGCTTAATATTTAATCTTTCTTCAGAAATCTAATTTAATCTGCCACAAAAGATGCTGTATCCACATTCTACCGCTGTTCAAACGGTCTTTTTAACATTGTTTTCAGAGCGACAATAAAGAACTATTCTATTCTCATTCAAGTTATATTGAAACTGCTGGTTTCATTGCAGAATCTGGTTTGGGAAATATTCATTGAAATATCCTATTGAAAGTCCTTTACCCAAACTAGACCTTGTTAGAGTGTAAGTGCAGGCAGTTGGTCGAAGAAATCCATAATAATAGTGACAGCTCCATTGATGGTTAAGGTGATGGTGTTAAACACAGTGGTGGTTCAATTATGTATTCAAAATGTAAATTCTACACTAAGGTGTTAGGAAAGAAGTCAATATCTCATCGATATATGGAGATTTTATGTTGATTTCCTAGTTATGTGTATTGTCAAATGAGCATGGTTGGAGCTGTGTAAATCAAACAAAATGGATAATCAGTCCAGCCACGTTGACAGTGGTTGGTTGGTTGGTGGGTATCGTTGATGACTAGTTCATTGTGTTCTATACTCGATGTCATTTGCATTGTTTGCTATGACCTGCTAAAAAAAAGTTGTTTGGGAAAATTTAAGTAGCAACTGTATGATTAATTGGCTGATTACTTAATTGATTGATTGGTTTGATATGAAGAACAGGCCACTGACTCTCGTACAATTGCGTCTCAATATATACTCTTGTGACATAATTTTAGAAAACTGTCTGGACATGAGAGGCCCGGTTTATACGTGTGTCTGGAACCCTAGCCCATCCCAAGTGTATTTACTTGTGTTCTTCCTTGAAAAATCTGTGAGAACAGATCTTCAGAAAAGCAATTAAATAAAAAAAAAGACGAATGAAAACCACCTCATAGTTCATACATGTTTCCAATACCTTTATTAGAAGCATCTTCAGTAAATTAAGATACAGCTTTCAGTGCCTATTTTACATGGCCAAAACATTTCATCATTGCTGTTGTGATACAGTCAAGACCATCTTTTCCATCATTATTATAATGTACAGCATCCCTGAATATAGTTGCACAAAAATAAAGGAAAGGTTATAGAAATCAAATACTCTGAAAATACATTTAAATACTTAAACAGACTGGATATTCATGCAGGACATTGTCTGTTACTTTCACTGAGACTATATAATGATTTCACCAGAATTCTGGCAGTAAACAAAGTCCTTTTTCATACCACTGACAGCAAACTCTCTCTTGCATGGTTTCACATTGGACGTCAGCAGAGCTGCTACTGCTGACCTGACAGCAGCCACGACAGCAGCACCAAGATGGAGGCAGTGCCAAGGCTGATCTTGTGGCTCACCCCACCTGACACAGGAGTGGCTGTTGGGGGGGAAAAGGAAAACAAGTCACATCTTAAACAAGCACTTCAACAACATTGATTTGTATTTTTTTTTTTTTTTATGAAATCATGTTTTTAAATCGTACCTATCCCGTTCACAACAATAGAGGAGGTGTCAATGTTGAAGGCTGTGATGGTTTGAGCTGCAGAAGCCAAAACGTTTGCAATCTGAGTGTTGTTAGGAACCGACGATGATGCAAATGTAAGTTGCCCGTTGTTGACGATGGATCCATTGCTGCAAAAGGAATAATCATAATTTGGTTTTATTTGCCAGAATATCCATTTGGTATTTTGGAGTATTTATCAGGAGACGACTCAAACGACAAACCTGAATGAGGACACTAAGAAATTTCTGAATGAAACAAATTCTTGTTGGTAGACAGGGACAAGCTGCAGAAAAACATAGGAGTTCTCCATCAACATTCATTTATCTATTCATCTTAATTCCAATTTCACCATTTGTATCAAGCCTCATAAGATATTCCATGACACTCTCAACTTTCAGAGCACTTACATTGGTCATTAGCAGTGATGCCCGAGTTCTGAATGCAGCAGATGATGGAATTAACAAGTCACTTGTAAATGTCTCTCCACGAGATGTGAAAGTCAAATCTCTTGTTGTTACTGCCTCTGCAGTTGTAGCAGCAGCTGTTGCAGTGGGAGCTGCAGTCATTTCCATTGGAGTAGCAGCTGTTGTTACAGTGACGGGCCCTGGGCTTGCTGTTGATCCTAAAGTTGTCACTGGAGCAGCTGACGTTGACCCTGGAGTTTCAGTTGACCCTGGAGTTTCAGTTGACCCTGGAGTTGCTGTTGACCCTGGAGTTTCAGTTGACCCTGGAGTTTCAGTTGACCCTGGAGTTGCTGTTGACCCTGGAGTTTCAGTTGACCCTGGAGTTTCAGTTGACCCTGGAGTTGCTGTTGACCCTGGAGTTGCTGTTGACCCTGGAGTTTCAGTTGACCCTGGAGTTTCAGTTGACCCTGGAGTTTCAGTTGACCCTGGAGTTGCTGTTGACCCTGGAGTTTCAGTTGACCCTGGAGTTTCAGTTGACCCTGGAGTTGCTGTTGACCCTGGAGTTTCAGTTGACCCTGGAGTTTCAGTTGACCCTGGAGTTTCAGTTGACCCTGGAGTTGCTGTTGACCCTGGAGTTGCTGTTGACCCTGGAGTTTCAGTTGACCCTGGAGTTTCAGTTGACCCTGGAGTTTCAGTTGACCCTGGAGTTGCTGTTGACCCTGGAGTTTCAGTTGACCCTGGAGTTTCAGTTGACCCTGGAGTTGCAGTAGACCCTGGAGTTGCTGTTGACCCTGGAGTTTCAGTTGACCCTGGAGTTGCTGTTGACCCTGGAGTTGCTGTTGACCCTGGAGTTTCAGTTGACCCTGGAGTTTCAGTTGACCCTGGAGTTGCTGTTGACCCTGGAGTTTCAGTTGACCCTGGAGTTTCAGTTGACCCTGGAGTTGCTGTTGACCCTGGAGTTTCAGTTGACCCTGGAGTTTCAGTTGACCCTGGAGTTGCTGTTGACCCTGGAGTTTCAGTTGACCCTGGAGTTTCAGTTGACCCTGGAGTTGCTGTTGACCCTGGAGTTTCAGTTGACCCTGGAGTTTCAGTCGACCTTGGAGTTGCTGTTGACCCTGGAGTTGCTGTTGACCCTGGAGTTTCAGTTGACCCTGGAGTTTCAGTTGACCCTGGAGTTGCTGTTGACCCTGGAGTTTCAGTTGACCCTGGAGTTTCAGTTGACCCTGGAGTTGCTGTTGACCCTGGAGTTTCAGTTGACCCTGGAGTTTCAGTTGACCCTGGAGTTGCAGTAGACCCTGGAGTTGCTGTTGACCCTGGAGTTTCAGTTGACCCTGGAGTTTCAGTTGACCCTGGAGTTGCAGTAGACCTTGGAGTTGCTGTTGACCCTGGAGTTGCTGTTGACCCTGGAGTTTCAGTTGACCCTGGAGTTGCAGTAGACCCTGGAGTTGCTGTTGACCCTGGAGTTTCACTTGACCCTGGAGTTTCAGTTGACCCTGGAGTTGCTGTTGATCCTGAAGTTGCTGTTGACCCTGGAGTTGCTGTTGACCCTGGAGTTGCAGTAGACCCTGGAGTTGCTGTTGACCCTGGAGTTGCAGTAGACCCTGGAGTTGCTGTTGATCCGGTAGTTCCTGTTGATCCAGGAGTTGTTGTTGAGCCTGATGTTGCTGTTGATACTGGAGTTGCTGTTGATCCTGGTGTTGTTGTTGATCCCGGGGTTGCAATTGAGCCAGGGGTTGCTGTTGAGCTTGACGTTGCTGTTGAGCCTGACATTGCCGTCAATCCTGGAGTTGCTGTTGATCCAGCAGTTGCCGTTGATCCAGCAGTTGCTGTTGATCCAGGAGTTGCCGTTGATCTAGGAGTTGCTGTTGAACCAGCAGTTGCCGTTGAGCCTGGAGTTACTGTTGATTCAGCAGTTGCTGTCAATCCAGGAGTTGCTGTTGATCCAGCAGTTGCCATTGATCCAGCAGTTGCTGTTGATCCAGGAGTTGCTGTTGATCCAGCAGTTGCCGTTGATCCAGCAGTTGCTGTTGATCCAGGAGTTGCCGTTGATCCAGCAGTTGCTGTCAATCCAGGAGTTGCTGTTGATCCAGCAGTTGCCATTGATCCAGCAGTTGCCGTTGATCCAGCAGTTGCTGTTGATCCAGGAGTTGCTGTTGATCCAGCAGTTGCTGTTGATCCAGCAGTTGCCATTGATCCAGCAGTTGCTGTTGATCCTAGAGTTGCCGTTGATCCAGAAGTTGCCGTTGATCCAGCAGTTGCCGTTGATCCTGGAGTTACTGTTGATGATTGAGATGACACTTCTCCAATAGTTGCTGTAAAGCACATTGACAATAATCAATAAAGCTAAATTCAGTTCACATTATGTTTTGTTTCTCTCCTCCTCGTCTATAAAAATCACTCACTTACCAATTAGTATCACAATAATGGTTATTAGCTGTCTGTTCCCCATCATGGCCGCCTCTTGAGTCTGAAATGTTGGAAAGTACAAGTCAGTACATGAAACTCTTTCACGTACAATTCATAAACAATTGTTCATAAAAAATGTATTTCCATGCATTATAGTTGCATATTTATAGTTCTGTCAATAACCAAGGACACTATATTATGCCAAATAGAATATAAAACCAATCAAACTCCTATATTGTGTCAAATAAAATGTATTTTTCACAATTGACTTTTTCACCAATAGACGCATTTCATTCCAATTATATTTCACTTCACCAGTTAACATAAATGTGTTGTAATGTAAAACAGCCGGCTTCATAATAAGTCTTTCTTTACACTGAGCATGAAACCCTCTAAATGTATTTAACTGTATTGCTGAGGAGGATTCATTCAACATAAACGCAATGTAATATAAAATAAATGTATTTCTGTGTCACAGTAGGAATATTCACAAAACAAAACAAAACAAAACAAAACAAAACAAAAAACATTCAAAAATAAATCAGGTGTCTTCATTTTGTCATACTTTTTTCACAATTATGTTTTTTTTATGTTTTAGTGCCTTTTGTGTCTCAGCAAAAATAATCTGTCAAAAGTTTTTAAACATGAAAATTCAGCTGCTGTTTAAGATAAATAGATCAGCAAAACTGTATTTTTTTTTTCTTCCAGTTTTGTGAACCTTCAACCAAATAGCTACTCCATATAACCACTACACACCAGCAAAAGGCACAAGAAGTGAATGCCTAATTGTTGAAATACCTAAGCAATTAAATGACGAATTCAGTCTGTCATAATCAAAGCAGGATAAAAGATGTAACTGGAATCGAAGCAGATTTCATATAATACGTATAAAATCAAACCCTTTCAAAACAGCCTGAAGACATAAAATATTAACTGTTATAATATACCTCCACATTGCCAAAAGGTAAAATTTTCAAATTAAAAATGTGTAATAAAATAAGCAATACTACTATTTTATGGGAACTTCAACCACAAAAATGTACATACCCAAAATCAGAGTGCACTGGGTTAAGTCCTCTGTTACTGTCCCTCCTGCTTCCTTGTCCTTTATAATGCTGCCAACCTCCTTCAGGTCTCTTATATCTACATTGCGTATCACAATAGTGTGACGTATGACAAGATTTCCCTGTCCAATATTTCAACACATCAGTGTCGACGGAAGGAAGGAGGGGAGAAAAAAAACAAAAAACAAAACAGGTGTATGTTCATAGTCACAAGGCCCAGCGACCAGATCTTGTTGAAGCTGCAGGTTCCGCTTTGTGCAAAACGTTTTAGTACATTGTTTGATTCGGTTCACAAAGAAATGCAACGATTATTCTTTTTTTCTTTTGCCCCCTCCCACAACATTTTTCAGAGTCATTGGAGTGAGTTTGATTGATTGACAGACTATTGATGGAAGTGTCCCACGGAGTTAGCGCTCCCTCTAGTGTTCATGTGGAAATGGTGCAGCCCAGACGGGAAACCGGAAATGTCACTGGGCGCGTCTCTTGCGTCATCCTGCAAAGTTTGGTATCGATCCAGTCAAGTCTGCCACACTGATTTATTGTTGTTTTATTTTTATTTTTATTTTTTTGTTCAGGGTTCCTTTATCTCTGCCATTTTACTGTCATAATCTTTGTCGTCAACTTTGTTGCTACAGTTGCAATTAAGATTTGTGAATTGGAATGATTGATTTGTCGGTACAACACCAACTATATTAAAGATCAAGTAAATACTGTGCCAGTTTTTCCAATACATCATTATTTAGGAAGCGAATGCATCATAAATATGTAAATTCGAATAAAAATTAAAATAAGGCATTTTCATGATCTTTGAATGTTTTAGTGATTTTCTTCCCCTTTTACTACCGGTAGTTATGATTATGACCATAATAAAATGCAGGACAAAGATTGTGGCAAAACTATCAAAGCTGTCGCTACAGGACTGAGAAGTGAGAGTTTTTGTTCCCAAACAACATGTATATCAAGAATACAGCAAAAAAAAAAAAAAAAAAACAGAAAGAAAGAAAACAAGAAACTATATCATGGTACCCTGTCCATTCAATAACTTTTCACCCAGTGCAATACCACGCCCTTGATCACATACGGTTCTAGCTTAGTAAATAATATGTTTTGTGTTTATTATGTCAAAAACCTTCTGGAGTTGATAACTATTCCTATTTCATGCTGTTTGTGACAATTGTTTTCTGATTCTGTTGGGTGTATATTCTGCAGTAGTTTTGATTGTGGTTGTTTCACATTTAGTTTCTAGAGCAATCTTCAGATGGATTTAAGACCATGTTGAAGTCACCTCCAATTATGGTTGTAGAGTTAGATGATTAGTGACTGAGAACGGTGGAGATGGAGGGAAAGACAGGATAATAGTGGTTATACCAGTGCAGCCTGTGAGGATGGAATGCCATTCATTCACCTGGGGAGATTTGTCTCTCCTTTAGAATGAAGTTATATTAGTTTACAGCAAATCTCTAATCTCACTGGGAACAGTGGGGCTGGAAACATATCATTAATCATTAACCTTAATAATTTTCTCTTTCACATACTACAATTGGACCAGATCACCTATTTACTTGTGAATTGTTTGTATATACTTGGGATTAGGACATTTATTCCAATGGTGTTGTCTTCATGACTAATTTAATGTTTTTTTTTACGATGTAGTAGTGAATACAGGTAATGTCATCACAGTGGGTGACTTCAACATCCATGTAGTAATTCCCAATTGTTACGCCCCACAGAGAGAGGGAACATATTTAAGGACACGGGAGACAAGAGGATGCTTTTTTACGCATTGAGTTTATTTTAAACCGAGGAGAGGGAGTACACAGGCGTCGTACCCACGAAATCCTTGTCCACCAGTCAAAAAACATAAAAAAGGGAAACAGCAAAGGTGTGAACTTAAAGATGGGCGTGGCGACCGTGGAGTCCTGACAAAACATCCTGGAACAGCTGGTAGCGGGAGCAGCCTCGTGAGCGCGAAGCCCAGCCTATTTATAGGTGGATCGGAAACAATTAAAACAGAAAACCATTTAATATTAAATTACTATATCAAGAAAATAATGCCGATGTATACACGATAGCCTTTCCGAGTGAAAACGCATGCTCGTTGCGTTTTCGTTTCAGAGAGGTTTCCTGCTCACATGGCAATGTGCTGAAAATCATGTCCTTTTACACAGAAACAGCAGAAACGCTGACGTGAAATCATATCGTTTTCATGTTGGACCACTCGTGGTTGCTGTTTTTTATTATTGAATTAAAACCACACTCATTATTCTCTGGCTGGATTTCACACAACTTCATCCAACTTCTGAAAACAATTCCTTCTCTTGACACCTCCAATTATGATGTGGATATGGGTGTGACACTCTTAATACTTTCACAATTACCAAAATGAATGATGGGGCATAATAAGTGTTCCTTTGACAGATAGTTGATCACCTTCTTGAAATAGATCGGTCAGACCTGTTTTTCGTTGAACAGTGTCTTGTTTCGGGAATCTGTGTTCATTTCCTGCTCCATTTAGAGCAATCGAGCCTCAGATTATAAAGCAGCTTCAGGAAATACAAAGGTGCTTTTTCTGGAGGTAGCGACTTTTCCTCAAATAATGCAAGTTAATGTGTGTGCGTGTGTGTGTGTGTGTGTGTGTGTGTGTGTGTGTGTGTGTGTGTGTGTGTGTGTGTGTGTGTGTGTGTGTGTGTGTGTGTGTGTGTGTGTGTGTGTGTGTGTGTGTGTGTGTGTGGGTGTGTGTGTGTGTGTATGTGTGTGTGTGCTTGTGGGTGTGTGTGTGGCCTCTTTGTCTTTGGAAGGGAGCAGTGGGATCCTAAAAAGAGCTGCTAAGTCATTCCAGGCTGCTTCAGTCTCGAGAATAACCCATGTCTCCAGGCCACCGATGTGCAAGTTCATGACAGTGTGTCCTCACCTGCTGCCGATTGCCACATGTTCTCTGACACTTTAGAAGATGATTTATGAATGATTTTCTATTTTCGGTTTTTACTTTGTTTTCGAAGTCTACAGTTTTTGTGGAATGTGTTTGAAAGGATGACATCTCTTTGCATCGTCAAAAGATTTGACAACAAGGTATGCATGTTCACCCTGTGTCTGTGTGAAGTTTCTCCAGGTTCCCTTCAGTCAGCTGTCTGCCAGTCTTTGATTGTAAACCTATGCGCTGATGTTAGTCTATCAAGTGTTCCTTTTTGAGAAACTTGTCTGTAACAAGACTCCAATCCTTTGTATCCCTTCCTCTGATGAAAGTAGTGGAATATTCAATACATTTTTATTGGCTGAAATTGTCCCAAGAAGGTTCTTCCATTCTTCCTGATGAGAAACAAAAATAATGTGTGTCTTGAAGGCTTTGAATAGTGAAGAGGAGCAGTAGCCAAGCAGGAATGCTACCATTAATTTGCAGACTGTTAGTGAATAACTTTGTGAGATTATATAACATAAATTCACTGAACAGCTGACAGCTCTCTGATCTCTGAATTTCACATTAATATGGCACAGGTGCGTGACGCAGAGCTTCCTTACTGCTCTTCCTTTCTATTTTCCATTGAGTTCATTTGAGGCTTTGCCCCCGCGTGAGCCCATTTTGTGTTGAATGCATGTTTTGTGTTGGCATATTAAGAACATTAACAGAATTATTTAAGTTGCAACTCGAGTTGGGAACAAGTCAAGAACAAGTAAAAAACAACAACAACAACAACAACAACAACAACAAAACAATACTTCAAAAAGCTCAGTGATATTTTATTATGTCCAAAGAATACATAGGCTGCACCCGGAAGTAAACTCACAAAAACTTAAGTTGGGGTAATGGGTAAGGGGGTAATCCAAAGATGTGTCCTTCTCTTGTGTCCAAAACATGAGTTGTCCAAACAACACAAGAAACAAAGGGAACACTTGAGAAATGTGGGATGTTACGAGACAAGGTACAATTGCAATCGATCACTGAAACAAGAGGCAAAGGGATTTGTATACACTGGGGAAAGGGAAGATGCTGGTAAAAACACATTGATGAGACAGGGAGTATCAAAATAAAACACAACTCAATTAACAGAACAATAAAAAATGAATAGAGGTCATTTTTCACTTGCAAACCCAGTCGCTTTACCCTGAAGATTCAATGATAGGAGTCACGAGGTTCGAAAGGAGGCTGAAAAAAACAGACCCTGGTTGGTGCATCGATACATGCAAATCTCCAGCTGAACTGGTTGTCTGAGCCACTTCACGCAGGCTTGCCAAGGTAAACTCATCCACACCCAATGCTTCTCTGCTGAGAGAAGCGAAGACTTATTCGAGCATTAACAAAAAAAAGGATGCGCTTAAGTCGTGTTTCATTGTGACAACAAACGATGTTGTGTTTTCAAATCACTGCACAGATATCAATTTACAGTGTAAGTCAACCAAAATTTTTAAATTACAGTGTATGATTGTCTTGCAGTTAATGATATCTGGCGATTCAGGTTATAGTCAATCTGATATTGATTTCAGGGCAAGATCTGGTTTGGAGGTTTTTTTTCAGCTGAATATCAGAAGTCTTTTACCCAAAGCAGACTTTGTGTGGGTGTGGGCACAGCCAACTAATGCTGACATCATTGCAATTTCTGAGAGTTGGTTGAAGAAATGATAATGATTAGCTATTTTAAAAAAAGTTAAATTCTACAATAAAGTGTAAAGAAGTCAATATCTAATGAGTTTGAAATTCTCACTTTACAGGTGTTATACAAGGAGTCCTATTTTACTATTAGTGGTTCCTACAGACGTCATTCTTCACCGGACTATGAAACACTATTCATCCACAGGACTTAGTGAGACTTGATATTTAGAAAAGCAAGTTAAAGAAAGATGAATGAAAACCACCTCATAGTTCATACATGTTTCCAATACCTTTAATAGAAGCCCCTTCAGTAAATTAAGATACAGCTTTCAGTGCCTATTTTACATGGCAAAAAACATTCCATCATTGATATTGTGATACAGTATAGACTATTGTTTTACACATTATATAATACGTAGCATCCTTGAATATATTTACAGAAAAATAAAGCAAGGACTATAGAAAAATACTCTGAAAATACATTTAAATACAGACTAGATGTTCATGCAGGACTTTGTCTGTTACTTTCACTGAGACTATATAATGATTTCACCAGAATTCTGGCAGTAAACAAAGTCCTTTTTCATACCACTGACAGCAAACTCTCTCTTGCATGGTTTCACATTGGACGTCAGCAGAGCTGCTACTGCTGACCTGACAGCAGCCACGACAGCAGCACCAAGATGGAGGCAGTGCCAAGGCTGATCTTGTGGCTCACCCCACCTGACACAGGAGTGGCTGTTGGGGGGGGGAAAGGAAAACATCTAAGTCACATCTTAAACAAGCACTTCAACAACATTGATTTGTATTTTTTTAATGAAATCATGTTTTTAAATCGTACCTATCCCGTTCACAATAATAGAGGAGGTGTCAATGTTGAAGGCTGTGATGCTTTGAGCTGCAGAAGCCAAAACGTTTGCAATCTGAGTGTTGTTAGGAACCGACGATGATGCAAATGTAAGTTGCCCGTTGTTGACGATGGATCCATTGCTGCAAAAGGAATAATCATAATTTGGTTTTATTTGCCAGAATATCCATTTGGTATTTTGGAGTATTTATCAGGAGACGACTCAAATGACAAACCTGAATGAGGACACTAATAAATTTCTGAATGAAATAAATTCTTGTTGGTAGAAAGGGACAAGCTGCAGAAAAACATAGGAGTTCTCCATTAACATTCATTTATCTATTCATCTTATTTCCAATTTCACCATTTGTATCAAGCCTCATAAGATATTTCATGACACTCTCAACTTTCAGAGCACTTACATTGGTTATTAGCAGTGCTGCCCGAGTTCTGAATGCAGCAGATGATGTAATTAACAAGTCACTTGTAAATGTCTCTCCACGAGATGTGAAAGTCAAATCTCTTGTTGTTACTGCCTCTGCAGTTGTAGCAGCAGCTGTTGCAGGGGGAGCTGCAGTCGTCACACTGGGAGCTGCAGTCGTCACATTGGGAGCTGCAGTCGTCACATTGGGAGCTGCAGTCGTCACATTGGGAGCTGCAGTCGTCACATTGGGAGCTGCAGTCGTCACATTGGGAGCTGCAGTCGTCACATTGGGAGCTGCAGTCGTCACATTGGGAGCTGCAGTCGTCACATTGGGAGCTGCAGTCGTCACATTGGGAGCTGCAGTCGTCACATTGGGAGCTGCAGTCGTCACATTGGGAGCTGCAGTCATCAAATTGGGAGCTGCAGTGGTTGTATTTACTATATTTGTTTCTGTCAAACAAAAATAAAAATCAAACAATAGAAAAAACTGATGACTGTCAAACTACACTCAATGTAGTTGTCAATAGAAGGGTATTTACTGGCAACAATTCAGTCTCAGCCAAGGCAGTGGATGAGTGAATAAGGTGGTATGAAGGCAAGAGCAGTGGCCTGTTCATTGAGGTGCCATTAATTGCAGCCATGCATCAGAAAAGTTATTATCTTCCCATTCATTTTAAAGCTAAATCAAAGAATTTGCAATATATGTTAAATAGTGGCCTATAACTCAATCATCTATAGTTCCATACCTTCTACATAGAGGTGTGTGACTCCTGTTTACTCACCAGTGACTCTGACAGAGTTAGTATCAATGGTAAGGTTGCCAGTGTTGTTGGGATTGGACGCAGTTTCTATGAAAGCTTCTGCAACACTTTCAGGCGTTGGGATTTCCGAAGACGGCGCAGATGAGTTGAACTGAACCTCCAAATCTACCTCAGTGTTTTGCATTCGTGTTCTGACTGAAGCTGGTCTGCACCAAACAAGGATATAAAGATTGACAAGTTGACACAGATGTAATTATCTCTCCCCAGAAATATCACCAATAAAACATTCCAATAGAGATATGAGCAATGACAGTCAAGCAGGTGATAATATGACCGTACCTGAACGCTCTGGCGATGCAACCCAGGAACAATTGAAATGATCCTCTGTAGGTAAGTTCACACTGTGGGAAGTAAACAAATACAGAAATGAGCAAAGCACCGATCAGGTTTTTGAAAGAAAAAAATGACAGCAAACTCTATTCATCAAGATTTTTAAAGTAATTCTAATAGGGCAATCACCAGATCCAACACTTGTGCTTGAAGGGCTCTAAATGCTGGACTGTTGGGATTCCTCAGTTCTTCTGAGAATGGCCTCATAATGTCAAATGCAAGAACCACATTCAGTGGTGCCAATGCAGTGGTTGTTGTTACACTAGTAGTGGGAGTAGGTGTCATTGTTGTGGGTACAGATGTTGTAGTTGTGAGAGCCGCAGTTGTTGTTGTGGAGGCTGTAGCTGTAGTTGTGGGAGCTGAAGTTATAGTTGTGGGGGTAGATGTTGTAGTTGTGGGGGTTGAAGTTGTCGTTGTGGGAGTTGAAGTTGTAATTGTGGGAGCTGAAGTTGTAGTTGTGGGGGCTGAAGTTGTCGTTGTGGGAGCTGAAGTTGTAGTTGTGGGAGCTGAAGTTGTCGTTGTGGGAGCTGAAGTTGTAGTTGTGGGGGTTGAAGTTGTCGTTGTGGGAGCAGATGTTGTAGTTGTGGGAGCTGAAGTTGTAGTTGTGGGAGCTGAAGTTGTCGTTGTGGGAGCTGAAGTTGTAGTTGTGGGGGTTGAAGTTGTCGTTGTGGGAGCAGATGTTGTAGTTGTGGGAGCTGAAGTTGTAGTTGTGGGGGCTGAAGTTGTCGTTGTGGGAGCAGATGTTGTAGTTGTGGGAGCTGAAGTTGTAGTTGTGGGAGCTGAAGTTGTCGTTGTGGGAGCTGAAGTTGTAGTTGTGGGGGTTGAAGTTGTCGTTGTGGGAGCTGAAGTTGTAGTTGTGGGGGCTGAAGTTGTCGTTGTGGGAGCAGATGTTGTAGTTGTGGGAGCTGAAGTTGTTGTTGTGGGAGCTGAAGTTGTCGTTGTGGGAGCTGAAGTTGTCGTTGTGGGAGCTGAAGTTGTAGTTGTGGGGGCTGAAGTTGTCGTTGTGGGAGCTGAAGTTGTAGTTGTGGGGGCTGAAGTTGTCGTTGTGGGAGCAGATGTTGTAGTTGTGGGAGCTGAAGTTGTCGTTGTGGGAGCTGAAGTTGTAGTTGTGGGAGCTGAAGTTGTCGTTGTGGGAGCTGCAGTTGTAGTTGTGGGGGCTGAAGTTGTCGTTGTGGGAGCAGATGTTGTAGTTGTGGGAGCTGAAGTTGTCGTTGTGGGAGCTGAAGTTGTAGTTGTGGGGGCTGAAGTTGTAGTTGTGGGGGCTGAAGTTGTCGTTGTGGGAGCTGCAGTTGTAGTTGTGGGGGCTGAAGTTGTCGTTGTGGGAGCAGATGTTGTAGTTGTGGGAGCTGAAGTTGTCGTTGTGGGAGCTGAAGTTGTAGTTGTGGGGTCTGAAGTTGTCGTTGTGGGAGCTGAAGTTGTAGTTGTGGGAGCTGAAGTTGTCGTTGTGGGAGCTGAAGTTGTAGTTGTGGGGGTTGAAGTTGTCGTTGTGGGAGCAGATGTTGTAGTTGTGGGAGCTGAAGTTGTAGTTGTGGGGGCTGAAGTTGTCGTTGTGGGAGCTGAAGTTGTCGTTGTGGGAGCTGAAGTTGTAGTTGTGGGAGCTGAAGTTGTCGTTGTGGGAGCTGAAGTTGTAGTTGTAGGGGCTGAAGTTGTAGCTGTGGGAGCTGAAGTTGTAGTTGTGGGGGCTGAAGTTGTCGTTGTGGGAGCTGAAGTTGTCGTTGTGGGAGCTGAAGTTGTAGTTGTGGGGGCTGAAGTTGTCGTTGTGGGAGCTGAAGTTGTAGTTGTGGGAGCTGAAGTTGTCGTTGTGGGAGCTGAAGTTGTAGTTGTGGGAGCAGAAGTTGTAGTTGTGGGAGCTGAAGTTGTCGTTGTGGGAGCTGAAGTTGTAGTTGTGGGGGCTGAAGTTGTAGTTGTGGTAGCTGAAGTTGTCGTTGTGGGAGCTGAAGTTGTAGTTGTGGGGGTTGAAGTTGTCGTTGTGGGAGCAGATGTTGTAGTTGTGGGAGCTGAAGTTGTAGTTGTGGGAGCTGAAGTTGTAGTTGTGGGGGTTGAAGTTGTCGTTGTGGGAGCAGATGTTGTAGTTGTGGGAGCTGAAGTTGTAGTTGTGGGGGCTGAAGTTGTCGTTGTGGGAGCAGATGTTGTAGTTGTGGGAGCTGAAGTTGTTGTTGTGGGAGCTGAAGTTGTCGTTATGGGAGCTGAAGTTGTCGTTGTGGGAGCTGAAGTTGTAGTTGTGGGGGCTGAAGTTGTCGTTGTGGGAGCTGAAGTTGTAGTTGTGGGGGCTGAAGTTGTCGTTGTGGGAGCAGATGTTGTAGTTGTGGGAGCTGAAGTTGTCGTTGTGGGAGCTGAAGTTGTAGTTGTGGGAGCTGAAGTTGTCGTTGTGGGAGCTGCAGTTGTAGTTGTGGGGGCTGAAGTTGTCGTTGTGGGAGCAGATGTTGTAGTTGTGGGAGCTGAAGTTGTCGTTGTGGGAGCTGAAGTTGTAGTTGTGGGGGCTGAAGTTGTAGTTGTGGGAGCTGAAGTTGTCGTTGTGGGAGCAGATGTTGTAGTTGTGGGAGCTGAAGTTGTCGTTGTGGGAGCTGAAGTTGTAGTTGTGGGAGCTGAAGTTGTCGTTGTGGGAGCTGCAGTTGTAGTTGTGGGGGCTGAAGTTGTCGTTGTGGGAGCAGATGTTGTAGTTGTGGGAGTTGAAGTTGTCGTTGTGGGAGCTGAAGTTGTAGTTGTGGGGGCTGAAGTTATAGTTGTGGGGGCTGAAGTTGTCGTTGTGGGAGCTGCAGTTGTAGTTGTGGGGGCTGAAGTTGTCGTTGTGGGAGCAGATGTTGTAGTTGTGGGAGCTGAAGTTGTCGTTGTGGGAGCTGAAGTTGTAGTTGTGGGGGCTGAAGTTGTCGTTGTGGGAGCTGAAGTTGTAGTTGTGGGAGCTGAAGTTGTCGTTGTGGGAGCTGAAGTTGTAGTTGTGGGGGTTGAAGTTGTCGTTGTGGGAGCAGATGTTGTAGTTGTGGGAGCTGAAGTTGTAGTTGTGGGGGCTGAAGTTGTCGTTGTGGGAGCTGAAGTTGTCGTTGTGGGAGCTGAAGTTGTAGTTGTGGGAGCTGAAGTTGTCGTTGTGGGAGCTGAAGTTGTAGTTGTAGGGGCTGAAGTTGTAGCTGTGGGAGCTGAAGTTGTAGTTGTGGGGGCTGAAGTTGTCGTTGTGGGAGCTGAAGTTGTCGTTGTGGGAGCTGAAGTTGTAGTTGTGGGGGCTGAAGTTGTCGTTGTGGGAGCTGAAGTTGTAGTTGTGGGGGCTGAAGTTGTCGTTGTGGGAGCTGAAGTTGTAGTTGTGGGAGCTGAAGTTGTCGTTGTGGGAGCTGAAGTTGTAGTTGTGGGAGCTGAAGTTGTCGTTGTGGGAGCTGAAGTTGTAGTTGTGGGGGTTGAAGTTGTCGTTGTGGGAGCAGATGTTGTAGTTGTGGGAGCTGAAGTTGTAGTTGTGGGAGCTGAAGTTGTAGTTGTGGGGGTTGAAGTTGTCGTTGTGGGAGCAGATGTTGTAGTTGTGGGAGCTGAAGTTGTAGTTGTGGGGGCTGAAGTTGTCGTTGTGGGAGCAGATGTTGTAGTTGTGGGAGCTGAAGTTGTTGTTGTGGGAGCTGAAGTTGTCGTTGTGGGAGCTGAAGTTGTAGTTGTGGGGGCTGAAGTTGTCGTTGTGGGAGCAGATGTTGTAGTTGTGGGAGCTGAAGTTGTTGTTGTGGGAGCTGAAGTTGTCGTTGTGGGAGCTGAAGTTGTCGTTGTGGGAGCTGAAGTTGTAGTTGTGGGGGCTGAAGTTGTCGTTGTGGGAGCTGAAGTTGTAGTTGTGGGGGCTGAAGTTGTCGTTGTGGGAGCAGATGTTGTAGTTGTGGGAGCTGAAGTTGTCGTTGTGGGAGCTGAAGTTGTAGTTGTGGGAGCTGAAGTTGTCGTTGTGGGAGCTGCAGTTGTAGTTGTGGGGGCTGAAGTTGTCGTTGTGGGAGCAGATGTTGTAGTTGTGGGAGCTGAAGTTGTCGTTGTGGGAGCTGAAGTTGTAGTTGTGGGGGCTGAAGTTGTAGTTGTGGGGGCTGAAGTTGTCGTTGTGGGAGCAGATGTTGTAGTTGTGGGAGCTGAAGTTGTCGTTGTGGGAGCTGAAGTTGTAGTTGTGGGGGCTGAAGTTGTCGTTGTGGGAGCTGAAGTTGTAGTTGTGGGAGCTGAAGTTGTCGTTGTGGGAGCTGAAGTTGTAGTTGTGGGGGTTGAAGTTGTCGTTGTGGGAGCAGATGTTGTAGTTGTGGGAGCTGAAGTTGTACTTGTGGGAGCTGAAGTTGTAGTTGTGGGGGTTGAAGTTGTCGTTGTGGGAGCAGATGTTGTAGTTGTGGGCGCTGAAGTTGTAGTTGTGGGGGCTGAAGTTGTCGTTGTGGGAGCTGAAGTTGTAGTTGTGGGAGCTGAAGTTGTCGTTGTGGGAGCTGAAGTTGTAGTTGTAGGGGCTGAAGTTGTAGTTGTGGGAGCTGAAGTTGTAGTTGTGGGGGCTGAAGTTGTCGTTGTGGGAGCTGAAGTTGTTGTTGTGGGAGCTGAAGTTGTCGTTGTGGGGGCTGAAGTTGTTGTTGTGGGAGCTGAAGTTGTAGTTGTGGGGGCTGAAGTTGTCATTGTGGGAGCAGATGTTGTAGTTGTGGGAGCTGAAGTTGTCGTTGTGGGAGCTGAAGTTGTAGTTGTGGGGACTGAAGTTGTAGTTGTGGGGGCTGAAGTTGTCGTTGTGGGAGCTGAAGTTGTAGTTGTGGGGGCTGAAGTTGTCGTTGTGGGAGCAGATGTTGTAGTTGTGGGAGCTGAAGTTGTCGTTGTGGGAGCTGAAGTTGTAGTTGTGGGGGCTGAAGTTGTAGTTGTGGGAGCTGAAGTTGTCGTTGTGGGAGCTGAAGTTGTAGTTGTGGGGGTTGAAGTTGTCGTTGTGGGAGCAGATGTTGTAGTTGTGGGAGCTGAAGTTGTAGTTGTGGGAGCTGAAGTTGTAGTTGTGGGGGTTGAAGTTGTCGTTGTGGGAGCAGATGTTGTAGTTGTGGGAGCTGAAGTTGTAGTTGTGGGGGCTGAAGTTGTCGTTGTGGGAGCTGAAGTTGTCGTTCTGGGAGCTGAAGTTGTAGTTGTGGGAGCTGAAGTTGTCGTTGTGGGAGCTGAAGTTGTAGTTGTAGGGGCTGAAGTTGTAGCTGTGGGAGCTGAAGTTGTTGTTGTGGGGGCTGAAGTTGTCGTTGTGGGAGCTGAAGTTGTCGTTGTGGGAGCTGAAGTTGTAGTTGTGGGGGCTGAAGTTGTCGTTGTGGGAGCTGAAGTTGTAGTTGTGGGGGCTGAAGTTGTCGTTGTGGCAGCAGATGTTGTAGTTGTGGGAGCTGAAGTTGTCGTTGTGGGAGCTGAAGTTGTAGTTGTGGGAGCTGAAGTTGTCGTTGTGGGAGCTGAAGTTGTAGTTGTGGGGGCTGAAGTTGTAGTTGTGGGGGCTGAAGTTGTCGTTGTGGGAGCTGAAGTTGTAGTTGTGGGGGCTGAAGTTGTCGTTGTGGGAGCAGATGTTGTAGTTGTGGGAGCTGAAGTTGTCGTTGTGGGAGCTGAAGTTGTAGTTGTGGGGGCTGAAGTTGTAGTTGTGGGAGCTGAAGTTGTCGTTGTGGGAGCTGAAGTTGTAGTTGTGGGGGTTGAAGTTGTCGTTGTGGGAGCAGATGTTGTAGTTGTGGGAGCTGAAGTTGTAGTTGTGGGAGCTGAAGTTGTAGTTGTGGGGGTTGAAGTCGTCGTTGTGGGAGCAGATGTTGTAGTTGTGGGAGCTGAAGTTGTAGTTGTGGGGGCTGAAGTTGTCGTTGTGGGAGCTGAAGTTGTCGTTGTGGGAGCTGAAGTTGTAGTTGTGGGAGCTGAAGTTGTCGTTGTGGGAGCTGAAGTTGTAGTTGTAGGGGCTGAAGTTGTAGCTGTGGGAGCTGAAGTTGTAGTTGTGGGGGCTGAAGTTGTCGTTGTGGGAGCTGAAGTTGTCGTTGTGGGAGCTGAAGTTGTAGTTGTGGGGGCTGAAGTTGTCGTTGTGGGAGCTGAAGTTGTAGTTGTGGGAGCTGAAGTTGTCGTTGTGGGAGCTGAAGTTGTAGTTGTGGGAGCAGATGTTGTAGTTGTGGGAGCTGAAGTTGTCGTTGTGGGAGCTGAAGTTGTAGTTGTGGGGGCTGAAGTTGTAGTTGTGGGGGCTGAAGTTGTCGTTGTGGGAGCTGAAGTTGTAGTTGTGGGGGCTGAAGTTGTCGTTGTGGGAGCAGATGTTGTAGTTGTGGGAGCTGAAGTTGTCGTTGTGGGAGCTGAAGTTGTAGTTGTGGGGGTTGAAGTTGTCGTTGTGGGAGCAGATGTTGTAGTTGTGTGCGCTGAAGTTGTAGTTGTGGGGGCTGAAGTTGTCGTTGTGGGAGCTGAAGTTGTCGTTGTGGGAGCTGAAGTTGTAGTTGTGGGAGCTGAAGTTGTCGTTGTGGGAGCTGAAGTTGTAGTTGTAGGGGCTGAAGTTGTAGTTGTGGGAGCTGAAGTTGTAGTTGTGGGGGCTGAAGTTGTCGTTGTGGGAGCTGAAGTTGTCGTTGTGGGAGCTGAAGTTGTAGTTGTGGGGGCTGAAGTTGTCGTTGTGGGAGCTGAAGTTGTAGTTGTGGGGGCTGAAGTTGTCGTTGTGGGAGCTGCAGTTGTAGTTGTGGGGGCTGAAGTTGTCGTTGTGGGAGCAGATGTTGTAGTTGTGGGAGCTGAAGTTGTCGTTGTGGGAGCTGAAGTTGTAGTTGTGGGGGCTGAAGTTGTCGTTGTGGGAGCAGATGTTGTAGTTGTGGGAGCTGAAGTTGTCGTTGTGGGAGCTGAAGTTGTAGTTGTGGGGGCTGAAGTTGTAGTTGTGGGGGCTGAAGTTGTCGTCGTGGGAGCTGAAGTTGTAGTTGTGGGGGCTAAGGTTGTCGTTGTGGGAGCAGATGTTGTAGTTGTGGGAGCTGAAGTTGTCGTTGTGGGAGCTGAAGTTGTAGTTCTGGGGGCTGAAGTTGTAGTTGTGGGAGCTGAAGTTGTCGTTGTGGGAGCTGAAGTTGTAGTTGTGGGGGTTGAAGTTGTCGTGGGAGCAGATGTTGTAGTTGTGGGAGCTGAAGTTGTAGTTGTGGGAGCTGAAGTTGTAGTTGTGGGGGTTGAAGTTGTCGTTGTGGGAGCAGATGTTGTAGTTGTGGGAGCTGAAGTTGTAGTTGTGGGGGCTGAAGTTGTCGTTGTGGGAGCTGAAGTTGTCGTTGTGGGAGCTGAAGTTGTAGTTGTGGGAGCTGAAGTTGTCGTTGTGGGAGCTGAAGTTGTAGTTGTAGGGGCTGAAGTTGTAGCTGTGGGAGCTGAAGTTGTAGTTGTGGGGGCTGAAGTTGTCGTTGTGGGAGCTGAAGTTGTTGTTGTGGGAGCTGAAGTTGTAGTTGTGGGGGCTGAAGTTGTTGTTGTGGGAGCTGAAGTTGTAGTTGTGGGGGCTGAAGTTGTCGTTGTGGGAGCAGATGTTGTAGTTGTGGGAGCTGAAGTTGTCGTTGTGGGAGCTGAAGTTGTAGTTGTGGGGACTGAAGTTGTAGTTGTGGGGGCTGAAGTTGTCGTTGTGGGAGCTGAAGTTGTAGTTGTGGGGGCTGAAGTTGTCGTTGTGGGAGCAGATGTTGTAGTTGTGGGAGCTGAAGTTGTCGTTGTGGGAGCTGAAGTTGTAGTTGTGGGGGCTGAAGTTGTAGTTGTGGGAGCTGAAGTTGTCGTTGTGGGAGCTGAAGTTTTAGTTGTGGGGGTTGAAGTTGTCGTTGTGGGAGCAGATGTTGTAGTTGTGGGAGCTGAAGTTGTAGTTGTGGGAGCTGAAGTTGTAGTTGTGGGGGTTGAAGTTGTCGTTGTGGGAGCAGATGTTGTAGTTGTGGGAGCTGAAGTTGTAGTTGTGGGGGCTGAAGTTGTCGTTGTGGGAGCTGAAGTTGTCGTTGTGGGAGCTGAAGTTGTAGTTGTGGGAGCTGAAGTTGTCGTTGTGGGAGCTGAAGTTGTAGTTGTAGGGGCTGAAGTTGTAGCTGTGGGAGCTGAAGTTGTTGTTGTGGGGGCTGAAGTTGTCGTTGTGGGAGCTGAAGTTGTCGTTGTGGGAGCTGAAGTTGTAGTTGTGGGGGCTGAAGTTGTCGTTGTGGGAGCTGAAGTTGTCGTTGTGGGAGCTGAAGTTGTAGTTGTAGGGGCTGAAGTTGTAGTTGTGGGAGCTGAAGTTGTAGTTGTGGGGGTTGAAGTTGTCGTTGTGGGAGCAGATGTTGTAGTTGTGTGCGCTGAAGTTGTAGTTGTGGGGGCTGAAGTTGTCGTTGTGGGAGCTGAAGTTGTCGTTGTGGGAGCTGAAGTTGTAGTTGTGGGGGCTGAAGTTGTAGTTGTGGGGGCTGAAGTTGTCGTTGTGGGAGCTGAAGTTGTAGTTGTGGGGGCTAAGGTTGTCGTTGTGGGAGCAGATGTTGTAGTTGTGGGAGCTGAAGTTGTCGTTGTGGGAGCTGAAGTTGTAGTTCTGGGGGCTGAAGTTGTAGTTGTGGGAGCTGAAGTTGTCGTTGTGGGAGCTGAAGTTGTAGTTGTGGGGGTTGAAGTTGTCGTTGTGGGAGCAGATGTTGTAGTTGTGGGAGCTGAAGTTGTAGTTGTGGGGGTTGAAGTTGTCATTGTGGGAGCAGATGTTGTAGTTGTGGGAGCTGAAGTTGTAGTTGTGGGGGCTGAAGTTGTCGTTGTGGGAGCTGAAGTTGTCGTTGTGGGAGCTGAAGTTGTAGTTGTGGGAGCTGAAGTTGTCGTTGTGGGAGCTGAAGTTGTAGTTGTAGGGGCTGAAGTTGTAGCTGTGGGAGCTGAAGTTGTAGTTGTGGGGGCTGAAGTTGTCGTTGTGGGAGCTGAAGTTGTCGTTGTGGGAGCTGAAGTTGTAGTTTTGGGGGCTGAAGTTGTCGTTGTGGGAGCTGAAGTTGTAGTTGTGGGGGCTGAAGTTGTCGTTGTGGGAGCAGATGTTGTAGTTGTGGGAGCTGAAGTTGTCGTTGTGGGAGCTGAAGTTGTAGTTGTGGGGGCTGAAGTTGTAGTTGTGGGGGCTGAAGTTGTCGTTGTGGGAGCTGAAGTTGTAGTTGTGGGGGCTGAAGTTGTCGTTGTGGGAGCAGATGTTGTAGTTGTGGGAGCTGAAGTTGTCGTTGTGGGAGCTGAAGTTGTAGTTGTGGGGGCTGAAGTTGTCGTTGTGGGAGCTGAAGTTGTAGTTGTGGGAGCTGAAGTTGTCGTTGTGGGAGCTGAAGTTGTAGTTGTGGGGGTTGAAGTTGTCGTTGTGGGAGCAGTTGTTGTAGTTGTGGGAGCTGAAGTTGTAGTTGTGGGAGCTGAAATTGTAGTTGTGGGGGTTGAAGTTGTCATTGTGGGAGCAGATGTTGTAGTTGTGGGAGCTGAAGTTGTAGTTGTGGGGGCTGAAGTTGTCGTTGTGGGAGCTGAAGTTGTAGTTGTGGGAGCTGAAGTTGTAGTTGTGGGGGCTGAAGTTGTCGTTGTGGGAGCTGAAGTTGTAGTTGTGGGGGCTGAAGTTGTCGTTGTGGGAGCTGAAGTTGTAGTTGTGGGGGCTGAAGTTGTCGTTGTGGGAGCAGATGTTGTAGTTGTGGGAGCTGAAGTTGTCGTTGTGGGAGCTGAAGTTGTAGTTGTGGGGGCTGAAGTTGTAGTTGTGGGGGCTGAAGTTGTCGTTGTGGGAGCTGAAGTTGTAGTTGTGGGGGCTGAAGTTGTCGTTGTGGGAGCAGATGTTGTAGTTGTGGGAGCTGAAGTTGTCGTTGTGGGAGCTGAAGTTGTAGTTGTGGGGGCTGAAGTTGTAGTTGTGGGAGCTGAAGTTGTCGTTGTGGGAGCTGAAGTTGTAGTTGTGGGGGTTGAAGTTGTCGTTGTGGGAGCAGATGTTGTAGTTGTGGGAGCTGAAGTTGTAGTTGTGGGAGCTGAAGTTGTAGTTGTGGGGGTTGAAGTTGTCGTTGTGGGAGCAGATGTTGTAGTTGTGGGGGCTGAAGTTGTCGTTGTGGGAGCAGATGTTGTAGTTGTGGGAGCTGAAGTTGTCGTTGTGGGAGCTGAAGTTGTAGTTGTGGAGGCTGAAGTTGTCGTTGTGGGAGCAGATGTTGTAGTTGTGGGAGCTGAAGTTGTCGTTGTGGGAGCTGAAGTTGTAGTTGTGGGGGCTGAAGTTGTAGTTGTGGGGGCTGAAGTTGTCGTTGTGGGGGTTGAAGTTGTCGTTGTGGGAGCTGAAGTTGTAGTTGTGGGGGCTGAAGTTGTCGTTGTGGGAGCTGAAGTTGTCGTTGTGGGAGCTGAAGTTGTCGTTGTGGGAGCTGAAGTTGTAGTTGTGGGAGCTGAAGTTGTCGTTGTGGGAGCTGAAGTTGTAGTTGTAGGGGCTGAAGTTGTAGTTGTGGGAGCTGAAGTTGTAGTTGTGGGGGCTGAAGTTGTCGTTGTGGGAGCTGAAGTTGTCGTTGTGGGAGCTGAAGTTGTAGTTGTGGGAGCTGAAGTTGTCGTTGTGGGAGCTGAAGTTGTAGTTGTGGGGGCTGAAGTTGTCGTTGTGGGAGCTGAAGTTGTAGTTGTGGGAGCTGAAGTTGTCGTTGTGGGAGCTGAAGTTGTAGTTGTGGGGGTTGAAGTTGTCGTTGTGGGAGCAGTTGTTGTAGTTGTGGGAGCTGAAGTTGTAGTTGTGGGAGCTGAAGTTGTAGTTGTGGGGGTTGAAGTTGTCGTTGTGGGAGCAGATGTTGTAGTTGTGGGAGCTGAAGTTGTAGTTGTGGGGGCTGAAGTTGTCGTTGTGGGAGCTGAAGTTGTCGTTGTGGGAGCTGAAGTTGTAGTTGTGGGAGCTGAAGTTGTCGTTGTGGGAGCTGAAGTTGTAGTTGTAGGGGCTGAAGTTGTAGTTGTGGGAGCTGAAGTTGTAGTTGTGGGGGCTGAAGTTGTCGTTGTGGGAGCTGAAGTTGTAGTTGTGGGAGCTGAAGTTGTCGTTGTGGGAGCTGAAGTTGTAGTTGTGGGGGTTGAAGTTGTCGTTGTGGGAGCAGTTGTTGTAGTTGTGGGAGCTGAAGTTGTAGTTGTGGGAGCTGAAGTTGTAGTTGTGGGGGTTGAAGTTGTCGTTGTGGGAGCAGATGTTGTAGTTGTGGGAGCTGAAGTTGTAGTTGTGGGGGCTGAAGTTGTCGTTGTGGGAGCTGAAGTTGTCGTTGTGGGAGCTGAAGTTGTAGTTGTGGGAGCTGAAGTTGTCGTTGTGGGAGCTGAAGTTGTAGTTGTAGGGGCTGAAGTTGTAGTTGTGGGAGCTGAAGTTGTAGTTGTGGGGGCTGAAGTTGTCGTTGTGGGAGCTGAAGTTGTCGTTGTGGGAGCTGAAGTTGTAGTTGTGGGAGCTGAAGTTGTCGTTGTGGGAGCTGAAGTTGTAGTTGTAGGGGCTGACGTTGTAGTTGTGGGAGCTGAAGTTGTAGTTGTGGGAGCAGATGTTGTAGTTGCGGAAGCTGAAGATGTGTCCATCGCTGTAGTAACAGACAGGAAAACACAATTTATATATGATAATCAAACTCAAATAAACGTTCAAAAAATTTTGGTTTGGTTTTTTTAATACAATGTTATTTAGTTAATCTTACAGTTTTAACTCTATCATGCTCATTGCATTTGTCACTCCTCCAAGTTTCTGGCAACTCAATGTGTTTGCCATACAGTTCATTCCATTTGGAATTGTGATACTCATAACACATTTTTACGCTGTATTGACTCACCAGTGAGACACAGGAATATCGTAAGGAGTAATCTACCATCCATCTTGGCTTCCTTTGAACCTGTAAAATAAAACAAGCCCCAAAGTTTTTCATCACATTCATCCAAGTTGCATTCTCATTCATCTCATTCTTCTCTGGAATTCAACTTAATCAATTTATTCTGACTCATTAAATGCAATTGTCTGTTCTACCACAGAGCAATCCTCCTCTGAGTCATTGCTTTTATCTTCAGGAGGGACATAGAATCAAGTGTGGAGCCAAGTGTTGACCTTGTCCATACGGCCAATTGTATCTGTTATTGAACTAAATGCAATATTGAGGTTACCATTATCAACATCTACATGAATGTTCAAGTCACCCACTATAATGACTTTATCTGAATCCAATACGAAATTCAAGAGAAATTGAGAGAATTCAGATAATAACTCAGATTATGGAGCTGGGACTGGATTAGTCACATTGTCTAAAAAATGTTATTTAAATATGATTAAAAAAAAATCTGTATCTTTTTCATTTGTGGCACTGAGGAAAGATTTTGAGCAGCAGTCCCTACTAAAGAAAAATTCCTAAAAGTGTATATATAAAATTATCTTCATGGAACTTGCTAAATATTTGTGTTTTATTTGTTGCCATCAATGCTTTTTCAGTAGAGTAAGAATACATTGTGTTAAAACTATGCAAATTCAATTGTGCTGATTAGTTATTGAAGTTTGATAATGCTGTTTGTTTTTGTTCCCGCCATTTTTGTGCATTGTGGTATTTTTTTTAGTCTTTTTTCCCTTTTCTGTGAATTTTACAATAATTTGTTTTGCTATTGAGCCTCATTTAAAAACAAATCTAACATAACAAATAATAGATTATGTGCAACATAGACATTAAGAGAAATTCTGTGGATCAGTATGTTCAAACCACATTATTAAAAATCTTCCAATCTGTTTGTGATTCATATTATTCCTACTTAACCCCGTATGATTCTTTATCTATTGAGTGAAATCACCTCAGTTATTCATCAGACAACTCCATTGACCTGTTAGACAGGATGAAATGATCAACTCATCCAAAGGCAAAAGTTTGAACTCATCCACAACTGGAATAATTTCTGACAAAATGCTATAAACCTGAACAAAATGTCCACCAAATCACCCATTAAATCCAATAAATAATACATGAAATTGTTGTGAAAATGGTACTCACCAATGAAAATGATTGTTCGTTTTGTCTTTTATCAACCACAGATATTTAGAGTCACCTTTCTGTCTCTCAGGATGCAAACTTGTGCCCAAATGTCACTGCTGGCATCTGATGATGGCTTTATATATCCATTCTAACTACAAGCCAATGACGTGACAGACACGTACAAGTTCCTGGAGAGGCACTGTTATTGTTTTCTTCTCATCATCAGGCTTCATGCTAAAAGCTATGGCAAATGAATCAGGAATAATAGACAAATAAAACAGAAGACAGAATTGTACTGCAAATCCATTTTATTTTTGGAACTCTAGAAAATAAACTCATCCCATTATTATAAATCTAACATAGATACAGTGCATCCGGAAAGTATTCAAAATGCTTTGCTTGTTCCACATTTTGCTCAAGGCATCGCTTTCCTGAGAAATTCTACCGACAATACCTCATAATGACAATATTAAAAAAAAAAAGTTTGAGGTTTTTCTTGGGGGTGAGATGCTTGCAAATGTATTGGAAATGAATATAATTTTTTAAAAAACCAACAAAAAAAAAACAATGAACGTGAGAACATTTTGCTGCTAAACATAAAGCTTGTTGTCCTGTTGTCAGGGGGAATTTTGTTTATTTATTTACAACTTGTTTATTATGGTAAATTAATATCAACATTATCCAGCGTGGCATAATGCCAATACTGGGCAACAGTTAGCCTGGTGACGGATTCATGAACAATTGCTGAGGAATTTATACAGTCACACCTTTCATTTAGTTTATGTCCGACAAGGTTACTTTGATCTGTTATAACTGCCTATGTGCTTTTCTTCTTTGAACTTGCTCTTCAAGTTAGATACCACGCATGGTGTTATTAGCGTTCATCCAGAACATTGCAGCAGGACTCCTCGCCGCCACAAAGAAGGTGGAGATCTCTGCACTGGCCGCCTGCGCGTCAAAGGATCCACTTTGAAATCTGAGTTCTTGTCTTAGAAGCTTTGAATGGTTTGGGGTCTGAATACATCTCAGATTTAAGGGTACAATATGAAACATTCAGACCCCACCGAGGTCTTCAGGAAGAACTTTACTAATTGTTCCCAGTCTAACTCTAACCTCTGCTGACACATTCACTTCTTTTAAATCGGTACTTAAAATATTAAAACATTTGCACAGGCTTTCAAATAAACAACAGATTTAACATATTTTCTTACTTGATTACTTAATAAAACTTTTACTTGATTTATTTTCCTTTCCATGCTGCTTTTAATCGCTTTGTTTTCATGTATTTCGTGATCTTAAATGCTTAAAGTCAAGCCTCTTAATCGCTATTGTTCGAATGTGCTTATGCGCTTATGTGCTGTGAATTGTCTTGGGTCTCAATAGTGCTATATAAATAAACTTGCCTTGTATTGTGCAACATAAAAAATATTACAAAACAAATAAACAATGAATACAATGAAAACTTAAGCTTAAAATTGAGTAAGGGGAAGACGAAGCTTATTGAGTCATAGACCTTTTGCACCCTGTGATTTTTTTTTCTCCGTATGATCACTGAAATAACCATCAAACAAAGTGAAGAAAGCAGTCATGAGCTGCAGGTATATGATCACTTTTTTTGTGAATCTGATTCAATTCTTTCACATTGTCCCGTTTCCTCTAACACTGAATAAAGCATATTGTGCCGGTTTATTTGCACCAAGAAGGGACACGATTCATTTCAGTGGATTAATCCCATGATGCTTTGCACCGTGACGTTTTCTGTTGGAGACAGGTGCACAGAATCCTGCCAACTTTACGGTCGTCTTGCCTTTCAACTATTTAGTGTTGTAGAATGTTTAAAATAATTATTTCCCGCACAGACTAGTATTGTCTTTGCTCATACCTCCTTTATCAAAACACAGCACAGACTCGCGTCTTGTCGTGAGGTGAACTGACGTCACAGACACGCACGCAAAAGCTGTCCTGTGATCCCATCATGACTCCAATTCGGATGGCGCAAATACAAGGAGCTCAAAGTGTTCATATGGTACAAATGTATTTGGTTCAATCAGATTACATTTGGTCCATGTAATCACAATAAACTACTAAATCCACTGATGAATACACATAAGCAAAACCAGCCCTTCTTCTTCCTTGTACCCGGTGAAAACCATTTGTTTGTGCCAGGTATCATTCATTTTTGGACACTGCCTCAGCTCCCTCAACTGTCTGTCCCACAGTTTCCCTCCACAAATAGGGATACTAAGTGTTTTTAAAGCTGTGCATGCATATAGATGTTTGAAATATAGGTAACATTTTGCCGAGTGTGTTGCAAAATGTGTTTTGAAAATCAAGTCTCTTCAGGGAAATAAGTTGAATGAAGCCCAGAATTATAAAGTGGCTTCATACAGTAAATCCAGTGGAAACACGATTTCTTACTACATCTTGCACAAAGACTGCAAACCAGAACCCTTTCCTGGGAAGGACTGAAACTTTGTGCAATAAACATGTATTGGCTGAAATTACTCCAAAACAGATTTTGCAGTCCATGTGATCAGAAACTGTTCTGTGTTGATTCATGCAGGGAGGCTGTAGGGTGTGGAAAACATGTGAGGAGCAACAATATTCAGGCTAACAACTTAACATTGTTTGATGATACTTTCACATTTGAGTAATGTAACCTGCTCGTTCAGACGACATAAAACCTGCACGTACATCCGTCAAGACAGCCGATACGTTTGCGTCGCCCGTGCACTCAAGAGTAAACACTTCTGATTAAGCACTTGCACTTGCTTGATTAAAATAAGACAATGCATTTCGGCTTCGGAGTGGAATATCTTTGAAGAATACACTCCCTTTGTGTTTTGTATTGACACAATAATTTATGAATCGTGATCAAGAGCTGCAACTCATAATTAGAGTTTTATAGCTATTGGGTGTGGACGCAACTCCAACGATGCACCTGAGTCACTAATGTTTAATAAATAACTACTCTGGTGACTGGATTTTTGATGATACCTGATAATGAAACGTTAACTTTTCAGCTGAAACTGTCATCTGCTCAAATACACACAGGTAGGCCACAGGAATAAACCATTTAGTAGTCAGGTGAGCAAATCAGGCCTTTGTTTCCTTAGTGATGACTGTTAGAATGAATGCATGAGATCATAACTGATCAAAAAACTATTGCCGTTTTCACTTTTTTCTGTATTTCAAATCATCCTAAAACAAATATCATAATATTCCACATATTTAATTGCATTTATCTCACCACACAAGGTAGCTGAAGTTAAGAAAGCTATGTCAATAAACTGCACCGCAGTAGTCAACACTGCCACGGATGGAGTAATGTAAGACGACTGCTAACGTGTGAGGGTAATCTTGTGTTTGAATAATGGGGCTTCATCTAAATGTTGACATTTGTTGTTGGTCCCATGACAGCGAGAGCATGAGACAAGCACAAGGAGCAGGTTTTGTCACCCGTCAGATGGCATAATCGGCATACCTGTTGTCATTTCATTGGTTTCTATGAGTCTGCACATTCACTATGTTATTGCTTGAGCTGGTTTTGCCTCTGTCATAAGTAAGATTGTTTCAATAAGAAAATCATAGGTTCCTGCTTTCTTGACAGTCGCTGTAAGTACTATCTTTGTTCTTCAGCGTCTGTGTGACGCAGACGTTTGGATCACAAGTTTGGATCTTCTGGGTTTCTTTGATGTTTTAATGACTCACTTACTTTAGTTTATTTAGGGGATCAGAAATAACATCTTTATTTATGTGCATACGACTGACTCATTTAATGATTTAGCTTTAAGTCCCTGGTAGATTCATTGTTTAGTACAATTGTCTAAACTGTTGCAATGGTAGATCCTGGTGTTTCGCAATCTAAAAGCCTAATAGGTTTTTTAATGTAGTTTTTTTTAGCTTTACAAAACAAAACAAAACCTGTGACGTTGACAGATCGTGTTGCTCAAACACGAGCCAGATATCAACTGAAAACATAATCTTGTGCGAAAGATTCTTTGCAACTAATTGAAAACCAAAGCACTGATGTAAATGAAAATTTGAACACAACAAAATCTAAGGAGCAATAACAACACAACACAAGTTATTTTTCACTTGTAATCCAAGTCATTTAACCCTGGTTGACATTCAGTGTGAGGAGGTATGAGAGTTAAAGAAGGGTGAGGAAACACAACTTGACTGGTGCATCAGTAAGTGTAAATCCCCAGCTGAACTGGTTGTCACAGTCACTTCAGGTTTGCCAAAACAAACTCACCCACAAGCGCCACTTGTCTGAGAAGTGAAACAAAGGCTTGCAGTAGCATTAAAAATAATAAAAAAACAAACAAAGTTTGTACAGGAAAGAATTTTGTTTTACTTAGCAAACCCAGTAGACGGGAAACTATTCTCTCTCTTTTTTTTTTTTTAAAGAAGCTGGTCACATCGCTAAGTTTGCAGTTTTTAAAACTTATTAACATCACTGAATTATAATTAGGAGCAGGTGGTGGACTCCTGCAGGGAGAAGGTCTTGGGATGTCCCGTCGGCCTGGTGGAGGCGGTGGGAGGATGATGACCAAGCTTTCTTCTTGAATAAAAAAGATTTCCACCCCATGAAAGATGCCCGGGGTACACTAGAGAGCTTCTTCAGCAATGGGCTCAATATCGCAGGTCCTTCCTCCCTGCTATCTATCTATCTATCTATCTATCTATCTATCTATCTATCTATCTATCTATCTATCTATCTATCTATCTATCTATCTGTCTATCTGTCTATCTGTCTATCTACTGTATGCTGACACATTATCGCACCCTGCATGAAAAACTGGCATGAAAGTGGACAAGGCATAAAAAGGAACCGCACAACTTGTACAAACTTACTGTTAAGATGAAATAATCTATAAAAAAAAAAAAATACAAAAATAAATCATCTGAAGCAAAGCACAGTTGAGTAGTTGTTGTTATTGAATAAAAATTAATAAAAGTCCCCCAAATGTTGTGATTTCACCACCTGATTTACATCTATTGTCCACTTGAAGGTGCAATAGAGCAAATGAATGATGATTCTAAATCTCCACTGCAGCCAGTTTTCAGAAACCATCGTTTGTGGTGACTCGTGGGCCACGGACAACTCGTCCACGGATGAGATTTCAGAATTTTTTGGAGAAAATAAATTCTGTACAATGTAGTTTTACATATTATTTCTAATTGATATTTTATATATGTTTCATATATCTAGTATATCTCCATATATATATATATATATAGAGAGAGAGAGACAGAGAGAGAGAGATAGATTGATAGATTGATAGATAGATAGATAGATAGATAGATAGATAGATAGATAGATAGATAGATAGATAGATAGATAGATAGATAGATAGATATGGCTTAGCTTCTTGCAAAGAATGGTCTTTGCACTCCCTATTTTTAATGGATTAGGTGTCGGCACGTGTAACGTTGTTGTAAGGAGGTAGGCTGAGGTCTCCCTTTAAGAGTGGGCGGGCCACAGGTCTGGGCGGTCCTGTTCCACACCTGTGGCCAATTCCAGTCATTACCCTGCCAGCAATATATGTCCTGTCTGTGTGTTCAGTGTTGGTCTGTTAGTCATCCATGTCTGGTCCGTTCTGTCCAGTGTTTTTGGAGTTCAGGTCTGTTGCGCTCCTCAGGTCGAGGAGCAACCTGCAACTCGTCGGTCTGTACTGTCATTGTAAATAAAAGACTTGATTGAACTCAGCCTGCCTCAAGAGTCCTGCACTTGGGTCCTGTCCGTTACCCGTGACAGTTGTTGTGTAAACGGGGCCTCACACCAGCTCCCAAGGTAGAAAGATTTTCACGGTTGCGATTCCCTCCTGCAGGAGAGCAAAGTAGAGAAAGCACTCACCAAATGGAGCCCTTTTATACAATGTGTGAAGCAACCGGGAAGTGTAAGGTGCTGAGGGGGAGGGGCATACCTCCGCTTATATATGCTTATTATCTACCTATGGCACCCTCTGCAAGGATTTGTTAATTACTGCAGGCCAAGCCAAGTTACTGCAGGCGTGAAGGAAAAACTCCTTTTGCTACACATCCATATGTTCCACATGTGCAGATGATACATTGATTTATTGTTTTGGAGACACTGTGTTTGGGGCTGTTGAGCAATTGCAAGCTGCTTTCGAAGAAATAATTGTCTCCTAAAAATGAAATTGGCTTTTTTATTTCCGTAATAAATCTTGTAATTATTTTCCTTCAAAGAAGACGCTTGTCACAGCTATTTGTATGCCATTAATATAATATGATGTACTGCGTATGGATGCCTGTTCTACCACATTGCAGATGCTGCATGCTGCAAGCATTGTGCTTTAAAGTTTATCGCCTGCTTTAAATCCCTAACTCATCTTTGTATTCCATATGCCATGGGAGGATGGTTGTCTTTATCCACTCATAACCTCCTCTGCTGATACACTCTCATCTATAAAACCATTATGGGGCTGCTCCAATCATACGTCTACAATATGCCTCACTTTTAAGAGCAACTTCAACGAGCGGATTCTGAGATATATATATATTCATTTCAAATTTGAATTATTAAGTAAATTAATGAGTTACCAAAGTTAATAGCAAAACCTGAAGAACTTCGGAGTAGAGGCTGTCATTTCATGCACCTCTGACCACATTAATAAGGCAGCAAATATGATTACAAAAATTATATTTATTCACAATGAAAAATAAAACACACAGATTGTAACTATATACAGCTTGGTGCGTATATGCAGAGAGAGAGAGAGGTGGAGAGGGAGTGAGATGTCTGATCTAAACGCCAAAATGGCGGATCACAAGAAATTACTTTGCAAAATGGCAGCAACCAGAGAAGGCCTGGTACTTGGAGTAAGATGGCCGTCCTAGATATTTTGTTTACTGTGTGATCCGGAGAACAAAGCCAGACTGCATCTACTCTACTGTATCTATGTTGAATGAATTTAATAAAAGATGTAGGGTAAACGACCAGTTCCCGAAGGAGATCTTAGACCGTCGCCGCTTGTTGTTTCCTGTGAGGAAGAAGCTCATCGCCGAAGGATCCCGAGCCGTCATCACAGTGGACAGGCTTTACGTCAACGGCCAGCTGTACCGGGACCCCGCTGTCACCCCCTGGCTCTACTGATGGTCCTCATAAATAAGTAACATCCCCTCTAACACACACACACACACAGCCGCACACATCACAGGTTTACTGAGGTCCAATGTTATAGTATTAATCATCTTGAACTACCACTACAAACGCTGGGATATTTGTATGTGTATATATGTGGGTATATGTATGTATATATATATAGGAATATATATTTACATGACTTTCAAAAAAAAAAAAAAAAAAAAAAAAAAAGCAGGCACTCCTCACGTCACCACGAACGTCACCTATGAGTTTGGGATTGTCTTTCTTTGGGTTTTGGTTTCTTACTTTCTATTTCTGCACCCCCTCCCTTGTCTTAATAGTAACACTTTTCCACTGTTTTAGCCACACTAAGACCACGACACCACAATCCAACTGTCATGAGATCACACACTGCTATATTGACAGACACACACTCCCATGTTAAATAACCAGTCAGAATTAGGAACCTTAAAAACATGCGCATGCATGTATACACAGACACACAGGCACACACAGATGCTCACACGCACGCACGTACACACAGACACACATATGCACACACATACACAGACACACACACACATGCACGCACATACAGACACACACACATGCACGCACATACAGACACACACGCATGCACACACAGACACATACACACGCACACACACACAGACACACACGCACGCACACATAAGCACATGCACACACATAGCTACACGCACGCACGCACACAAATACACACGCACGCACGCACGCACACACACACACAGATACACACCCACCTAGAAGATGAGTGTAGCTAGGAACCTGTTCAGATTTGTCACCTGGAATGTACGTGGAATGGGCACACAAACAAAAAGACAAAAGGTTTTCGAACACCTGGATAAACTTAAGGCAGACATTGTTTTATTACAAGAGACACACACACCTTCCACAGGACATCACAAATTGATCTCACCACAATTCCCTCACACATTCTCAGCTTGTTATAACTCCAAGCAGAGAGGCGTAGCTATATTAATCAGCAATAAAAAGCAATTCTCCCATAAAAATACAACCATAGACCCAGAGGGAAGATTTATAATTATTCATATCTCTCTTCAGAACATAGAAATGTGTATCGCAAACATCTATGGCCCAAATGTTGATGACCCCTCCTTCTATCACAACTTCTTCACCACCCTCTCAACACACTCTGACAAAACACTTATAGTTGGAGGAGACCTCAACATAGCTCTCAATCCACAAATGGACAGAGTTAGTAAAGCAGCAAACACCAGACACTGGGATTCATCAGATATAATACAGCAGTACATGAGTGACTATGGCCTTTGCGACGCTTGGCGCACCTCTCATCCAACTCTTAGAGAGTACACCTTCTACTCAGCAGTGCACCAGTCCTATTCACGCTTAGATTACTTTCTGGTGAGTAAATCAGTGATCAAAGACACCTCGGACACACAGATTCACCCCATCACTATCAGTGACCATGCACCTGTCACTATGACGGTCACTAATAGAACACTCACCTCTCCTAGTAGACAATGGAGATTTAACACTTCACTGCTCAAGGATCAAGACTTCCTCACATTCTTTAAAAAACAATGGACACTCTTTTTAGACACAAATGATCTGCCTGGTGTTTCTCCCGGTGTCCTCTGGGAGACAGCTAAAGCTGTCATGAGAGGCAAAATAATTTCTTACTCTTCATACAAAACCAAAAAGGAAAAAATAAAGGAAAAAGAATTAGAAGATAAAATCAAGACCATAGAGACAGCTCATGCAGCTTCCAATGACGACCGCTTATTAACGGAGTTAAAGAGATTAAAAATGGAGTTGAATGAAATAATTGAACACAAAACACAATTTCAACTACAGAGATTACGCTGGGAGAACTTTGAACATGGCAATAAATCCAGCAAACTCTTAGCCAATCAGCTAAAACGAAATAAAGAAAAATGTACAATCCCCTCAGTTAAAACTCAAAATGGTGAAATCACTTGTGACCCTCAGGAAATAAATACTACTTTCAGAGAATTTTATAAAAAACTTTACTCTTCACAAATTGACCCTTCACAATCTGAAATAGAGACCTTTCTAAGCACAGTTGACCTCCCAAAATTAAAAGACGAACAGATCCAAGGCCTAGAAGCTTCCATCTCAGTAGAAGAACTGCATGAAGCTCTCCAGCACATGCCTGATGGTAAAGCTCCAGGACCTGATGGATACACCACTGAATTTTACAAAGAATTTTGGCCTTTACTCTCACCAATTTTTTTTAGAACAGTTGAGGAAATTAAAGAATCTTTATCTCTCCCCTGTTGGAATTATCATCAATTCCGCGCGTCCGTTTGGTTATGAAGAAGAGTCAAACCGTTGTCTGGATGAATTGCAGGAGTCTTTATTGTACTGAATGCATTCAGGGCAACCATACATGCACTACAAGAGTACAGAATAGAAGCCTCGTACTTTGACGGAGCATAAGATTTATACAGTTGAACATGACCTCTTGACCTCGGCGGACCCCTTATTTGGTCTCAGAAGGTATTTCATGCTTGTGATTGGTCACAGTCAGATAGTGGTCTCTACATGAGTCAATGCATACGTCATGGCAAAGGTAAAGTTTTTGGGGTAAACAAGAGCTGGTTTGAGCCGGTTCTTCAAACCGAAAGTACCTGAGGTGAATGTGAGGACAGAGGTTAATAAGAGGACAGGGCTCTGATTATAAGAGGTAATACTGTGTTAACCCTTTCAATCCCCCTTTTGAGCTTACCAAAGCTCAACACAAGGAAATGTGCCTAAAAAATAAAGATACTAAAAAAATATATATATTTATCCCTTTTTGGGCTTTGTCCAAAAATGTAACAATCACAACTGTCAAAACATCATTTTGAGACCTTATATTCAAGTAACTACTTCAAACATGATTATGATACTTCAATAGCGGAATAAACAGCGCAAATGTGTAGAGAGAGAGAGAGAGAGAGAGAGAGAGAGAGAGAGAGAGAGAGAGAGAGAGAACTATGGAGGTGGTTTGGCACACCACTTGTTGGAGAGGAGCACTCCTTCTCGCTCTCTTGGTGAAGGGAGGTCTTGCACCTTTTCCTTCCTGGAGCTTCTTCCGACTTCTCGTCCCGCCGAGGATCAGGGTGGACTACCTGATCCTTGATGAGCCACCAGAGGATTATTCTGCCTCTTTTGTTGAGGTGGTCTTTGGTTCCTCAGCCGAGGAGGTCCGGTCCTGCTGGTCAGCAGGTGTTTCACGGCGTCCGGTCTCTTCAGCCGAAGAGGGAAGCGCCGTTGTCGTGTGGGATAGATGGTACCAGGTGTCCCCCTTTCCTTGGAGTCGGACTGCATGGGAGGTTCTTTCGGTGACAGCGAATGGTCCGGTCCAGCGAGGTTCAGACCACTTTCGTTTCAGGGATTTCAGGTACACCTGTCCTTTGGGCAGGGCTGGTTGTCCTGTAACGTCAGCGACTGCAGCCTCGTCTGGTTTCGGGTCACCTGGAAGATCAGAGAGTCTGCAGAATTGATTAGCAACTTCTCTCGCTTGTGCATTGATTTTTTCATTTGTGTACGTTACCAGTCGAGTCTGGGGACCTGGAAAAGGTCTACCCGTGCATGCCTCAAAAGGCGTCTGTGTCCTTGTCCCACTTAGGGACATTCTGACTGACATAAGTGCCAGTGGTAAAGCCTGCAGCCAGTTCATAGAGGTGGAGTGAACAATCTTTCCCAGTTTGTCCTTCAGAGTGCGGTTCATCCGTTCCACCAGTCCCTGAGACTGGGGATGATAAACCGACCCGAACCTATGTTTGAGTCCCAACATTTTCTCCACTAATTGAAGATGTTTGTTTTTGAAATGAGTTCCATTGTCTGATTGTATCACTCTGGGGAACCCGTGTTGCGGGATGTAATGGTTCACCAAACACTTAACCACTGTGTTGGCGTCTTCACGCCGAGCCGGATATGCCTCTGGCCACCCTGACCAGGCATCTGTTAGTACCAGAAGGTACCTTTGTCCATTAACTGGAATGAGCATGTCGGTGTAATCCATTACAACAAGTTGTCCTGGTTCTGTTACCTGGGTCTGAGCTCCTTTACCGGGCTCTGGTTTAGTCGTTGGTTTGGAATTGTACAGTGCACACGTCACACATTCAGACAACACATTTTGACATACTTGCAACATGTAGGGATGCCACCAACATTTTTCCAACCTCCTCCGAACTTCCTTCAGGTTTGAATGTGATGGACTGTGTGCTTCATGTATCAGTGTTATCAATGTGGATTGTGGGACTGCAATCTTTCCGTCTTTTCTCCATATGCCCTTCTCATCCTTTTTTGCACCTTTTGATATCCAGCCGGATAGTTCCTCCGGGGAAACCTGGTGCTGTTCCTGTTCAGGTTCTAATTCAGAAAGTGTTTCTGAGGTTCTTAGAACCATCTGGGTGTCAGCTGGTTGGTACCCGGCGGCCATTTTGGCTGCCTCATCAGCTGCACGGTTTCCTCGGGTAATGGGATCTATCCCATTTGTGTGTGCTTTACATTTAACAACAGCCACTTCTTTTGGTAGGTTTATCGCTCGTAGAAGTCGGTGTATGTCTGGGAGATGTCTCACCTGTTCACCTCCAGCTGTAACAAAATCATTTCTGATCCATTCTGTCAGGGTTACATGTATTATTGTACAAACGTAAGCTGAGTCTGTGAAAATATTTACAGTGCAACCTTCAGCTAGCTCCAATGCTTCACACATTGCAACTACTTCTGCTCTTTGAGCCGATTGTTTCCCTTCAATCTTTTTGCTTACTTTTATGTACAAATAGCCAGTGTCTTGTTCCTGTTCTACCACTGCACATGCTGAAACTAGTTCATTTACTGTAAGATCTCTGTGACAGCACCCGTCGGTGTAGAGTGTGAGGTCAGGGTTTGGGATGGGTGTCGTGTGCAGTCCGTCTCTGAGTTTGTTTTCTCGTAGAGTCAGTTCTGTACAGTTATGTGGTTTTCCTTCCAACACAGCGTCGGCCATATTGATTCCTTCATGTGTCCATGTGATGTGTGGTTGTGTCAGCGCTTTGTCAATGTCTGTTTGTCGTTTTGATGTCATTGTGAAAGCTTTGCTGTCCACTAACTGAACTAGCTCATGTGAGCAGTGTATAGTCAGTGGATGTTGCATAACAACATGTGCTGTTTTTTGTAGTAATCGAGTTGTTGCTGATGCCAGAGCTTCACACAGGGCGTGTCGTGCCTCATATTGTTCATATGGTGTGGAGATGTACATTAGGACCTTTCTCTCTCCCCCTTGCTTCTGGTGCAACACACCAGAAGCACTGTTTGTTTTTGCTGAAACATCAAGGTGAAAAGGAAGTGTATAGTCAGGGAGAGCAGCATCAGCAGCAGAAGAAAGAAGTTGTTTAAGCGAGACAAACGCTCGTTCAGTATGTATGTCCCAGTCCAGCTTAGCAGTGAGGTTTCTCATGCCTTTTTCGTTTACCAGGCGCCGCAAGATATGTGTGCGTTCCGCATAGTCTGGGACATGGAATCTGGAGAAGTTGCACAAACCCAAGAAAGAAAGCATTTGTTTGACATTTTCAGGTTTAGGATGGGAAAGAACAGCACAGCGGTGAGATGACAACATGCCAGAGCCGTTACAGGAGACTTCTCGTCCTAGAAAAGTCACGCGTGTGCGAGCACATTGCAGTTTGTCACGGGAACATTTCAGACCTGAAGCGTTAAGATGAAGTAGGAGATTGTGAGTTGCAGTTAGAGCAGATTCTTCAGTTGGTGCAGCCAGGAGGATGTCGTCCACATACTGGATGAGGAGGACACCCTCCGAGAGTGACAAAGGAGACAGAACCTTACGGAGAACCGCATTGAAAATGCCCGGAGACAGAACAAACCCTTGGGGCAGACGCGTGTAGGTGTACTGAACTCCCTCCCACGTGAATGCCACCATGGGCTGAACCTGCGAGGAGATAGGGACCGAAAAGAAAGCATTAGCAAGGTCAATGACAGTGAAAAATCTGTGTTCAGGGGTCAGTTGAGACAAGGCAGTAAATGGGTTAGGGGTTGGGAGAACAGGCGTGGTTACGTGCGCATTCACAGCTCGAAGGTCATGGACCATCCTGTACTTTCCTGGGCCTTTCTTTACTGGAAGCAATGGCGTGTTCCATGGAGAAGGCTCCGTCGTTGGTTGGAGTACGCCAGCCATCAAAAGGTTATCGATGGTACCTTGAATTGCTAACCTGGCTTCATTTGGGATCGGATACTGACGTTCCCACACCGGGGTGGGGTCGTGTTTCCAGGTCACCGGAGTAGTCTGGACATGTCCGACATCGTCTTTTCCTGTGGACCAAACAGATTCGGGCACGGAAGACAACAACGTTGCAGTGTGTTCGGAGTCAGTGGTTTCACGGCCATGTGATCGTGGGAGAAGATGATGTTCATAAATTACAGAGAATGTTGTGAGATGTGGGGGAACGGGGATGCGATAAGCCTGCAAGGATTTAGAATACATAAGGTCCAATCTGGTGGTTGTACACCAGTCTGTGGCCTTTTCACAGTCTGCTGCAAAAGGCCCTAGATCTTTGGCGGTGTGTTTAGGGCTAATTAGCAGTGTGACGTGTGGTGCACAGGGTACCATGGGTGGGGGTGGTGTCCACATCATATACCACTCCCGTTGTTCTGTTGTGAGCGAGATGGATAAACATGCACCCGGCGGACCTACTACCAGGTAGGTCGGGGTCATGGAGTCCATCGAGTCTGCAAGAGATTTGTCAAATGCATCCAAATAACAAGTGTCATCACATCTGTCATAGTACATAGTGCAATGCAGAGGATCAGGAGGAGGTCTCAGGGGAGAGAGAGTCATCATCCATGGCGTCCAGCTGTTGACAAAATCAGTGACAGACCTCCAGTTTGGTGCGGTGATCTGCACAGCAGCCCAGTAGATGTCAGCAACTTGAGTCGAGTTGCTGGTTTCCCACAACGGGAGCATAAGGGCAGCCACATCATCTGAGCAGTTCAATACAGTTCCATCAGGCAATGTCATTTGAATGCCGGCAGAATGGCATTTCAGCAAAGGTGTGAACACGGCCAGCAGGTCTCTTCCCAGGAGGTTTACTGGACACTGAGGAGCATATACAAAAGAACAGGAGTGTGTCTGTGCACCCAACTTTGTGAGGAGGGGTTTTGTGAATTTGCAGGAAGTTGATTGACCCTCAAAACCAGTGAGTTCAATAGATCTTTTGGAGAGAGCAGCCTGGCGTGGCAGTTCGTTCAGAGTGGATGTTCCAGCACCTGTGTCTACCATAAAAGAAAATTGTTGTTCACCGACTGTCATAAGAACTCTGGGTTCCTGCAACCCAGGTTCCAGAACTGGTTCCGGGCCCCGTCATTGTGGATAACTGCCTCCTCGCGGCGGTTGCTGTTGCTGCGGGGGCATGTGTTGTTGGGCAGGAGCCTCCCATGTGCCTGTCGGCCATGACGGTTGTGGTGGCATGAAATGAGGTTGCATCACCTGATTCTGACCAGCAGGTGGCGGCATCCGTGGAGGACCTCTCCAGCCAGATGCACGGCCTCTCCCCCTTTGCTGGTTGTTTTGCGGGCAGTTCCGGGAGATGTGGCCAACCTGACCACATACCCAGCAGACGGCGGTGCTGTAATCAACACCTCCAGGTGTCATCTGTCGTTGTGGCGCCGGATAACGACCTCCTCCCCGTCCACCAAAACCTCCGCGACCCTGAAACATCACACTAGACATCACAGGTATTATTGAAGCACTTGAATCGTCAATTTGGGTCGGAGGGGATTCTTTAGGCCTAACTGGAGCCTGTACTTTCTGTTCCTTTTTTAGCTGCATGTGAAGCAATTTTTTCTGAAGGATTTCAGTTTCCTTGCCTTCCTTGCGGTTTTGATCTACATATCTTTTTAAGTGATGTGTGACGTGCAACTTCCATGTTTTCAACGGACGGGCGTTGTGTTCGGGGTCGTCTTGTAGCTTAGTAAGAACCTGTAACGGGAGTCCCTTCTCTACTCCTAGTTTATACATGAGTCCGGTGGTTGCATCCTTTGAGGGGTGTGAACCTGTTTTACTAATAAATTCACTCTCCGTTCGTTGTATAAACTCATCAGCGGACTCATTGTTTTTTAGTTCAAAAGTGAGATCCTCCACCGAACAGGGAGGAACAGGGAAGACGTCCTCGAGGGCTGCTGTAAGGGAAGTGAAGAATGTTGTGGTCAACTGAGTATCGAGAGACAGACTTCCTAAGCCTGAGCGGCTAACCACTGCTTCAAACTGTGTCTGAGTGCAAGCTCTGCCTATGGCTCCTTTCATGTCCCCCCATGCAAGTGTCATGCCGGTGCAATGTTTCAGTACCCCATTCAACCAGCGGAGGCCCCCCTCCGCGATGGGAGGCAGGGCATCCACTATGCCCTGTACTTCTAAGAAAGTCCAGGCCTTGTACGTGCTCACCTGACCATTGGGTCCCATTTTTGTGAACAGCGGAAATTGACTACCTTTGTCGCCTGCAGGTTGTTTTTTTCTGAGACTCATGTCATGTCGCCGTGGTGTGCGTGATGTAGATTGGGAATCGTCTCCCCATTCTGTGCTTTGTTCGTCGTTGTCGCTATCTGCGTCAGTCTCCGGCTGCTTCATCCTAACCCGTCGTTGCCGCAATGACTGCTGTAATGAAGCAAGGAGTCCCTGTGAGTCTGGTCGATTACGTGGAGTTTCAGTCTGGGATTGTGATGGTGTGAGCGCTGGGGTCAGAGGTGGTTGTAGTCGGCGGGGGTTGTCAGAGGGAGTCAGGGGACGGGAGGAATGCGCAGGGAGGGGGCACGGGGGGAGGTCAGGAATGCTGTCAAAAGACGCTGTCGGGGCCAAAAAGTGGTCAAGAGGATAGGAGGTCTGGGGAGAAGTCAGGGTTGATGGTTTTCTGTCTCGTGTTTTGGGTTTGGCATCTGGGGTCGGTGCCAGTAGGTATGGGTAAATTGGATCGGCTGAAAGCTTTGATCTTGGCGGAACTGGTGGCTTTTCAATCACGTATCTACCCGTGGGAGCCCCTTTGTCATGAAGTTCTCCTTTTAACACTCCACTCGTAATTTCAAATGTGGGCATGCAGGTGGTTCGGAATGGATTGAACGGATTGGGTGGAATGTCTGACTGTGGTAGTTCATACTGAGGTGGAGGATCTATGTTGACGTGTGGTGCAGGTAATGTGGGGTACAGTCCAGAGGAGGAAGGCATTGCATCAACATTAAAAGCAGGAATCTCACTGAGACAGACAGCCGGCGCGCTGAGGGGAGCCCCCCCTCCTTTCTCACTCCGTCTCTTTTCCTCTCCCCCTGAGTCTTCAATTTTTTTTCACTTCTGCATCTGACTTTCTCTTATAATTTTTTTCACACACCAGTGCAGTCATGTATAAATTCCTCACAATGCCCTTCCACTCATTGATCTTACTATGCGATACTCTCCTTTTTCTCGCACCCCGAGAGAATCCGACCAGTCCCTTTTCTTCCAAAGATTTCAGCTTTTTCAAGTAACATTGTTCAGCTTTACCGCATATTCCCATCAAACATTTACTTGAACTCTTCCGAGATATCCAACCTCCTTTACCCATCTCCTCAAACCAATCTTCTGCATTTTTTCTAACCTTATCTCGGTCTCTCTTGGTATAATTACCCACATATATATTCACCGCATTCTTGAATTGTGTTTCAAGATTCTGTCCATTTTCGTTTTCTGCAACATCATATATGTCGAACCAGTCCTCTTCCCTGTCAAATTCACCTTCCATCTTATCTCTCTTTTTTTTTTTTTTTTTACTTCACGAGACCCAGCCGTCACGTAACTTCAAGCCCAAATTTCTACACGAATACAATTATTTTGAATCTGACCGTGACTCGCAACACGGATATCTTTTCCTGCCCTCCGCGTACGGGCCGGTCATACAATAATCTGGTCAAGATCTGCAGTTATTATTCCGCCCACTGCTGGGCGACCCATAATACAAATTATTTCACACAATAATCTGGTCAAGATCTACAGTAATTATTTCCTGCCCACTGCTGGGCGACCCATAATACAAATTATTTCACACAATAATCTGGTCAAGATCTACAGTAATTATTTCCTGCCCACTGCTGGGCGACCCATAATACAAATTATTTCCCAATTTCCCATTCAAACAGACAACAGTATTTTATCAAAATTACAGATTACTTATCTCAACACACTGGAAGAGGACCTTGAATTTTTGAAGGATAATACCTTCTTACCTTTTATTCAGGTGGCCGGCCCAAGATCGTCTATCAGTGTGAAGAAGATTTTCATCCGAAGTATTTACCTCTTCATCACGTCGGGGTCACCAAATTGTTGGAATTATCATCAATTCCGCGCGTCCGTTTGGTTATGAAGAAGAGTCAAACCGTTGTCTGGATGAATTGCAGGAGTCTTTATTGTACTGAATGCATTCAGGGCAACCATACATGCACTACAAGAGTACAGAATAGAAGCCTCGTACTTTGACGGAGCATAAGATTTATACAGTTGAACATGACCTCTTGACCTCGGCGGACCCCTTATTTGGTCTCAGAAGGTATTTCATGCTTGTGATTGGTCACAGTCAGATAGTGGTCTCTACATGAGTCAATGCATACGTCATGGCAAAGGTAAAGTTTTTGGGGTAAACAAGAGCTGGTTTGAGCCGGTTCTTCAAACCGAAAGTACCTGAGGTGAATGTGAGGACAGAGGTTAATAAGAGGACAGGGCTCTGATTATAAGAGGTAATACTGTGTTAACCCTTTCACCCCCCACGTATGAACTGTGCAAATATCAATCTTCTTCTTAAACCGGATAAAGATCCTACACTACCATCTAGCTATCGCCCAATATCACTAATCAATGTAGATCTTAAAATAATCAGTAAAACCTTAGCAAGCAGAATAGAAAAAATTACACCCCACATAATACACCCTGATCAAACAGGGTTCATTAAAGGACGACACTCCACTAACAACACACGCAGATTAATTAATCTTATAGACCACTGCCACCACAATAAACAAAAGGCCATTATCACCTCCTTAGATGCAGAAAAAGCTTTTGATAGGGTAAATTGGAAATTTCTACTCGCTACACTACGGAAATTTGGATTTGAACAAAATTACCTCTCCTGGATTAAAACATTGTACACTTCACCCAGTGCCTGTGTTAAAACAAATGATCAAATTTCCTCAAGGTTCAATCTCAAGAGAGGTACCAGGCAGGGGTGTCCACTCTCACCATCTCTCTTTGCAATTTTTATTGAACCATTAGCAGCAGCCATTAGACAGAACAATAACATAAAAGGAATACAAACAGCAAATGTAACCCATAAAATATGTCTTTATGCAGATGATGTATTACTGTTCTTACAAAACGCACAGACCTCTCTTCCACAAACAATAGAGTTGATAGGCAGATTCTCTGCAATTTCAGAATATTCTATAAATTGGAATAAATCAGTTGTCTTGCCTATTAACTCTATTTTTCAGCACACACCAAATACTCCACTAAAACCAGGGAACATCAAATACCTCGGCATTAATATCTCAGCCAAACTGTCAGACTTGGTGCACTTAAACTACACCCCCCTCATTAAAACAATAGAAGAGGACCTCACTCGGTGGAGGACACTTCCTATATCACTTATGGGGAGAGTAGCAACAACTAAAATGATGGTCCTGCCTAAAATTAACTACATCTTTTCAATGATCCCAACAAAACCACCAAAAACATGGTTTAATAAATTGGATTCCCATATCTCAAAATTCTTATGGAAAAATAAACCATCGCGTATAAGTTTAAAAACACTGCAGAACACCAAGGACCAAGGAGGCTTAGAACTTCCAAACTTCTATAATTATTATCTTGCCAATAAATTACTTTACGTTATAAAATGGATTAATCAGAAACCCTTAGATGAAGGCTGGCTGGACATTGAAAAAACCTTCTGTGAAGATCTCCACATCAGAGACCTTCCTTTCTTCAGTCCTGTCATCAAAAAACACAACTGCTTTAAAAGCATCAATATAAACACATCGCTCACAGCTTGGTGGGAATTTCTTAAAATTAATGGATCATCACTCATTCCCTGCAAACTCACACCCATCTGGAACAACCCTGACATCCTGCAAAAAAAGAAACCAATAAACTTCACAAATTGGAAAAACAATGGAATAAGAAACTTGGAACACCTTCTCTCTAATAACTCTTTTATTCCATTTAAAGATTTAATAGAAACGTATGGTATCAGTCAAAATAACTATCTCGAATATCTCCAGCTTAAGTCAATCATACAAACAAAGTTCAAACTAGAAGAGATGAACCTAAACTTACCTCAGACAGTGACAAACCTCCTGAAGATCTCAGCACCAAAACCACTTTCTAAAATCGTTTCAGTCCTGTCATGTTCCAATGCCACAATATCCCTTCCCACCTCCAAATGGGAAGACGATCTAAACATTAACATAGAACCAACGCTTTGGTCACAAATCTGTAGAAATATATTCAAAATGAGCAAAAACAACAATATACAGCTTATACAATACAAGGTCCTACACAGAGTTCATTACACAGGACAAAGGATGTTCAAGATGGGTCTCACTTCATCTAATATATGTTCAAACTGCACAGCTAATCTCCCTGATACCTACCTACATGCACTCTGGCAGTGTACACCAGTCCAAACATTCTGGCAAAAAATCTGTGAAGATTTATCATTATGCCTGGACTTCCCCATTCCAGTTTCACCTGCACTTTGCCTGTTAGGTGATCTCACAGAAATTGAAAGAGAGAAAAATGAATCCTTCACACTCCTGGTCTCCCTAAGCGTCGCAAAGAAGGCAATCCTCATGAACTGGAAATCAAAACATAATCTTAATATAAAGTTATTTAAAAACTTACTCCTAGACCACATCACATTAGAGAGAATGTCTGCTTGTAGGAAAAATCAGTCGGCTCAATTTGAGTTGACATGGTCCCCAATAATTGAATACACCATGTAGCCCTGTGGGGGGGTGGTAGTTCCGTCTCGGGGCTCTTGGGGCCATCTGTGGCTGGGGCGTTGTGGCTTGGGTGGTTGGCGGCCCTGTGATCTGGGGGGGTGCTGGCATCTATCCTGGGGGGTGGCGGCCTGGGCTGGGGGGTGCCGGGGGGTGGGTGTGGCGGGGGTCGGCTCTGGGTGGGAGGTGGTTCTGCTGGGGTGGGGTGGGGGTGCTGGGCGTCGGGCCCCGGCCGGGTTGCCTGGCCGGGGCGGGCGGGTGTGGGGCCTCGGGGCCTTGGGGGCTGGGTGCCCTCCCGGTCCTGGTGGGGGTGCCCGCTGCGGCGCCGGGGGTGGGTCCTCCCTCCGCCTCCCTCCCCTCGCTGGGGCGGGGGTGGCCCCTGCTGCCGGGCTCCGGGTCTCGCTCACCCCTGGATCAGGGGGAGATGTAGGGCAGTAGGGGCTCCGGGTTTGGATGGACAGCTGACTGGAGATGACCCCCGGGGGGGGGGGGGGTTTATGGGACAGGGGCCGGGTGTGTGTGTGTGTGTGTGTGTGTGTGTGTGTGTGTGTGTGTGTGTGTATGTGTGTGTGTGGGGGGGGGGGGGGGATACGAGTGTGGATTGGTCTGTATGGGTAGGTGTGTGTAAGTGTCTACGTGTGTTTGTGTGTGTGGGGGGACGGTGAATGTGAGCGTAGGTGTATGTGCGTGTGGGGGTGTGTAATTCATATATAAGTATGGGTGTGTGTATGTGTATGAGAGTATGTGAGTGTGTGGGGGGGGGTTTACGCCCCCTAGCCGCTGGCCTCTGGCCGGGCTCGTGCTGGGCCATGCGGGTCTTAGACTCTGCTCTTCGGCCGTCGGGTGGGGTGGGGGGGCTTCCTGTCCGGGTCCTCTTGTGGTGCCTTGTCGGAGTGGGTGTTGGTCCCCGTGTTCCAGGCCGGCCACTTCGGGGTGGGGCGGGATGGCGCGGGGGGTCCAGCTGGGCTAAGTCCTAGCGACGGGGGGACCTTCTCCCTCTCAGCCCCTCCTACCTTACCTCACCTTACCTCATTCAACAATAGGGGCCAGTGGACGGGGCCTAGGGTGGGGGGTCCAGGCCACTTAACTGTGGTCTGCCCCTCCCCCGACCTTGCGCCGCCCACAATTTTAACTACACTTAGGCACGCAGGGTCTTGAGGGGATCAGCTGGCTTTCGGGGTTCTGCCGCTGGGCAGCGGTAGAACACCCGGGCCCCCGCTACCCCTCAATTTTAAACCGCACCCTAGACACACACATTGCACCACCTCTTCAAAACACAAATACATACATCCACATGCACCCAACACCCCACAGGGTGGAGGGGGGGGTGGGGGCTCCCCCCAGCACCTCCCGCTGTGGTCCCTCCGTGTTCCGGGGTGAGTGCGGCTGGAGTGCGGGGGGGGGGGGGGGTGGCGGCTGTCATCCGGCCGGGCCTTCGCTCTTCCTGGTCTGGTCTGGGGGGGGCTGGTCTGGGGCTCGGCGGCTGGGGCCTTCTCTGTCCCGCCGGGGGTTGGGGGGGTGGTGGGGGGATGGCCCCCGGGGGTGCGGCGGGCTCCGCTGTCGGGGCCGGGGGGGCTCCCTGCCCGCGTGGCCTGGGGGCGCTGCGCTGGCCGGTCCCGGCTTGGCGGCTCGGTCGGGGCCCGGGGCTCTGCACCCTTTATCCTTCTCCTGTGGGCCCCTCTGGCCTGGGGGGGGGTCCTCTCTGCGCGCTCCATCTGGTGCCTTCCGGGTTGGGGCGTGGCTCTCCGGGGGGGTTTGTCGGGGCCTCCCTGGATCCGGCGGGTCGCTGGGTGCCGGAGTGGCGGCGTCCGGCCCTGGTGGCCTTGGGCTCCGGGGTGGTGCTGCGGCCCCCCCCACAACAGTTCCATTCACATCCAGAGGACAAACCACACACACACACACACACACACACACACACACACACTTCCACTCCTCATTGACGAGATTGTTCTGTTTAATTATCAAAACCAAGTTGTTGTTTGCTTTTGTTGTTGTTGTGTTTGTTTGTTTGTTTTATTTATTTATTTTTGTTCTATGTCCTTTTTGTTTTTGCTTTTGTTATAATTGCTGTCATTATTTAGGTCTTTTGCTCTGTTGTTGCTCAGGCTGGTCTTAATCTCATGGCAGTTGGAAAATATTTAGATCACTATGGTTAATGTATTATCAAAAAAAAAAAAAAAATAGTATGTAGCACTAACAAGGGTATTGTATGTATTTTGTATTTTGTATTTTGTATTTTTTGTATTTATTTTGTTTCACCAAGCCTTTCTCTGTCTCTCCTCTCCTCTCCTCTCCTCTCCCCTATCCTCTCACCCCAACCGGTCCGCAGAATGCCGCCACCTCTGAGTCTGGTTTCTGCAAAGGTTTCTCCTTGTTGAGGGAGTTTTTCCTTTCCACAGTCGTTGCTCATGTGCTCATGTGGATATGTTGGGCTTTTCTATTTTCTCCATAACAGCAAATTGGAATGACTGTAAAGTATTTAAAAATAATTAAAAAAAATAATAATAATAAATAAATAAATAAATAAATAAATAAATAAATAAATAAAAGATGTAGGGGAAAAAAATCCATCTCATAGTGCATACATGTTTCCAATACCTTTATTAGAAGCATCTTCAGTAAATTAAGATACAGCTTTTAGTGCCTGTTTTGCATGGCCAAAACATTTCATCAATGCTGTTGTGATACAGTCAAGACCACCTTTTCCGTTATTATTATAATGTATAGCATCCCTGAATATAATCACATAAAGATAAAGGAAAGCTTGAGAAAACAAATACTCTGAAAATACATTTAAATACTTAAACAGACTGGATATTCATGCAGGACTTTGTCTGTTACTTTCACTGAGGCTATATAATGATTTCACCAAAATTCTGGCTGTGAAGGTGACCTCACTGATGTTTTGGTGAATAATCTGGAAGACAACAGAACAACTCCGAACTCTTGTTGAAATTTCATTCATATATACAATAAAGTTTCAAAAGACGTTTTGCAATGTGAATGTTTTGATCATAAATAGCCTTGTTTTTTGACAATAAATATGTTTGGTTACTTTTACAATGTCGGTGAGTCAAAATCTGGATTTATTGAATGGCAGAAAAACAAAGTACCTATTGATCAAGCCTATTCATCGTAAAGCTTCCTTCTGAAGTTCATTCCAATCGTAGTTCATCACGATTATGTATTTTTAATATTAAAGTCCTTTTTCATACCACTGACAGCAAACTCTCTCTTGCATGGTTTCATATTGGACATCAGCAGAGCTGCTACTGCTGACCTGACAGCAGCCACGACAGCAGCACCAAGATGGAGGCAGTGCCAAGGCTGATCTTGTGGCTCACCCCACCTGACACAGGAGTGGCTGTTGGGGGGAAAAAGGAAAACAAGTCACATCTTAAACAAGCAATTCAACAACATTGATTTGTATTTTTTAATGACATGTTTTTAAATCGTACCTATCCCGTTCACAACAATAGAGGAGGTGTCAATGTTGAAGGCTGTGATGGTTTGAGCTGCAGAAGCCAAAACGTTTGCAATCTGAGTGTTGTTAGGAACCGACGATGATGCAAATGTAAGTTGCCCGTTGTTGACGATGGATCCATTGCTGCAAAAGGAATAATCATAATTTGGTTTTATTTGCCAGAATATCCATTTGGTATTTTGGAGTATTTATCAGGAGACGACTCAAACGACAAACCTGAATGAGGACACTAAGAAATTTCTGAATGAAACAAATTCTTGTTGGTAGAAAGGGACAAGCTGCAGAAAAACATAGGAGTTCTCCATCAACATTCATTTATCTATTCATCTTATTTCCAATTTCACCATTTGTATCAAGCCTCATAAGATATTTCATGACACTCTCAACTTTCAGAGCACTTACATTGGTCATTAGCAGTGATGCCCGAGTTCTGAATGCAGCAGATGATGGAATTAACAAGTCACTTGTAAATGTCTCTCCACGAGATGTGAAAGTCAAATCTCTTGTTGTTACTGCCTCTGCAGTTGTAGCAGCAGCTGTTGCAGGGGGAGCTGCAGTCGTCACACTGGGAGCTGCAGTCGTCACATTGGGAGCTGCAGTCGTCACATTGGGAGCTGCAGTCGTCACATTGGGAGCTGCAGTCGTCACATTGGGAGCTGCAGTGGTCATATTTCCTATATTTGTTTCTGTCAAACAAAAGTGAAAAAAAATGTAATCAAACAGCAGAGAAAGCTAAACTCTTGTAATTGTATGCAACTCTTACTGATGACTGAGGGTGAAATGCAAAAATTAGCAATATATGTTAAATAGAGGCCTATTCACTCAATCATCTCCATAGAGGTGTGTGACTCCTGTTTACTCACCAACGACTCTGACAGAGTTAGTATCAATGGTAAGGTTGCCAGTGTTGTTGAGATTGGACGCAGCTTGTGTGAAAGATTGAGAAACATTTTGAGGAGTTGGGATTTCTGAAGACGGCGCAGATGAGTTGAACTGAACCTCCATGTCTGCCTCAGTGTTTTGCATTCGCGTGTTCACTGAAGCTGGTCTGCACCAAACAAGGATATAAACATTGACAACTTGACATGCATGGAACATTCCAATAGAGGCAATATTAACAATAACAGTCAAGTAGGTGATTGTATATAATGTATGTATATACCACACCTGAACACTCTGAGCAAGCAACCCAGGAAAGATCGAAACGTTGGTCGTCTGTAGGTAAATTCACACTGTGGGAAGTAACCAAGAACAGAAATGACATAGCACCATCGAGGTTCATGAATGATAAAACAACAAACTCTAATCATCAACATTTATCAAGCAATTCTGAGACTGAACTCACCAGATTCAACAATGGTGCTTCAAGGGCTCTAAATGCTGGACTGTTGCGATCATTCAGGTCTTCTGTGAACGCAACCACAATGACAAACCCGATAACCACAGTTGGTGGAGGAGCTGCAGTTGTTACTACAGGAGCTCGAGTTGTAGCGTTGGGCGCTATGGTTGTAGCGTTCGGAGCCATGGTTGTAGCATTGGGCGCCATGGTTGTAGCATTCGGAGCCATGGTTGTAGCATTGGCTGCCATGGTTGTAGCGTTCGGAGCCATAGTTGTAGCATTGGGCGCCATGGTTGTAGCATTGGGCGCCATGGTTGTAGCGTTCGGAGCCATGGTTGTAGCATTCGGAGCCATGGTTGTAGCATTGGGCGCCATGGTTGTAGCATTCGGAGCCATGGTTGTAGCATTGGCTGCCATGGTTGTAGCGTTCAGAGCCATAGTTGTAGTGTTGGGCGCCATGGTTGTAGCGTTCGGAGCCATAGTTGTAGTGTTGGGCGCCATGGTTGTAGCGTTCGGAGCCATAGTTGTAGCATTGGGCGCCATGGTTGTAGCATTGGGCGCCATGGTTGTAGCGTTCGGAGCCATGGTTGTAGCATTCGGAGCCATGGTTGTAGCATTGGGCGCCATGGTTGTAGCATTCGGAGCCATGGTTGTAGCATTGGCTGCCATGGTTGTAGCGTTCAGAGCCATAGTTGTAGTGTTGGGCGCCATGGTTGTAGCGTTCGGAGCCATAGTTGTAGTGTTGGGCGCCATGGTTGTAGCGTTCGGAGCCATAGTTGTAGCGTTGGGCGCCATGGTTGTAGCGTTGGGCGCCATGGTTGTAGCGTTCGGAGCCATAGTTGTAGCATTGGGCGCCATGGTTGTAGCGTTGGGCGCCATGGTTGTAGCGTTCGGAGCCATAGTTGTAGCATTGGGCGCCATAGTTGTAGCGTTGGGCGCCATGGTTGTAGCGTTGGGAGCAGCTGTGGTAGTATTCCTTATATTTGTTTCTGCACAAAACATGAAAGTGAAAAAATATGAACAAAGAAACTATATAGAGTTTTACTGTTTGTTATGTGTTGTTTTTTAAACCAGTTTTCTCATTTGTAAGCATTCGGAATATCTTCTACTGTTGAGTGTCATAAGTAACATAACACGGCCATAATTTCCCGAATATAAGTAACATCTGACTACAATTGAGTATGTAAAATTGAGTCTGTAAAAATATATCATAAAGGAGGGGAAAAAGAATATTCATAATTTGCACTTTGGATATAAGACCCATTTATTTTCCCAGACTCCATTGCCAGTCAGACAAACCATCTGTGGATTTGTTCCTCCAGCTCTTGCCACTGAACCAATAATCCCACAATTACCCTTTCCTTCATGTTATTATCTTCCCATTCATTTTTGAGCTAAATCAAAATTTAGCAATATATGTTAAATAGTGGCATATTCATTCAATCATCTATAGTTCCATACCTTCTACATAGAGGTGTGTGACTCCTGTTTACTCACCAGTGACTCTGACAGAGTTAGTATCAATGGTAAGGTTGCCAGTGTTGTTGGGATTGGACGCAGTTTCCGCCAGAGATTCTGCAACACTTTCAGCTGCTGGGATTTCTGAAGATGGCGCAGATGAGTTGAACTGAACCTCCATGTCTGCCTCAGTGTTTTGCATTCGCGTGTTCACTGAAGCTGGTCTGCACCAAACAAGGATATAAACATTGACAACATGACATGCATGGAACATTCCAATAGAGGCAATATTAACAATAACAGTCAAGTAGGTGATTGTATATAATGTATGTATATACCACACCTGAACCCTCTGAGCAAGCAACCCAGGAAAAATCGAAACGTTGGTCGTCTGTAGGTAAATTCACACTGTGGGAAGTAACCAAGAACAGAAATGAGCAAAGCACCATTGAGGTTCATGAATGACAAAACAACAAACTCTAATCATCAACATTTATCAAGCAATTCTGAGACTGAACTCACCAGATTCAACAATGGTGCTTCAAGGGCTCTAAATGCTGGACTGTTGCGATCATTCAGGTCTTCTGTGAACACAATCACAATGACAAACCCGATAACCACAGTTGGTGGAGGAGCTGCAGTTGTAGCATTGGGCGCCATGGTTGTAGCAGTGAGCATTGTAACAGCAGTTGTTGCTCCTGGGGTTGCTGTTGAGGCTTGGGCTGCTGTTGGGTCTGGGGTTTCTGTTGAGCCTGGAGTTGCTGTTGATCCAGGAGTTGTTGTTGAGCCTGGAGTTGCCATTGAGCCTGCCGTTGCTGTTGAGCCTGGAGTTGCTGTTGATCCAGCAGCTGCTGTTGATTCAGGAGTTGCTGTTGATCCAGCAGTTGCTGTTGATCCTGGAGTGGCCGTTGATCCAGCAGTTGCCGTTGATTCCATTGTTGCTGTTGATCCTGGAGTTGCTGTTGATCCAGCAGCTGCTGTTGATCCTGGAGTGGCCGTTGATCCAGCAGTTGCCGTTGATTCCATTGTTGCTGTTGATCCTGGAGTTGTGCTTGATCCTGGAGTTGCTGTTGAACCAGTAGTTGCCGTTGATCCTGGAGTTGCCATTGATCCAGCAGTTGCTGTTGATCCAGGAGTTGCTGTTGATCCTAGAGTTGCCGTTGATCCTGGAGTTGCCGTTGAGCCAGCAGTTGCTGTTGATCCAGGAGTTGCTGTTGATCCTGGAGTTGCCGTTAATCCTGGAGTTGCTGTTGATCCAGGAGTTGCTGTTGATCCAGCAGTTGCCGTTGATCCTGGAGTGGCCGTTGATCCAGCAGTTGCTGTTGATCCAGCAGTTGCTGTTGATCCAGGAGTTGCTGTTGATCCTGGAGTTGCCGTTGATCCAGCAGTTGCTGTTGATCCAGGATTTGCTGTTGATCCTGGAGTTGCCGTTGATCCTGGAGTTGCTGTTGATCCAGGAGTTGCTGTTGATCCAGCAGTTGCCGTTGATCCTGGAGTGGCCGTTGATCCAGCAGTTGCTGTTGATCCAGCAGTTGCTGTTGATCCTGGAGTTGCTGTTGAGCCAGCAGTTACCGTTGATCCCATCGTTGCTGTTGAACCTGGAGTTGCTGTTGATCCAGCAGCTGCTGTTGATCCAGCAGTTGCTGTTGATCCTGGAGTGGCCGTTGATCCAGCAGTTGCCGTTGATTCCATTGTTGCTGTTGATCCTGGAGTTGCGCTTGATCCTGGAATTGCTGTTGAACCAGTAGTTGCTGTTGATCCAGGAGTTGCTGTTGATCCTGGAGTTGCCGTTGATCCTGGAGTGGCTGTTGATCCAGGAGTTGCTGTTGATCCAGCAGTTGCCGTTGATCCTGGAGTGGCCGTTGATCCAGCAGTTGCTGTTGATCCAGGAGTTGCTGTTGATCCTGGAGTTGCTGTTGAGCCAGCAGTTACCGTTGATCCCATCGTTGCTGTTGAACCTGGAGTTGCTGTTGATCCAGCAGCTGCTGTTGATTCAGGAGTTGCTGTTGATCCAGCAGTTGCTGTTGATCCTGTAGTGGCCGTTGATCCAGCAGTTGCCGTTGATTCCATTGTTGCTGTTGATCCTGGAGTTGCGCTTGATCCTGGAGTTGCTGTTGAACCAGTAGTTGCCGTTGATCCTGGAGTTGCCATTGATCCAGCAGTTGCTGTTGATCCAGGAGTTGCTGTTGATCCTAGAGTTGCCGTTGATCCTGGAGTTGCCGTTGATCCAGCAGTTGCTGTTGATCCAGGAGTTGCTGTTGATCCTGGAGTTGCCGTTGATCCTGGAGTTGCTGTTGATCCAGGAGTTGCTGTTGATCCAGGAGTTGCTGTTGATCCTAGAGTTGCCGTTGATCCTGGAGTTGCCGTTGATCCAGCAGTTGCTGTTGATCCAGGAGTTGCTGTTGATCCTGGAGTTGCCGTTGATCCTGGAGTTGCTGTTGATCCAGGAGTTGCTGTTGATCCAGCAGTTGCCGTTGATCCTGGAGTGGCCGTTGATCCAGCAGTTGCTGTTGATCCAGCAGTTGCTGTTGATCCAGGAGTTGCTGTTGATCCTGGAGTTGCCGTTGATCCAGCAGTTGCTGTTGATCCAGGAGTTGCTGTTGATCCTGGAGTTGCCGTTGATCCTGGAGTTGCTGTTGATCCAGGAGTTGCTGTTGATCCAGCAGTTGCCGTTGATCCTGGAGTGGCCGTTGATCCAGCAGTTGCTGTTGATCCAGCAGTTGCTGTTGATCCAGGAGTTGCTGTTGATCCTGGAGTTGCCGTTGATCCAGCAGTTGCCGTTGATAGTGTAGTGGCCGTTGATCCAGCAGTTGCTGTTGATCCAGCAGTTGCTGTTGATCCAGGAGTTGCCGTTGATCCAGCAGTTGCCGTTGATCCAGGAGTTGCTATTGATCCAGGAGTTGCCGTTGATCCAGCAGTTGCTGTTGATCCAGGAGTTGCTGTTGATCCAGGAGTTGCCGTTGATCCAGCAGTTTCTGTCAATCCAGGAGTTGCTGTCGATCCAGGAGTTTCCGTTGATCCTAGAGTTGCTGTTGATCCAGCAGTTGCTGTTGATCCAGGAATTTCTGTTGAACCAACAGTTGCTGTTGATCCAGGAGTTGCTGTTGAACCAGCAGTTGCCGTTGATCCAGGAGTTGCCGTTGATCCTAGAGTTGCCGTTGATCCAGCAGTTGCTGTTGATCCAGGAGTTGCTGTTGAACCAGCAGTTGCCGTTGATCCAGGAGTTGCCGTTGATCCTAGAGTTGCCGTTGATCCAGCAGTTGCTGTTGATCCAGGAGTTGCTGTTGAACCAGCAGTTGCCATTGATGCAGCAGTTGCCGTTGAGCCTGGAGTTACTGTTGATCCAGCAGTTGCTGTCGATCCAGGAGTTGCTGTTGATTCAGCAGTTGCCGTTGATCCAGCAGTTGCCGTTGATCCTGGAGTTACTGTTGATGATTGAGATGACACTTCTCCAATGGTTGCTGTAAAGCACATTGACAATAATCAATAAAGCTAAATTCAATTCACATTATGTTTTGTTTCTCTCCTCCTCGTTCATAAAAATCACTCACTTACCAAATAGTATCACAATAATGGTTATTAGCTGTCTGTTCCCCATCATGGCCGCCTCTTGAGTCTGAAATGTTGGAAAGTACAAGTCAGTACATGAAACTCTTTCACGTACAATTCATAAACAATTGTTCATAAAAAAGTAATTTCCATGTATTGTAGTTGCTCTGTCAATAACCAAGGACACTATGTTATGCCAAATAGAATATAAAACCAATCAAACTCCCATATTGTATCAAATAAAATATATTTTTCACAATTGACTTTTTCACCAATAGACACACATTTCATTCCAATTATATTTCACTTCATCAGTTAACATAAATGTGTGATAATGTAAAACAGCCGGTTTCATAATAAGTCTTTTTTGACACTGAGCATGAAACCCTCTAAATGTATTTAACAGTATTTCTGTGGAGGATTCACTCAACATAAACGTAGCCATTATTAAATGCAACTGACAGAAAATCTGTAGGTAAGTGTGAATCCATATTAAGTTTGTGATGTGACTTTGTTTTATATTGTTGGAGTCTAGCAAATATTGTAATAATTCAATGAGTAGTTAGCGCTGTACCACTGTATGAATGTGCAAAATAATCCATTAAAACTAAATGTCATCATATTTTTTCACGATTACATTTTTCGTGTATTTTAATGTCATTGTAAACATAGTCAAAGTCAACAACTGTTTTTAAAATGGAAAACATCAAACATTGAGATTTGTGATGATTGCAGTGCACGACAAATAAATATATAAATACCGAAGCATTGAAATCAGTAATTCAGACACTGTCAGTGTCTTAGGATAATCTTTAGACTCCAGAGTTAAACCTTCATCACACCTTTGTGCCACACCCAGATGCTTGTGGTGTTAAAAAGAAAACAACTAGTATTCTAACAAACTAACAGGATTGCTATTTCTCTTTAACACAAAATATGAAATGAAAATAAGAAAACATTTTCTTTAGTAAGTTGGAAAGAACAACCATTAAAAAAAAGGAAAGTCAATGTTACCCCCTAATTCAATGAAGCTTAGTTAAAGTTAAAACAATCAAAACAAGAAATAAAAAAATAAAAAAATCAATTCAAGGCTCAAATTAAAGCAGATTTCGTGTTATATTGGTAAAATCAAACCCTTTCAACACAGCCTGAAGACATGAAGTGTTAACAGTTGCTTGATAATTGTCTTCACCCCCACATAGCTAAAGGGTTGAATAACATGTAATTATCAAATCAAAGTTTTGTAATGTGCAATTTAATTGACTTAAAATCTATTGAATGTGAAATTCAACCACAGCATTTTTTCCCTCCGCATAGCCAAGAGGTTAAATAACACGCAATTATCAAATTAAAAATGTGTAATAAAATAAACAATACTACCATTTTATGTGAACTTCAACCACAAAAATGTACATACCCCAAAATCAGAGTGCACTGGGTTAAGTCCTCTGTGACTGTCCCTCCTGCTTCCTTATCCCTTATGATGCTGCCAACCTCCTTCAGGTCTCTTATATGTGCAATGCGTATTACAATAGTGTGACGTTTGACAAGATATCTTTGTCCAATATTTCAACACATCAGTGTCGACGAAATGAAGGAGGGAAAAAAAACTAAAAAAACAAGTACATGTTCATTGTCACAAGGCAGATCCGACCACTTTGTTCAGATACATTCCACACAAGTGGACTAACCAGTGTCAGAGATCTTGTCTGTTCAAGCTGCAGGTCCAGTTACCTGTCATGAGATTTAGTATATCGGTTAATTCACGCTCAGAGGGAAATGCAACAATCGTTCTTTGTTTTGTTGATTGCCAGACTTTAATCCAATTTTTAATTCTAATCCCACGACGGCTAAGAAAAACAAGACATCTAAAAAGCACACAACCGGCAACAATCAATTTTTTTTTCTTTTTACTACTGTCACCATGTTTAACACGTTTTATTGGTCAAGCTGTTGCACGGAAGTATTACAAAATGTATTTATAACCAGATTTATTGTGCCAACAACAAGCACTTGTAAAGTCGCTACTGAATCCTGCTGACAAGCATCAAACACATAGTTTGCGCTTGAATAAGTTAGTTTCTGTAAGCGGTTCAGGGTAATCATGCAAAGTGCAATGTATTCGGCAATGCAGGAAAGAAAGAAAAAGCACTATTGTGATTTCCAGTCCATCACAAACGCACAAATTCAGATTTCCTGATTCCACATCAGAGAAAAGTAGATTTTCAGTCGACAGTCGACCATTGCTTTTAAATTTTGGGGTCCTTTTCACCCGGCAGCACCGAGATGTCGAGTGTTTAGCACACAAATTCATCTTTTCATTCCTAATTCACTTCCTTCTTGGCGCTACCTCAGTGAGCATGTGGAAATATGAGGGTATTTTCTTCAAATGGAAACCACAATACAGACACAGAAATTCAGCTTGTAACTGGACGAACCACCGCACACGAAAGAGAACATCAATCAGTGCTCGGCTTTTCTTTCCTAATCCCTGCTCTCGCCAGCCATAGCATTGATGATGGCTGAGTAATTTGTTGCAGTGTAAATGACAGCTGGAGAAAGAAGGCAAAACAAATACATAGGAACTGGACTGTAATCCATGCTTTGTTTACCGGATTACTGCACTTCAGGTTGGAAAACATAAGTGCATTTAAGATTTTCTTTTTATTATTTTTAAAATTTGAAATCCCCCGTCGTAACTTTGGGAACTGAACTGATCAGCCGCTTCGGTGGAGCCGACAGTGTGGATGTGAAGCCCTTTATAAGTAAAGATGGATAGGATTGGATTGACTTTAAGCTCGAGGTCACATTCATCTAAACGCATCATGTGCTTTGGTAATGTGTGCTTTCTTTCAAGAATTTCCCGCATGGATTAATAAAGTTATTTTTGATTCTTTCTTCATCCGCTGGCCTGAGCTGTAACCTGCACATGTACATTTGGACTCATCATTCATGTTTGCAATGGTTTTCAGAATGAGTTCCTTTACCCAAGCAGGGATTTCTACCACAAACCAATGTTTTTCATGAGATGCTGCTTTGTTACTGCGAATGATGAAACGCATGGAAAAATAAAAGTTCTGTCTAGATTTCAACATCTGCTCTAACTGGCAGCAACAATGGACGCTGAAGGAAGTCGATCACCAGTTAGCAGGGAAACCAGTTGATCCGTAACACTGGTCTCCAGTGCTAAAATGCTCAAATCCGTCCAAGTTCTCTTGGAAAACAATCATTCAGTCAAATGCTTACAAACTTAATTTTGATCTGTTTGTTACTAATTGTGACATGACCACATCGTATTTACAATAATCACACATGAATATCGGGGATGTTTATGCCAAGTAAAGAACGTAAAGCAAGTTGCAGTCATAAAATCGACTTCTTCCATCCGCATTCAACTAGTTTTGCCTGACGCAAAGTCCCGGATGTATGGCCCACAACATTGAATTTGAATGGAGAGAAATAAGTGAATCTGAACGTGAGAATGAATTAAGGAGCTGAATTTTTCAATTGAATGAAATAGTTTCAATTTTATATGTGAGACACTTTCAAACCAAAAGATTCCATTTCAAATTGAACCATTCAGATTTAAAGGATTCAAATTGACTTTCTACTGCCATGATTTGTCGCACACACGAGTTTGAGTCTGCCGTCATTGTGGTTTCTTCGAGAGAAAGTGATGAGGAGCTTTGAAGGTTAGGTGACATCAGGAGTCACAGTCTAAGTCAAGTGTATATTCACAACAGTTCAGACTGTAGACAGGTGTCCAGTCTGGAGATACAGACAAACAAAGCTGTCGTCGTGTTTGGAACCTTCACAGTCTGACGCAGTGCAAAAGGTGAATCTGTTGTTTTTGTTCTAGCTACTGATAGATTAGTTTTTTTTTCCTGGTTGCTTGTCGGTCCTTCTGGGTGTGTCATGGATATGTCAGGTCTTTGTAGTGAGTCATTGTTAAGTCAAGACGTGAATAAAATGTCAGGAGGATTTTCTCGGAAAAACAAAACTTCGGGGAGGCAGAATACGCAGGAATCAGACTGGGTGCGATGACAAAGGTTTAAGACAATTTTATCACATGGAACTGCAGAAACATGAATTTATGGAATGCAAAAATCTCTCGCAAGAGAAAGTCAGCCTCAAAACAACTGGATGGAAAATCTAAACTATAAAAGGGCAGTGAGGAAGTTCATCCCGACACATTTCTGTTATAATAAAGTGAAACTGAGTCAACACAGTGCCGTGCTGTCCGCTCATGAATTAATATCATATAATCTCACAAAGTCACGCATTAACAAGTCAGGAATGTTCTGGCTGCAGCAGCAGCAGTGGTGCTTTTAGAGAGATGGAGTCACATGAGTCCATATTCCCAGCAGTGACGTGCAGTCAGGGTAGGCAGAGCCTAGCCAAGGCTGAATTGAAATGAATGAAATATTCATTGTGATTATTTGTTTTAATTATAATAAAATTAATTAATTATTTTTCCATTTTCAGTAGCTTATTGTTACCTATGGATTTGAAGGTGTCAGCATATTGTGCTTTTCATAGCCCAAATGACTCCTGGTATGGCAGAGAGGCTGCACAAATCCTGCGCTCTTACTGTGAAGGCCACCCCCCTCCTGAAGGCACACTGCTGCTCTGTCTTTGCCGATCATATCCAGTGTGAGGATATGTTTGCTCATGCACAGTCAGCTCCCCAATAAGAAAATCATTTACGTTAAAAGGCAGATCGCTATGCTGCCTTTGGACGCAACCGTGCCATGCTAAATGCTATACACAGTTCACAGTGCATTAGTGAAGTGATTTAGTGCTGCAACATGCCCTGGCTAGTTGGCGGGTTAACAGGCAGGATTTTCACAACTTTTTTTTGAGGAAAAACAGCAGCTTTTAAAAGATGGGAGACCAACGCCTCAGCTACCAGGCCTTCAGTAAAGGAAAGGTCCTAAAATTGTTTGTACCCCCGTGTGGATTTGGGGTGCAGCTATAGTGGTTTCAGCACCATGGACAGCGCTGCCATCCCAGTTGTTTTCATTTTCTCCATGTTTTTGTGTTTCCAGTTTAAACAACGGACGCGCCAACATGTCATGAGCTATATCTTGTTGGGAGAGTATGGCGACTGCTCTTGAATAATTGTTCAAGTTTCTTTAATGGTGTTTAACGATCTTGAATTTGTCAGAGTAACACTTGCCAGCCATAACATATTGTAGCGTCATGGAGCCGATTGCTGCAATGCATTATGGGAGTTGTTTGGCAGGGTTTCAAATGTCTTTATTTGGGGTTATAATCGGCTTGTTTGTGTTGATGATGAGTGTGTTTTGTTTTTGTTGCTTAGTTCGTGTAGTGAGTTCGTATTTTGAAGTTGCCAACCAAGAGTGAAGAGGGTTTTGTGTGTCAGGTGACCCTGCCATGGTGCGACTATTTGTTGCGTCAAAATAGGTTTAAACAGTTTAATTTGTTAATGCGATGGCATCTGTCCACCCAACTGCACGCCCCTGGTTCTCAGTGGCTCTGATGTAAAAGATATATCTATTCTTGACTGAGTTCCTGAAATGAATGTGTGTTCTTGTCTCTTCATCTCCCAGGAATTTTAAGTTTCAGTTTGTGGTGTTGGTCCTACACTTTTCAATTGTTGATGTTGATGTCAAACTGATCACAGTGTATTAATGTAAATTAATTGTCACTAAATGTGGGGAAAACAAACTATCTAGTAGAAGGTGGTGAATTTAACGTGCGAGGGAAACTCAGTGTTTGGGTGTCGTGTTGGATGAAAAGTTAAAGTGGATATCACAATAAAATCTATTAAAGTAAATATGTGAAAAACTATTGCCATATTATACAAAGTAAAGGAATTGTTGGATGACAAAGTACTGTGTAAGTTTTATAACCCTCTGATTGTTCTGTATTTGATTTACTGTGTTGAAGTTTGAGGAAATGCCAGTTACTTTTCTTGTTAGAGAAAGGAGTCATAAGAATAATCAGCCGGAAAAAATGAAGATTATAGTATTCTGCAGATAATGTATAAGACGCAAAAAGGAATTTTATCATAAATGTTCAAAATACATTGGCAAAAAGAGAAAGTAACTATAACTACAAGGAAGGGACATTTTCAAAATTAAAAATAATAAAGTTTCGCACTAAAGCAAAGTAATGTTGCATTTCACGAAAAAGGGTCCAGTTATGTAATAATCTAGACAAGGATGCAAAAGACACAAAACACACCGTAAGGTTTTATTGAAATACAATGAAACGTTGTTGAAGACTCAAAGTGTTTATGTATTTATCCTATTTTTTAGTGAGTGTTTTGTTTGATTTGGTTGTTTTTTGACATATATAAATCACTCTGACACAATTGAGAGTAGCTCTATAAGCCCCTCAAAAGTTATGGTTAATTTGTTCAATATTTGCTGTAAATTCTTAATGGAACATTTGAAAAGTTATGTTCTTTAATGTATTCTAAACTTTTGTTCGGGATTGTATTGTATTAAATTGTTAGTTTGGGGGATTTTCACAATGAATGAAATAGTAGTTTCTTGGGGGAGAACAGATTGAAGTCAATACAAGCCCTTTTTTTTGGTTATTATTTGCCGTGTTTGTTCATCTTAAAACAGTTTGTATGGAAAAGAGTCATCCCCATTTGAGGCGTTGTCGAGCCGTCATCTCTGTCACAGTTACAGCTGAACCCTCAACCTGAGCGTCGGGTTGAAGGGGACACGTTCGACACTGAATCAGCAGGAATCAAATTTGATCTTTTTGTTGCAGAGGTGGCTACTGATGCAAATAAGTCTCAAATGTCTTCAGGGCCGATAAGCTCAGCGACGAGACGCTGCCTGGTATGTCTTAAGTTGTACCGGTGGTTTCATTTGAATGGTTTGTTTTCTGCCCTTCGAGAACGTGCTCATCAACAGGGGATGTGTTTGTGATAGCTGTGGAATGCTCCTTTGTGTGATCTGGGACATCTGAAACCCTAGGTGTGGCCTGTGTGGCAGTCACAAATATGTTTGTGAGGGTTTTCTTTTTTTTTTTTCAGATTTAAGCAGGTTTCCTGTCCAGATACTGTGTTTGCCAATGATCACAGAGCCTCATTGGGCTGCGGAGACAGTTGGTGTTAGGCTGGTTTGGGTGCGTTCTCAGAGAACAGTCCACCATGAGAAAAAGCATCTTGATCACTCACGGTGGATGTTTTGAATTCTCTCTATTGAATCAATAGGTTTGATGTTCCTCCTTCAATTTCCTTGTCTCACGTCTGTCTAAGCCAGATGCGACTCCGCCGTCATTTAATTTGCTCCTATGGGCGAGGCCACTGCGTGCGTTTGGTCTGTATTAATCGTCACTGTGACGTGGCTGAGTGGTTCAGTGACCTTTTGTGTGGCAGTGGGAACCATTTTTGAGTTATTGCTGGCAATCTCAATATGCGTTGTGACTTTCAAGAGCTGTGTGGTTGAAAGGAAGCCAAGAAAATACATAGCAACAATAAAAAACACTTTCTGTTTTTACACTCTTTTGGGATTTGCTTCTCCTACTCATGTGTCCAAACCTTTTCTTGGAGATGTAAATGAGATGAAATATACAAGTAATTGAGCATCACTGGTAATGAAAGTAGAGTTTGTGCACATTCAATAACTATTTATTTTTCCTATATTATGTTCCACATATTGTACTTATGGAAACAGATAAACAAACAGGCCGTGAAAAGAATCACAGTTGATAGATGAAAGTCGTGACTTTCCATTTTCCTTGAGGTCATCTGGTACCAATGGGGGGACAAAAAGAAAAAAAACACTTCAGAGAGTTCTATCTCTTTTATTCATAGTTAAGCCTTTGACTTTAACCCTTTAGGGGGCATTTGGCCAGTTCCAGTTTTTAAAATGGTGAGAAAGCTTAAAAAACATGATAGTGGATGACACTATGTGTTGGTTCAGATGAAAGTAAAAGATTATGAATGTTTTTTAGTTGTTTTTTTTATCCAGTGCAAATTTCATCCTATTTAGAGATTTGTTTCTTATTATATTGTCATTCAGGTAAATAATGTTTAATAAATCCTTCAAGTCCTTGGAAGGAATGCAAACCGTTTTTTAAACAGATTACATTTCTTGTTGCAGTAATACAATTGAGTACAAAGACTGTTGTTCTTAAAATGAATTATTTGTTATGCCAGTGATTTAATGCCTTAATGATTTTTTTTCATTAAGAAAAAAACAACAACTTGCAGAGCAAAATCTGTGATCATTAATCATAGACGGGCTGGAAAACGCTGATAAGCGTGCTCTACTGAAACAACTTGGTTCAGATGTTCAACCAATTCAGCAGTGTATCATATACGTTATGTAGAAGAAACAAGGTGGGTCAATAGAATGTGGTCTGGTAACTTTGTCTCAAGCCCTCACTTGTCTGTCTGTCCTTCTCTTTTCTCCCTCTGACGCACACACACACACACACACACACACACACACACACACACACACACACACACACACACACACACACACACACACACACACACACACACACACACACACACACACACGTTCTCTTACATAAAATATTCCAGCTCTTATCTACTTGCAGATGTGACGTTCCTGATCCAGTCTGAACATTCAGAAAAAGAGCTGGACTACAATGAACCCAATGCTTACGTCACAAAATCTAAAAATGGCAGCACGTCCACAATGCTCATATTAGATCTCACGCATAAACTCACTTAAAATGACTCTTTCAGTCAAGATGAAACTTGATTTGAACGGCATTTATATTTAAGCCTTATTCTTCTGGATGGAGGTACACTTGTCAGACAATATCGACAGTCAATACAGTGACAATGACCGTCGATTGTAAATGATTAATTAGAAATAAGCATATGACATGTTTCTTTGGGTACGAATGTGCCAAGTACTGCAAGATATGGCTCACTTTACCCCCGTCACGTTCTCATGATCGAACGACACATCCTGTTTGGTGACAATTCCTTCCATATCAGCGCCACCATCTCATGATGACTCAAAGTATCCATGACACGACAGCATGAAAAAGTAAAAATAGATTTTCCAGTCGCTTGCGATCAGAATAGCAAAATAAGAAAGAGCACCAGCTTGGAAAAATGACTGACAGCATGTCTTTGGAGTTTAATTAGCTTTGAAATGTGCGTAATATCAAAACACACTAACCGGTTTCTTTTGTTTGTATATCATTAAATATCTACTTTATTTAAAGCGTCATAGTGACATGATCTGAATGATGGAACCATAAATAATCTTACATTAATACTGATTGTTTAAAGGTTTAGTTTAGTGTTTTGTTTTGTGCACGGTGGTGCGAGATGTTATAGATGTGAATATGACAGTTTCAGAAATGACAGTTATATTTTGTATATACAAATATTTTCACATTTCTCCTGTTGTTCTTTATAGAATCTGCATTTTCTCACTTTAACTTAAGCAAATGAGTTGACTGAGTGTTTATAACATTTACCAGATACTTTACAGAAGTATTTGTATTCAAATAATCGATGACAGGACCTTTGCCATTTCTGCATTGAAAATACATGCTTGCTGTGTAATGCTATCAGTGCAGGCGGTACTATATCATTATCCAATGGCGACTCTATGACTTTCCAGTAAACGCATGTCGATGCTGACAAGTACTGTAAATGCATGTCTACACTGACAAGTAAAGGACTGGAGGTCTGAAAGATAAGCAGAGCAAAAAATTCCAGTTATTCAAAAAAGTTTCAATGGAAAAAGAAAGTGACTTCATCACATGTGTCCCTCGACTCAGTTACAACTGAACAGGGGCTTCAGGGTGTTTTGAAGAGAAGCAGAAAAACACAATTGGTTTTAGCGAAGAGCAGCGAGAAAATAGTTTTCTGAAGAACATCCAATCGTCTCTCTACAAATGTCCTCAGCATATCTATCCTTCTATAAATAGACTTCAGGAAGTGAACAAACACTAAAAAAAGTGCACAAACAAAGGTGGACAGTAGAGTCTGATTTTTTTTTGCTGTCATTTGATTTTTTTAAATCTATTTATTTTCTTAAAGATCAAACAAAACAGTTAAACTTGCAACTAACGCAACCTGTCCAAATAGACATAGCCTTGAATCTGTTATTGTTGTTTTCCACATTATTTTCTTTTGATAATAAATTATTGTTTTTCAAAGTCAAATTGTATTTTGTTCTGGCTTATTTTTTTCCCTTAAAAAATAACTCGAGGAATCAGCATTAATATATGTTTGTTTCTTCTTCTTTTTCTTTTTTTTTTAGAGCTGATACTTGCACGTTTCTTATTGGCATGGCCTTTCCAGGTACTTAATAGTACATTAGGGACATTAACTCATCCAGAACGCTGCAGCCAGAGTTGTCACCAACACAAAGAGGGTGGAGCACATTGCACCCCTGCCCCAATCCCTGCACTGGCTGCCTGTGTCTCAAAGGTCTTTCTTCAAAAACATACTTCTGGTCTATAAAGCTTTGAATGGCCTCGGGTCGAAATACATCTCAGATTTTCTTGTTGAATATAAAACCTCCAGACCGCTGAGGTCCTCAGGATGTTTACTCTTAATAAATCTCTTACCTTATTTATTCTACTTTTCTTCATTATTTGTTTTAATGCATTTCTTTAATTTGTTTTAAAGCTTTAATGTATTTTTTCTATTAATATATCTTTGTAAAGTCTTACTGTATTTCTTTCATTTCTTTGTAAAGCACAGTGAATTGCCCTGTGTTTGAATGGTGCTCTACAAATATATTTGCCTTGCCTTAAATATACAGCCAAGCCATGTCAAGTTTTACTTTAAAAGATTTCTGTAAAGTTTTTGTATGAGATGTTTATTTAAACAGATGAAACAATTGTGACTACAACCACAATGGGCTATAAAAATATTATGAGAGGTACTTGAAGTTTTTGTGCATTCCAGCACATATTTTAAAGCATGTTGCTGTCATATTAAAATGACATAAAGTGCACTCTTCACCTATTCAACACACCCTGACATGCTTTACATGCCATTTCCTGGTAGAAGGTGTCATTTCATCAGCTATGCCGGAAATGTCCTACATTACAGCACTGCCATTGTTGTGACACAGCCACACCTGTGGTTTGTAAACTACATACTTTTTTGTGGTCTGAAGCTCAGATTAATATAAGGTGTTGTTCAGTGTTTCGGTCAATTCCATTCTTCTCGTCACCGTTTAGCCCTATATATAAATATGTATATATATATAGATATAATCTGGATTACGTCTGATTTATATTTTTATATTTATACTTTTATTAAAATTGAGCATCTATCTATCTATCTATCTATCTATCTATCTATCTATCTATCTATCTATCTATCTATCTATCTATCTATCTATCTATCTATCTATCTATCTATCTATCTATGTTGTTATAACTACATTTCCCACAATCCCCTGCTATTCTGAGTATGGAAGCTCGTGAGTCCAACCTGGATTATTTCTCCATACGCGCTCCGGTCGGCCGCTCTTAAAGGAGACGCGTCCAATTCGGGGCCGCCGTCAGTCAAACATAAGGTATGCTACAGCTTTAAGAAGTCAATAACGCGTTGTGTTTGTGTAATGACATTTCTCCTGGAATATAACTTTTCCAACCAAATAATGCCGTCCATGAATGACCGGACGATGCTGGGAGGTTGACTCTCGGCTGGTTGAACTTAGTCCGGTTTGGGCCTGCGACGTTAAACTGTTAATTAACTACATGGCCTCGGCTGATAACTAAAGTCTCTACAGGAGATAATAATAATATTATTATTATTAATAGTAATAATAGATGTTAGATAGATAGCAGCATGGACTCTGGGGGGAACGAGCTTCCAGGTGTGCGTGTGGACAACACGGCCGCCGTGAACTCATCCCCGGACTGGACTGAAGCGTCCAGCGGGAGGAGGAGAAGCGGTAGGCGGCCAAGCACTGCGGTGACCTCCCGGGACGCGCTCGGCACACATCGTGTGTTACGAGCCAGGGCAGTCGTTGCACCTGACGGGGGAAACGGCTCACCGGACAGCACGCGCAACAAAAACCCTCCACACATGCAGCACTGCGTTGGGAGAGGTGCGGGATCGAGCAGCAGAAAAGCGCCGGTCACGCAGTGAGTGCATGCCCAGAAACACGTCAAGCATTTCAATGACTTGTGCAACAGCAACATAACTTCATTCCTTACAGGAAGGACTTGAGATAACACGAGTCGAGAATCTCTGCAGGGGGGAAGTGCTTGCCGGATTAGTAAATCGCGAGGGTTTCTTAAAGCTGTATGGTCACTAGGCGTTAAAACAATTTAATTCAATTCAATTCAACTTTATTCATACAGCACCACATACAACACAGCCATGTCAGGTGCTTTTTGACACACAGAGGGCCAGCAAATCCAAACAACACACTTTGGTTAAATTTAATGCATTTTGCTCTCGTGCCTGCTTCTCATCCTTGTCTGGTTCATCAACAGAGCTGAGCAAAAGAAACCCAGAGACAGTAAGAGTAAGAAACATTTGATCATTGTGAGATTATTAGCTCTATATCACAAATCTGCCACTAATACTTGTGTATGCTGACATTCTCAGTATCCAAACAGGATGTCAGGCCAAAGACATCCAAAAGTAGAAAGGATAAAGTGAGATTACACTCTAAATCACCAATAACAACATTGAAGAGTGAGACGGAGACAGCAGCTTCATCTTGTGGTAATTGTCCCAAATATTATTCTCAAAGAGTCAGAAATGCCTTTGCTGTACTGATAATAAATTACCATGCATGTTGCCTGTGTTTGTTAAGGAGAAGATGTCCATGATGCAGAAGGAATTAATGCAAAGTAAGTCATAAAAAAAGACTCATATTTCCTCGTCTTAACATTTCTACCAAACAAAAAAATTAGGAGAGCATGACAGTCCCGGAATTTAGTGAAATAGAATTAAGGTGAATACTAACAAACCATAACACCATATATAATTAATTAGCTTTTTGCTATTTTCTTCTTCTTCTTCTTCTTCTTCTTCTTCTTCTTCTTCTTCTTCTTCTTCTTCTTCTTCTTCTTCTTCTTCTTCTTCTTCTTCTTATTTTACTTTCTTCATCTACTGCACAAACTGATGCATTTTTGACGGCCTAAACATGCTCAAACCATCATGAATATTTACACATGTTGGTTAACTATTATAAATGTGATGGTCATTGTGCATGTGAAGTAAATTTGGTCATTGTCGTAACGTCCCCAGTGGGAAGCCGAGGTGCCGCACGTCGTTGCCACAAATGGAGGTCAAGAAAGAAGAGTCTGACCAAGAAGAGGAAGATGAAAAGGGCACTGAGAAAGAGGGCAGTGCCCAGGCTGTTGTGCAAATCGAGGATGGAGCGGGTGATAATGCCGAAACAAGCAGGAAGTAAGCCGACTGTATGATAGCAGGATGCTTCCTGCTGGTGCAACTTTTTATTTCTCTTGAACAACATTATTACACAGCAACAGTGTGATTGACATCTCCATGCTGTTATAATTACAGGTCTCTATTGACAACTATTTAATCATTCATAAACAATCATGTATTGTGTTTATTTTTACTGGGGTTTTTTTATCACACCTATACAACAGTGCAAGTCATTAGTGAGTCATAGCAAACTGGTTTGAATTGACGTCAGGTTTATATTAATTTATATTCTTTGGTTTAGTTTATTTCGTTCGTTGTAGAAACAACAATTCCATTCAATACAGACCAAAAGTTTTCAAATCCCTGAATGAACAGGAGCAGAAAGATTAAACTTGTATACTCTGCCCCTTTATCACAAATCATTTTCTATTGAAAATTAAAAGCAAACAGCAAATAACAAACTGCAACAATGACTATAAAGTCAGAGAGGCCTCCAAAGCCAACTCTCACTTATATCAGCATTTTATTTTAAAAAAACAAAACAAAACAAAACACTTTCTCCTTTGTCATTTATTTGTGTTTCAATATTCGCCTTGTTTTAATCAATCATCTAAATCTAGCATGTTTTAGAATCTTTTCAGTCCTTGTCTAGATGGTTCCAACACTAAATCCTTTTTGCTGAAATGCAACGTTCCCTTCCTGTCGTCCTAAACAAGATTTCTGTTCTGTTTTGAAAATGTCAATTCTTTTAGGCGAAGTCGACGACATGAAAAAGCTCCTCGGCAGCCAAAGCGAAGGTAACCAGCAGTTGTCGTGTTTTTTTATTTTTTATTATTATTATTATAATAATTATTATTATTATTATTTTGGATTAGAAGATGGGAGCTATTTTTGTCCTCAGAAAGAAGCCACCAGTTCAGTACGTCCGCTGCGAGATGGAAGGCTGCGGGACCATCTTGGCACACCCACGTTACCTGCAGGTGCGTCACTGGCGGGCCTCACAATGAAAAACCGTTGTTGCGTGACATTCTTGCCGTCTGCGGTTTTCAGTACTGGAGTCACAACAGGTTGACGTTCTGGAACCACAAATTGACGGGCACCTTGTCAAATGTTTTCACAATTGAACATTTGGTCAGGGGTTGGAAACATTTTTGCAGTTTGATAGAAACTCCCTGTACTCATCACAACTGGATGACTTTTCACACTGCTGTTTATTGCAAGTGAATTACAGGAAGACTGGGATGTTTACTGTAAGATAAATGTGTATAAGTACTGATAAAGACCTAATCTTTGTTGGTAAAATATGTTTAATCTAAACTCCTCTTTTATTTCCTTGTCTAAGCATCATATAAAATACCAGCACCTGCTGAAAAAGAAGTATGTGTGTGATCATCCGTCATGTGGACGCTTGTTCCGTCTGCAGAAGCAGCTGCTGCGCCATGCCAAACACCATACAGGTGATTTTTTATTTTTATTTTTATTTTTTTTTTTTAAATAACATGACTGTATCAACCCATTGATTCATCATGTATCATGTGGCACATTTTGCAATGACGGTCGACAGACTCTTAAAAAAGCTGCTGGAGTTGCCTTGACGAACAGCATACCGACTAGTAACCTGAAACTGCTGTGTTGGACTTCCTTGTTCTATCAATACATTCTCGAAAATCTGTCTGCAGATCAAAGGGATTACATCTGTGAGTACTGTGCCCGTGCGTTCAAGAGCTCCTATAACCTGGCCGTGCACAGGATGATTCACACCGGAGAGAAACCAATACAGTGAGTGACAGATTCATGTGTGTTTAAGAAATTAAATTTATTTTTGACACACCTCTGTTCCTCATTCACGTTTACACTTCCTTGTAATAAATTGATGTGTTTTCCTGCATGTCTTTGTTTAATATGAATATATTAAGTTAGTTTCTTCTCAAAAAGAAAACATGACAAGCACATAACGTTTGATAATGGCAAAACACATGAGCACATCAGATACAAAAGTGTAAACAACACTCAACTTTTATCATCACAATATGCATGTTGTCCCATTTTTATTCTTCTGTGATTGAAAATGTAAATACGTCCCCAATCAATGTCCTATTTTAAGAAGAAACAATAAAGCAAACGGTCTAAGGTGGTCTTCACAACTTCATCTCAGAAACCTTTCATCAATCTGTCTGTAATCTCAGACAGTATTGATGCACTGTGGATTATTTTTCGCTTAGTTTACAACTACATATTTCCTTCATAAAATCTTAACATGTAGGTCTTTTACCTGTCACCAGGTTGATTATCGCAGCTCTATTTAAGTATATGACAAGAATAAGTCAGCTTTCTTTGCACTGTGACAAAATAGCAAGAGTCATCGCAGACGCTCGAGCTGACTTGTAACTTGTGCTTTATCTCCACCTTGTGGCAGATGTGAGATCTGCGGTTTCACCTGCCGTCAGAAGGCGTCTTTGAACTGGCACATGAAGAAACACGACGTGGAAGCCTCCTACCAGTTCTCTTGCTCCATTTGTGGCAAGAAGTTTGAGAAAAAGGACTCGGTTGTTGCCCACAAGGCGAAGATCCACCCCAAGGTGCTCATCGCCGAAGCCATGGCGGCGAACGGCGGCTCGGTGATCAGGACTTCCGCCCCTGTCGTCGTCCAACCTGAGCCACCGGCCATCAGCCAGGAGCAGCAGAAAGTGACGGATGGCATACTCACGCCGCTGCAGCAGGTGACGTTCCCACCCGTCACACAGGCTCAAGTTGATCTGACTCCGGATCAGTTCCTCCAACTGGGCCCGCAGGCGCCACACCCTCAGCAGGCCCCCGCCCTGCTGCACCTCGCCGCCGCCCCGCCAGCCCACCTCTACCCCGGCCCTCCTCAGCTCATCCAGCTCTCCCCGCTGCCGAGCAGCACGGTCACATCCACCGGCTCCCAGAGCACCCTCCTCACCCTCAGCCCCGTGAGCTCACTGGCGCCAACACGCGTCGCGCACTGGGAGGGCACGGCCCACGGCGACACGCAGACACCAGGGGAGGGCGTGCTATGGGACAGAGTGGTGGTGGGCGAAGACGTTCGGCATGCAGAGGAAATTATCTGGGAGGGTAGCGAGGAGAGGAGGAAGGAAAATGATGGCATTGTTTGGGAGCCGGAGGGAGAGAGACACATTCTCTTGCAGTGCGCTGAAGTCTCCGCAGATAATTTGATGTAGAGCCGCAGACTAAAAAACGACATCAATACAAACTTTTATTTCAGGGAAAAGCAAAGTCCTGAAGGAGTCTATACGTGGAAATTGTAGATTTTTGAAATGATGAAAGTTGTTTTCCTTGTATCACAGTAGTCTCAGTTCAGGGAGTATAGTATATTTTTTTAATGTGGCTTATATTCCCTTATTACACCACTTAATCATATTTTTAAATATTTATTTATCATGTAAACATGTGTTTGCATGTATTTTAGAGACCTAAAAGACTGAAAGTAAATCAAATTGACTATGCATCTGCAGGTGGTGAGAGAAAAACAATGGCGGATGCGCTCACTGATTTGAAAGTTTTGTTCAATACTGCCTCCATCCTCAGACCAGACTATAATGTACCTGTCACTATAATGGTTTGTCACTGTAATGCAGTCAGATGTATCATATTCAAATATGTACGTCAACAGTAGAGTTTGTCTCTATGCACCTCCACCTAAGCGCTTATAATCTTTATTTAATACAACTTGTTTTCAGAGTAACTCATTAAAGAGTTTAGATTCCACCATTGATTACCGGTTTGTTTTTTCACCCTATCCCTCAAGGTCATACATGACTTTTTATGTGCAATCCTATTTCCAAAATGGGATGAGCTCATTTTTTTAAAAATGTAGATAAAAACAATATGTTAGGATTTGTGAATCTCTTCATATCATATTCACTTAAAGAAAACGGAGACGCCAAATGGGATGTTGGGATACTTTGACCATTTTGTAAAAAGTATTTGTTTTTGATTTTCATTCATTCATCCAGCTTTGACTTCAGTGACCACAATTCATCCCATAAAACTTCAGTGGCACAACAAGCAGCAGGAAAAGTAACTGATGGTCCAGTAACAAATCATTACACTGTTTATATTTACAACATCACAACTCTTAAAATCAGGGCTGTATTGCAAACACTGCTTGATAAACATCAGCAAATCATGAAATGGAAAGAAAACAATCTTGATGAAGTGAAATGAGTCAGTTATCATAAAGTACACTTATATAAATCAGTATAGGTATAACTGGAACCACTTTCTAATGCAGTTTTCTAACTCAAGACAAACACTGGCAATGATATCACCTGGTGGTACAAAGTGGTATTACATGACTTAAGGTTATGATCAGTTGGCCAAGTTGTCTTCAAGATGTGTTGTCAACATTTCCACTCCCAATAAGAAATATCAAATCATTGCCCTACAATTTTCATATTCAGCCATTCTTCGTTGACCAATTTATACTGGTAAAGATTGTACTAACCACCTGGAGGTGAAAGCATGTGACAGGTGAGCAGCCCATCACAGGGCTAACACTAAGACTGACCGCCACACAAAGTCAAGTTGACACCTCCAAGCAATGTTTGAGTCCCCAGTTAGCTTCAAATGCACGTCTGTAGACTGTGACTTTGTGGGGAAAAAAATAGAAAAGAAATCCACACAAACACAAGAAGAACATGTTAAATCCTCTTAAAAAGTGAGAAGTGGGACTCAAGATATTCCTGAACCATCACCCCCATAAAGCATGCTGGAAAGGGTGAAGATCAGAAAACACACCAGTCCTTTATAGAGGGACAATGAGGCAAACAAGCACCGACAGATACACAAATACAAATAGAGTCACACTTTTGGGGCGATTTAGGGTCAAGTTAATTTAAATGGCCTTGTGGGAGGAAGCCGTAGCACAAATTTATGCAGGTTTATGTTGTTCTGGGTTTTTTTGTATTGATGCTGCTTTGGAATAAAAGTTCGTTTGAACAAAGTTTTTCTGTCAGGAATATTTATTGAAGCGCTTCAACAGACACACAAAAGCAGAGTCGCTGATGTGTCTGCACTGAGTGCCTCGTGCAGAGTTTGGTCTGAGCGTTTTGAGAAAGACAGAAAGGAGGGGGTGAGCACACGGGGGTGAGAACCATTGCTGGTTCCCATCCTTCTGCTGCAGCTGGGCCGAAGCGAAACGATACATATGGCCGCTGAGCCCGTAGATAAGGACAGCACAGATACAAAAAAAAAAAACATTTGGGCAGGATCCTGAGAAAACGTAGAATCCTTCAGTGGCATATAATAATTTCCCATAACAGTGTGGGTTGCTGAAACTGATTCAACTTGACTATAGATACATTACACAACTTGTACAGTGAACACATCACTAGTGCACTGAGACATAACCACACACATTCACACCTATGATAATTAGCCTCAAATGGCAAATTTTGGATTGTGGGAAAAAAACATAGACATAAAGGGAGAAGGAACAAACACCACAGGTATACTCTCACTGTGAGGTGAAAGTGCTTATTTCTATGCATTGTGCTGCTTTCTGATGGACGAAACAGCAAAAATGTTCTGGGGAAGCAGAAGCTGGAGAAAACCCACACATGGAAAGGAGGCATATGAAGAGACGTAATGAAGTCCGACCCAGACTTTTGTGAGAAGCTACATTATGTCCATTAATAATAATAATAATAATAATAATAATAATAATAATAATAATAATAGGAAGAAGAAGAAGAGTGGTCCATAGTTTTCTTGTTTTGTGGGCGTGTTTGTCAACAGTTTGCACGAGCTCCCTGTGCACGCCTGTTTTTCACCTGGTTTCTACAAACATTTCAAAAACAACTATATCTGTTCATTAACTCCATCCTGCAACCCTGGAGGTATATGATAGATGGATCATAAAATTGTGATACCAGTGAAAGATTTTTTTTTCCAACTGTGGATGCTTTTTTTTTATTTTATTTTTTTTACATTTTTCTGAAGTTTTGGTCAGGACATGTTCTGACCTGTTCTGGTCAGAATATGTTTACATGGTACACTCCTCGTGGTTTTCCCACAGCAGCCCTCCAGTAAACACAGTTCTGTCTCTATTTGAGGAAGGATGGGTGGGTCGCGCGCTGACGTTGGGGAGGGCCTCGCGTGCGTCCCCCTAAAACGCCCCCGTTTGCCTGCGGAACCAATTAAATCCCCCTCAGGCTGGGCGCAAGCCAGCATGAGCACGGACACAAACACGCTCCGGTAACGGCCCACCGCGAGGACCTCTCCGCTCCGCCCTCACGCCGCCGAAACAACCGGGAACATCCCGTCGAGGACGAAGTGGAAGCGGCTCCGCGTTCCTGCCAGAGTTTACGGGGCAGGGAGTCGGACGGAGGAGGAGGTGGTGGTGGCGGGGACGGTGTCCATAAACAGGGCTGCTGAGTGCTAATGGCAGAGCAGGACGAGCAGCGGATAACCGAGCTGGACGCGCCGGTGCCGCCGGCCCGGTCGCGGACGGGCAATGCGGTGGCTCTCGCCCGGCTCCTGCACCACGAATGCAACCGTCTGCTCCAGCTATACGTGAGTCCTGAACTCCAGCCCTTCACCCCGAGCCGCCGGGCGGTGGGACGGGCTCTCCTGTGTCAGGCTTCCCCCCACCGAGCTAGCTAGTACCTGTCGCCTTTGAGATACATCGTTTTACTTGTGTTTAATATGCAATATTATGTACTTGTGTGGTTTTTAGTGTTGATGCTTTGGTGCATTGTGTAATCGCATTAAAAGACACCCCTCCACCCACCCTGCATTTCTCAGGGGAGCCTAATGGATAGAGTGTATTGGATTTTTTTTTTCCCCCCCTTGTTGTCCTGCTTTTGTGCCTCATCATCCCTTCAGAGAAACCTTTTACATGATCAATATCATCAATATGGTTGTCACTTATGCGTTTGAGCTAAAGTGAGATTAACAGGACAAGTGCAAGATCAGGGGCTCCCACGGACACCAAGTAGACAAAGCCATCCATCACCCCCCCACCCTCCTTCATTCTCTCACTTTCCTTGGCTTTCCAGAAAGAGAGGGAGACCTTCTTGGCGGACCACACCCCAGATGACGGGCGCATCGTGTCCCTGTCCCCGGACCAGGAGGAGCCCAGCACAGAGGAGCAGGTGCAGCTGCTGCACTTGGCACTGCGGCAGTGTCTGGGACTTCTCCACTGCCTCATCCTGAAGGAAGAGGAGGAGTGGGGCCAGTTGGAGGGCGACTACGCGGATATGAGGAAGACTGTCCGGGCCCGCCTGGAGTACTTGCTCCGCAGCACCAAAGCCTTGGTGGAGACCGACAACGTGACCCTGGAAGTTACTCCGGATCACCAGTGTAACGAGGTCCAGTATTTCATAGGATTAGTAGGCTTTTTTTTTTTTTTTTTAACCATCATGTGAAAACACACTGCTGTAGATCTAGTACGGAAAGCCATTAACACACAAACACAAACGAACAAACACAAAATAATCTACAGTTGTTGCCATTATTTTCAAATGTAAAAAGGAAAGGTTCCTAAAGTTTTAAGTTCACCCTAAAGTCATGACAGCTTCATTACTCATCGTAGAATATTCATTCCTATTATTATTATTCAATTTATTATTATTATTTTTAATCTAAGCTTACTTAACACTATGTTGAATAGTGTCTCTTAAAAAAGACTAGATTCTATTCGAGATATTCTGCTACTGTTGTATGAAAGCAGGTAATCCTCCCAAAATTGCATTTTAACACCTACATGTTTGCATTGCACATTTTTATCATAACAGAATTGTAGTTCTATTTCCACCCTGACAGCCCTTGATTAGGTCCGAATACCATGAGCATTAAGCAGGAATCCTAAAGCTTTAATGTGAGTGAAACTAAGCTCTTTATTGTCTAGGTAATGCTATGGAGTAGATATAGCAAATAAATCAAAGCTTAGTTTGATCCAAAACAATCCTGTGAGATTAAAGCGGCACTGAGTTCCGGCCAGAGTAATGAAATGTTGGAAATTAAGAGTATAGCAAAGGGAAGTAGTGGTTGGCACTCTCGGCTTCTAGTAATGATGTTTCTGTTCGAGTTCAGGTCAGACTTTGTGTAGCATTGTGTTTGGAGTTTGCACATGCGTCTTGTGCATGTGTGAGGTTTCTCCAGCTGCTCGGACTGTCTGTATTATACTTACTATACTGCAGAGGAAACATGGAACGCATCCGGTGTTTCCTTGTTTGCATGATGGAAAACGCAACCCCCCCCCTGGTGGGGGGGCGCATCAGGTTACCTTGAATATGAGATGCTACGACATGAATCCCAGCTGTGGAGGGAAGGGCATCTCAGGTAAAAACTATCCAGGTCTACCATGGAAGTAATTACATAATAAAAACACTCATTCGAGACCTGAAATGTTTGTATAGAGAGGTGAAACCAAAGCTTGAGCTTCATCATGTGGATTGAAATAAGACTCGAGCTTAAAGTTATCTTCTCTTCACTGAGCAGTTAGTCAGACTGGTTTCTGTTTGCCTTTCAACTTCACCTCGGGCCAATGGAGTAATCTGACATCCTCCTCAAGTTAGCAGTAACAAACAACAACTGTCAAATAATAAAAGATGAAACATTAATCTAAAACACGTTTTAAGACGAAGAGGAGTCTCTTTGATGTCGAGTCGGAAACCAGAAGGGTTGTAATCCTCATGGGAGAAGACGCTTCTCCAGTGTGTAGCGGAAAGCCACAAACACACATTAGTCATTGATGACATGCAGAGTTTTCCTCCACAGTGACAAATGATCCACTTTGTTGAAAACCAAACATGTCAACCAGTATGGAGGGTACAACCAGGTTGTGAGGTACAGTTTGAATTCAATATGGATTCCTCAACACTCGCTGCCCCTAATGCCGTTATTTATTTATACACTTGCACACAAATTGAGACCCTTGAAACTCACGTTTGTGGACTGTGGAAGGAAACCAGAGGGCTGTGAGAGAACTCACTCGCGTACAAACACACTGCCTCTGGATCCCCAGATTGGAATCGTCTCGATGTGAGGTCAACCGCTCCACCACCATGTGCCCCGGGGGAGCTGTCATGGTGACTTAATAAGCAATTCCAATTGTTCACTATATTAATAAAAGATGATGACAGATTGCTAGTGCCTGGTCGCTGTTGTTAAGACTGGAAAAAAATCTAGACCAATCAAAATGACTATTTTCTTAGGATAGCAGGATTTGCAAATATTGAGTGGACATTTTTAACCTGTTAATATCCGTTCGTGTTTGGTAAGGGCTGCTCAAGCTCGTCTGGATATACTGGTTGGGTCGTGTTTTTGATCTCACTCTCCCTCTCTCGGAGCGTTCCCACCCCGGTCGTGTCCGGCAGCCATGCCGCTCTCCAATAAAGGCAGCAACAGGAGGAGAATTCCAACCTCTTCCTGTTGCCAGAGCCAAAAATGCTCTGACATCAAAAGCCTTTCAGTCATATAATATTGTACGCCAGACAAGGGTTGGAAAAAAAAAAAAAAAAGGATTTCTTGGGCTCATGTGTTCGAGATAATGTGATTATAGCGTGAGCGTGTTCATAGAGTGATTTGTAATATTATGGCCCCCGACTTTGGAGCTGATCACCTGGGAGAAAGCGCCACGTGTTTTAAAGTTCTTAAAATCAATCTGAAGACATTTTCGCTCGTCACATTTTGTGTTTCCGCGGTCATTTTGTTAAGCGTCTCCCTCCTTGTGTAGGAAACCGACGGCGCCGGGGGAACGTTCGGCCTCAAACTGTGGACCTTCCGAGTGCTGCTGGAGCTGATCCACTGGGCCGACCACGCGGCGCAGACTCTCCACGTCTTGCACAAAGAGAGAGAAGGGACCGAGGAGATCTGAATCCCTTCCGTTCATTCCAGCAGCCTCCACAAACGAACTTAACTCAACACTAACAGCCAGCTTTCCCTTTTTGAAAAATTCCAGATTTGAAAATAAAAAGTGAAGTGGGACATGCACTCTGTGAACGCGCCAGGTTGAAAACGTGTGGCTTAACTAAAATCACTGCTAAGCTGCTGTTAACAAAGAAAAGTAGACGTTGGTATTTCCACTGCAAGTGCTCTCGTTTGCAACAATTGCAAATTCCATGATTCCAAAAAGAAAAAAGATCAGACTTTTTGGCCTGTACAGTTTGATTTGAGTTGTGAAGTGACAGAGATAGACTGTTTAAAGATATATTTGTTTTATTACGTACTGTGTAATTTATTTTATTTAAGTGGATTTATTTTTGATGATTACCTGCTGTTAACACTCCAACCAATATCTACTAACTGCTAGAATATAGCCAAAAAACACAAGACTGATAAACTGTGACTGATGTGCAGCTGAATGTGTATCCATATATATACTATTTTAATAGGTCTCTTGGCTTTTAATGTACATTATATCTAACATATCTAGGTATTTCTAAATCGGATTGCGTTGCATTATGCGTAGATTGAATGCCTGTCTTGTTTCTGGTTTAGCACGGACTGTGATGAGCCAGTGTCGTGTTTTGCTGCTCCGGTCATGTAATTCTCTCCTGATGTTATACTTGAATGTGTTGCGACACTGTTCACAAGTCGGAACTATTAGCTCGGTGGTTAGCACCCTTGTCGTTGGCACGGCTCCCCTCTTCGGAGGCCAGATGGTTGTTAAGACAGCCAGAGAATTAAAGTGATATCTGATCAGTAGGTATGTGCCGCCTGTCGCCAGCAGTATCAAGCGTTCTGCTCCACAAGAACTTCACTGTAGTGTTAAATGCCTGAGACACCGTATACTCACCGAGTGGTAGAGCTGTGACACATAAAGCAAAGCGAACACTAAATGCCATGCTTTATTTTATCTGTGATGAATAACTTGATGAATTAAAATTCTATCAATCCTTTTGTTTCATTTCCTTTTGTTTGATCAAGCTGCACAATAGCACCATATTAGAAACTGAGACTACTGTAGACTTTATCCTGCACCTGTTTGGCCCCTCGTGTCCTTCGTGACCAGTCACTACCAAGTACAGACACCATTTGAGGTGACATTCAAACTTTGTGTTTTTTCTTTGCAGCCAATAGGTTTTGGCTTCAAATATATTTGATAAATATAACAAATTAACTGTTTGATTTCAATTGCCTTGCTCAGAAAAGCAAACAGCAGAAACATTTAAAGTACCATTAACTCCTGAGGATTCCTGATACTCCAAATCCACAGTCCAGATCAACTAGAAACAGAAATGCCAAAGTTTCTCCACAAGAAAAACATCAGGCATGTCTATCCATTTAACAAAAAAAAACATTGGCCCTATTCCCATTATTTGTAGAGTGCAAGCTATTTTTTTTAAAGGTTGGCACATTATACCTTTTGCGGGTTATGAGAAGAGGAATCGTTACATAATTTGAATTACATTAAAATAACCATCAAAGCATTGCCATGTAACTGATATATCACTGTGGTAGCTCAGTCACAATCTGGCCCCCTGCGAGTGAGGATGACATTTTTGTGGTCCATCACCACAATCAAAGTTGCTCATCCCTGTTCTGCAGTTACTTCTTTATCTGCAGGGCACTTAAGCTGCCGATGAGTGAATGCAGGACACAGCAGATCAACAGTCCCTAAGTGCAAACACACAGAGACAGTCACACACTCACATTCGCAGCTGTTGGCAATTTAAAGACACCAATTATCCTCAAACACATGTTTTCTGGACTGTTGGAGGAAACCCAGAACACCCACAAGAATAATAATAGAAAAAACAAAAAAACATGAACAGCATAATCATGCAAACTCCACATTCCAGTCTCTGCATGCCTCTTGATGATCATAAGTCACAATACACGGAGAACACCCATGTATGCACAGGCAGAACATGCAAAGTAAAAAAAAAAGTAAAGCTCCCAGGACCACATTCAAATCGGGGACGACCCAAGCAGTGTTTAACATACATTGATAATAAAAATATGCTCTTTCAAATTGAGGGGCTCAGAATATACTCCTGATCACTGTTTCACATCTGGCACACGAAAAAAGATTAAAAAAATGTTTTGTAAACCAAGTCAAACAGACATATCAGAGTCTAATCACATGACTTTGAAAACAATTGCAATCAGAAAGAAATCTCTGTATATGCTCCATATGGGTGGGGAACATGGTGGCGTTGTGGTTAGCACTCTCTCCCCACATACCGGGCTCGGTCGCCATATAGAGTGTTCATATCTCCTCTGTGTGCATGTATGGTTGGTTGTTCTGTGGGCATTCAGGTTTCCTCCAGAGACATGCGTTTGAAGTTAACTGGCGACTCAGCATTGCATGTAGGTGTGAGTGTGTGGTTGTCTGTCTTATAGGGTGTTTGTTCTGTGTGTGCGACGAGTGACTCGTCTGGGTGTACAGACGATGGATGGGTGGGTGGATGAATGCTCCTCATGGCATTCAACTTCAATACGACACAGAAAACATCCTTTTCGCCTGGGGGTGATATTGTTGTACGTATTTCATCCAGTCCACACATAATTATTGACTTTCCAGTAGTTGCGGCAGAGTTTCCCTTCCATACTTTTTTAACCTGACGTAGCGCATCTCAGACATAAGGGTCACAGGGGACACATCACCATGTCATCATTGAAACACTGGGGAAACATATCTGGAAGCAGCTTTTTACATTCACTTAAACAGGATCAGTGAATTATATTTTTATGCAAAATGCATATAAATTGCATTTTATCTCCCATTTTAAAAGATTGACTGTCTGAAATGTGAATTTCTTTGATACTATATGCTTTGTTGTGGCGTTTATCTTTGAAGAAAGAAATCCAGGTGTGTTTGCATTCCATGTGAGTCTGATTTATTTTCATGCTGCTATAACTATAATAAAATGTAGGATTTTTAATCCTTTTAGTTTCATGAGCACACCACAGTAAAGTCGGTACCATGCTTTTTTTAGAGAGCTATCTCTCAGATGCAATATGATTTTATTTACAGTGACTTCGACATCATTGATTTTGCAGCACGGTTGTGCAGTGGTTAACAGTCTTGCCTCACAGCGAGAAGATCGTGGGTCCAAACATCTGCCAGGGCCTTTTCTGTATGTCGATTTTGCATGTTCTCCCCATGTGTGCGTGGATTTCCCTCCACAGTCCAAAAACATGTATGCGGGGTTGATTGTTGACCTCAAGTTGCCCCTCGGTGTGAATGTGAGTGTGATGGAGAGGTGACCTCTCCGAGGTGCATCCTGCTCAGCTGGATTGGCACCTGGACGGGATAGAAGATGGCTGGATTTTGCAGCATTTCCACATGCACACAAAACACCACCCGTCTGGAGGAAGGGGCGACACTGCTTCACGAATCCTCCAGCCGTTGCGGTGCAAGCGGACCGGCCGCGCTTGTGGAGGTTGGGTGCACCCCATTTTACCAGAAGAGCCCCCCCACTCCACCCGAAGGATGCTGCGCACATGCGCGTTGTGCACCTACCGGAGCGCCAGAGGTAGGGAAGGCAGCCCTAATGGCGGAGAATGTACGCTCGCCTTTTGACTACCGGGAGCCGCCGACCCTCGACAGCGACGGGGATGGGAGCAAGCCGCCGCCGCCGCGGGGGTGAGTGTCGCGTTTACCGGAGGGGGGTTTGTGGGCGAAACGGAGCCGCCGCCAGACGGTGTGCGCGCGGTGGTCGGAGCCACACTGTTAAAAAGCCTTGTATGCGCGTGCGTGAGTGCAGCGTTAAATGTTTGCAGAAAAGCTGGGTTGTTTTCTTTTCTATTTAAATTTTTTGTTCGATTCCGGGGCTGCGGCCGTTGGCGCCGGCGAGGCGGAGCCCGCCGCTGTACATGCCCGTCCTGCGGTGAACCTGCAGCCGGTTATTTTTGATGTTTTGACGGGGCACGAGAATCAGCGTTAGCCGCTGGAAGCTAACAGGCTAGCGTTGCTTTAGCCTGGATGTTAGCATGCACCCAGCAAGAATCACATCAACGCTTCACAAATCTCCCCTAAACACATGGATATTATACACACAGCTAATGTTCCTCACACGTTGGTGACATTCAAAGCAAATAAACAATCGATTTTTATCTCAAGGCTGCACATATGATAGAGAAACGCATACATTAGCTGCAGACACTTGCTGGTGTGTTGAGGGTCATTTTAGGTTTTGACCATTCATAAAACTGCCAAGTATGATCTCTCAGAGCAAGCATTCGTGGAAATCGGGCACATTCGTCGTCAAAGTCTCCACAACCTCAACACGACTTGTTCATTTGTTGTTGAGTAAACAAACCGTGACACCACAATCAAAACACAATCACAACATACTGCAGCCTCAGTGAACTAAACGTTTAATGGTGTGGAGATCTTTGTATTCGTTTCTGCAGTCTCACCTGATTCTATACATTGATTGGAAATTACCATAAGAAATGCATTAGAACACACATACCTCCTGTGTTTAGAGTTGATTAAATGAATGAGGACCTAAATCACATATTGGTTTGCATTGAAAACAAAAAAGATTTAAAATCTGAAATATCCTTGGGTCTTCGTGGATTGTAAAATTGGATCATCTGTGTTCATCTCATTCTTTTCACCTGTTTCCCCTACTTGTACACCAATCATTGTGTGGAGATGGAAGAGTGATCAGGCCAACTGTAGAGTCAGTGAAATGTGTTTTGTTAAAAAAACCAAACTGAAAGTGATGTGTCAATACATTCACAAGTTTGTGTGGTCTTCACACTTGTGATGTGACTTAAGGTGGGCCAAAATCCCCAAATCATAGTTCAGTCTGGTTTGATTTGCACTCAAACCTGTGCTTTCAACCTCAGACCGAAATATGTAAACAAACCACATGTTTCGCAGCTGTTGTGACGTATATTCAATTACGTAACTTCCACAACAATGCCGCCTGCTCGGCTAAATGCAGAACAAAGTACGGTGGATCATCTTGGTTGTATTTTTGCTTGCTATGAACTCATTCTTTATTTAAAAAAACAAACATATAAAGGCATCCAAACTTCTGTAGGGATTTCTCCATTATGCACACCAGTGCCTGATACGGAAAGCTGGATTCACATAGAAGAATTTGCACTGACACCAATGTACCATACTACAGCATCAAGGTTAATTTGAATCAGATCAAACGTGTGAACGCTTTGTAAGTCTCTACTTAACTTGAGAAAACATTTGCTCAGATTTTGTCACTGCTGCTTTTCTGTAGATAATAATAATAATATTGCATGTTATAGGATTTTAAAATGACCCTTCAAACAACTGTAACATTGAGTATGAAGATGAGATCGGCAGGCAGAAAGATGAGGTCTTAAAGGGTTAAACTCGTATCCAAGGATAACACTCAAAAGCCATCAAATCAAAGACTTCAAAAAGTTTCCTAAGTCGACAAACAGTATCGCCCTCCTCGCTCCTGCTGCTGTGTCTGCTTAAGTAGTTCATAGCCTCATTGTTGTGCGTGAGTCACCCAAACAAACTGAAGTGCAGCTTTCGCACAGGTACACATTTTTGGTTTATTTTGGCCGCCGTCCATCAGAGTATTTATGGAAAGACAATCCTCGGCGCTGTCTCGTCTCAGTGTGTCACTATGCTAAACGAAGCTCTGAATTTTTTTATTCACAGACGCGTATGTGGGAGAAAAAGGAAGGGGACGCCTGTGAAGGTGTGTGACCGAGCATACGTAACAGAAGATGAGGAGGAGGAGAGCATGTCGGAGCACAGCTACAGCCCTGGTATGTATGAAAAGCATGCTTAAATGTGTCTTTCCGTCTGGTGTTGGCGTGTTTGTCCACTTTAGCGCTTATGGAAAACAGCTTTATCATGTTGCTATTTTCATCTTTCAAACATAGGGATTTTTTTGATAATGCATCAGTGAAAAAATGCTGGATTTTAACTTTTCTTTCTCCGTCCCAGGTGATGGGCAGTATGCAGAGGGTGCAGAAGACCGCCTCCCTCCCCCCGGCAGCCCCTACTACCTGCCCGATCCCACTCAGCTCTGGTAAAGACCGTCCTCACAGTTTCGCAACACTGCCGATTTCTTCAGCCAAACCCGTGGTGGTAATAACAGTTTCTGGTCCTCAGTGTGCCGGAGCTGGGAGAGGACGGGGCGAGCGGCGTCGGCGGACCCGTGCTCTTCCATCCACCTCCCAACTGCCGGATCCGAGAAGTCCACTGCGGGACTCAGGTTCGTTTGGTTGTCATCGCGATACGAGACATCGTCAAGGGGGAAGAGATCACTGTGGACTACAGCCTGACGGACTGGGGGGAGAATGCCATGGTGAGCGCTTCATCCAAGCACAAAAATACTTCATATTTTCTCTCTGGATTAAAACAACAACAAAAAAAAAGTTGATATGAAGTACAAAAATTGACAAAGCTATATACTCTGAAACATTTATATTCTGTGTACACCATCCACTTATATGTGAAAAAAGTATGGGTGTAACAAGAAATGCTGTAACTCCATATTTTTCTTGAGATTCTTTGTCAAGCCAAAATCTGACCATGGGTTTATTTACTGTCTCTAAAGGTAAAACCTCATCAACCTAAACATTTTTAAACTTGTTTTTCTGAGCTCATAATGTCGTGCACCTATAACCTGTTCATTTCACTTTTGTAAGCCCTGTGCTCCAAATAAGCTCCTATCCAAAGGCTTGATTGATCATATAAAGGAAGGAAAATGTCCTTTATGTGCGTCATGTTTTCTCTGCTCTGTGGAGCCACTACCGTCATTTTCTTGTTTTTTTCTGAAATTAGGACTACATGCGAGCACTTGGCATCAACTGTCATTATTTCTCAGTCTTTCAAGCACATCTACAGTCATTGCGTACGCTCTGAAACCTTTTGTTTACAGCACTTGGTGCCTATTGACCTCAGTCTACATTTCTGCAGCGCCGACATTCAACTCCACTCTTTTAGTAGTGGTATCTCCATGCTGCCTCCGTTTTTATTCACATTGAAGAACACGTTAAGAAAAAGTCTTGATGCTCAGGTGGGGGAAGTAATTGAGGCCCTGCCGCCTGCTGCGCTTGAAGCACACTGCATAAAACCTTCTACAGGCTCCGATTGCATGAGGCGACACTCATCTGAATCATATTCTCACTCGGGAAGGTGCTGGATGCTAATTTGATGAAGGTTGTAAGAAACGAGTCATAAAAATGGATGTCACTTGGAAGTATGTCGGCTTATTGTACATCAAACCTGCTTTCAACCATCAATGCCATTCATTTTGGCAATAATTTACGCAGGGCTGTGATTACACCTGGCATTTGTCCAAGCTTGCGTGTCACATTGCAAAGCAGCATTTTCACACGCATATGACCTCGAAGCATCTCTTTTTAGTTTCCAGCAACAGTTTGCAAACACAGAGAAGCTCCATGAGACAGTATCATAAAGAGAGTGGAAGTGAAAAATATTTTTTAAATCGATATACTCTGAATTTTTTAATGGGAACAGGCCGAGCAGGGAAACCAGGTGTTTTAAGAAGGATTAAAATCTGAAAAATTATGATAAGGTAGAAGGTTTGATCTGACATTGTGTTTTATCTGTGCCCAGGAGGAAGACGCTGGCCCCCACCCGCTGTCCCTTTCCGTTTCCGATTATCTGACCCCCTCCTGGTCGTTGTCGCCTTCGTCCTCGCCCCTCACCCACTCTGAACCCAGCGACTCTGACCGGGAGGAAGACGAGGAGGAGGAGGACGACGACGACGACGACGACGATGAAGAAGACATCGAGGAGATGAGGGGCCGAATGCTTCGTCGCCGCAAGAAGCGCAAGATTCCCGCAGCGGTCAACTCGAAAAAGAAGAGCGCGCCCACCGCCTCCAGAGGGCCCGGACGCCCCTGCTCCTCCTTTTCCCGCCCCGCCTCCGTCCCGCCCCCGGGCAGGTCCCAGCCGCAGCCCTCGGTGGGCTCCCTGGCGCCCCCGACCACAAACATAAACAATAACATCAACATCAACATCGGCAGCTCCAGCGGCACCACGGTGAGCCGGCGGCAGCACTGCCCGTACTGCGGCCGCCACTATCGCTCCCTCGCACGCCATCTGGAGAAGCACCACGCCAACCAGCCGGAGGTCAGGACGGCCATGGAGATGGCCCACCACCACACGCAGAACGCCGCCAATGGCAGCGCCGCACAGCCCCACCCGTCTTCGTCCTCCGCTCCTCACAGTCATTCCTTCGCCGTCCCTCAGCCCTCCCCCTCCCCCTCCCCCTCCACCCCCGCGCCTCCCTCGCTCTTCGCCAGAGAGCGGGAGCCCCCCGCCACCCGCTCCAGCACGGGCAGCGTCTCCTTCTCCCTCTCGCTCTCGCCGCCTCCACCCTCCTCGGCTCAGCCTGCCGCCGCCAAGAAGGGGTCCAGCTTGCCGTTGGCGCCCTCAAAGCTCCCGACGTCCCCGACGGTGACGCGCGTGAAGAGTCCGTCGCCACCGCCCCCGCCCGCACCCAAGCGGGGTCGGAGGATGAAGAAGGAAAAGCACGAAGAACTGCCAAAGGTGGAGGTGGAGAGTTCAAGAAACCAAGAGGAGTTAGCTCCTCCCCCCACACCAGAGCCGGACATCGATCCAGAGGAAGATCTGGAGCTGAGCGCAGAAGGAGAGGACGAAGCCCCCGAAGAGAAGAACGGAGAGATTGTAAGGTGCGTCTCCCAGTTGTTCAGCCGGTGGGATTCTTGTTCATTTCACAGAAAATAAGCCCTGCGATTGAAAAGGTTTATGACACAGACATTCAACAGATAATCTTTGTGACGACACAACTTTAATTACTTTTCGAGGATGAAATGTAATTTAGTTTACTGCTCCAACTCACCTTGGGAAATTAAGAATATTTGAAACTGAAAAATCTACAAGTTATTAAAAAAAAAAAAAAAAAGTCCTGACTCATTGCTGCTGCACTAGTAAGTCTTAATGATGTTTTATAATCATTCTGATATCTAAGATGTATTTTTCCCTCTTCGTTTCACCTCCAGCCCACCGAGACATCACATTTCCCCGCTGCTCTCGTCTCTTTCCTGTCTGGTCCTCTATCTCCGCCGCCAGCAGCACACGTCTTACCAGTCTCTGACCCGCTCCCCCCACTCGGCGGAGGCCTGGCGGCTGCTCTGCCACTCCAGCCTCTCGCTGCTCATCCTCTACAACCGCCACCGGGAATGCGAGGTGGCCAAGCTCACCATCCAGGACTATCGCAGCCGCGTCACCTCCCAGCCCAGCTCCAGCACCAACCCCCCCTCCGGCCTCGAAGCCCTGCTGTCGCCTTTCGAGCGCCAGGTCCTGTGTCAACTCCCGCGGGCTGGCGTCTTAGGCAAGCGCGGCCGCGTCCAGCCTCTCATCCTGCCGCCGCACTGCGAGTCCTGCCTGGACCTGCTTCTCCGGACCAGCCCCAACGTGGGCGTGGACCCCGAGAGCCCGTACGTCTTCGCCCGGCCCTACCATTCCCCCGCCACCCCTCTCCGGGGCACCGACCTCCTGAGGAACCTGGCCCGGTCCAGCGGGGCGAAGAACGCCGGGGCGCTGACGGCAACACGCGTGCGGCGGCAGGTCGCCATCTTAACGCAGCTGCTCCTGTTAGACGAGTGCGAGAGCCAGGGGGCCGCCATCAAGCGGCTGGAGGACTTCCTGGAGAACGAGTACCACGTGACCCAGAACTGTTCCACTATCATGCGAGATCCAGCCCTGATGGGTCGGGTGGGCCGCGTCATCCTCTACGGGGAGAAGGAGGGCGTGCTCTTCCGGGGAATGAGCCTACAGCACATCTGCCTTGAGCTGGATGGTAAGAAAACACTGCATCCGTATGTGCAGCGCATCAAATCACACGTATTTCACTTCTTCACACAGTGACTTGGTGGGATTTAGAAGAAAGGCCATTGCGTTTGTTTAGAGGAAAATAACTTCTGTTCCAGTGGAGAGCCACTTATACAAGCGCCTGCAATATCAATCGGTCCTGAGCAAAGCCCTTTGCTGGAGTGAAGGTGCATCCAGGATGGAGGAAGGAGGCCGTCTGTGAGGCCACGATTAGTCCAAATCATGACATTTGTGTTGATGTTTGAAAAGCCTTGGTTCTCCTGGCCACTTTGCATTTTTGTTTCCGCTTCACTCAACATAAGTACTCTACCGGCTCCTCCCAACTCGTTGCTCGATAGATGATTCACTATTTTGCACATAAAGTGCAGACCAAATGTGTAACGTGTGTGTGAAAACATTCACCAGACTGCAGAGTAAGAATATTGAGAAAGCAGGAGGCTACAACGTGTGCCACTGTGATGCCACTTAACAGATTATTACACTAATTATTATTGTTTCAGGGAGCTTTATAGTTTATGGAGACTTGAATCTTAAATAAAGTCTAGTTTTTAACATGTATCATTTCACTCGTTCAACAGATACACAGCATTTTACATCCATATTTATTTCTACAGACATGTATTGACAGTTAATATGGCCGAACTTGCTCCTGTTCTTTCTCCTTCTTTGAAGTGATGTCTGGAAACTCGGCCGATTCCTTCTCAGAAGATTCTGAGGCAGAGCGAGAGAAAGAGGAGGTGAAGGAGAAGCCGGAGCCTGTCGTGAAAAAGAAAGGGCCGGGGCGACCCCCGCGCAAGAAGAAGGCCCCCCCTCCCTCCCCAGCCGTCACGCCATCCATGGCAAATGTCCACAAGAGGAGAACCATTCCACCCAAATCAGGTAACGGGGCTCAGTTCGACTTTGAGCGACGTGTCCGACCACGTTCACGTTGTAACTCCTCCTAATCCGTCTGGCAGGTAAGCGTGGCGTGCTGAAGCGTCCCTGGTCAGAGGCCGAGCGCGTGGCGGTGGAGACTCACCTCAAGAGGAACCTCATGGAGCTGCGAGTCCCCGCCAAGGCGGACTGCGAGCGCTGCCTGGAACTCTGCCCCCTGCTGGTGAGCAACCAGCGGGACTGGAGGGCCATCAAGTTCTACGTCCACAACCGCATCCAGCTGCTCAAGAAGCAGGGCAGGCGGGAGAGCGCCGCCGCCGTCAGCTAGAACAAAACGAAAGAACAGAGACAAACGAGAAGACGGACAGCGTCATGTACAAACCACCAGCAATCACAGTGCAGAGGTGAAACTCTGCCGTGGTGGGGTGCAGCTTCTCTCTTTCCTTTTCTCTTTTTAATGCGTGCTGTACCTGAGGCGAGTCGCTTTCCCCGAGCCATCGCCCCGGTCGTAAGGGAGTAGTGTAATAAAAAGTGACTTAAGCTACAAAGACGGGTGAGTTGCTCCGTTTGAGAATCATGTGTCGTCAGTGTTGGGGACCCCGTGTCTGTTCCTGAGATGTATTTTTAAGTGGTTGAACAAACTGTACTATTACGTGTGAATATGAGTTCAGACCGTCAATGCATTTCTGAAAGAAATTGTTTTGGTTTTTTTTTTTATTGTATTTTTACTTTACTAGATAGCTGACAGTGTTGCGTTATAGGAAGAAAGGTGGTAACAAAGCAACTACAAAGGTCTGTGATGTGGTGTGCCTGCGTATGTGTGTGCGCTGCAGACCACTCGATCTACAGGACTCTCTTTATTCCTCGGTCCAGCATTTGCTTCCACTGAAGGCTGATGACCAAACATGAATGTGTAAAGCTTTGGAGGAGGAAATGGTTTTGATCTTTAAAAAAAAAAAAGAATCCCCACAGGTAGACTGTGTTGTGTGAAAAGAAATGAACTTGTATAGTTTGTGTTTGATACTGACTGATATTGTATGCCCTGATCCCTGGAGCCCAACCGAGGACTGTATTTAAAAAAAAAAAAAAAAAAATTCTTCAAAATTTCAGATCATGATCCACCTGTGAAGTGTTTTTTTTTCTTGCATACCTCTATACCATGATCATAGTCAGACTAGTATGTATCGAGGCACGCCTACTTGAATTTATTCTGTATCATATTTTTTTATGTCTTTCAGAATCAACATATGGTCTTATTCACAATGTAAATACTTCCTAATCTATACCAGTATGCAGTAGTGATTACAAAGTTAGTCATGTGTTCGGGTGTACATACTGTAAATACTATCTGTACTTATTAAAGTGTACGACATTTTGACGTGTTTTCTTAAACTGGATTGTAAGCTGAATTTTACACTGAAACGAAGGAAATGGAACAAACGCAGACCTCTTATTCATTGTTTATTCAAAGTCACGACAGTCACAATATTGGTGTTTTGTTTTTGTTAGTTGTTTTTTTTACATGCAAAATGTATACAAACATGTTTTTTTTAAAACTACGTAGTATTCAACAACATTACATTAAAGGCCCCATATGCACATTTCTAATAGTTTTCTAACGATGGCGTGTCTACAAGGAGTTTGGGGGAAAAGTGTCATCTCCCTCACTGCTTGCTGCACTTTCTCTGAAAAGCTGCTTCTATTGTCCTCAACAGTGGTGCTGAGTCGCCATGAGCAGACACATAACAGCCGGTTCTCATTAGAGACACGAGAGGGACTTTTAGACCGGATGAATTCCAGGACCAAGGCTGGATTTGGGGAAACACAATTTGTTAAAAAACTGTAAAATATGGGACCTTGAAAAGAAATCACTTTCTAAATAGCTGCCACTTTCAGATACATTGTATAGTTATGCAATCATTCATTCATATACAAAGACTGTTTATAATTATCTTAATGTACGTGTTATTCACTGATTCTAATGATCTTACATAGTAGTAAACAGTCATGCAGACAATTAACTATGCCAACTCATGATTAAGTACACAACAAACTAGAAATGACACATAACTTGCAGGAGTTTTTTCAAATGGTTGTGGGAAAAGGTCAGGTAAAAAAAAAAAGGAGTATTTGTTGTCTGGTATCAGAACAGGCTCACAATTGTACTGGTAGTAACTGGTACAGTTACTAAAACCACATGAAGACTTATTCTGTTGGACCTACATGATTCCTGGTATCAGTGTCACCCTGTGTTTGTTCTGCCCTGTGCAATATCTCCATAGGTGACTGATCAAATTTTCCAGGATTAAAAAATGGAAAAACTTCCCCTTTGAAAGTAGCAGTTAAAGACACAATCAGACTTTTATCCTCCACATTATAGAAGGAAAGTTCTCCACTGTCATAATTCAAATGTACACCAACCTTGTCCGGCATTACATGTGTAGGCAGAGAAAGCCTTGGCTCTGTGCTGATTTGAAACTGATTTTCTACATCTTTGGAAGAAGACAAGAACCAGAAACCATTGGATGCTTTTGGGGACAAATCTGGGTGTTGAGAAATTTCAGATGCACTTGTAACTCCAACCCACCAGGACTGTTTAACCGGAATATTTGGTGAAATCCGCAAAGAAATCTCCCAGTAGTGTTTACCAGAGGAGAAGCCAGGTGTTCCTTTGATAGCTGTCAGACAGGTAACCTTCTGCCCATCAGGAAAACTGACATCCTGTCCATCTCTCATCCGTAGACCGTTGATTTTGACATATTGATTATTTCTGTCCTCCGGTGTGACGTTGACTGTGGAAAAATTCAAATGTGATCAGGAAAGAAATTGCCAAAAGTCCTAATTGTGCAACATACATGAGTATTTCACATAAATGTAGTATTACCATAGATGTTGTGAAATACTGATTGATCATACTGCTGTGACACTGTAGAGGCTTGTGGCATCAGTGGTTGCTCTGTAAAGAAATCACAACATGTAATTTATTGTTCTGATTTTCTTGGAGGAAGTCATGGTGACTTTACAATGCAGACCTGGAAAAATAATGATGTTATCATTAGGAGGTGGTGTAGTAGTTTACACACTTCCCACAGTGAGAACATTCTCAGTTTGATTCTGAGCTTAGGAGCTTTTTTGTACCTTGTGTTGAGTGTGCATGTTGTCTCATAACCCCTGGATTCACTCTCCCTCCACTACTTCATCACTACTATAGCCACTAGAAGGCGACATAAGCGAGTTATTGAAATATTTACTCATTCAAATTGGCCATTTTAACCCCGTGCTTCATTATCCCTACTTAATGTAGACAGTGATAAACGTTGTGTTAATTGTGGCTTTTTCTCACCTTCAATAGGGTCATTTCTGGGTTTGGATTTGTCTGAAACATAAGAGACACATTTATGCAGCAGCAATCAAATGTGTTCACATGGGAGGTTTTTTTCAGTGATAATTGCAAATATTACACATATCTTCTATGCTGTGATTAGCATCTGTTTGGTACAGTGAGAATCTATAGTCATATACCTCTCATTTTGATGTACATTACTCCAAACCCAATGGTTGTGGCACAGAACAGCAGCCCAAAGGCCACCCATCCACCATCTAAATCAGAAGAAAGTTATTTATTTTGTGTTATAATGCAAAATGCAACAGACATTTTCTCAATATCTAATGTTTGTTCACATGATTTCTCCTGTTTTTCGGGATTTCCCAGGTGGAATCTGGCCTCTTTCCCTTCTTCACTCTGGAGGCCAACTGAGCAGGAAACCTGTGAGTTGCTGGGGACAAAAACCCAACCGTGGACTGAATGAAGACCAGAGGAGTCGTTGCGGTGAGCCACATTTGCAGCAGCCAGCTTTCCGTTCTGGTCTGACCAGTGCATCACGGGCTGTGGAGACCAGCCTTCAGACTGACAGCTCACGTTAACCATGTTGTCTTCTTTCCACACTACTGACAAAAGAGGGTTGCTTCCAGTTGCTAGGAAAAAGTTTGGATGCAGAAAAACACAAATCCAGTGTTAAATGCAGGAGTAAAAATGACATTTCTTAAAATACTTGTTTTTTTCTTCTTCACTTTTTGGGGGGATTTTTGATTCTATCTCTGAAATACTTACCCGTTACAACAAGACCAACAGTTGCACTGTCATAACCTTGGTCACTGCTGACAAAACAGGAGTAAGTTCCTGCGTCATGAAGGGTGACATTGATCAGCTTCAAGCTCACATCGCCCGTCTTCAGACCTCCGGATGTCGCGTCCTTCAAACCAAACGACACTCGACCGGCATATGAGGCATCTTGAGCTGCATCCACAAACTTGTTTTCCTGGTAGTGCAGGATGGGGGTGTTATAGTGCTCACTGCCTCGGTACCAACGCACTTCCAGAGCCTCTGCACTTTGTGGTGGACTGAGCCAGCAGGGTATTGTCGCGGTGTGGCCGCGGGGCACTGAGTGAGGAGGACTGGCTAAAACCACCAGGCTTTCTGGAACTGTCACAGAAGTGCAAGCAGTATCAGTTATTTGAAAGTTTCCGTTGTTCGAGTTGTCAAGTTACCATGTATAATGCTTCATGAATGCAGCAATGAAGCAGAAGATTCATAGTGAACAAAGCTTTTTGTTACAGATGTGTCAGAACAAGAGAAGAAAGAAAGTTACTACCATGGAATACTGCCCATATGCCTTGAATTAAAAAAATGTTTTTTATTACACACAAATAAGTATCTTTTTTAATTAGGATTTAACTTGAACGAATTAATACAGAGTAAGGCTCAATGGTGACAAGAACGTGCTACATAGGTTTAAATTATTTTACAGAAATAAATCTGAAAAATGTGGCTTGCGTTTGTATTTAGGCACCTTTATTCTGATAACCTGCGATACAATTTAGTGAAAACAATTGACTTCAGTATAATAATCGTCAAATAATTAGTAAAGACTCCACTTGTGTGTAGTTTATTCTCATTCGAAATACAAATGCAAATGCACTCCACAGCTGTTAGATTCGTACTTGTAAAAGCTGCAGGATTATGGAAACTTCTTTGAAGCATTGTAGGTGAACGAAGGGAAGAAGTGGTTTGAATAGATGATGTATTACTAGAAGCAGCATGGCACTTACCAGAAGGAGCATTGCACGGTGACACACACAGCATCACAGCCCATAAATACACCAATCCTAGAAAAAAGAAGAGAAAATATTACCGATTGCAGGCAGACTGAAATGATTATGGTGTATTAAAGCACATTGGTAAATTACAGATATGTCTCATAGTTATGTTTATGAATGCCCTTGGGGGAGTGGTACCTCATTGTCTTTTCCGACAAGCATTCAATTCAGTGATTTTTATATTCTGAAATAGTTACTCACCCATTGTGATTAAGAGCGAGGATCATTTATTTAACTTCGGGTATACTTTCTCATAACTTTAATTTGGACTCAATAGAAAGTGACATTCATAATTCAGATTAGTAACCGTCGCATCAGGTATGACCTCGCTACAATAATGTGCTCGTTTACTTTTGCTTTCATTCTTCAGACACTGAATAACGATTGTGACGCGTCAGGCACTCTCAGCTAGATGATCTACGAAAACTCGTCCGCGCCGCGGACCAGATATCATAAGATGCCCTTTCAAAATATAGTTCTCTGGACTTTGACGTGTTCCTCTCCTTTTATGGTGAAAACAAAGATTCTGATACATCAACAGAGAAACGATTAGCAGTTTAAATGGATTTGCTTTATTTCTTTGTAACCACTGTGAATTGCCGTGTGTCTGAATGGTGCCATAATGAATTTGCATAATATATACATATATACATATATAATATAAGCATAATATGTACATTGCGTCACTATTGATTCCTTTTTTCTTGAAGTTTCTGTATATAGGGTCTATCTGGGATGAAATCCTCTGAAACGCATCCCTAACTAAGTGCGTGTGCATTATACAGTTTATGAGAGAAATGTGAACACATTTTAGATTCATTGTGTAATTTTCTTGTTAATCAAGATTTTAAAAGATGTGATTATAACGCGATAACGTTGACTGTCACGTGACGTGAAGTGCCGTTGAAAAGGAACATGATTGTTTTTCAGCATAAGTGTCTTGAGGGGCTTGACCGACTAAAATAGATATGATGTATTCAGAATACACTTGATATTTATATCTATTGCTTTTAGTAACATTTTTTCTGACAAATTAAAATGGCGGAGATGAAAATTAACTTATACATTTGTTTACTGCTTTTTAATAATTTTTTTTATTGAGGGTGGAAAAACCGGATGTTGTTTTCTCAATTGTGACGTTGAACGCCGCTTCCGGTGCCAGAGTCCACTGCTCGAACTCACTCTGCTGCTTCGTTCAGTGTGTGCTTTTAGCTGCTGTTTCTTCACACGGTGTCTGACAGCAGTTTTACTCGCCGAGCTTTAGGTGTGAACCGTCATTTTGAAGCTCTAATGCCCGAGGCTGAAGTGAACTTCCGATTGGCAGCAGCGTTGGAGTTCAGCGACCCTCGGCTTCATGGCGACTTGACAACACAGTTTTAACGACTCACAATAAAGCCGAGGACTGCAGCGCCACGACTTCCACTCAAAATGTCCCGGGACGACTCCGACGACACCACTCCTTTACTCCGAGATGACGATGTCTGGTAAGTGTTGATTTCAATGGTACATAATATTTTAGCAATGAACTTTGCGTGCGTGGTGTAATCAAACACAGCGTGTGTGTGTGTGTGTGGCAGCCTGTCATGTTGACCAGCGTGTGTCAGTAACCTCAGATCACATGGACCGTGTGTGTGTGTGTGTGTGTGTGTGTGTGTGTGTGTGTGTGTGTGTGTGTGTGTGTGTGTGTGTGTGTGTGTGTGTGTGTGTGTGTGAGAACAGTGGAGGGTGTCTGGAGTTGCAGGAGGACTACAACAGTCGCTGGAGGTCAATCCGAGTCATGTACTTCACCATGTTCCTCAGCAGTGTTGGTGAGGATCCCCCCCCCCCCCACTTTTTTTTTAATAAGTCTTATGTTTGAACTTCATTGCATAAATTGTGATGTCAACGTGGTCATTGGGAGATTTTGTGCTTTTTCTAACTGGAGTCACTCAGCACATAGTCGTGTAAATCTGTAAACCTTCAATATGATATATTCTTTTTCGCCTTAAAATATGCATCTATTGTTCAATAATATTTTAGTGATGGCAATCGTAAAGCATGCCACACAGTTTTCTCAGCATGTAAATGTTTGTTTCGGTGTTCCTCTTTCAGGCTTCACTATTGTCATCACGTCTGTGTGGCCCTATTTGGAAAAGGTATGCATGAATGACTGTTTTCTGGGCGAGAGGTAGCCTGATAATTTTTTTTAAGTATGTTTCAAAGTGCATGCTTCGGGTATACTTTCTCATAACTTTAATTTGGACTCAATAGAAAGTGACATTCATAATTCAGATTAGTAACCGTCGCATCAGGTATGACCTCACTACAATAATGTGCTCGTTTACTTTTGCTTTCATTCTTCAGACACTGAATAACGATTGTGACGCGTCAGGCACTCTCAGCTAGATGATCTACGAAAACTATAAAAATATAAATTGACTACAAAGCATGTCTTGGCAGAGAAAGTAGGAAGTGAAAAAGCGCACAGAGCATGGTGGAAGGTGTCTTTGTTTTTTTTTAGATTTCGCAGAAGTGCAACGTTTTCGTTGTACTTGAGTGTGATTTCAGGAGCCTGTGTACCAACAATGCACGAGGTCGTTCCATTACATGCTGCCTCTCCACCGTCTCGTCTTCCACAGGTTGATGACAGCGCTGATGCCAGCTTCCTTGGATGGGTAGTTGCTGCCTACAGTCTGGGACAGATGGTGGCCTCACCTATTTTTGGCTGGTGGTCTAACTTCCGGCCAAGCAAGGAACCACTGGTGTGCTCCATCTTCTTAAACTTGTCAGCCAATATCTACTATGCCTACGCATACCTGCCCATGACCCATAACAAGTTCCACGTGCTCATCTCCAGAGCCTTTGTGGGCTTTGGTGCAGGTGATTTTTGATAGACCGAATATCTTTTGTGCAAGATGTATTATTAAAACATCAAAAGAACTTACATTTGCAGGTTCAACTTGACGATCGATTTATCATGGTTGGCTTAAGATCTGCTTCTCTTCTTGACAGGTAATGTTGCTGTGGTCAGATCGTATGTTGCTGGAGCAACATCACTCAAGGAGAGGACCAATGCTATGGCTAACATGAGTGCCGCTCAGGCTCTGGGATTCATACTTGGTCCAGGTAAGCATGTGTATACTATTTAACCGGTGGGAAATTATTGATGCGAAGACTAACATTCTTGAAGTTGAATTTTAAACTGCGTTGTTTGTGTCAGCTCTCCAGGCTGGCCTGTCGTTCATCGGCGAGCGCGGCGTCACAGTGAACTTCATCCGGCTTCAGCTCAACATGTACACCTCCCCAGCTTTACTGGCTGGACTGTTTGGCCTCATCAACATCCTGCTCGTTCTCTTTCTGTTGAAGTGAGTCAGAGTTTATTTGGAAATAAAGTCTCTATCAAGATGTGATACTAAGATGACACTAAATGTATATCGCAGCCACACTGAATGCGATATGAGAACAAAAAAGCGTGACAATTAAACTATCGATCATGACTGTTTACACAGTAGAGACTTGTTTTTCATTGGCTAATAATTTTTCTTCTTTATAAGGCTGAGGATAAATATTTTCTGTAAATCTGCCATTAGCTCAATGAATACAAAGCTTCACGACTCGAAGTTCCTTTGGTTTAGCAGGAATCTTTCAAATTCAATATTTTTTGGCAGCTCTGCAGAGAAAGTCTGTTTTGGCAAATCGAGAAAGGAATTTTAGAAGGAAAACAAAATAAAAAATTGTCACCACAGGAGTAAACATTTGTTGACTTTTTATAAATCTGCTGTTCTTTTTTTTCCAGAGAGTACCATGTTGATGATCATGGAAGGCAAATTCAAGCTATCAACTACACATCAGATGGTGTGTAGTCTCACAGTTTATCAGTAAATACCTTTTCATTGTGAATGATACGAGATAAATGAGTCATGGGCAAGAATTTAAAATAAATATGGGGACTCAAAAAATGGTTTCATAACTAATTTGACTCATAGAGCCAGAATCATGAAACCATGAAGTTATCAGAGCGGCTCAAAGACGATTTCAGCCCAAGTCGTCATCATTTTCTTCTCTTTCCCATAGATACCGGTGATATTGAGGAACCTGAAGAATCCATCGACAATGTGGCTGTCCTGACTTCCAACGTCCTCTTCTTTGTCGTCATGTTCATATTTGCCGTCTTCGAGACGTAGGTGTCTCTTTAACGACTCCCCAAGCAGTCGTATTATCAATTAACCGGCACTTTTATCAACCCAGGATGTCTGTGCTCTGCAGTAGAAATCTCTGATCGATGTGTTTCTGTTCAGAATTACTACGCCCTTGTCCATGGACATGTTTGCCTGGACGAGGAAGCAGGCTGTGCTCTACAACGGCGTTATTCTTTGCGGGATTGGATTTCAATCGATCTTGGTCTTTATAGTTGTAAAAATCACCGCGAGAAGGTACCCTCCCTCGTGCATGTCGGATAAACTCAATTTAAACGTTGGTTTCATTGAATTTGTTTAATTAAGACATTTTTTTATTTCCTTCCAGGTTTGGGGATCGGCCCGTGTTTCTTGCAGGCTTGGCATTTATATTCTGCGGCTACTTTATTCTGCTTCCATGGGGAAATCACTACCCTAAAATCCAGTGGCAAGGTATTGATTCCTGGAATAATTGAATTGTACCTTTTGTTTAATTGATTAATTAAGAGAGAGTGGTAGAATTAATTCTTCATGCAGGACAAGTGTTCTTCAGGATCAGGAGTACATGTGGATTATTGTCATCTCTTTTTTCTTTACACTTCTTTTCTTATGACAGATGTCAAAAACAACTCCCTGATCAGTAAGATATTGGCCTCCAACAGCTCTACGGAGCCGACGGGCTGCGCATATGAGCAGACCTGGTGTCAGTACATACCCGCTATATACCTCGCTCAGTACATCGCCTGTGGCATCATCATTGGTGTGGGATACCCAGCATGCAATGTCATGTCCTACACATTGTATTCAAAGATTCTTGGACCTAAACCTCAGGTAAAAACAAAAACACTTGGCTGTGACCACGCATTCCTGGTTATGTTTAAATGATTTTGAAAATAAAAAATGCGATCCGCTCTCTGTTTTTGTCCAGGGTGTGTACATGGGATGGCTAACGGCTTCAGGGAGCGGGGCACGAACGCTAGGTCCCATTTTTGTCTCCAACGTCTACACGAGCCTGGGACCCCGCTGGGCGTTTGGCGTCATCTCTGGTTTGGTGCTGGGAGGCTTCATCCTGCTCAGCTCCGTCTACCACAGACTCATTGCCTTCTCTGTGCGCCATGGAAGAATCGTTGAATAACGGCCGACAGTGCGTAAACTAATTTGAGTGGTACTACTGATTTGAGCTCATAATCCAGCTCTACAAACAGCCCTGTGTTGCTGTTGCTTATTTCAAAATATTGTTACTGATGAGCTTGTTGTGAGGCTGCAAGACTTGGTTTTGACCTTTTTGACGGCAGGGAAGAGACGAGGCCAGGTTGTTTGTCATGACTTGACCAAAGAGGGCTGCATTGTGGGTTATGAGGGAGCTACAGCTGCAGCTGTACTTTCACTCGCTTGTCAGAGATTAAATTTTACACATATTTATGGAATGTCTCTTTTCAAATAAACATGATTTGTTTAAATGGAGCATTTCCACATAAACATTCCCTCTTTAAACATTTGCACAAATTGCATTGCCTGTGGCTTTTTAAAGCTGCAGGTTTTTACTTATCTGAAAGTAATATCGGGTGTGTGGGTGGGTGAGTGTGTGTGTGTCTGTGTGTCAATGATTAACACTTGTGTATTAAAGAATTAAGACAATCATTTGGTGTCAATTTGGCTTAATTGGTGGAATGCACAAGAAAACAATGGTTTGAAATTAGGATTTCATATATAGTTTAATAACATTTGTAGTTACAAACTCCATGGGAGTTTTCCTTTTATAGACTTGTGATGCTAAATACGTTAACCCAAACTCATCCGTGGGTGAGTTGTCCTAGAATCCTTCACCATGGCCTCCTGGTGAGGGCCACCTTCACATCTTGTTAAGAACCAGCCACCATCAAATCAGCTCCGGAGATATTGCAAGGCTGCTTGGAGGTGACAGACCGGCCGGCTTCTGAGAGCCACCTGGCACAGACGTCCTCACACGGTGCATCACGGGATATACAGACGTCTATGTGGATTCCATCATCCCACCCGGGACTGTCCTTTGTTGTGCTATCAACAAGCCATAGATAATAAAGGACATCAAAGCCTTTCTCAACAAAAAGAAGAGGGCCTTCAGGGCAGGTGACAAGGGGGACGTGCGCCTGCAGGACTGTGTCAGGAAGTGTGGTCAGCAACAGCAGGGTCTTTCCTCTTCACCCGCTACACCAGCAACTGCACGGACACCCGTTATCTTGACAAGTTCTTGGATGACAGCAGTAGTTGGAATTATGAAGGATTAGACTAAGTACATGGTGACTCTGGTCACCAGGTTGAGGGTGGTGAAACTCACCAGTGAGGTATATCATGTTCATCCTGTTTTGACAGATAGTCTGTGTAAGACCTTGGGAAGAGAATGTTTAGATATGGAATTCTTTCTCCTGGAACTGCATGTCCTGACAGTCTGGTCTGGGGGGGGGGGCTTATGCTAGAAATGTATATAATGTGAAGAGTCCGCTGTTCGTTGGGAGACACATATTGACCATGGACTTCCCCAGACTTAATAACACCGTCTGTGATCCTGTTGCAACCAACCTTATAAATATTATTATGTTATATTTAATGTGTTATAATATTTCTTATGAGCAAGCAAGAAGGTATCAGTCCTTTTTCATCTTCTTCACATTTTCACCACCTGATTAACAACACCAGCAAGGCCTGTGGCATGCTGGGGGTGGAGATGACTGCAGAGAGGAAGAGCCGGTCAAAACTGAGGTCCACCCTGAACAATGATTCTCTTCCCCTTCAGCAGCAGGAGCACTCTCAGTGACAGACTCATTCCATTGATGTGCATTACAGAGCACCACAGGAGATCATTGATTCCTCTGGCAATAAAACTCCTCTTTGTAAACAGTGTTTGTTGTGTTTTCCTAATAATTTCATTCTTTTATGCTGACAATAATCACTGCTTTGCTCAACCCTGTACAAACTGATATTTAATATTACTTATTTAACATTGAGAATTTAATCACTTTTCTGGATAAAAAGCAGACCTCGCCGCGCATGCGCCAATCCGAAGACAACTCTTCATAACTTCATTCGACCCCCATCCAGTGTCGCTGCTAAAATCCTGCAATATTATTGGCTGGAACAAGTTGATGGAGTGAATGTGAACCAATCAGATTCAGTGTTGGGCGGGGCGTAACAGATAGAAAAACAGTCGCGACCGCGCCAGCAGCAGGGTCGATCACAGCGGAAGTTAGCCAGCATTAGCAAGTTCTTCTCTCAACTAATGCCATATATAATCTCCTGTTTATTAATGTATTAAATTGCGACCGAGAAAGTATTACTAAACATGCATATGTTTACGGACGAAGCCGGTAAGACACTGTTTTCTTTGCGCCCGGTGGCAAATTGATGGTGAATGTGGCTGATATGATACTTTAGCTTTTCACAGATTATTGACACTGCTTCTCTTCTTTTGCAGACTTTACGGAAGTCCACGCCTTCGTAAGTAGTACGCTTCAAAACATCCCCATGTTATGGATTATTTACACGAGTTATTGAGCGTAGAAACGGTTCAAAACGGAGCACATTGCTGTTTCCTGTTTAAATCCTTCGCTTGGAGGCTGTTTTGGTCCTGCCTGCAGCAACCTGTCACCATCAGTCAAAAGTTGCCCACAAGGCCAGAAAAGATATTTCAAAGTATTCTGATCTAGTGAGTTGCTAAAATACTATGTTTATTTTGATCTAGTTTACAGGACATTAGTGTTAATTTCCCTGACATTTGGTCAAGCTGCCCATACACAAGTGTTAAAGTGAATCTTAGACACCGTCGACACGATCTTGGGAGACTTTTTATGCTTTAAGATGTACTTAAAACAAATAATGTTACAAAAAAAAAACAAACATACTGAGATTGTTCTGAGAGTAATTGTACTGAAAGGAAACACATGAATTAGAGTCAGACAACCACATGGCCACTGCAGTTAATTTTCTCCAGACTTGGAAAGCGTTGGTCAAAACTCCGATCACTGCAGTGCGAGCCAGTTCTGGATAAAGGAAAGTGAAACTTATGAGTGCAGTCTGTGTCTACGTGTCTCATATCTTACTGCAGCTCACGGTCATGGTTGGTGCTCACACAGCTTTTAACGGCCTTGGAAATCCAGCTCCATCTTTTTGTTTTGGATACACATATATGTAATCTGTGAGGGAGAAAGTTTCAATGCTGAAGATGGTTAGTGAATCTAAGGAGATGCTTTAACATGCTTCACACCACTTCTCTCTCTGTCTTTTTTTTTTTAGCAGAGGGTTGTGGATATGTTTGGGAGTAATCCCAGCTTCCAAAGTATATTAAAACATAGTCTTGGTAAGTAATGCTTACATCTTTATTGTGTTACTATGCCTATGTTACTATAAGTTTTGGATGTGAATGTGGTGTAATAGGTTTCTCGTTTTGAACAGGTTTAGAGTATGATGCCCAGCTTGGTTTTCCTGGTGATGGTGAGGATGACCATGAACACTGGGTTATTCATCACAGGCATTTTCACGCCCCTCCAAGGCGCTTCGACTGGAGCGCCGAGAGAGGACACCGCTCCACATTGTCCAGCACTCTTTACCAGCCGTCGCGCCACTTCTCGGCTTCGTCACATGACATCTCTGGCCTTTCCTGTCTAGAAGTTCAACCAAAGGAAAATGTATGTCGACTTTTGTATTCGTGTCAGATGGCTTTATTTTGGCGTGAGGTCCCTCTGAAGAGCTTAAAACTCTTGTTTTCTTTGTGCAGGATACTGAAACTAAAGCCAGATTATTACAAGAAAATAAAAAGGGCAAAACAAAGGCTGAGAAGAAGAAGAAGAAAAAGAAAAAGGTATGTTCTGATGTAATCGGATGCTCAATGTGCAGTCTTGTATGACTTTACTTCAACGCGTGATGCTTGTCATTTCTCAGCTTAAACAGAAGGAACGAAAACGTCGGGAGAAGTTGGAAAAGGAAAAACAAAATGCCGCAAAAAATGAATCTGTAAATAATAATTTCGACGTCTAAAAAAACCAAAACCTTAAGTTCCCCAGACTTCATGTTCTCCGGGTTTCACGGGCTTGTGCTTTGCTTTACAGGGAAAAGATGATGCACAGCAGGGCGAAGAGGTGGAGAGTAAACCAGGGTGTGATGAAGATGATGCCAACGTGAGTGGTAAAGTGACGACGCCAGCTGAAGATTCAGACTCCAGTGATGGCAATGAGCAGGAATCTAGTGATGAAGATGATGACTCCAAGTGCGACTCCTGTGCCTCAGAGGTAGCGGTAATCTAATCACACTTTTGATTAGATGACAGCTGATATCACTTATTTGTCTTTCTGGGTCACTGTGACTTGAATGTTCAATTGTTTACCGTGCCGCTGACATGTTTTCTCCTATTATCTCCATTCAGAGCCATTCAAAATAAAAAAATATCTACTTTCACAAGTGGATTAATCTACATTTAGCTTTTGTTTACCTTACTTTTTTTTTTCTTTAATGACTATTCATCAGGAGCTGGATATGACAAGTTCTTTTGTGAGCAAAGCTGCTCTTATAGCCAAACGTAAAATGGAGCAGAAGCCAAAACCTATGAAGCCGGAGAAGAAGGTCGCAGATAAAGAAGAACCCAAACCCCTTCATAACCAACCCAATGAAAGCCAGGAGGCTGAAAAGAAGGTAAGAAAAGTCTGTACAGATGATGGAATCACAAATCGGTGGAGATTATCTTTGGGTCAAACTGAAGTCGGCAATATTCTACACCTTTCAGTAAATGTCACAATGTTATGGTTAAAAACTTCATACTCAAAGAAAAGATAAGTCATGAATTGAAGAGAAATTGTAAGGATAAAGGTTATATAAAGTGCCAGTGAATCAAGAAATGTAAAAAAAAAAATCATAGCTGTTCGAGAAGTTGTGACTGATACTGAAACTCACACTTCCTCTGACTTCTCTTCCAGGACTCTGCTGCTGCGAGCGGCTCGTCGCTCGATGATTATGTAAAGATCAGTAACGACCTTGCAGGTCAGTTTTCAGTCACTAACTCCCATCGAGGTGTGCTGCTCTGGATTTCCACCTGCCTAACTTCTGTTTCCCTCCCCTAGTATTTGGGAATAAATGTGCCAGCACTGGTGACTTTAATATGGCCGTGAAATACTTCACAGATGCAATTAAATACAACCCGACAGAGTTTAAGTAAGAACACACCTTTTCCACTTTGTTGACTGGAACTTTACTTGATGTGTTTACGCCATGTTTCCGTTTCCGTCTCAGGCTGTTTGGAAATCGTTCCTTCTGTTTTGAAAAGTTACACGAATACGAAAAGGCGCTCGCCGACGCCGAGTTGTCCCTGGGCATCAGTCCCGGCTGGGTTAAAGGCCTGTTCAGGAAGGGACGAGCTCTGGCTGGTCTAAAGGTACGTGGACTTGTCTCGTCGAGCCGATTTGCCATCACGTTCGCTCGGTAATAAAAGAAACGCGACTCCAGCTGCAGCGGGAGAGTCCCGTGGAGTTCCTTTCACACTCGCAGCACCACAGTGCGACTTCAGCCTCCACCAACACCACCTGTTCTGACTGATCGTTAGTGCAGCTGCTTGGCTCTCACCAGAGCGCGTGTCTGTGAGAGTGTGTGCGTTCACGCCTGCTGAGACGCAACTGTGACGCCTCTAAAAACAGCAACAGTTGAAAACGCCCTGCAATTAAGGTGTGTAAAAAGCCCGGAGTTACTTTCGCGTCAAAGTGTTGACTTTGCAAAGCAGAGCTGTTGGAATAAGCGGCGCTGAAGTCAAAGTCCTCCGCTTGGAGCACTTCTTCTTCCCCGCCGCCGAGGTTGATGTGACTTTGTCCTTGTTGCGACACGACCGACGCTCACATTATTTACTCTCGACGTGTTTAGACTAGCTGTTCCTGCAAACATTAATAACGGGGGAGAGCAGGCGCGCAGCGAGACAAAATGAATGATTCAGAGCCGAGATTGAGCCGTGCGGCTTGAACACCTTTTTTTCCTTTCTTGTTCTTCTAGAGGTATGACGAGGCGGCCCAGGCCTTCAGGGACGTCCTCAAACAGGACAGCTTGTGTGCCGAAGCGGCACAAGAACTGATGCGGGTGCAAATAACGCAACTAATGGTATGGAGCGCATGTCCGCATATTGCGGAAGAGTCCCGCGCAGATTCCATGTGTCTGTAACCCTTCGCTGAAGCGCTTTGTGAATCTCTTAATTAACAGGAGTTCGGTTTCACACGTGAGCAGAGCTCAAACGCCTTAATTATTCACGGGACTGTCAAAAAATCGTTGGAGGTGCTGTCGAAATTACACAGTGGAACAGGTGAGGTTCACACCGTCTGCCGCCGCATCGTTAGGGATTCCACTGGAATGGCGTAACGCCGAAGTCGAGATCCTCTCACTCTCGTAGCTCGGCTTTGGTGTTCGCGGTTCATTTCATGCGACAACTGCGCTCAACGCTGGTCCTTTTGTGTTCAGGAGGTGTTCAGAATGTCTCTCTGCCATCGATGCAAGTAGCAAACGTCACCGGAGTGTCTCCAGTTCTCTCGGCCAACATTAGTCCTGCACCACCGTCGCCTCCTTCTCCTCCTGCTGCTGCTGCTTCAGCTCAACATGCACCAAAGAACCCTCCCATGAACAAGCCTTTAGGTCCAGTCAGGTATGTGTCCAGTGTTCATAATCAACCACCGAGTTGATTTGGACAGTGTGGAAACGTCGCAGGCTCTTTTAAAGCAAAGGATTAATCTAAACGGTTCAATTGACCTTTCCGTCTCTTTAGATACTTTAAAAATATCAATAATGCATAATTTAGGAGTCGCTGCCGACGACGGGGTGAACGAAGTTCAATTAAAAAGATGAGTTTTTGTAATGGGAAGCTTGATGGAAGCACTCGGCCGATGATCTACCGCATTTGTTTCACCTTTAATTAGACGGTATATTCTAACCGAGCAGGAAATCATTGGATGTTCTGTGCTTCGCGTTGTGAGTGATGCAGAATTTAACCACCACTTTTTTCTTTTTTTTCCTTCCACAGAGAACTGTTTCCAGTCTGGGTGGGAAACTTGAATTACATGATAACAGAGTCTGTGATTATAAACCTGTTTAGCAAGTAAGATAATGTCACATTTTGTCCTCTCTCTCTCTCTCTCTTGCTTTCCCGCCGAGAACTGACTCCTGCTGTTGTTGCAGGGTGGGAGCCATCTGTAGTGTGAAGGTCCTGAGTGCCAGACGATGTGCCTTTGTCAACTTTACCAAGCAGGAGAGTTGCGATGAAGCAATCAGACGCTTTCATGTGAGTGCCATCAAATATCACCGTTTTCACACAGTTTCGTGTAACTTCACATTGCAGAGACTGAACTTCCTCTATTCAAATCCGTCATTTCAATCTTTTTTTTTTTTTTTTTTAACTGACGTGAATAATCCCAACCACATGAGAGCGACTGTCTCTTGTTGTCTCACCTCCCAATGTAATCTGTTCCCCCTCTCCTGCACACCATCAATGTTCTTGTATGTGGACCCCCCCCCCCCCCCCCCCCCCCCCCAGTGTACCACTGTCTAAACGATTGTGTCTCCATGTTCAGGGTTATGATCTGAATGGAGCCACGCTCGCTGTGAGGTACCCCGACAGGATCGCTCCAGGAATGAACATCTCCAAATCTGCTCTCCGAGCGAATCATCCTGCAAGATAAAAAAAAACCAAAACAAACCAAAAAAGATGCTGGGTTTGTCTTTGCAGATCTGATTTTAAAGGAAAAGGCGTTTGTACTCGACTGGAGTGAGACATTACTTGGTTATTCCAGTTTGGCATATATACTGGAAAATAGCTTTTTTGCATCAAACAATTATCAGCCAGCCTTCAGTCACTGAGGGCCCTTCTTCATCAGGAGATACTGAGTCATGACTTAAACCAAGTTTTTGATTGTTTCTCATAGTTCCCTTCAGCTATTATGTTCAGATTTTTGACTGTAAATTGAAAAGAAGGAAACGAAAGAGGATTATCAAGGTGTGCTTTGCTTGTATTTCTGTTGAATCTTTATTTCCCCTCCTAAAGGGATGAATAGAATCCCTCCTTAAAGTGATTAGTTTCACTAAATAAATGGAATTTACACAGCATCTGCACAGTTTTACCTCACGCCTAGTGTTTTATTGAGTGTTTTTAACTTTTAAAAGTTCATCTAATGCAAGAGAAGTAGTTTAACAGATTCTACAGTTGCAGGCGAGAAGGTATTTTATACTTAATGCAGCGTGTGTGAACAGTAACTGTTTGCCCCGGACTCTGATTAAACCATTTATTCTATGATTGTTGGACAATACCGATTGAGTAATCAGCTCCCAGTTCATCGTTGTAATGGAATCATGTTTTACGTTTGATTGCAGGCCAAACGTTGAAAAACAAAGGTCTGTTCATAAATATCCTTCAACTTGAAGACGGCATGTTTGCGACCTGCATCGGTCTCAATCAGCACAGTCTTCAATACTCGGGACGCAAATTTATTCAGATATCGATGCTGAAGGAATGACAATCTTTCTATGGGAACTTATTTGCCACATAAAATGCCTCTCAATCTTTTTTTTTTTTTTTTTGTTCCTTCTTAAGTCTTCACCCAACACTTCTGTAACTGCATGTGTTAAAACTCGTCAATGATTGTGAAGCATGGATGGTTTCTTCTTGCTCGTGTTATTTGGGCCTGTTAAAACACAAATTGTGCCTCATCCGTCAGGCTTGGAGTTGCACTGCAGTGACCTTCCAGGTGAGACGTTCTGCCTGCTACGTTACAGCGTTAGCAGTTGTCGCAGTATTAGATTAGCTTTAAAGGCAACTGCTGTTTGCAGGGCTAATTATTGTTGTATTCATTTCTATAAACATGTAAACTAACAAGGCCTGTTCCATTATTATTAATTGCACTCGTTAACTTTACATTGTGGCTCAGTATAAACGGCTATTGCCTGTCACATGTATTATTGCTACATGTTGGCTTCCTCTCTTCATCTTTACCAATAAATAATTCTTAAGTGTTGATTACAGGATGGTCCTTTGCGTCTGTGTACAGGTGCCTTGTCAAACATGGAGTCTAATCTTCAATAAACAGTAGCATTTTATGAGTTTGTGCCAATTTATTTAAACAGCTGAAGTATGAAGAATTCCAGACAGTTTAGCTGAGATTTGTTTATATATTTATTTTTAATTCAAAGGAAAGCTGTAATATGGTTGTACGTGGGTGCGGCCATTGGTCCGTTCATAACTGAGAGTAGAAGTGTTCAGCTTTGTTTATGCTGATTCAAGGACAAAGTAGTGGTCAGTTCTATTATAAAAACAACTTGTTCACTCACAAGCAGGATTTAGGAACTTTAGTGTCCAGGCAGTGATTCAACTCCTGACTCTTTCAGCCAGCAGGGGGCAGCAAAGGCAAAGTTGAACGAGACAAATGAGTGGTCTTGTCTTGCAGTAAATATTTGTATTACCTTTATTAGAACTAAGCCATTTAACATTACTGATGCCACGCATTAGATGTATTTGAAGTCAAGTTTCATCAACACTGTGTTCATGTTCATTCATGAGAGCCTGTAAGTGAACAGCTGCTGGTTTGTTTACTCTGCAGCTGACATTTCTTTAGGGCCTCACTTTTAACAAAGTTCACTTCCATGCGTGGGCGACTGATGTGCATTGGTAACTTCGGCTGCAGACGTGCTTCTGACTGCCTGATAATATGTGATATTTTACATGAAGGCACCGCAGCGGAACTTCTGACAGATAATCCTGCGTTCAAAACGTTCCTACCGTCAACCCCTTAAAAAAAGAAAGACCTGTTTGATGATGCAATGTCAGCCATGAGGCAATCTGAGGATTGAAAGTGATATCAAAGGACACACAGTTGGCTCTGTTTAATGGCAAACTCACCTCGTCCCATCCACCTGAAAGGACTGGACAGCTTTCTAAATGCTCTGTTTTAACCTGAATGGGCCTCTGAAGGGTTGATCTGACAGATGTCAGGGTTCTTTATACCCCATGTTCGTCATCGCAGGAGCAGCGGCTCAAACTGAAAACTTTTTTCTGGGAGACTGAAGGTAAAACTGAACTTGGAAGACCAATAGTTTTTAATACGACTTTATATTTAAAACCAAACATCTTCCACACCTGGAGCAGATGTGGGGGACGACGATGTGAAGAGGAAGCCACAATCTCGGTGGTTTCAAGCATCTGGTGCCTGTTGGAGTCAAATGAATGTTTCATCAAGATCAGAAATGCAAACCTGGGGTCTTTAGCCGGCAGCAACAACAATCAAGCCTCTGATGTGAAATGATCTCGCAAGATTTTTAAGTCTTCATGACTTCATGCTGGAGACGATCTCAGAGGACATAATGGACAGATCACTAGCTCATCGCAGAAAGAAAAGACAATTCACCTCAAATGCAAGTTATTGTATTGTGGGAGGAAACACGCACGCACACATGTGGAGTAACGGCAGAAAAAACCTTCAGGCACGAGAACATGCAAACTCCACTGGGAAAGGCACATGAAAGATTAGAATATTTTAAACAGTTTGTTTTTGCGCTTTGTCGCAGAACAAAACATTCACTGATTGTTATTCTCGTCACGTCCCGTGTTTTCATCCTTTTAGTGTGGATAATTTCACTTTTTAGTTTAATGAGTTTCCCTTGCAAGTTGCAAAATGACTTTCTGTTGTGACCTCAGTAAAAGGGAGCAGCCAAACAGACTTATTTACTATAATCACCTTGATTTTTTTTTTTTTTACTATCATTTATAAATATAGCTTTATCTAACGATTATCTTTTATCGTGTTTAGACTTTGTTCATCGCTCTTTATCATCTCATTCTGTTAAACTTTAGTGTGTGCGTACGTGCGTGCCTGTGCGTGTGTGTGTGTGTGTGTGTGTGTGTGTGTGTGTGTGTGTGTATGTGTGTGTGTGTGTGTGTGTGTGTGTGTGTGTGTGTGTGTGTGTGTGTGTGTGTGTGTGTGTGTGTGTGTGTGTGTGTGTGTGTGTGTGAAGAAGAATTTAAAAGAAACTTTATATATAAAAATTGATCAAGGGGACTTTTCGTTTAAATTAATTTTAAGTGATTTTGACATGTTTTGTCTGTTTTTTTACAAAGTAGGTAAAACTAAATCATGCTGGCTGCTCCAATAGAGTCAAAATGATCATTCTTGGTGGTTCATAATTGCAAAATAGTGAGTAAAACAGGGGAGAAACAGGTACTTGTCACTAAATGCCCTACCAGTCTCACACACACACACACACACACACTGAACAACACAGTTGCTGCTGCGTTATGTTACCTGCTATGTGCTTTTTGAGCAGAGGGTCTTGTGACACCCCTTATGGATTTTATTTTTGTTCTTTTGTGGCAACTTTGGGTTTAATTAGAGCCAGAAAACGTGTGACGGGCACCGAGCCACGACGATAATACCCGTTCTAGACCCCGCTACTTAAACACTCTCCTCGGGCCGCTCCGGCTCTGGTCGAATCAAACCTTTATGATGTTCCAGACTCCATCGGGTGAAGTGCTGAAGCATCTTTCCTGTGCGAGACCTTCATCAACATTACAGGGAAGGAGGGGATAATTAAATATAGTATAGCAGGTGACTGCAGGTTGTCTGAATCCTGCAGTGATTCTTGGAAAAAAAACCTCCATACTGTTTAATATAGCCAAATGCTTCATCCAGAACCTTCTCTTTCTGCCTCGTCACTCTCAGTTGAAAAGACGAAAACTTGACGTAGACTCTGATGAGACTTTGATGTAAGAGGTATTGATCCACATTACTTTTTCAGCGGCTTGTACAATCACTTTCAGACACTTTACTGGGATAGTTTCTTCGATAAAGCAGCACTTCTTTTGTTATACTGCTTGTTTTGTGCTTACAGTAATGGTTTGCTTTCATGTAAAACAACTTCAAAGATTCAACTTTGGTATCAAGAATAATAAAGTCAGCAGACAATAAAGGTGGAAAAAATAGTACAGTCTCTAACTAATAAACATTTTAAAAAATGATGCGTTGGATGAAATCTTGAATTCAAAACATGTACAGACATATGGATTTTATTCAAGGATATCACCATCAAATTGGTGCCAATAATAGCAAAAACATATATTTTATGTTACTAAAACTAAATTATTCAATATTCTACCTAGACTTTTTTTTTAAAATTATAGATGCAGTCTATTTGTGAGAATAATCTACATTTTTTAATTTCATTAAATATGTCAGGGTTATAAAAATTCTTGTTTGTGTTCATTTGCAATCACAGTCCTCTGATGGCTCAGTGAGTTCAGTCTGGATCACAAGTTCAAGTTCGAACGATCCAATCACAGTATTGTAATACCAGCTTGATGGTGTAGGGTTTCTCATTAGCTGTATATTTAATTTTTGGTAAATTTTTTTCTTTCAACAAGTATATCTTCTGACCTTCTGTGAACATAATTAGATGTGTCGTTTTAAAGGCTTTTCCTCCAGCCTCATTTACTTTTGCAGAGCTTTTCCTGGTTGCGTCTGTATACAATACTGTGTCCTCTGGTGCACAAGCAAATACGCTTTAGACGGGGAAAAAAAATGTGCAGGAATGTAGCTATGTCTTGCAGTTCACCTTTGTGTGTACAGAAAGAATCCAGCTGAATAGGTCAGCTGTCTTTACAGTCTGCTCTCTCTGCACTTCTTCACCAAGGTTGGATCTGAGATACTCCCTTTCCGGCTCTATCATGCTTCTGTTTACGTGCTTTCTGATGGAGCTGTACGCACACAAAGGTTATTCATCACATTAACCTGCTGGTTCCTCAAAGTTTTTCTACCGGGCCCTTGTTTTAGAAATACCAATAATTCTAGTATGCATTATTGTTCGTATAGAAACTGCACTTCTTTTGAATAAATGTTTGATACAAACTACAAATCTATTATCAAATTGATTGAATAAAGTCTTAAGAACTTTATACAATCAGTGGAATTGACCATTTTTTGCATTGTAACCATTTTCAATACCCAGTGCTTTCAAGGTTTGTTCTAAAAATTGCCTTTCTGTGCAAAAATAGCTTTAAAAACACTCTCAGCCCTCCCGCCATGGGAACCGCTGCATTCGCGGGTCATGAATAGCAGTGAACCAAAACAACAGTTTGTTAAAGATTAATGGCCAGGTCACACACAAACCACATGATCACAAATCACATGGGATCAGCGGTACTTAGAAATAAGCCACATGGGAAAACGCTCACCTTGGAGGTGAGGTGGAGTGAGCTGGAAGGCCACTGGTTCAAATCTCCTCACAGCCGCGAAAGTTTGACGAAGAACACGGAAGCCGCTGATCGTCACCACTACTGTGGGCCCTGAATCAAGGCGGATGAACCGCGGCTTCAGAGTGCTGCACTGCGGAAGCTGACTGCTCCTAGTTAATGCTAACTATGAATACCATGGGTCGAATGCAGAGGCATACACTTCCTAACAGGATCAATAAAGTAACTTAAAGATACATGTAAATGACCTCTTTGACTCGTCTGGTAATGAAACATTTACCAAGCAGGGAACACGTTTGTTCATTCGCTCAGCATGTTAATGTGAGATATCTATATGACACCATAAGGTTAGGAAATATCGTTTTTGCACCTGTAAGCAAATATTATAAAATAGCAAAGGTATCTTTGTGGTTTCCCCCCAACAATATAAAAAACATGCATTTGAGACTGTCAAATTGCCTGTAGGTGTGACTGTGAGTGTGTGCAATTGTCTCTCTGTGATGGACTGGCGACCTTTCCAGGTTGTATCCTGCCATCGCCTTCAGCCAGCTGCGATCGTCCCCAGCGCCCGGCAACCATCAGCTGGATGAAGCGACACAGATGGTGGATGGATGCAGATGGGAATAAAATTACAATCTGCAGCTTTCGTATCACATATTACGCATTTTTGTGTCGTGTATTAATCAAACATAAAAGACAGACGATACAATTTAACACATTTAACAACAATTCCTGCTTTCGTCTCGCTGCAAATACAGAAACGTTGTATTTGACATCTTGTGATGCAGCTACATTTTTTTTAAACTTTCGGTCGCTTTTTCCTTCAAACAGAAGGTCAGATTGTTTTACAGCAAAGGGCCACTTGAGGTAAATTGGAAGAGTTGGGAGCATGTGGGGTTCTTACCATAAAAAGCTCGTCTCTGCCGGGTTCCCGGCCTCCTTGCAGCTGATGCATCGCTGACGGCCTCGATCCCAGCTGCAGATCCAAGGTCACCCGGCCCCTCGTGTCAAACTCCACTGTGGGCCGCTGCCAGAGAAGAACGCTTCACACACCGAGCAGGGTTTAACTCGCAAGTGTTACTAGCAGGCAGATAAGAAGAAAGAGTAGGGGTTGCTTAAAGGTTTCTGCAAAGAGAGAATTCAATTCAATGACATGACACCAAATATATTGTGAATACTTACCATAAGCTTTATTGACTGACTTTCTCCAAAGTTTTTTATGATGCCACAGTCATTATTTATAAGAAAGAGTTTGTCCGATTGACATGGCTGGTCAGGGTTGAATATCTTATGGGATGAAAAGGTTTTAAAACAGCTTCTTTCTCTCGATTCAACTCTGTCTTTCAGGCCGAAGTATCAGAATCATGAGAGAAAACTATAGTTATCTCAGAGGAGCAGAATCTTAGAAAGTCTCCACTTGAACATTCAAGGCAACATGTTGACAGTTAAATGCAGAGTCCAGTGTGTGACACATAAAAACACCTTTATTTTCAAACCTAACCACCTCAAACAGGGTTGAGTGATCTTAGTAATTATGGTCTATTCAAGGAAAGAAAAAAAAATCCGAGGAGAAAATGTGACAATTGTGCTTACTTGACTTTCTACCGCTACAGCCGACGTCTGACACTTTCAATACGACGCCACTTAAAGCTGAAGGCACCTGTGTTGCATCTGTTCCGATCTTTTACCTCTCGATGGTGGAAACAGTCACGGCGTGTCTACAGTGAAGCTAGAGTAGAAAAATAAAAGCGTGTCCTCTGACTCCGACGATGGAAAGTTCATCGGCGACTTTCCCACTTTCAGAGAGCTGCTGTGACCTCAACGCTCGGTGGGTTGGGAAAGTCCTGACCTCCGCCGGTCCGCCGCGGGGGAGCGCCTGCCGCCGACAGCGACGGGTTCCTCTCTCCATCATGAGCCCCGGTCCAGAGCGCATCTTCTCTGCAGCGGATGTTCAAGGTGTCCTCGCCCGCTGACGCCACCCCCTGGTCAACTCCAGAGGCAGATGTTGCTCATAGCCTGACAGGTGGAGCTGATCTCTGCGGGAGAGAGGTAGATCTTGCCGCTGGGGCAGACGCACACCTCGTACACGGCCTGTTCCTGGGAAGCCTGGCCGGGAGACGGCGTGTAGGTGCCGAGCGGCAGGCTTCCCAGCTGAATGGTGTTGGCGTCGAGGAGTATCTGGATGGAAAAGCAGCAGACAACACGCTGGAAGTCATTCAAAGAACGTCATCAGAGGCGCCCTGAAGTGATGTACGAGTGCATCTGGGCCTGATAAATGAATGTGGTGCAATCGGTAAATACAAAGAGACAGGTGGAGTGAAATACAGCAGTCCTGATCTGGAACATTAGGATAAGCAGAGAAGGCGCTTCTCCCTCTTAAAAACCGCCAGGTTTTAGCCAAACTAGCAACATAGCTCCCGGGGTGTTGGTCTTCGTCCACTGCTTCAGTACAGAATCAAATCCTTTAATAACTATTGAAAGGATTTGAACAAAATCTCATTTGGACTCTCGTGGACCCCCCGATGGCTGAATTAAAACAACTTTGGTGATCTATTTGAACAGGAAGGAGAAAGCATACAAAAAACCTCCCAAAAACACAACACGCTTGCTTATCTGCAGCTGGTGGGGTTCATATGAGGTTTCCTCCAGAGTAGCACAAGCCCGGCGGGCCACCAGGCTTAAATTGATCCCCTGCTGTGCTAAAGCATTAAAGAGTCCTTTTCTTTTCTTTTTTGCCAATGTGTTTTTTTTTTTTATTAGAAATGATGCAGCACTGTAACAGCTGAATGTCAATTTTGCAGAAACATCCCCTCATGGCCAAGCAACCATGGTGGCATCTGTTGACGTGAGTACGAGCAGGAAGCCCTTCGACTCATTTTGCTAAACTCCCTGGTCTCTTCTCACGTGTCTATAATCATTGCCCCACAAAGCAGAAAACACAGATTTGTGGAAGTTGATAGGCTATCATAAATAAGGCCAATTACAATGAAATTTAGAAAAAGAAAATCTGGAACTTCCTACCATTTAAGCTGTTTTTACTAATGATTGGATGCTACTTATTTTTGCACGAATAACACATTTGGCTCAGTCGTCTAAACCACTTATATTTAACCAAAGCTAAAATGAGAAGAAAAAAAATACAATACGCCTTTATTGCGTAAACTTAAATCCCCAAGTATTTCCTGATCTGTCAGGGCTCAACATGTGGGCAGATGGATTTGGTAAAAGTTGTGAAAGAAAAAGAAAAAAAAATCCGGTGAGAGAATACCAAAGGTATGAATGGCAACATGGTAATCAATATTAGTCAGATGGTAACCGAGTACAATAAACAGGAAGAGAAATATTTAAAAAGGCATTCAGTTGAGATAAATGTACTTCTGCAGAGGCTGGAGAACAACATGTAGCAACACACCTACATATATCATTATTGTAATGATATTATCTTCAAATATGTTTGTCAGTAAGAAACATACATTCAAAATCACACAGATCGTGATTCAACCTGCGTCATAGTTTTGAGAAGGAAAGTAAAAAAGTAATAATCCGACTGGACTTTAAATAAAACACTGAAATCAGTTTAAAAATGGTGAAAGATTTTAATTTACATTCAGACCACACGATGTGACCACTCCGCTGGACGAGAGGTTAGCAAACTGGGTTTGTGACTGAAAGTCCTCGCAGGATGAAATCCCACCGCTGTTCCCACCGGGGGGGACTCTGAGCGAGACCTTTGACCCCCAGCGGCTCCCTAGGCGCTGCATGTCTCGATAAGGTTAACCATGAATGGGATGGGTTAAACACAGAGAAATCATTCCCACAACTGGATCAATAAAGGCGCCCAAGTCTTAAAATCTTAATTATCTGCAGCTTCGGTACCAATAACTGTCACCGTCAGCTTTCAGTACAACTCTGAATCATTATCAATGCAGGCTGAGAGAAGTAATGTGGTCGTTTGAAAGAAAATCTACAGACCAGAGGAAAAGAGGAGGGGGAAATAAAAGCTGAAACTGATATAAATAAAAACAGGAGATCGTCGGCGTAGTCTCTCACCTCTCCCTCAGTGGACTCCAGCTGGAGGTCCTTTCGCCCACTGACCTTCAGCGAACCCTTGTCAGTGCTCACCTCCACTCCTCTGGGAGCCTCCATGGTCAGTGTTCGTGTTGGAGACTCCAGCCTGAGGAGGATGAAGAGGAAGAGGAGGAGGAGGAGGGGGGGGGGGGGGGGGGAGCACAGCGGAGGGAATGAACCCATCGATTTATTCTGCTTTGACTTTCAGTTGGTTTCCAATATTAAAACGTTGCCTTTCACTATGATTTAATAGCTGGGGATCCTCGATCCCTTCAAGGTCAAACCGATTCTTATCCAGTTTGTGGTTTATATATCTCAGTGTAATTGCTTGTTTTAGCAGGTTGACGGAATTCACTTCGAATATGAAGCAAATTTGCTTCTTGAAAAAAAAAAAGCAGCAGAGCTTTTTTATGTTTTAAACAGCAACAACAACTACAACCAAAAAAACAGATTATTGACGTTTCTGTTCAACTCCTGCAGCCAAAGTGACTTTTCTGTGTTGGACTCCTCCACCTGTGGAGTAGTAAAGCTGCTAGCCATGTTTCAGTAGCTCCCCTCATTATTCCAAAGCCCAACGGCAATGCTTAACAGCCCATAATTGTATCAGCTGATTTTGACCTTCAGTAGCACTGAGGCTAATGCAATTTGCATTTTTCTTCCTGCAGACTATTTGTTTACACAGGGAAAGATAAGTGCGAGAGCCAATCAATGTGGAATTTGTTTTCATAACTCATAACCGTTTCAAATTGATTTTCTCCACCCATCTTCCCCAAATCTGTTTTCAATGAATTTTAAAATGGAAGACTTTAAGGAGCCGCCTTGAAATCACTTAAATCTCCTTACCCTCTGAAAGTGACACACATTTGGGATTATGCACGAGTGGAATAAGGAGGAAGGGGTGTAAAAAAAGAAAAAAAAGAAGAGCAAATGAATTTCATCTGCATTTGAAAAGCCTGTCAGTAGATACAGAATAGGATGTGTGAAATGTGCCCCTGACATCAGACTGTTTGTGCTCCAGACCTGAGCTGAAAAAATAAGTTAAGAAGATTCATTTTCTCCTTTTCTCTCCTTTTTTCTCGACTCACCACTTGCACAATTTCCCTTTTGCCACTGAAAGCTGCTTAAACAGTTAGCAAATATGCCTCGGATCAATGTACACAGTTATATGTTTGTTTTATATTTAGCCATGTTTTTTTTTGGTGTGTTTCAACTCAATCCACATTTTAATAAAACAGAAATAAGCCCTTATCCATTATTTATCCAGGGTGAGTGGAAATAATTAAACTGGAAACTCAACTTCTGCCTAGATGTTGTATGCCTTCACAAAACAGGGTCATGGCGGGTGATAATAATGTTTCTAAAGTTATGTAATATAGTGCAGAGATGAGAACATCTTATTTACTTTCTAAACAAAACAGTCCCAATAACGAATAAGTAGGTTATGAATAATAGTAAAAAGAGAAACTAAATATTAAGTGAATGGCTTCAAATTGCAAATAAACGAGATACAATATAATGTTTTGGGGGGGAAAAAGAAGGGGGAAAAAAAGATTGTTGTTTTTGCATCTTCAGTTCTGTTTTTCACTGTTTCACCGTCTCTTTGATGACGTGAGGAAGATTTCAGCCAAATGGTTGTTCGCAATTTCCTTGCTGTCAAGAGCACAACTCTCAGCGAGCGCTACAGTCTCTGTCTAACGGATCAAAATACCCACAACATGCACAAAATGTACCAATACCCCAAACGCCTCAAAACGTTCAATCTGTGGGTGATTTGAAAACATTTAAGTGAAGTCACTCATCGCCCCCAGTCTCTATAGATGTCTTATATTTTGGATGCAGTGTTGAAATATCTTCACCTTGTTGGTAGATTTTTTGTTGTAAGATTTTTTGGAAGACGCTGGTTCTCCAGTGTGTCAAAATTTGAAGAGAATCCAGAGATGATCGATGTCATTCACACGGCTCAGCACTGCAAATACTGCAACTCACCATCAGTGGAAGTAACATCATGGTCTTCATTAAGGTTTTCTTTAAATTAGTCATTAATCCAACTGATGTTCACAGTAGAAATTGACCATGTGAAAAGCTACAAGAACATTTGGCCATGGAAAGCCAGCTATTCCTGTGGTGAGTTTCCTGAAAAGTGAGAAGGGTTGGACAACCGTAAATCTCAAAATTTAAATGCTATTAATTGAATATGATGTTAATTACCACAATGTGTGTGAACGGTGTTGCAATCAAACACATTGCTCAAGCATTTAGTATCAGTGACATTGACTTTTGGACACAATCATCTAAAATCCATCTCTTAGTAGAAGAGTCTTATATATAAAAAAAAACTCCACAACATATACTATCTTGAGCCTTTGCGAGAATGGGACTGACAAGCAACCAGGAAACACACTTAATGCTTTCAGCTGCCACCAAACAGGCATGAAAGTCTCTCGTCTACCTCCCTTAGCAACACAAGCATTTCAGTAGCACACCTTCCGTTTTTGTCCCAGTGCCCAACTCATTTCCACTATAATTTCTCAAGATTTCACTGGTTATTAAAGAAGACGCATTAAAAGGCCCATTTGATGTACTTTGCAGTGAGATGAGGCCTGAAATCACTGAAATATATAGTGCGTGTGTGTGCGTGAGTATCTTCAGCCGCTGCAAATGCAGACACACACATTATGTTTTCATACCGTTGATACTCGACTTTCATGGATTTCATGTTGTCTTAACTCCAAAATTAACTGTGATTCCATTGGCCTATTGATTCACACACAAAAACGCGCGCACACACACACACACACACACACACACACACACACACACACACACACACACACACACACACACACACACACACACACACACACACACACACACACACACACACACACACACACACACACTCTTGCATTAAGAGCGCAGAGATACCCATGCACACATCCAGACACACATGCACAATGATATCCACATACACACGGACACGCTTATGCACACACACTTCCACACCCACAAGACGCGCTCACGGATAACCGTAACTCTCACCTTGCACGCACACAGAGAACATTCCAGCCAGAAGACAAAGTGCTCAATTTCCATGAGTGCTTTTTTCAGACTCAGTCCAGAATAAAGCATTAAATGAATTAAATGAATTAAAAATGTCGCTTCGGTTTTATAACAATCTCAGACTACTTCCATTATCACATATGCTTACAGTCGTCGCGAGGCCCCAACCGCAGCACGAAGTCACATTTCATTTTACTGCTGACTTGTAAAACCTGTAAACCATTAATGAGATATAATTTAAAAGACATCAGTGGCAGCTCGGGGCTCAGATTACACGTCATCTCCCCTCCCAAATCACATTCAGTGGTTTCAAACTTTACAGATCCAACAATCCTCTTTTTGAAATAAATTACTAATATTGCCATTGTTTGTGGTTGTTAAAGCATACCGTTGAATTGTTTTTGTCCGCCACCGTTTAGAAAACGTGCTGACTCACGTTGTTGTATCCAGCAGCTGCTGAATGTAAAGTTCCATTCAGGTGGAGCTCTGACATTGTTTGAAAACTGTCGACATTAAACTGAGATTTGTTTAGCTTTAAAATGTCACATCACCTGAAAACCTTCAGCTCATTAGCCGACTGATGAGGCCATCAGCTATGAGCTGCTTGTATCCAGATTATTTCAGGACTTTAAGATCCATCTACAAAACCTTAATATTGTAAAGCCCTCACAAGGCTTTGTGCAGCATTCGCAGCCATAAAGGTTTATGACAGGCTTTTCCATTCTCGGGGAAACCTGACCAATCTTTTTCCCCCCATGCATTCACGCTGACCTTTACATTCCCAGAAAGGTCCTCGAATCACAGCACAGTGGAATAAAAAGTCGTGCAGGACCAAATGTGCTGATGACCACAGCGTATGTCAAAGTTTAAGGTGAACGTCAGGCATATTTATAGGCAGCACTCTGGACTTCACAGACCAGCAGCCGCACAGTTTTCACTTTCAGACAATCTTCTACCTCAGTGGCACATAACCTTTTTTTCCTTGGACTTTACCCCCAAAAGTGTGTCTAAAAAAAGGGAGCAGACCCCCGTCAGATCTCTGATCCGCCAAAGCATTGCAGAGAAACCAAATACCAACAGGAGCCATCAAAGTAAAATAAATAAAAAGTTTCCAAGGTCTCTTCCAGATGCGAAAAGTTCGTTTCTGTATTTTTTTTTTTCTGTGTTAATCTAATTATAACTACCAGAGAGTGGGCAAAGCACCCACCCCCTCATTGTAATGTCAAGTTCAACAAAGGTTAGAGAAAAGTGGAAACAGCGCGAACCCAACTTTCTGAAACAAAGACATTTTCTGCAAAACACATCGAGACTGTAACCTCTGTTGCAAAAACTTATCTTATTTTCAATAGTTTCATTTCAAAGGGAGACACAGAGTTTTTGCAAATCTCCAACTGTGGCCGGAGTTTTCAGGAATCGTCGTTTGTGGTGACTCGTAGCTGTTATAAATATACAAAGCGCAAATGCAGAGAAATATCACTGTTTATTTAAATACGTGTAAACGTGGTTGGTTTCCGCAACTTGGTTTCCTCTCCTCGTGTCTGATTGCTGGTCGGCACCCCGATGTCTTTCACCTGTGCCTGAATGTGTGATTAGCTGCACCTGCTGCTCTTAGTATATAAGAGACTTGTCTCGTGTGCTCTGGTTGTTGGTTCCTCTGCATATCTGTGCTCAGCGTGTCTGTTTCTGCACTCCTGCGCTGCAGCTTTCATGTTTTCTGTGGACTTTTCCCCTGAGCTGCAGTGTCCCTGTGCCTATGCGGGCTTTCTTCCCCTGACAGCAGGACTTGGGTTTTTTGGGGGGAATTTTGGTTTCTGTTTTGGGAAAAAGTTTTTAGTTTTTTTTTGTTCTACAGCTGTGTCAGGCATCCCTTGAGGCCACCTCACCCAACCAACATGTAACACTGATGGCAACAGCTGCCATGGCCAGGGTTGCCAGATCAGACCGTTTCCCACCCAAATATAAGATGCAATCCACCCAGTTTAATAAAATAATGGCCCAAACTACAACCTCTATTGAGAAACATTTGGAAAAGCATATCAATAAACACATTTTCTCAACTGTACTAAATATTAAAAAAAACATGGAAGCACCAGTCATGCTACTTGTTTTCCTGATCATGGCATCATTAAAAACTAAACAAAAACCAAACCCAAAGGTAATTCAAAACCAGTATGACATATGCATGATAGCCGATTGTCCAATATCCAGAAGGTTCTGCAGGGATTCGATTCGACTCTGGAAATTCTTCATACACAAACAAAGAGTTTAAAATGCTGCTCAATTCTCTAAAACACATAAACAACCTATAAAATGAAAAACAAAAAAATAGTTGAGTAGTAAACTCTTTAATATTGTTTCATTCAGGAAAGTTGAATTGGTTCCTTGCATTTTGTTGATTAATCCTCAATGAAGTTTGATAAAATTGACATTGATCAACACAATTGTTTGCATAAATGAACAGCAGTTTGTTGAAATATGTTAATTTGTACTTTCCTCCCACATAATGGAAATTGTTTTCTTAATGTTTCCATCTGGATTTGTTTTCCTAAAAAGATGTTGAATGTTGTTGAGAAAAGTGGCCCAAAATCTTTACAACCCTTCCATTGTCATTCCCCCCTGGAGGAGAGGAGCAACTTGGGATTCAGTGTCTTACCCAAGGACACATAAATAAAGGCCAAGCTTGGGATTGAAGACGAACCAATCTGCCAACCAAGACGCGGCTGCCTGAGAGCCAAACTAGCAATTTCAGGCATATTTACAATTATCTTGAGCCGTGTTTTAAAGACTTTTTTTTTCCTGAAGAAAGTAATTTAGTTCTAAGCAAGGCTGCCTCCAGTGATTGATTTGTCAAAACATTACACAAACACTGACAGACTCATTTAGTCTCATTACAATACTGAAGGTTTTTCTTTTCTTTTTTTTTTTCAGAATGGGGATGTTGGCTACTGGAAAAATACAAATACACATCCAATTGTATCGCATGATTTGTCCATATGCTTGTTTACAGACCAAACTATAAAGGTCATAACTCACACCAAACAATCAATCAAATGTAATTTCTCTGATTATGTAGTGGGAGCCTGCTCAGTTTGGTCTCCCTCTCTTATTAACAACACTATACTTCCTGTCTGGAATCAAAATCCTTCAGTGATTAAATGTTATCCTTTGTCCTCTGTGGCTTCAACAGAAAGAAAAACAAATGTACGTACTGGCCCACTTTTCTCACGCATTCATCCCTTTGCCTTCTTCCCTGGCAACCGATTAGAAATGAACCGGGACAATCTGAGGTCAATGTCAGCAATAAATGATGAGTCACTGAACTTAAATCATCTTTAGATTAATTGAGTCGGTCTCTTTAACTTGACCCCGCCACAAAGGGTATGGCGCAGGCACCAAACAATCAATCAAACTATTCAAATTCGTCTTTCAAGGAAAGCCTGATAAAGACCCAACAGTTGGCACTTTAAGTACATGATGTAATAAATAGACAGAGATTTCTGACAGCCCCTGGACTGGCTGTTTACTTATAAAGACAAATGGACAAAATGAAATACCAACACTGTGTATGAACACAATGGTCTCTCCTATCAGAATATTTCTCGACGGCTGCAGTCAGACCAAGGCGAATCGTATGGCCCTGTTACGCTGGATCTCCGTCCTACTGGATCGGTGGTAGAAAAGTCTCAACAGAGATAATTGGGACTGAAAAAAGTTGTTCTGTTCAGCCTTTATCTTCTTAATGAACCTGTCACTCTGGTGCGGACACAGCTGGGGCTGAAAAAGTGTTCCAATGGAGCAGCGGGAGCCGCGCCGCTGCTCGTCCTGCAAACAAGACGTTAAACCAGAAATGGACGAGGGCTACAGGAGCAGAAAGCCACATGGAAATATAAAACGTAAAGCTGTGAGCCTGCCCTCTGAAGCTGGGCCCGGAAATGTACCGTGTGCTATCTGCACTGTAAGAAAGCAGAGCGCCTTGAAATCCTGCCTGCTCTGCTGTGGCTGCTTAATGCCCGGCCCGTCTCGCCACCGGTTCCTACGGGGTTTTGAGCAGAAGCACAAAGCCTGCAAAAAAAAAAAAGTTTTCATTTTGTCTCAATTGAGACTTTGAGAGGTTTTTGTCGCATTGATCAGGTGTCGACCAACCATCTATCATCTCTGCATGTCACAAAAACAAAGTCAATGAGGAAAAAGCATCACAGTGGTTCCACACTGCAGGGAAACTAATATCACAGAGTTTAGATTCCTCACCTCATAGATCCAGGACAGGTGCATTAGAAATCACAGCATCACACTTGTAAAGAGGTTTAAACAAAAAGCTATGTGATTATGTAACTGGCAGACATGTGTTTAACTTGTGGTTAAAGGCTGCCGCTATCATCAAGTTGAGTGGGCAGTTAGTCGGGGAGTGAAAACACAAAACTTCAGAGCCGAATTCCCACCAATTATCTTGATTCGTCTCAAACTTAGCACCAGAGGACCTTTTTTTTTCTTCTTTTTTTGGAGAGTGGAACCGAAAACTGCTGAGGTCACCGTGAGGTGAAGGAGCTGATCAGAGCCAGACAACAAGCGATGACTTAAAGTAATGGAGCCGTGAGCACAGACCATAAAACACTTGATCACTGCAATGCTTTTTGTTTTCCGGGACCTCAACTTCAAGGGCTCGTAAGTTACCACATAAAAACATGTTTCACCCCACCGTCGGCTTCATAACAGCATCAACTCAACAAAAGAAGTTGTGTGAGAGATTTACATTTAATAATACAATTATTTGATGTTTTTTTTTTTTTCGTCTAATCTGCTGAAGTAGCTTTAATCACTGTGAGCAGGAGATAGATTTTATCTTTACCTACAACTGGAATAATTCAACAGAGGTGGGTCGAACACATTGGGATTAAACTCCAACATTGCTCCTGGCAAACTGCACTGATTCATGAAATGAATCAATTAAAGACGACCCATAAGGCTCATTTTCAAGCATTTTATACGAGTCTGTTATTTGGTACGAGTGAAATGGATTCTCCAATGCCCTACGTAAGCCTTCCATGAATTATGAAACAAGCTGTTTTAGCTTCTGTCTCCTTAAATCCTTAGTTTTAGAAAGCCTCAAGTGCTTGTAATTTGACACCAGCCTCATTGTTTGGTTGCCTGCACCCTGAAGCATGAATTCTTCAAATGATTCAATAAACCACGCAATCAAACTTTTAATTTAAAACTATCAGTAATGTTGATCTCATTAAAGAGGCAGCAAAAGCATCAAAGGTGCATGCTTTGTATTCTCTGCATGATTAACAATAACTTCTTGAACACGTTTAGCCATGCTTACAATTTCTGATTTCCTCCTCTAATTTATCATCACGTTTGCCATGTCGACATATAATTTGTTATATAACATTTTTTATTATTTTATATCACTGTATTCATTCTCAGCGGGGATATTCGTCCCTGAATTGACCCATCGGTAGCAGCCACACAGAGCAGTGCTCTGGCGGAGCTGAGCCGGCTGAGGGTCTTGTTAAGGGACCCCGGTGAATGTTTTTTTTTGGGGGGAATATAAACTCAAACGTCTCACATAGTTCAGCACTGAAATGGCTGCAACTCCAGATCCGAGCTGAAACAAACACGGATAAAAAAAACTGTACACTTGTACTAAAGTGTGAGTCACAGACACACACACTGCAATTAAACACGGTTCTCATTTTATTTAATTATTTCGAGGCAGCCCGACGACGACAAACAAAGAGAGCTGCGTGCCAGCGTACACAGATTAAGTACTCCGGGAGACGAACAGGTGCTTCAAAGAGGACGGGGATCTCGAGTGGATTTCTTTGATTTCTGCTCTGTTCTGCTCCCAGATTACCGTCGACTCGCTGAGAGACGAGGCGCATCACACGGCGAGTGATCTCACTTCAGAAGGCGAGAAAGAAGGGGCAACGTGGACACGAGCCAGGCCATGTTTCTATCATCCGGAGGGGTTTACTGACAGGTGGCACACGATTTGCGATGGGGGGGGGGGGTGGGGGGGCGTTTAACTTGTCATGCTTTCAGGGAAGTGGAGCGAAGGGAGAAATACATCAGTATTGATGGGAAGGCCCAGAGGCGCATGCACAACATTGCTTATGTCATCTTTACCATAAATGCGGGACTTCTTCAGGATTTTTGCTGTGCAGCATGCATAATCAGACCTTGAGTCGGGTGCACTGAATGTCACATTGCAAATATGCAAAATCTTTTGGTGAAATTTTATTGGCCTCGACAAGTGAGATCATCCTTATTGAACGGTATGACGTCACCTTCGCTCGTGAATCTGGTCTGCACATGTAAATCAGTCAATAATGCACTCTCAGGGCTTCATCGTGAAAAAAAAGTTCCCGCTTCAGCTTCATTAGTCAGAGGCACCGCCGCCTTCCTGACACGGCGTTAATCTCCCATCAAATTAAATTCGGGTACAGACTCGGAGCTACGTAGGTAAAAGCTATGTATCTGTATCAGTGTCACCTCTGGGTGATTGTGAGTGTTTGGATTGTCTGGGAAATAATAGCTGGTCTGAAAGAATGCAGTTTCATTACCTGTGAAAGCCTGGCTGTTTGGATTGGAAAACACCCCTGAAGGTAACCTGTCTGAACACACTAGTCTGAGTAAGTACTTTTTTGGAAGAAAAAGGTGAAACTTTCACGTTATATGATTTTAGGACAGGTTACCTCAGCAGAATTATAACTTTCAAACTACTTTTATAAGTATTGTTTTATCACTATGATATTATGCCACCATTACAATCTTAGCATTTTGACACTCTGAAATATAAACGTCGTTATTTCCTTATTTTTGTTTGAGATGCTGTGAAGGTGTTTTGTAAATAAAGCTTATTTTTATTCAGTTTGCGATGTGGCATGGAGGGTTAGGCCCATCTTCTGGTTCCCACATCCAAATGTGATGAATTATTTTTTTAATTACTTGGTGAAATGTTTGTCATCTTAAAGACCTTGAAATTAATGGATCTCTTTTGATTAGAAAGCACGGACAATCCACAGTCATGGGGCACGTTGCAGTTGCTTCCCAATTATTCCACTGAAATAATGTTGCTGCATGGCTCCTTATGAAAATATGATGTTGGATCTGAAAAATGACATCCAGTCAGCTTCAGCTTCCTTCATACGCCTCCACCACTCAGCTTCAGGATCAGCGTCCGCATCCCATGCAGCCTCTCCGATCTCCTGCCTTTGTCCGACTCACCGATCCACGAAGTTGCTTCTTATCGTTGGAACTGTAATCAACCAAACTTCATTTCTCCTTCGTGTATCACCGCATTAAATATTTGTTGATTCTTTCTTTCAAATGATCCTCCTCCTTTATTGAAATTGCTGTTTTAACAACCTCCATTTCAGCTCGTTTTCAGCTCCACAGGCAACGCTGTGAGGATTTCTGAAGAAGCTATAAAAAAAGCAGTTACCTTTAAATATACTGCTCCTAACCAGGTTTAAAAGCGATATGGCAGCAAAGTAATGGTGTTTATTTTGCCCACAGCCCAATTACCTTCCACACAGGCCCGAAGATTGATTATTTTAAAAAATAACAAACATGTTGTTGAGCTTGAATTCATGTCATTAACAGCCCACGTGATTCTCTTCTCTTCATTTCATTTTTTTTTTTAATACTCCTGCATGACTTGGTATGAAGAAAAAAAATAAAAATCTTTCATGTTTGGAAAGAAAATTGGTTTTCGATAAAAGGAATGTTTATTCTGCTCTGACAGTCCAGTTTGCACATCTGCTTGTTTGGAAACATTTCAGTAATTCATCAGTGAAGGAAGCCAGGCGCTTGGAGACACAGTCTGAAGACGAGACTAATGTTTGATAGTAAGAAAGAAAAAAAAAATTGAAAACAGACTTTGATAATGTGGAAATTAATTATCTTTAACCAAATATGATCTTAAATGGTAGAAAATTGGTACATTGCAGAAGGGCACAGAGCTGAACCCGTGTGCATGTAAACATAATGGAAACGTCCTACAAACCTACACTATCATATAAAAACTTTAAAAGTGTGAACGGCTCACGAGGCAGCAGTTATTATGCAGACTGAAACTGTAGACCATTTAGAAAAGTTGGTCTCCACAAATGATGATAAGCAACCTGGTTCCTACAAACCACATAAACATGTATCTGTGTGTGTGTGCTTGCTCTGAAGAGAAACTCATCAGTATTCCTCTCACTCTCTATGAATTAGCTGCCAGAACACTGCTTTTTCTGCCAACTTTGATCCCAGCCCTCCTTTCAGGACCAGTAAGGTGGACAACAAACCACACTCATTATAGCTCGTTAATGGATCGACGCAGGGCTCAGCGCCTCGGGCAAAGTGCACGGGGAATCACATGCACAGTCGAACACACAGCCCAACCTTACCCTCTTCCTTCTGCTTCCCCCCACACTTTAATCAATCCCCTGATTGCTATAGAGGATAACTAACAAATTAGCTCACCCCTCGGCTGCGAAATTAATATAATGGTCAAATCTAGTTTTAAATTTGTGCGATAACAAGGCGACCACTTCGCCCGAGTCTACAAGCGGGTGCTTGCGATAATGTGACTGGTGAATAAAAGTCCCGTCCGTTTTTTTTTTTTTTGGGGGGGGGGGTTTAGGGGTCTTTTTTTATGCATGGCCACGGAGTTTGAAATGCCATGGAACATTTATCATCATTATTCAAAGATCTTAATTTTAATTTAACAGGATATGAACATGTGACATTAAGCTTTAATGAAGTTCTGTCAAGTTGCTGCATATGAACTCACTTCAGGGTCTCGGAGGCCTTCGCCTGGATCAGGGGGGTTTCCACTGAACGTCCGAACACAGCGCCCTCCGAGCCTGCAGATAAAACACACTTATGTAGTTCAGACAAAGGCTTCTTGTCTCAACCAAAACTTGTTAGCAACTTCAATATCAGTGGGAAAAAAAATGCAGCATTTCACCCAAAAGTCCAACATACATGCACGTGATCATCACACTCAGGGGGAAAAAGCCTGCTAACATGTGTTGAAGTAATAAACTGTGACATTGACCTTCCAGGTCCGGACTTCAACACTGTTCAGTTAGACTAGGTGTCAAATTAATTTTTAGCTCAGGGGCCACATGCAGCCCAATTTCATCATCACTACCACCACCAGTAATTTAGTGCCATAAGAACTCTTTAATTTCAACTTTACATTTGTTTCTTTGTTGTGGCGCAGAGTATACCTGATAAATGTCTATATTTTCATAAAAACCAAACAATTGCTACCAAAAATGACAACATTCTCAACATAAAGCCAATTTTAATGAAACCTTCTGGCCATTGGAGCCTTTTGGGGGACACTTTTGGCCAACGGGCCTTATGTTTGACACCTTTTAATCACTGTCTACTCATCAGCGTAACTTAGGATGGGCATTTCTGTCTAATAATTTACAAAAATGGACGACACTGAACTAATGTACACGAGCAAACTATTTCGGCTCTTTTAGATCTGAAACACCTGCACATCCTGTGTAGAAATGCGGGAGGTTTTGCAGACTTCACTCAGGCTGAATTTTCAAACCAGGTTTTTACTGTTCTCTCTCAGAGTAGACTTTTTTTTCTCTCTATCATTTGCTGATTTTTTGTTCTTCGTCTTCTTCAATCCTTTGTTCAGGTCAAAGAGATTCACAACTTTTCTTCTAAAGGCCTAGAAAGCTCATCTGATGCCGGCACGATGACTGCTCACACTTCACCAGCAAAGAGAGCAGCAGTGTTTTAATGTCAGGAGTTTGAAAAAGACAATTTTTTTGTGCCTGTCACTCCCAAACAAATCAAAACATTTGCATTAATTTTGAAATCTCCGTACTACTGATTTTAAATATGAAAACTGAGTGTAAATAAAACAAAACGCATTAATATACTGGATCAAATTAATATTTGATGTGGCAAGCAGCCATATTTGGTAACCTCCATGTCTCTATCCAAACTAACAATGGAAGCCTAATAACAGTCTCAGAAGACATGATGAACAAGTTATGTTAAACAATAATGTTGATGCTGCCTGTGTTTGAAAAATCTGTAAAAGAACAAAAAAACCCCAGAAAGCACAAGATTTAATTTAGACAAACACTATCGTGTCTCTGACTTCCCTCCCAGTTGACCTGATCGACCTCTCCAAACAACAATTCAAACTTCACAGAAATTCTATTGAGAAAGTAGCATCACATACAAGATGTTGTTACCCTCTAAATTGTGACAGGTTATAATTTAAGCCAGTCATTTTAAATACTCAGAGAGTCTTGACACTAATTCTCCACATTATGTTATGCATTCCCTATTAAAAGGTAAACATTTACTATTTTATGGGGATCAAATATCGACATAAAAACAAATACAGCGATTTCACTGACTATTGCCCAAGATTGTACATCAGTAGAAAGGTATTCATGTCGTCTCCTCTTGTTTACTGTTTGTTCATAATATTTATGTTGGATTACAGTTTACCTGTTACCGTGAACTTCTCTGTTGTCATGAAGACTTCCTCTTCATCAGCGGTGAACAGCAGCCTCCCCCCGTCTCTACTTCGCACCTCCAGCCTCTGACACTGGGCCTCCACCGCCTCCGGTCCTGCACAGAAACACAACAACGAAAACATTGGCCTTACAGAATAGCCCCCCCCCCCACCCGTAAACAGTTGTCAGTGTGGCGATGTGCTGCCACACCATCATTAGCAAGGCGGCAGTTAGCCTGCAAGGGTTCACTCAACTCTGCTCCATGTATTGAATATTTTATGAGTCCTTCCAAGACAAACTGTACGTTTTAGGTTGACAATTAAAACTTATTAGGATATAAATTCCAGCTTAAAGGTTTATTAATCTGTTGTGCTAGCAACTTTACATTCTGCAGTAATGCTGCCAAACACAGGTTGCTTTGTGTGCCTCTGGTCTTGTAAATCAGTTTTGGGAAACTGTTTGGGCATGTAAGACTATTAGCAATCTGAAATACTTTGTGGCGCGCCTTGCTCTGCAAATAAAAGGCAATAACAAAGCTGTATCGGCCGTGCTTTTACAACAAATGAAGACAAATCAGTAAACTGTTTACAGCTGAGGAATATTAATTCCCTCTCTCCAGACTTTGGGGTTTTTCCAGATGTGCTTGAAGAAATTTCCGTCGCCTCCCTTTCTCGCTCAGTCCTCCATTAATCCACGGGCTGTGACGGCTGGGGAATTTAATTATTCTCAGAGTTTCGTCTCATTTCAGACAAAACGGCACTTTCTCCAAAAGCAGGCGCTAATTTCTGGAGGAAGGTCAACCATGACCGAAAAGTGTCACATCAACAGTCCCGTCAGATCAGCATCAACCTTCTCATGTTGGCGAAGATCAATAGCTATAAATGTTAATAAGCAGATCATTTGCCTTCCAGTGGTCGTTAGTCATGTAAATGGCTTCGGTAATTTGGACTGACTGATGGCTCAACCTGATGAAAATAAGAAAGATCTATTGCCCTTTCAATAAGTGCATAACAGGTTAGTGTGTGGAACAAACTATGGAGTGAGCCGCAGGGACTATGAAAGACAGTCTTGAGTCGAATCGTCGATGGCAGTCATTAAGAAACGATATCGATCAGACAGTTTGGACATCTATGTGTTTGTTAGAAGTTATACAAAAAGAAATATAGAGTTATGTATAGTGCTCGGGTTTTTAAAACAAACTATTCCTTGATTGGATAATTTCTGGCTTCAGAACATTTGATTGACACGACCTCCTCTAAATGCTGCTGTGCGTTTCTGAAGCTCTTTCACTGTGATGCGTTTGAGCTCTTTTCTGTCGTGGCAGATTTTTACTTCCCTCCAAAGGTTTTCAGCTGGATTCAAGACCGGATGCATTGCTGGACACGTTAAATAGTCCATCTTTCAAACAACCATGCTTTGTGTTGCTGTGAGACCGTCGTCTTAAACTGACTCCTCACACGCAGAAAAAAAGAAAAACAAAAAAGAAATTGAACCCTATTTGGTTTAATGTTTTAGAAAATGATACAGGTGGAAGAATTGACTCCAGATGGTTCCAGTTCATCTTAAAACACTCCGGTTCAGGGATGTCAAGTGTACAGCTCGTGTGGCAAAGCTGGCCCACTTGCAGAGTCCAAAGTGTAAAAATGATTTGGAATGTTTATCAGAAGTAACTGCAGTTTCTGGCTTGTTTTCGGTGGGCGGCTGTTTGAGTAAATGTGTAACTCGCCAAGTAACATCAACACACTGAGGGTGAAATTCTAAAAATAAATGGTGAAAGCTGTAGAAATAGTGTCTTTCAAGGAGCACAAGGCTTTTTGCCAACATTAACGTCAAGAGGAATACTGTTGCACTCAGCATTTCAGATATTTTTTGCAGATTTGCACAGCTAAAAATACACAAATTCTTGATATTGTATTTTCAGTCACATTTGCTACATAAATAGGAGACATGGATTTTAGACATTTCAGTGTTTTGCACCAGTAGACATTGTTAAAAATTGCATTATGTTAAATTAGTTATTTTGTTCAACACTGTTTGTAAGAGTATTTAAGTTTTTTAAACACTTTAAAAAGTTCTTTCCAGTATAATAATAATAATAAATAAATCCCATGATATACTGGTTGCAGAACTTTTACTTTTAACAATCAAAACAATTTTTTTTTTCCTCCTTTGTGTCACTGTGGCACTTTTACTTCAAACATATTTCATATCCTATAAAGAATGGATGGTCTGCCTTCCCCAAGAGTTCAACGTTGGTTTTATCTGTCAGCACATCATCGCTGAGCACCGCTTTCTGCACAGCTTCATGATGACACATCCGGTGTGTTGAAGCAGGGACACGCGGGAATGATGCAAGAATAGAAGTACCCACCCGTGACGTTCTTCCCTCAGCTCTTTGGAGAGGGTTTGGGTCCAAACTTCAACGGGCAGGACTTGTGGTTATCATAATAACCTTTAAATATTGTTTCCTGACCTTGGTTTTTAATGGCCTGAAAACCTAATTTACTTATGTAAACACTGAATGTTGAAATAAAATGGCGAGCCTAATTTGTTGCCGTTTTTGTGCGGGGGAACTGAATCAATCATTATCGGAGAACAACAAATATTGTGCCGAGCTTGTAGTTTTTGCCTTTCATTTTGATTTATCTTTACAAAAAACATCCAGCATTCCTGCTCAATCACCGAACATTTGAATAAATGTGCCACTTCCAGAATTGGTTCATTTGCATCTCTTTGTGCAAACACTTTAGGAAAAATGTAAAAATCAGCAGTGGACGTCTCTGAAGCAAAACTATACGGCGTTGAGTTTGAAACAACCCGAATGCAAGTGATGACGGCTGTGGATCGTCAGACGTACAAATGGAAGTGAACAGTTCGTTGTTTGAGGTTTGGATGCAATCGGGAAGAAGAACTGAAAACTCACCCACTGTGAGCTGACCGGTGAGCTGGCCGCCGGCGTTCCTGGCATTCAGCGTTACGTTCTTTTCAGACCTCAAGACCAGCAAGCTGTCCTACGGGGAAGCATGAACAGGGGAGGACAGGAGGACAAACAATGGGAAAGAGGGGGAAAAAAAAAAGAAATGTTTCTAAAGCTTTAATCTCATTAGTTAAATCTTTGCTATCACACTCCCAGTTTCGGTGCTCAAGCTGTTTAGAGGGATGGAAGGAGAGTAAGAAGGGAATTTAATGAATAAGCAGGATTATTAAATAGGAATTATCCTTTAAAATCCCCATACTCAGCAGTCATTAGAGAAAGTCACTGCCTTGTCTTATCAACATCAGTGGGAATGTAATTTAGTCTGTTGAAAGTAGGTTGTAGTCTCCACTAAAAAGCTTCCCCCAAGTGGATCTTTCCTGCATATTAACCACTGAATTAAATGACATTGAGTCTAAAATGGAACAAATTAAAACTAAATTATCCAAAGATGAGTCATGAAGTGTGGACGGAGTTTGAGGAGAGTGGGGGGACGGCAGGGCGACGGGAGATGTGTGTTTTTCACAGCAGAGGTGGATCCTTTTTCTTTCACCGCAGATATTTAAAATATGCACCTGCTCTGATTTCCACAAGTTTTGCATTGTGAAAGTTTGCTTTATTATCTCATTGGTATACACATTTGTGTAACATCAGGTACTGAAGAAGAGGAAAGGACATTAAGGACAGGACTCATTTTAATATGCCATTTTTGTCCTGAGATACCTTGATATGACACCAAAGAGTTCTCTGGTAACTTACACATTATACTGTGATAACATTGTTGGCTCAGTCCCTTTAGGCTCGCAGTACAAGCAAGAACCACAAAATGGTGCATTGAGTCACTCAACTGAAGTTCGTGCCGCTGCACAATTGTGTTTTCTCCGTGATAAGAGGAATACACTATTTACCCACTGGACCATATTTGGAATACTGCAGTTAACAACTATGGCATAAAGACGACTGATTGTAGGGATAGAGGAGAAACGCTCACGAACCACAGGTTTAGACAAATTTGTGAAAGATATTTGAGAGAAATAAGGCCTTTTGTGTAGGCAGAAAAAGTCTCCGATGTTTGAGTTCAGCTCTTGAAAAATGTGAGCAAAATCAAAAGTGTTGCATTTTTATTTTTGTTCAGTGTATAAACACTATACGTCGTTAGTGGTTGGTGTATTGGGTACGTTTGGATATTTTTTGTTGCACTGATGGGAGCAATAAGAGAGAAGTTGTGCGCTGAGAAGCAAAGGAATGAGTCATTAGGCGATAATTCCCTTTGGTTAAGTCACAACGGAGTGAAACACTGCAAAGTGACTCACCGCTGCATGGAAATAAAAATCTACCTACAGTCACTTTCAAAATCAGTAAGAGAATATATATTTGTACTAAAAGACTTCTAGTCACGACTTATTTCCAAATATATCGCACTGCCTGTTGATGTTGGTTTAACAACAATGATTTCAGAGTAAATCAAAATAAAATGTGAATGGATTGGTATCCATATCAGCGATACATAATATAAAATCACACAGTTCAGGACTTTTTATTTGACTTGACTTGGGTTTCACTAGTATTGCATTAATACTGTGGGCTGCACAGTGGTGCAGTGGTTCTTACTGTCCCTGGTCTGATTCCGATTTGGGTTTTCTGTGTGGAGTTTGCATGTTCTCCCCTGTCTGTGCATTTTCTCCAGATGCCGCCCTGCAGCCCTGGATTGGATAAAGCAGTGGAGATAATAGATGGGCGGATGGATGCAATAACACTGAAATGTTTGATGACTATTGTCACCACAATCCTGATTATAAAACCTCATTAGGACAAATACCAACGTTGTGTATGCATCACGCTTCATTAAAGTTTAATTAAACATTACAATTAAAACTAATTGTATTGTATATTACCTCGCGCCCATTCATGAAACACACGGCTGCAGTGTTGAACTGCTGATCCTTTTATTTACATTTTCATGATTGAGCGAATTATTGTGCTGTGATGCAGCCTAATAGATTTGATTAACTTCCTGCTCTACCTAAGGAGAGGCTAATTATTATCTCAAGTTTGTGCAGCGTGTAACTTTGCAGAGGTCATTTGGTTCATTTTCATTCCCTGCTTGCTCCTCTCGGATATTAATGCGCATCATGAACAAAAGTTCACCAGGAAGCACGGCTTCACGGAGAAATTTGAGTTCTTGATTTCTGCGGTGCCTTTAAAGAGTTTATAGGTCTTAGACTGTTTCCTGAGGGGCCGAGGCGGCTCGCTACTCGCTCTCCTCGACACTTCCCTGGGATCACATAAAAGGCTTTTTAGTCATTGTGCCTATTGAGGAAGGTCAAGTGCAGATCAGAGCGAATGCACATAAATGGAGCCTGTTGTTGTAGGTGCACTGGGCCCCATCAGACTGAAAAATTACCATGGCAGCTGTAAGGCACCGGATGCCTCCCTGCATACAATGAATAACATCACAGCCGAAAGCGAGAGCACGGTGGCACCGCTTGGATAGAATGGTTTAAAACTCGGCAACCTTACACGATGACGCGCAATAAAGCGCAGATGTTTAAAGCTCAGATAAAAAGCCCTATTTCGGCTTCACTGTAATCCTAACCCAGTGTTTGCATAAATATATTTGAATTTTAATTATATTTGATTGTTATGCTGGAAGCTAATTTGCATGCCGAGCTGAACAAGTAAATAGAATGAAGAAGAAAAAAAGTGTCGTGTCTCAAAAAGGAATGATTATTGCGTCTTAATTTCCTCACCCAAATACCACTTCTCACAGGCGTCGAGCCCGTTTGAGAACATGTTTCCAGGCCTGCTTAATATTTTTTTAATATTGAAAAGTTCCCCGCTTTTCACTCTTAGCCAAATTAAAGTGGCTGGTGCAGACTGTCTTCAAAGAAAGTGTGGTTTTCCGAGGCAGTGCTGCAGCGTGCAAGTTTGAAGTGCGAGACTTTAACAAGTGGATGGCCTAAGCCGCCTTTTCGCAGACGTGAATTCAGCAATACTGCTTACTATCATCTCTCCCGTGCTTATCAAATGCAAGTCGGTGAGGCTCGGAGAAGGAGAAGTTTCACTCCAATAAAGATACACCTGCATCTGTGGCTATTTATAGATCTGTCAGCCTCCCCAGAGACGATAACGAGAGCCAACAGTCTGAACAGCACAGATTTGATTAACTGTATCTGGGCACCGTCTTTTGCCTCGTAGCAGTTTTTAAACCCAAACTGAAGATGGTCTTTAAGAGTAATCTTTTAATTCAGGAAGCACACGAGTGATTGTCAGCTCTGTTGTGATCAAATTAATGTTAAAACATTAGAACATCAGTGATAATGCTGGATGCAGAGTTTGAACTTGCTGGTTTTATTAATCATTTTCACCGATTGTGCACATTACGGAGAGTGATATCTAATGCAGCAGCTTAATTTGACTGTTCACTGCGCACTCGTCACATTTGACCTCCGCTGTCTGGGCTTTTCCTAATGAGGTGAAAGTAAGCGATGTTTACAAGGAGAGGGTCACAGGCTCTCAGCCTGAGTTATTGGCCCGCAGATGCACAGACGGAGATTTTGAGAAACGAGAGCCGTTGTACAGTCCAACCTTTCTCCAACACTCGCTTTCTACAGGTAACTTAGAGTCGCTGATTAACCGCAAATTGATGCGTTGTGAACGAGGGAGGAAAATGGAGCATATGGAGGACAAAGCCATGCACGCAGGAGAACATGGGAACTCGCAAAAACACCCAGTTTGGATTTGAACCCATGACCTTGTTGCTGTGAGAGGAGAGCTCCAACTGCCACACCAACGTGCATCGCTTCTGCTGTCATCAGTATTATTATAAGCACAAATGCAGAATATTTGTGTTCTGAACTGTTTTCTATTGAATCCATAATTGGTTTTATAGAATTATCAGTGTGTTGATGGCACCTATAAAAGAATCACTCCTTGAATACAGTGATAATAAAGTCATCCATAATTGAAAAACTTGTTGTTTTCAATGTTCTTAGTCCATTGTGGGATTTCTTTCAGTACACTCTAACTTGTGGCACGACTTAGTTTTGATGTTGAGGGCTTTTCATTTCATTTCATGTGAAACTCGTTTACTGCACAAGTGGACCTTTGTGGAAATCGTCGCTGATGCCCTTTGTTTTCTTTCTTTCTTCTTCCTCTCACATCGTGGCTACTTCTGTTTGCTAAGACATTTATTTTTCCACGTGCACGGACGAAAGAGAACAAAATAAACCAGATTAACAGATACACATGGTAGACGGCATCCATACAACCTTAGATCACTGTCATCTGACAAAGTCTCTCACATCATTCCACTGATGCAATCACTTTAATAAACTGATGACTTTAGAAATCAGACAATGATCACATTTTTAGCGTGCATATAAACGGACGAATTAGTTTGTTGTTTGTGACACAAAGTAAAAATGTTACTTCCTGCTCATGTTCAAGCTGAGAAATCAGTTGTTGTAGACCTTTACATACTATAAATACTTGTGTTGCTCCTATGTGATAACTTAAAAACTTTTAAATCGAACAGAATGCAGTGGCGACATCCTACAGTGAAAAAGCACAATCAAAAATCAGAACGCTGAAGCTAACTTGATAAAGGGGGGGGCAAAAGAACAGACTTTTTGCACATTTCTGGACAATTTAAACTTTCATAGGAGTGGTCTGACCCGTCTGCTCAGAATATATCACTGGCTTCTCCCAAATCTAATACGGTGAGAGTTTGTCCTTAAGCAGCATCAGCAGAAAGTAATACCCTAATGCATGAGCAAAAACAGGAGATATTACAAGGTAAAGCTCCAAATCCTGAAAAATTGTCTCCTTTGTGCATTTCATTTCAGATGTTTGTGGAAAACCTACAGGGAGTCAAAACAATATATTTCTGCAATAAGCTGAAAATATGACTGAACCATATTTTAAACTCTTAACTAAAACAGGAGTTCTGTCATGAATGCACAATCAGGCGAAATAAAACGGTTCAATGCCAGCCAGTAACATGTCACGCTGCATTAGAGGGTGATTGATAGGATATCTGGGTGCCAAAGGGTAATTGTTGCATTACATTCATTACGTTTCTATGCAAAGAAAATTGTGCATGAGAAAACCGTGCCATGCACACTCTCTCATGCTTAGACTTTTGGGAGTAGTGTGGGCCATTGTACTGCAATCATATGCTTGAAATTTCAAGTACTTAATAATAAGGGTGTCTCGTGGAAGAGTTTTCATGCTCGGTTTGCGGGTGCTGCACTTTCTGTGCGAGTAAAAGCTGACGGGAGGAACGGACGGACAGAGAGACATGCATTGAAGAAGCCCCTGGGGCAAGAATGAGTAATATAGAGAATATTCCAGGCTATCCATCTGCCTGTCAGCTCTGACAGACAGCCCAGCATGACCGGCAGCAGTGGCAGCAAAGAGGGACCAATGTTAGTCACACATATTAAAACAATCACAGCGCCGAGTGTCAGCAATCCAATATGCACCTGGATCCTTGAGGGGGGGTGTTTTACACCGTTCCCACAACTCGGGCTGCAAAAAATAATGATGGGCTCTAATTTTTAAGTGTTCGGGATCAACTGAGAAAGTTCACCTGGCAGAAAGTTCCTAAATGAGGAGTTTTGAGAGTCTGGGTTCACACACTAAACAGGTTGGGGCTGTAAAGGGCCAATACTGAGATCCTGCACACAGTGCAGGAGATTCTCTACTGAATGCTGCAGTCTTCATGACAGAATTGTGGAAAAAACATGGAAGTTCGAGGAAATTGGATACACAACACTGACATGTTACCATCTGATACCGTTACTATTTACATACGCGGCAGCTGCTGGGACGCATTTGCATTCATTGTTCGCGAAGTCTACCACTCCTCTCACTGTTCAGAGCTCCACCTGCTCCTGAGGGAAATATCTGGATCTTTATCAGGTAAATGCTCCTCCATGTTCACTCCTCAGTCAAATGACTTTGTCTGCAGTTCGGTGCCGGACAGATAATGTTTATCGGAGGCAGTTGACTGAAACAGCTGTGCTGCTGCTGACAATTGAATAGAACTCTACAGTACAAAAGCAGTGCAGGTCGACACGAACCTCCATGACGTTCATGATTCGACTTTGTTTGACCATCAAGTCTAAACTTACCCATGAAAACAGGAAGTTATTCATTGTATTTATACTGCACAAATTCTAATATATAAAAATAACTTTGTTTATGCTGTCGGGAAGCAGTTTACAATATTTTTACTCCAGACTACCACTAAGAAAGGCTGCAGCGTATTGTAATTCAAACTTTAAAAAAAACGAAATCTTTAAGTATTTCCAGTATGTGCAAGTGGCAATATATAGTTACAATTTTGTGGCATCTGTAAGTTTGATCAGTGGTTGTTTGCACATTCATGTGCAGGAATAAATACAACACTCTCTGTACAAATACTCAGGTTTGGACAAACAGTGGTCAAGTGCTAAAGAATGGAATCTAAAAATAAATAAAAAGGATGTATTACAACAATATGCCCATGGATAAAGAATGGTCTCAATGGAGAGAAAACCTTATTTTTATCATCAATTCTGCCAAACCGACAGACACGGATGAGTCTAGAACAGGCTCCTGAAGCAGACATCAGTTCAAAGCGAAGGCTGCTTCATGGAAACAACAAAAGCTACGATGAGTTTGGCAGCTACAAAAACACATGCAACTATGCTTATTTTGAAGTACCTACGGTGCAATACTGAGCTCAGTGATGTTTTGTGGAAATGGCTTATTGATCAGTGGTGGTTATCTGACTGAGGAACAGCGTTGTGCAATGTGGTGTAAACTCCATAACCATAATCCCTGCTTTCTCGGAGCTTGACATATTTCCTCAGGTGAGAAATATTGAGTGATCCAAAGAGATTTTAGTCCTACAAATATCTCTGGTGCCGCTAGATAAGAGGGCCACCGCACAACACCGTCTGTAAAACAAGACAGTAAAAATGTCTGCAGGTGGTATTGCACTGGGGAGTGAAATATCGGCTTTGTTCAATGTTCAGCCCGGGCATGTGCTCTGGCTGCGAGGTGTTTTCCAGCGCTCGGCACACAAGTGTTATATTCAAATCAACATTAAGCTCCAACCAGAACATCAAAGAGCACAAGTGGACAGTTTCAAGTTGTTTTTCCAATCCGGTGTGGCAAATTGGACCGACTGTCGGGCCACTTCCTCCATCGCCGTTTCTCACCAAAAAAAATAAAAAAATAAAAATTTACATGGATCCCCGGCTTCCAGTGCTTGAAATTGCTTTCAGCAGCATGCCTAATCACTGAAAAAGAGGATGATCCAACTGAGCGTCTGTGGTTCGTGTGGGAGAGGGAAATTTGGATCAACTTTGCACTGCAGCTGTGTTGGTTAATCTACTAAACATCAAAGCGGAGCAAGGGGAGGGTGGTAGTGCAAGGGGGGAATTTATCGCGTGGGCTTGATTGGAAATCCAGCGGGGAGACTCTGGTCCCCCTGTAATCGTCTGTAATCTGTAGGTTGTATGTGGCCTGAGAGGAGCCGAGAAGCAGCCTATTACCCATCTCCTGCCGATGGGAGGCCCTGATAGCGCGCTGCTGGAGGACGGCAGGAAATGAGGAAGCGGAGAAGGAGCGCTGCAGCAACGGACGGAGAGAGAAAAGAGAGTAATCGGTCCTTTCCAGGCACAAATATAAGGCAACATCAAAGTACTGCCAAGTCGAGGCTTAAGGGAAAGTTGGCCTTTGTTGTTAATGAATTGATCATAACTTCCACAACCAAAAAAAGATCAATACCAACTTGTCAGTTGCTTGGAAGAGATCTTTCCCCTCCTAGAGCTTTCCACACACGTTCGAGTCACTGCATTATCTGTGGTTCATCAGTGTCAGTGTATTGATCAACAGGCAACTTGAGCAAAGTAAAAGAGATTAACTTACCCTTCTGGACTGGATCTCGTTGACGTACAAAGGCAGGAGGAACTCGCTGACTCCCTCCAGGTGAATCCCGTCCTGGTTCAGCTGGAGCTTTCCCATCCCGTCCTGAAACACAATCAAGACCGTCAGTGTAAACCTTTCAAATGGGATCACAGCCTCTTAAAAAGCGTAGAAAACTGACTCCTGCTGCCACTGAACTGCGCGAGGGCGGAGACGGAGCCCCGCATCTCGCTGAGACGGGGCAATGGACAGGCGGCGGCGGCGGCGGCGATGAATGACAGGGAAGAAGTACTGACATGACGCGGAGGTGACGGAGCCTCAGACACTCGGCGGTGTCAGACTGACGGGCTGCAGGCGGTGGGAGGAAAACCGAGGAGCAGCCGGCTAATGTGGCAGCTGCAGGTCTCAATGTAGATTCATGATGAAGGTTCATGGAAATGACAAAGGAATTAATCAGATTTATTGCTCTGCAATGTGCATGACGCGGCTCAGTGTTGGTGTGAACATTATCATAATGGGTATTATTGGTGGGTGTGCTATAATAGCAGACGACGGAGCGGCATTGTTTTCAGGGTGATTTACCGGGAGATAAAACAGCAGGAGACTAAATGTTTTATTGCATAATGGTGAAAGCAGAGCCATGGTCAAAACTGTTTGAATACATAATATGGATAATCTACTGTATATAGACAGAGGCCATTTCAATACTTACATCTGTGCCACTGCAATTCAATCCAACACTTTCTTTTTTTTTTATAAAGTTTTACTGATAGTCTCGTTGCTGCAGCAGAACATTAAAACAATCTTTTCAAACTTTTAGATTATCATATGATGGAATAAACTGATAAATAGAAGTAGGAAAAAAATGTGAGGTCATGCATCCATTTGAGGTATTGCATGCTGGATTTTCTTAACGTACGTGCTAAAATGATAAAGAATAAAAGGCTTTAAATAAACAATTTTTTATGTAGTCAATTTAAAATGTATGACTGTTTCACTGTCTGGATTACATCAAGGGGAGGACCACAAATGTTCCATTGTTTAAACTTTTCTAAATGTACCAACGAGCAAGACTTAGTGGATTTTTGTAGATTTTAACACAAAGCAACAGTAGCTGGTCGATCCTCCCTTCGTGAATTGGGTTTTTCCACGAGGTTCAGCTCTATTTTTGTCCATTTTAATTAAATAGCATCAGTTTTGTAGACCTACACCTCAAACAGTCCTTGAATACCCCTGAAATAAATGCAAAAGGGAAACAGTTGATCCTGCTGCTGCTCTACTAAATGTGTTACTCACACTATGCTAAATTAAACCATAAACAACAGTGACTCTAAGCAGAGGGTGTCTTTTTCAATTTGGCTCTGACACAGTGAGGAAACGGCATAATAAATGAAAAAGGCCAAATTCGTTCACAGTCTGTCAATTCTGTGGAGCTTCTTTTAGCTATGCTTGTTGCTGTGCAGTTAAACATGTAATTTATGTCAATCCCATAATCCATAGCAGTATGCATAACAATAAAACTGTTGTATCAACAAATAGGAATTTTGCATAACCCAAAAAGGATGTGTTTTTTTTACCCATTATACAAATGTCACCAGCAGGAGAAGCACAGAGAGGCTGCATGCTGGGTGGTGCCTGCCCCGAGTCTGGGCTTGGAAAGATCTTCCTTTGAATGTTCTTCCTGTGTGTGGTGAAGGCCTCCAGTGAAAAACGATTTATTTTGTTAATCTATATCTGAATCTTATAAATTATGTCGAATTGTTAGTTGACGCTTGTTCAAGTTCTAATAAAGTGAGTTAAATTGTCAGAATGCTGCTGTAATATTTAGCTAAAAGCAAAACAAAGTTCTGAAAATGCAGAAAGTCTAAATAAAACTCAACCTAAAACATGCAGTGTGTTCTTGTTGAGCCGCATCAAGATCATCCCTGGTTGAAGTCCAGCTTTCTCTGTGGGAAATACATTTGAATGCTGTCAAATTTGAAGTGTTTTGGAGCTCAATGAAACACATTTGACTAAATTTGTACATTTAAATTTGGGCAATTTCTTCAAATGAGGCACTCTGTCCCCGGTTGGAGTCCGTGTCTGCGGCTCCTTCGGTTTCCTTCAATAGTCCAAAAACATTGATTTGACTTTAATAAGGGATTCTTAGTTGAATTTTCACTCAGAGGTTTACACCGTAACAAAATCCTTTCAATAATGCTTCAGCAATGCAACACACTGGGGGATAAAAAAAAAAAAAAAGAAAAGCTCAGTGATTCTACAGATCAATGTTATACTTCACACTTCACATTTATTCAGGACCTGATTTTGACTGAAGGTAATTTAGCAGGAATCAGACAAGGTCACGCTTCTCTACCCCACAACGAGCAAAGCCGAGAGAGAGGGCAGCTTTGTGAGGATGGGCATGAACAGGTGGTCCCTTGAGGGACGTGCTGAGAGAGTTACACACTGCTGGAAGCCAAAACGGAGAGTGAATCATGGAGGCGGAGCGCAGTGAGGAGATTGTAAATAAAAGTTAGGACTGACGGGACGGGAGCACAAAGTCGGACGGGTGGAGGAGGTGGGCGTGGCGGCCGGGGGCGGCCAGACGTTTACTGTGCCCGAGTGGAAATGATGAAGTGGGTGTGAAGAGTTCAGTGCACCCTGCAATCAGTCAGATAGGTAAGTGGGAGGTAAGGAGAAAAAGAAAGAAAAAAAAAAAGAATAAAGGAGGGTATTACAAGCAGATGTAATGTGGACGAGGGCCCGAGCGTCAGAGAAAGAAAGGAAAAGGCTCCCAGAGGTTGGAAGCATGTCGGGTTGGAAACAAGTGGAGAGACAAAGACAAACACCGCATGAGATGTTTCATGGACATCTTCAATCTGTCTCGTCACTGCAGCACTTTACAACGCTGCTGGGGAACATTTTGACCTGGTGAAGGGGAACATGTGAGAGATCAAGTCCGACTGAAGCCTTCAGTTTCCGACTTCTGCTGGAAAGTGGCACACCATCATATCCTCCCATGTGAAGAGCCTCTCGTAAACACAGCAAGTAGATTATTATAACACTTTACATCACACTGTCAAAGTGGGGGGCTCTCTTTAAAAAAAAAATCAAAGGATGAATCCTTTATCTGGACAATATTGAACTCCATGTAATCTAGTAATTCTTGGAAAACGAGTTTCCTCAGTTGGTTTTTAACAGTTGTGATTAATTCTGGGGAGAATGAAAATAAGGGCCTTTTTTTAAATGCATTACACTGTTTGCTGTATCTAAAAACTAAAACAAAAAAGGGAATAAATATGTATAACACACCCCAAATCCAGAACAGGGGTGGGCATTTTGCCAGAGGCCACATGAAATATTAGCACTACTGTCGCTGGGGTTTTTCTGCTAAACATTTGAGCAGGACGTTAAAGGGCAGAAAAGCACATTCCTATTGAATACAGAGGGAAAGGTGAACTTTTGTAAAGCTTCACAATAAAGCCTCGGTGTCATGGTGTGTTAGAGTCTGTAATGTGTTGAAAGTGCGCCGTGCAAAAAACCCTGAATTAGTTGAGCAGTTTTATCCTTCTGGTCACGTCATTGTTAGTTTTTAGTTGTTTACACAGGTTTGTTGGATTTTACTCCAGGACATAAAAATACTTACTGAGGTGCAGCTCAATGAGTTACCAGTGTTGTTTGCTTGCAACCATTGTGAGTAAAATATTCTGCTGCATTATTATTCGAAATCAAACTCATAGATTTATCCAATTATGGTAATTTTGCTGTCACATAAAAAACTTTTCTAGAACACAGCTTGAATCATCTCATCTCAACTGGTGAACGAGAATATAAACAAAGAGGCATTAATTTCCCCAAGTAGTGAATCTGAAGTTTCTGATAAAACAGAAATTAGTTGGGGAACATTTAATTCAATTCAATTTAATTTTCATAGGGCCAAATGCAACACAGTCATTTCAGGGCACTTTTAGAGAAAAAGAAAAAAGAAATCCAACAATTCCACATGAGCAAGCATAAGTGATAGGGGGGGGGGGGGGGGGGGGGGATACTCCCATTTAACAAGAAGAGACCTGCAGAGCCAGGCTCAGAAGTGGAGGCTTTCTGCTGTTCTGGTTGGGGTTATAAGGGATAGAAAGAGAGAAAAAGTTTGTAAGTGCACCCAAATCCTTGGTGGATAAAGTGACTTCAAATCCACTTCAACGTGTGGATGTGCGTGACAGAAGGCTACAGAGCTGCACTCAAACAACCTGTTTTCATTGAACAGTTTTCAGGGAAACATTTAAAACAATACCGGGCAAACTGCTTTAAAACCTCACAAATACACTGATGAGGCAAGGTGCAGCCTGTTTTCTCGGGGAGCCTGCTCAGTGCTGTGAGATTGGGAGCAGCGAAGTGCATTTTCTGAGGCAACACCAGCAGCACTGATAAGGTCTTTTTACTCGCGACACAGATAGATGGGAGGCGAAAGACTAGAAGAGCGATAGCAATTGTCAAGAGATGCTCCCGTCGCCGAGAGAGGAAGCTGCCGCTGCGAGTTTGTTGGTGACAAAATGGTAAATTGGGTGCATTGTTCCTGCAAATGTCAAAAGCAGCTCACAGCATCTGCCTGTTTGGTTTCTGTTTGAGACGGGATCGTCCTCCACGAGCCGCACTGCAAAGCTTTCCAAATTATTGTCTTGATGGAATCAAGACACTAAGAGGCTCCAAGCACAAGGGACGTCACCTTGATGATGTATTAAATCTTCTAAAATGAATACTGTCTTTCCACTTAGGTTTTGAAATGAAATGAACTGTTACTTGTCAACCTATTGTAAGCAAAATATTGGATGTTCTCACTTTGGGGACAAGAAACCATTAAAGAAGTGAGGCTGACATCAATATTGTTATTGCTGGGCCATAATTAAATCGCTCTGCTGGGCTTTTCCGAATAAAAATCGACTGCTTGGGATTGTTGGATTTTCTTTTTATATTCTGTTTAAATCCAATAAGTTTCTGTTGTAATTAGAGCTATATAAATAAACGTGAACTGAAAGAAATCAAACTGCTTTTGATTGAGGCGCTTATCATACATTACTTTTTTGACATTTTATAAACATTTAATGGCAAAAAAATCAAGAAGCTGACTGATAAGAAACAATCATTTGAAGCCAGTTTTACAGAAATTATAAAGTTTGACTGCGTACAGCAGCTCAAAATAAACAGCTGCAGATACTTATTATAAAATAAATATATATATAAATACGGTGGAGGTGATTCTGTAAATCATCCCGAAAGTTAAATTTTGTGCTCCAATGATTGTACGCCTGCTTGAGAGCATCTTTAAGCAGATGACATTATATTGACTTTGAGGTGAATAGTGAACAACCCCGGCGGCAGAAACTAATAAAAATAGAGTGACCTGTGCAATGTTTCCCACACAGCGACCCAATGCACAGCCCTGAAACTGTGCAATATAGTTATTTGTGTCTGAATAACAGTTGAAACTCTGAAAACCTTCACAGTGGACTGAATCTGGATCAATGAGTGGAAACCAGTGGCCAAACACGACGCGCTAAAATTAGAACAAGTACACTCTTGTGTGTTAATAATCATTCACGGTGCAGGTGGAAAAAAAAACCTGACTAAACCCTTCATCTATTGACTGGCAGCACCTCCATCGGCAGAAACAACCTCAACCAAACACTTCTGATTACTTCCAATCAGAGCTTGTCAGCTTCACAGATGATTTCTGGTCGGTACTTCCTTTAAGAACTATTTGAAGTCATTATTTTCTGGAATAAGTGGCTCTCTTGGAGTGGCTGTGACTCAGTTCGTGGAGAGGGTCATCTTCCAATCCAAAGGTTAGCGGTTTGATCCCTCATCTTGCCCTCATCTTGTGTCCTTTAGCTACACGCTGAATGCCAAACTGCCCGAAGCGTGATCACATTGCATAAAAACTATCAATACCGATGTGTATGAATAATGACTGGCCAGTGTGAAGTCCACTGAGACCTCTAAAGCAGTATGATACACCATCAAGTACATTTTTTGGAGCCCTTGCACAGCATGTCTGTCTGAGACTTTCTCTAATTGGACCATTCCAAACGTTGTTGCGCTGGTTGTTTGAAGTGATTCTGGTGCAGCTTAAGAGGAGGTTAATTTCAGAGGTCAATGTCCTGCCGTATGACCAAATAACTTGAGCTGAAGCTGACGTACAGAACGGAATCATGAACATGAGAATTACATTGAACGAAGAGGAGAGTATTGGCATGCTCTTTCAAAGTTTGATTGAATAGATATAAATTTGTGTTTTATAATTTGCATACTTCCAAGACTGGTTGGTTTCCCTCGCATCAGTAGTGGGTTTTTTGTTGAAGAATCGTTTTCTGAACACATCTCTTACAAAGTGGAGTAAAACTGTCTAAAAATGACACATAATTCACCATTTTTCCTTCAAATATTCTTCTAATAATATTTTGACCTGCCTTAAAGATTGCTGATAAATCATCCAGTCATAAAATCTTCACAAAAAAAAAAATACATTAACCCCATTGTTTATGTGTTTACTAATGACGACAATCACACAACTTTCTGACAGCTGAGTGACGAGCCGTACTCACCACAGAGAAATTCATGACCTTTATGATCCAGACGGTGAGGGCCAGGTTGACGATCATGGTGACCAGGAGCAGCAGCAGGAAGAAATAGAGGCATCTCTTCCTCCAGCCGTACAGCCCCACGGGGTACGTGGCGCTGCAGGCGGGCCGCTGGAGGTGAAGGGACTGGGATGCGAGGATAAACTGCTCCTGGGTAATCTGGAAAACAAACACCCACAACAACCTTTATGTTAGCTGGCTGTCAAGGATGTATTCTCTCCACACAGAGGCAATCACATATTGTAAGTGGTTATTACCTTGCAAGCACCAATAAAATGACTCCAGGCTGAGGTATAGGGTTGTTATTTTACTATTCTTTTTTGTGGCTGTGGAACTCGGACTTCAACAACAAAAGGTGAACAAGTAATGTGAATGTAGAGACTATCCACATGAAGTGACAAGAAAATATATTTAATTAGCAATGAACCAGAAATGACATGCAGACATCTTAAAGAATACAAATATATTCATTTTAATATATTTTTGAACTTGTTTACAGCTGTTGTGATGACGTACCGAAAACAGCAATTTAGAAATTGAACCAGCGACAGTGTGATCAATCACCCCGTGTGCATAAAAGACAAGGTCATTTAGATGACTTTATTTTATTAAAGGAGAAACCAAATGAGAGTGACTCATTCTTAAAAGGTGCGGCATTTCATTCCACTGCGAGAAAGCGGGATCATCTGTCACGACTCATCGATTACAAGTTAGCGATCAGTTGTGGGGATAAACTGGCCCCATAGTAGAAAAAAAACAAAAAACAAAACAACAACAGGCACTTCTTTAATTCAATGAACAGAAATCTGCAGCCATAATCTGGATATTAATGACCTAATCACAGTGATTAATCTAAGGTACAGCGCAGGAAACAAGATGTTTGACATTTTTGCTTGCATTTATATTCTCCACGGTGAAATGTCATTTGTATTCCTTTGATAACATGCCACAGCTCTTTTTCCGATGCTAATTACTTGTTGACATTTTCTCAAACTCAATCTCGGCGCTGGTAAGAAAAGAAAGTCTGCTTGAGTGACAGCTTCCTGCGGCTGACCTGTTTAGCGCTCCCGTCGGGTTGAGATGCTCAGATTGTTACTGCCCATCAACTTTTTTTTTTTTGTCTTTCTTTCTTTTCCGGGGAAAATATTTTCCCAGGCATTTCTCTGGCTTTATGGAGCGACGCACAGCTCACAATGTGAAGCTGACAGAGGCTTGTTGCCACAGGCAGTCAGTCCCCGACTCAGGCAAAGGACATCTCTAAAGCAGTCCTGGTCCTGAAGGACCCGTGGTCTGCTTGCTTCAGATGTCCCCATTGCGAAGTCAAACGAATGGGAAATTGTATTCAGGAGCTTATTTGACTTCAAATTACACGGCAACATTTGTGCATCCATCTAACCAGCCATCTTTTATTCCACTTCATGCAATCCCACTCACATTCGCACCTTTAGGGTCAGCAAAAGGCCAAAAATACACATTTCTGGATTGTGAGAAGAAACCAGAGTGCCTGGAGAAAGGCTCCACATGCACAGGGAGAACATGTAAACTCCACACAGAAGGGCCAGGCCGAGTCACATCCTTCTTGCCATGCTGCGGTGTTCTCCCCTGTGCAGCCAGTGTCTAAATGCATCGAAATCTGAAATATTCCTTTTTAAGGTTGAAGTGGTTATCTGTCTAGGCTCATAGCTTTTGTGCAGAGTTTGCATGTTTTCTCCGGACACTCTCGTTTCCTCGCAACGACAAACTCTCACGTTTCCAGCTACATGAACGCACCATTGGACTGCAGTCAATAAATTCTCTTTCTCTCTCTCTGTCTGTCTCTCTCTCTCTCTCTTTTCCACTTACAAAGGTTCCTAATTGGGCAATATGACCTTAATCGAGTGTTCACACTTGTTGATTTTGGTTCAATTGGAATGAACTCTGGTGTAATTGCTCTGTTGGACCGATCTATTTGTTGAAATGCTGTCATCCTTGTCTGCACCAGTGCCTTTGATTTAACTGTGAATGCATCATGCGACAAAGAAAAACCTTAAAGAGCGAAATGTGCTTTCTGGTGCGCAGGAAGGAAGAAGTATCTTTTTTTTTCAGTTTTAAAAACACAAAGTAAGCAGTTAATAATATCAGCACAATAATTCTACAAATGCATTTAGCCAGATGGAAAGCATTGTGATGGTGAGGAAAGAAAAAACATTGGAGACATGTCACAACAGATATCAAACATGCTTTTTTAAATAAATCAAAGTAAATGAATTAAAGAGCAAATGAGTTCTCTTAAATACCATAAATATTGCAGGGACTGGGTGGTATGACTGCCTTTTTGTTTTAAAAGGCGAAATCTTCCAAATGATTGATTTTCTTTACATTTAAAAAATATTTGAGATTTCCTTTGTGAAAATGTGGACAAGTGGTGGAAGTGAGGATAACATCTGATAGTAAGTAAACATCGAACTATGTTCAACTTAAGAGTGACCTCTTCTTTGGCCACCAGGAGGCAGTGATTTAATCCATCGTCATCACCAATTCCACAAGAAATTGTGGAGCGGCAGCACACCAAGTAGCTATAATAATTGTCTCAGTTGCTGAGTTCATGAATACCAACCTGTGATCATCCAACTATCTTCTCTAAAACTTAAATGTGATTTTCTTTATTTCTTCTTTTGGTCGTCCGAGATGATACACGGATGCCTTTGGCTTATTATCAACAGTAAATATCACAAGGTCAAAGAAAAATGGCAGTGAAATTACTTTATTCTGTCTTTTCCACTGTGGCCCCAGACTTAAACAGTGCTACTTTAACATTACCTACAAAAGTTTACATTATGGACAAAATGCTGGTTGGTGTTCTTACAGTCGACATGAGTCAAAACGGATTATAAAACAAAGGCTCAATTTCATGCCAGGGAAATGTTTTCCACTCTGAGCGAGTGTGTGTGTGCCTGCCAGCCATGAAGAAGCTGCTACATGGGCCCTCTGATACGAGATCAGAGAAAATGATGTCTGTCAAGTGTGGTTGTCGAGGCGCGAGAAGGCGGTTGCTGTTCTCCAGCAGATCGTGACCGCTGGCTGACAGTGTGAAACTCCCCATCTCGGGATGTGAGGCTGGCTGAGCTCTGAACTGTTCCGCTCCGCTCTGGCGGGGATGAATCCACACCAAGTGGGCCATCCTCCCCTCTCGCATATGTATGAATAAAAGGAATAAGCGTCTGCTCGCGCCAAGCACAGATAAAATATCCCGCAGAAGCACAGTGTGTTTCATGATGTCCAATTATGTCAACCGGGTTATTTGGAGTTCCTCATATACTCGTGCCACAGGAAGCAACGCTGAATTTATTTTACTATTATAAAACACTTTCATTGTGACACTCACAGCTATAATTGACACACCTGTGTACAGCTTTCTCCAGATGAGCCCTACATGACATGTAACGCATGCATAACTCCAGCCATGCCCTGTATGATTCATTCACACTTTGCATTCCATTAGCATAAAACACTGATGGCAGGCATCATTACGGTATGTGTTTTTTTTATTTATTTATTTTTTTTATTGCTGACAGGCTCTCATTATTCCTGGCAGAGTAATAGGCGACTATTTACACGCGGCAAAAATGAAGACTTTCTCCAAGATCTAAATTAACTGACTTTTAAAAAACTGAGTTTTAAGTATTGCAAAAGCACAAACTGTACTCTGTAGTTCCCTCGGCTTATCAGCGCCACACAACGTCTGCTTTAACAGTCAGTACACACAATCGCAGCCTGTGAAGGCGTTGTGTTGTTGCAACAAATCAATATCTCTTACAAGGGCGAGCAGGTGATGAATTTTAGTCATTATGAAACCACCACAGAGCTGTTGAGCTTTTTGCAACTGCGTCGCAGTGTATCAGGTGGCGTGTGTGCTGCTGTTGTCAGACTGGAATAAAGACGTAACCTTCAGACTATCCATGGTTTCATGGAAACACAGTCGTTGTCTGATATTTATCACATGCAAAAGTCATCGTTCTCCAGATGTAGCTCATGAGGAAATAGAGACTTTCTTACAACAGTGTTTTAAAGATAAAGCAATTGTTAATTCTAGCAGGAAAAATCACAAATGGAGGTTTATCCTAACAGCAATGGTCAAAAGAGTGACAACTTTTTGTGACTGCTGCTCAGAACTGATTGAATTAGTTCTTTGAGATTTAAAGTGGTAGAAAAAAAGTCAAGATGATGAAAAATTATTATTTAAAATGTCTCAATAAGTCATTCGAATCCTGGAGGCTGGGTGATGCCTCTTCTCAAGTGATATTTTCATTTGTGAAATGAAATCATGAAAATAATTTTAAAAAATCATTAGATGAGCGATAAAACAACCATTTTATTAAAAATACATTGTTCAATCTGAATTCATTGTAAGAATACGCTCAACCAATTCACGGATCGATATTCAGTCTACAATCCCTACACGATGAAAAACAACGTCATGAAGTTGTTATCATCAACGTATATCAGTTATTTTTCAAAATAAAATGGTTTGACTACACTGTAGACCTATCCAGTTAACTATTCAAATTACTGACTTAATGGAAACTGCTAAACAAAAGCGATGATGATGATGACGACGATGAAGACAGAGGGTGGAAGAGGTCTTCCACAAGCTTACGTCTCCTGTAACGACTTCTTTAAACGACTGCTCCTCTGGATGAACAGTTCAGGTCACCGGTGCCAGCGGTGGCAGATGTCTCACAAATAGACGTTGCGCCGTAGCAGCAGATACAAATGACCCGTATCGCTGTCCTGGAAATGTCAGCAATTCTAATTTAACCGGTGCTACAGCTGAGGGACAAAGACATGATGGGACACTCAGCACAGCGCCACACAAACCCTTCTGCCGACCACAACTTTTTGCTGATGCTGGCGACTCGCGCACAACTTTCAGTGAAAACATAAAGTTGAGTTCTCACTGCAACACTCGAGATAAATGACGCTCGCCGCACGTGCCTGGAGTCTCGGGGGCATTTTGAACTTATGTAAACAGGCATAACCAAGGAAAAAAAAAGAACTATTTAAAGCCAATCTTTTAGCCTACAGCCGTGGTCCTGCTGGACAAATTCAGTCTATTTTCAATCCACTGTTGCTAAGGGAAACTTCAGCACTTGTAATTTCTATGGCAACCCACTGTTCCCAACGCGAGCCGATCCTGAGATTTCTTTGCAAGAGTTTTAATGCATATATTACCCTGGTCGAGTCATGCCTCCTAAAGCTCGGTTATTCACAAAGCAAATGGAGGAGTGCATGGCGCCCGGCGTTTTTGTCAATCCGTCATTTCAGCATGCTGGTCACAGCGGACGCTCACAAACACGCCGGACTGCACTGATGGAAATGTCCGACTGCGGCAGGTGTGAGAAACTACTTTGACTTTTACAAAACACTGATTACATTGCAAACTGGCAGGCACGCTGAATCTCACCTGATTACCCCCCCCCCCCCCCCCTCCCTCCCCCACTCAGGAGATGGAACAGTTTTGCAGTATTAAAAGGCGACAAAGACTCTGAGAGTTTGCATTTGGCATTTTAGCTGCGACAAGCAACACAGGTGATGATTTTGCACTTTTACAGGAACGATCCTGATAAAAATGAAAGCGTGGAGCATCTATCAACTAAAGGTCACTGCATCAACAGACACCTGCAGCTCGTCGTCGAATAAAACAATGTTCTCTGCGGCCGATAGGCTGAGGTATAAATGTCCCAAAAACCCTTCTTTTCTTCAATTTCACATTTTTTAAGGAATTGTCAGACTTCAGTGTAATCAAACTGAGCATTGCCGCAATCAACGCTGACTATTAAAAACTAGATTTTTAGCACAGAATGGACACAGAACACATGCACTGGTGCCTTTAAACATACCATACCTACTTTTTTATATATTGATTCACATTTTTCAAGCCCATTAGTTCTCAACTTCAAACGAATGTGGAAGATTAATCTATGGTGGGAGGGAAGATTCCCATACAGTTACAGAGTAAAGGACACGTTACATTACTTCTAATTTATAAAAATAATAGCATAGAATGTCCAGAAATGAACTCTGGACAAATTAACTGCAATGTTTCGCCTATAATTTGGTAACATTTCATCCCCTCTGACTTGATCAGAGTCCATCCATCTGCTTTAATATGAAAAATACCAGTCAGTATATAATTTGTCTGTTTTGTGCTTTAAACCTTCATGTTGCTGACCATACCGGAGCCTCTGGCTGCTTATTTTTTCTCCCACCAAATATTTGACACCCGTCTGTGTTTGAAGTCATTGAACTGAAACAGGAGCATCAGCCAGTTTTTAAATGAAACTGTCAAAGAAAGTCTGTGCAATTGGTTAAAAATGGTTGTAAACAGCATTTATTTGTCAATATAGTTGTCGTGAACCACCCAACAACAACAAGATGAACTCAGTTAAAATGTTCAACTGTCAATGGGACCTGGTAAAATACATAGTTTCTTTGTTAAATATAGCAATGGGGAAGACAACTAAATTCTAAAGTAGTGAAAGGAAGCAAAGAGTTTAATCTCTTTATCTGCTGTGAGATACTAATATTCAATTTTCCCCTTCTAATAATAACAATCCTGCAAATGTTGAGAAATAAATAGATTGTAGAGGGTTTCATGACCTCTGCAGCATCATTTGAATCTGCTTCTCATCTTTTAAATGTGTTTGCTCTGATATTTTAAGAACAAATTAAGCCGCTTGAAAATGAAAGGCAATCTGCTCTTTATTGAGCTCAATGCATTTAGTTTAACCTGAATCTCTTGTTGATTAAAGAAACAGTGTTTTTACCTCAAGTTTCAGAGAAAACAATGAGCTAAGCATTTATGTTTGCAATCGGAAGCATCTCACTAAGAAATCATCAGCGCAAACACCTCGGGGCCTTAAAATCTGAACAAACCAGCTTGTGGGAAAAAAAAAGAGTTTTTGCTCTCCCACTCGGAATAATTGTTGGATTTTAAAATGTCCTCTCATCCTGAAAGCCTGAGTGTCTGCAATCTGCGCTCGGCGCGGCAGGTTCAGGCTGTTAAACAGAGCCAGTCCTGATGAAACCATCAGAATATGTTCCACAGCACTCAAGACAAATGTCAACAGATTATCACCAACAGATGGGCCTGAAATCTACTCAGATGGTTCACCATCCACCGTCCTGATTGCAGGCAGGTTCTATTTTTACAATCCAAACACCTACACAGCAACTTCCTCCTCTAAGTTGCAACGAGCCATGAGAGGAAGCCGCTATCTGTATTGATCACATGCTGTTGCACAACTTGTATTCATCTTTGGATAGTCTACTGCATCAATCCTGTTTAACTTTATGCTGAGATTTGATTCTTGTCACTTTCCTGCACGCTTCGGGGGGCGAGTGTGTGTGTGTTTGTGTGTGTGTGTGTTGGGGGGGGGGGGGGGGTGTCCATGGAGCTTCTGCTACACAGGCCTTGCAGCTAGATCCAACCAAAGCCAGCAATTACCCAGTGGCCCCTTCCCACTGCCAACACGCCTCATCTCCACCAATTAGCGGCGAGGCTGATATTCCACACGCTGCTTTGATCAAACAGTGACATGCTGCAGAGGCAGCAAAATACAGCTGAGAAGCTCCTAATGAAAGAAAATGAGATGTTATTAATGCTTGATAATGTTAATCAGCAAATCGGCGGGCACTCTCACTCAGCGGTGCCAGCGGAGTCCCACAAGGCCGCCTCAGCTGGAGGTAAGAAAACATTTGGAGGAGCGCTAATGACTGTGAAGCTCGTGCTCATCCATCCTGCCTATGAGCGTCGCACAATCGCTGAGGCAGCAGCGGGGGAAATAGATGGACACGATCAACCCAACACGCAGCACTGAGGCACTTATTTACTGACGTTCCGTGGACTTTTCCCTTTGACAGAAAGTCCAATCAGAGAGACAGAGAAGCCCGTATACTGACTTGTCACCAGAAAAGTCAATTATATTGCTCGGCGTGCAACTCACCGCATCGATGTTGCCATCTCACATTTTTTTTGTTGATGCGACAGCCACGCATGTGGGCGAAGGTGCCGCTGTCAATACTCATTCCACTTACACGTGAAATCCAATTTTTGTGGACCCTTCATCTCTGGCGGAGCTACAACAACAAGAGAGTTTGTCGACGGCTTCATCTTCCATCGCCCCCCTTTTTTCCCCCTGGAAGAATGGATAGATGGGGGGGGATCTTCCTTCAACACAAAGCAACATGGCAACCCCCGACATGAATCAAAGATGCCTAATAAGTCTGGTGCCTCAGAAGGCCGCAGCTGTTCAATCAGAGCACAAGCGAGCGTCAGCAGTTGTTTGAAGATGGGGAACAGAGAAATTTTCCTTTTGCTGTTTCTGGGGTTTTCATGAATTTGTACACTTGGTGGGCACGGCGGTCGAGTGGCATAGAGACGGTGTGGGACCACAGGGTTGGAGTTCAGACAGTAAACCACTGTGGCTCTGACACTATGGCTCTCAAACTGATAGCTGGAACCGTTGTATCACTGGAGAACCACAAAAATGCACATTTATTCCTCAAAACGTGTCTTTCTATTTCAAATATTGTATCATGAAACAAACCTTTCAATGAACCAATGAAAACTAACAAAGCTCTCTGCTCATCTTCATATTGTATCCAAATTTAACAAATTAAAAAGGTATAATTACTTTGTGACAGTTCAGTTTCTTTTTGTAAAGGTACTGGTTCTTTTTGTGCTAATTCGTTTATCTCATAGCCTTTGTTCAATTTTCATAAATTATACTGTGGAATTGAAAAAAAAGGGTTACATTAGTTATTTATGACATGCAACTTGGTTAATCTTGGATGTGTTAATAAAAACAGAGGACAAATTTCATTTTGCTGCGTGACTATTAAAAGTATAAATCTGAGTTCTGATGTCACCTCATACCCGCCAACCTTTATTTCATTTAATTTTTTAACACATCAACTAATCCCTGCTTGTTATATTTTCACAGGTTGAATTAACTCTCCACAGTCGACCTAAGTGACCTATCAAGCTGAAGTGAGAAGTAGCAATGTCCCTCGCAGACGTGAGCAGCTCATTATGTTAATGATTTCTCCACAGTGCATTCCTGCAGTCTTAAAACTGGCTTGTCCGTTTTATTAAAATACCCTGTTATACAAATCCTGCTTTTGACATGCTACAAATGACCTATGTGGCACGACCACAGTCAAGTGATGTTATCATCCATACGGGAAACTTAGCAGACAGCACGTGTCAAGTGTCATTATGGAAATGATATTGGATTAGAGCCTGGCTGCATTGTGCGGTTTCTAAACACGCAAGCTTCAGCATGCAGGTTTCTCAGCATTTTGACATACACAGATAAAATAAACGTATAATCTTTTCTCAACTATGCGTCACATGAATGATTGCAATTGTTGTTCTGGAGAAATCCCTGACACGTCTACCGGCACCAAAACCATGTGAGACACTCAGACAATAATACCCGTCCATCTTCAAAATCGCTTCATTCAACTCGGCGTCAGACGGCCGGAGCTGATCGCAGCCGACAGAGGGTGAAGGCAGGACACGCAATCACACACACACACACACTCACAGTTTAAAGTCAGAGACGGACCTCAAACACTGTAAGAGGAAACCAAAGTATAGGCAGAGGAAACAAACGCACACACAGGGAGGAAATGTAAACTCCCCACAGTGGGTCTCCAAAAAGCCCGGGAGTGTTTTGACTGTGAGCGCGGTGCGTTGTCCACGTAGACGACCACTAAATGACTTTAGCTTGTGCGTTTGACTGATTCGGCGAACGCGGTCGGCGTCTTCAACCCACCGCCGTGAGAAGTTTGGGGTTCAATGTCCTGCCCAGGGAAACTTCAGCACCGGTGGAGACGGGGAACGTGAACTGCCACTCCTGTAATTAGAGGAAGCCCGCCCACCTCATCAAACCCTCTGTGTGCTCTCCGGCAGGCTGCCGGCAGTTGGTCTCCTTAGTGATTATTTTCCAGTGCTTCATTCGCGCAGTGTGGGGTCGAAAACCCAATTGTAGATTCTCCCCTCGATACTGTTGACTTTACAATCAATGCAGACTTCCATCATTTCAAGCATGTGGTATTGAAAAGTGTCAACAACCGTGACAAACCCTTGGTTTTCACTTTTCAAGGCTTTTATGGTGAAGTATTTGCTACAAATAAGTGTGTAATGAACCTTGCGGGTGTTTAATAAAATGGTTCTTAAATGTTTTATTGTGTGCACCACCTGAAAAAAAAAACAACTTGTGCATATAATGGCAAAGTCTTACCCAATTATCTATATACAGTTTGCAAAGTAGACATTTACTCCCATAATGAGTTTTATTTTACTCATGGTTGCCAGCAATAGCCACACTGTACAAAGCAGCGGCATTATGATCCTAACAGGGTGCAACATCTCTTTTATCTCTCATTTATACAGCAGGAGCATTAGGAATAACAGCTGTTTTTCATTCAGTCACAGTAACCAACAGCAAGTTGCTAACCGAGCTATAATTGGTTGCTTTCTGCAAAAATATATAAGATATATTGATGTCACTGAGAGTCCAAACTTCATTTTTCTTTTGCAAAAATATAAAACAACAAAAAATCTTGAGCCATAAACTCACAAATCTATAATGAGAATCAACTTTAAGATGAACCGAAACAAGAGATGCTACTTATATTCCAAATGAATTTCACCTTTAGTGCTTTTTGATTATTTTACAGCTTTCAAATTGATTTAATGTTTAAAATATCTGACTTTCTTCCACATACAGCTCATGCGCCGCGCATGGTACTCCTCCCACAGTTGGATAATCAATGTAGGAGAGTGGTTCACCAAAGGCTGCCTTACTCAATACACTTTTCCTGAAGCGCAGAGTGATTTTCTGTTGGCCTGGAGCTTGCTTTGGCTGGGAACTGTCAATTTTTTTTTACCCTTGGACAGTAATTAGTGAATGTCTAGACAGAATACTCAGTGTGAGCAGCATGTTTAGCAGAGCAGCAGAAAGTAAGGCCCCCGCTTATGCGTGAACAGGAGGCCGACCCAGAGGTTTCCAAGTATGGTCGCGCACTGACCCTACTGCTGACCTTTTAAGTGCTTTCTTGAGTCTGGAGTTTAGTCCCCGCATGCTCGCGGCTCTGCTGGTGCCTTCCCTTGTGTCGACGATGGCTGTGGCGGGCAGGAAGGAGGGGAGAGGGCGACAAACTGCTGATGTAAACAGGCACACACTTCTCCACAGTAAACTAGCTTTCCTTGTTAATCCCCAGCAAATCCTCAGGGAGCCAAGTGGGTCCATTTTGGACAGCACCCCATCGGAGTCATTTGCATTCATCAGCTGAATGCAGGGGGTGGGGGGGAGTAGTGCTGTGTGTGTGTGTGGGGGGGGGGGGGGGGGGGGGGGGGGGGGGTTGGTGCCAGGCTGAACACAGCATCATCAACGAAAGTAATGCCACAAAGCATCCTCGAGACAAAGTCTCTGTTTTAATTAGATAAGACAGCGGGCGCTGGCACTCGCAGAACTCAACAAAAAGGCACACTGCTCCCATAACACATGTGTGATTGGCCCAAAGTTGCCGACTTGTCACAGTGAGTGGGGGGAGCTGGGTCAGGCTCAGAGCCAGTAGTTGAGCAGGAGCGATTTCTTGACTGATAAGTGACCTGGCCACCAAAACGAAGAGCTGTGTGTGTGTGTGTGTGTGTGTGTGTGTGTGCGCGGTGGTTGGACTTGAGTGCACAGGCACACAGTGGCTCTGCTGTTTGGCTCCATGACACAGAGCTGCTCTTCTTCTTTTTAAACACTGCAGCGTGGAGAAGAGATGCACATACTGTACCCAGAGGTTACTGCCTCCCCCTGCTAGACTGGAATGATAATGAGGAAGCATGCAGGCAGAATATTCATAGGCTGTCACATTACTGTGATTCCTGAGGAGGAGATTGCATACAATATGAGGTGTACAGTGTAAGAAGGAGACACGTAAAGAACTCCAGGTGGGCCTGCTCAAAGTGCCTGAGCACTGGTCAGTGGGTATTAATTATATCCACGCCCGCAGAGTCGAGCAGATACTTTCCATTTATCTTTCATTTGCTGGGATTTTTAATGGAACAATTGAAGCCGCGGTCGCACCTGTTGCAGAGGAGCACGCGTGAGTTTAAGAGTGCTGAATAAAACAACACAACACGGAGATTAATATTTCACAAACAGACGCATGCACCCTGCTGTGCAGCAAAGTGCAGGTACAACTCCATCCCTGCAGCGATGCGCTGGGTGCGCGTCAAATTAGTGACAAATCCGCCAACAACATATCAGCTTCTATTCATTTATTGCATACATACACTTTCCCCCCCTCAATCGACTATTGTCTTACCTTGAGAGTTTCCACGTCCAGAGTAGCCGACTGCTCCATTTTACAGACTCATTAGCCACCAATTACATATTTCCATAAAAAGTTGCAACAAGCTGGAGAGACGCACGAAATTCAGCTCCTGTTTGTACTTTATTATATCTAATTCAAATGAAAAAAAAAAACAACTAAAACAAACATCAACGTTATATGCATGTGGTATATAGTCACCTACATGTTAATAGTTCGTTTCAATTATATTTAAGCTCTTCTCTTCTGCAAGCGCCGCTCGCGGTCTCGGTAAAAGACGCGCAGGCTGAGGCGCCGCCGCGTTGTGGAACAGCGACTCTGAGACGTTCACTCACGTTCAAAACTCCCCCGATGAGTCCGACAGCAGCATGACGAGCACATCCGCTCAATTTCAAAGTAAAAGGAGCACGTTTGCGGCGCAAAAGCGCAATTTAATCACTTTCGTATGAGGAACAAGAATAGGAATAAGAATAGGGACAAGAATAAGAATAAGAATAAGAATACAAACAGAAATGGGACGCACAGGTGTGGAGTGTTTATGTCGCGGGTTCGAGTCCTGTGCGTAATGCGCACCTGCATATTGAGCGCCTTTTCTTGGTTTCTTCCCCACAGTCCCAAAACATGAATTTTACGTTTAAACGGCATGGAAAACTGATGAATTAGACAAAAATGTACTTCAGGAAGAGTTGTGAAATACATTAAAAAAAAAAAAATGTTTGGCTCACCTGTGCTGACCCAATTTAACAATGACGAGTTGAGCAAAGATGAAGGTGAGCGATCTATCTGCATTGAAATGCTGTTATTAATCCATAATAATAATGAAGAAAAAAAAACATTTTGAAAATTTGTATTCAGGTGCATCAATTGTACCATTCATTCGTCTTTCATACCACTTTATTCAATTCAAGGTCGCATGACTCCAGAACCTCTCAGCTATTAATGTGTGATGGATGGCAGAGTAAACCTTGCATAGACAGGAGATCAGTTCATTGCGGGACAAACACAGAGAAGCATACTTCATAAAGCCATTAATTAGCATTACATGCATGGTTTTGAACTGTGGGATTTGTATGTTATAGTACTGATATGCTTCACTTCAGATAAAACGGCTGTTTGTTACGAAGAATCATTTTTACACAAAATCTATAAGACAAAGAGGGATGTGGCAATGGGTTACTTCTCCAATGTGACTTAATTATGCTATAATAGGAAAATGCTCTGTGGATTATGAATCAGACGTTTCTGATATTACGCAAATGGATTGCTTTTAATCTGAAAATATGAAAGGTACGCCGATTTCCGGTTTGTGAATGAACTCTGGCTCACTTGACAGAAGGTGAACCCTCAAGTCAAGGCTCATACGTCGGCGAAAAATCAATTTCAGACAGGCTCCTTTGCGTCCTAAATTAAAGAAGAAAAGAGTCATGTTTATCTCCTGCTTTACACCTCAAGAATGGAAGAAAAAGAAAAATCCCAGGGTGAAAGATAATAAACACAAATTGCTGTGAAGATAATGTCACCATGAATTAAGTGGTAACTCAATAGGGAGGTTTTATATCGACAGGGGTTTCCTCTCCATCTCTAAAAGAGACATAAATCCATGGGGTCTATTCCACAGCTGGATCGGATCCATTCACTGGTAATTGTTGCTCCCTGCAGGAGACACGGTGACAATGCAGCAGGAGAGAAGGGCGGGTGATGATGAGCAGGGTGATTATCATTCATTTGTGCAAACGCCGAGTCAGCAGCCTGTTGAGAGGTCGTCAAATGATAATTGAAAACTCACAAATAATTAAATTTATGTGACAAGTAAAGTCTTGGGTTGTTCACCTTGACTTGCCTGCTGGTTCACACTCAGCTCCAGTTATGGAATAACATTATTTCTTGGATTTATTGGTCTTTTCTCACATAGTTTCACTCACACTGGTGCATGATAAATAATATATTATAATATAAATAAAGAAATATCAAAGTAGCAGCTTAAAAAAAATCCATCAATTTTGTTTGTGAATTATAACCACAAGGTCAAACGCTTACTCGTACGGATGGGTGGTTCATGAAATAATGGGTCCCTGTGCACAGATGTAGCCTACAGAAAGCACCCACTCACCCTTCTGTTGAAACCTGAACAAAAAATAATAAAAAGTGTAGATAAGACTTGTGGTTGTTTTGTGTCTCCACCTGTTCACCTTGCATCTGCATAATCTCTCCACCATTCCATGCTCATTTTATACATCTTTGGGTTATTTACTGCATTGAAGCAGGTGTTTCGCTTTTCTATTTGTTGCTTTTGTCACGTATTTGTCTTTATAACAGTTGTGTGTATCTCACATATCATGCTTGCATCAAGGTCGTTTACATGTAATTTTGAGTTATGTTTTTTTTTCCAACATGTTGATTAATTCATGTATGTGAGTATTATTTTGGTTGTTTTGTAATGATATAAACCATTTCAAAGAATTCCTCTAGAATTACTAAAGTACCTCTATTCTATTCTATTCTATTCTATTCTATTCTATTCTATTCTATTCTGAGTGCTCGTTGCAGTAGCCCCATAACGCCAATAGAAGGCAGCAACATTTTCTCCAGACAGACACAATCAATCCGGAGCGCACATTCTGGATTCAGGCAGGACCGCAGGATGTCAGACAACAAACAAATAATGGCTCAAAAAAGGTAGATATCTTCTCCATATTTAACCTCCTTTCATTTAAATAACTAATTTTAGAGCAAAAATAGCAGGCAGGAAATTAAAATGTCATATCATGCTTTAATAATCTTGACTGCGGCTCCCATAATCTATTTATAGGAGGCGTCATCGCTAAGATATTAGATTATCAATCCGGTGCAGATCCTGATGTTATCATATTATCATCCGGCTTTAATTTTAATTGGTATTATTTATAATCTGCCTCTTTCAGTGCTAAAATCGCGGCTGGAGCTGTGGTGTGCGTTGAAAGCGAAATAAGAGGGGATGTGACAATTGGTGAGTCTCTTCTATTACAATCACGGCCTTTTCCCGCCCCTGATGAAATATTATTAAGCAATATTTTTCCTCCTCAGTTTTTCCCTGACTGCTTCGGTGTAACATGACCTTTATTCCTTTCTGCGTTTCCGCTGCAGGCGCGCGGACAGTCGTTCACCCCAAAGCGCGCATCATCGCAGAAGCGGGGCCCATCGTCATCGGAGAGGGCAATCTGATCGAGGAGCAGGCGCTCATTATTAACAGGTCCGTCCAGGATGTGCCACCAAATGTAAATACCCCATGCAAATATACCGCCTCATCTTGTATTATTACAGTTATCCAGAGAACATCATGCCGGACACAGAGGGAGTGGAGCCGAAGACGATGACTATTGGCACCAACAACGTGTTTGAAGTTGGATGTGGTATCCTTCACCTCGAAACTGTCAGACATTGACTTATCAGAGGGGAATAAGAGTTTAGGCATCTGTGTAAAGTCTTGCCTATTTAGTTTGTCCACCAGAGGTCAGCAATAAGTGTATTTCTCCTGCTCAGCACGTCCATCCACCCATAGTTCGTATTAACAGCTGTTCCAGGTGCCACTTCTTGGGTTGAAACGCTTAACAATTGTGCAACAGTTTCTCAAGCCTTAAAGATCGGTGACAACAATGTGATCGAGTCCAAAGGTAAACATTGAATTCATATTTTGAGCCTTTTGCTGAAATGTGTTCCATACAGTCATAGATGTTTGATCTGACAGTGATATTGGTATTTATTTTGTAAAGAAGAAAGTGAAAAAAAATCAACATTTAAATGAACAACACAAATGTGAACGGGAATGCTGAATCTGTCTTCCACACCTGCAAGTCTTAAATTATATTAATGAAAAGGAATAGGGACAAGTATAATCTTATTTAATCCTACCACTCAAGTACTGATGCATCTTTATCAATAACTTAATTCATTATTAAAACACGGCTTTTCTTAATTTAGCACCAACCTACAACCAATACATAATGCAGCAATTGAACTATGCTCAACAGTGTTTTCATATGTCACTACATTCATACAGACTGACATCAATCGTTTTACAATAGTTACAGTATATTTATCAATTCAACAATATCCACAAAACAAACAAACCCTCATATTCATTATTCAAGTACTATAGCTCACAAGAGTAACTTCTTTTGATTTCTTTTTAAACTGAATTACATTTCATGTTTGCTTCATCTCATTCTACACACACAATTTGCACCACAGTCTTACGCCAGAGGTACTAATACAGAAATTTTTCACAGTAGTGCACACTTAATAAATCTTTAAATTTAACTTTCCCTGATTAAATTGATGATCTTTAATTTAGTTGTTCCTGCTCCACTTACATTGAATTAGTGGGAGGCAGATGCTCCATCTTCTGGATGTTAGTAGGTCAGCAGCTACACGAAGAATTAAAAAGCAGTAAAAAGTTTCTTAAGTACACCAAAAACATGCTGACAGCCCGAGAGTCAGTTTTGTTAACATTGTAATGCAGTATTGGTACTCTGGTCAGCCATCCCTCATATTGCTGCCAGTATTGCTGTGTTAGGCTTCATTAACATGTTGTTCACAACTGGTCAACAGGCAAAACAAACTATAGCAAATGAAACACGTGCATTAAGAGGATTGTAATTCTGGGCTGCAGTTTTCTAACAAAATACATTTCTCTTTGATTTTCAATACCAGCTGATCTTGGGAGAAATGTGATCCTGACCAGCGGCTGCATCATCGGCGCCTGCTGCCAGATCAACACGTGCGAGGTCGTGCCTGAGAACACGGTCGTGTACGGCTCCAAGTGCATCCGACGCGTGCAGAGCGAAAAACCACAGGTCACTTCTTTTAGATGGATGCTTGTGTTTTTGTTTCTGTCTCTGAATGACGCTGTTTTGTTGGGTTGCGTGACTTAATATGTCATGCTTTTCTTCTCCTCCTGCAGCCGCAGACTCTACAGCTCGACTTCCTCATGAAGATTCTGCCCAACTACCACCACCTGAAGAAGACGGTGAAGGGAAACAGCACGCCTGTGAGAAACTGAGGTGTCTGATCTGGATACAAATAACCTGCTGATCATCTGCACACGCACTTGGCTCACTATTTATGTGCCCCACATGTTTCTTGGATTTACCTCTACGACCGAAAATGACCATCACAGATTTCTGAATCTTTGCTTTTAGACCAATTTTGTGAGTATTTGATATATATTTTGCATCTGAAACGAATAATTTTTGATGCCAACTTATGTTACCATGTGATATTCATCTATATTTATAATTGTTACGATGAAATCAGATAAAAAACTGCAATAAAGACGTTAAAATGCCATTTTCCTACATCATTTTGTCCAGAAGGGGGAGGTGTTGAGCAGCTGCACAACAAGGCTTTGTTTCATCAGGTGATAGATATTATCCAATTAGAATACAACTTATTAATAACGGTCACTAAAAATATCAGCATTGTCATGTTTTTTGTTCTAAAAATACTCACAAATCAAGGTTATTTTGGTAAAAATATTCCACACTGATGACATGTGAACGTGCAACTGTGGCCCGAAGCTCAGTTATCTTCTTCACCTGAGCAGAAGTGATCTTATTAAAGACATCTATGAGTGTTGAACCCCTAGTTTTGGATTTGGTGACCTGCCAGTCTGGCGTCCTTCCATAAGGGGTTGCCAAGTACGTGCTGCGGGTACACTGGGAAATGCCAAACAAAGCATCTTGGGTGTGGTTGTAGCTTGAGTTTTAGCTGCAATAATGTCTTCTGCTCCCCTCCGTCAGCCCCCGCCGGGTGCTGCTGCTGCACCCAGCTGCACTGCAGGCTCGCTGATTTGAATGCATGCATGTGTGGTGGTGCAGAGTCACTCCAGCATCACCTACTTGCACCTGATAGCAAAAGTTTCGATGCGGCACCGAACAGTTGTCCCCTTTAAGCCTGTGCAGCTATAAAACAAGCTGAAGGCCGTTGCTCTTCAGAGGTTAAAGGGTGTGTGTTTGTATGTGTGTGTGGCGCTCGGTGGGCAGGGGTGTCGCACAGTGCCACAGCTCCCCGTAGGAGGCCCACAGCTGGTGTCGCACTCTGCCAATACTCATTTGAACATGTCACGGTGGAATCCCATGAGCAGTCCACGTCAACCAGGGGCTAATTATTTCAGCCGTGCAGTGCAGCCGGGGCCACGTCCAGGCTCCTTGTCGTCTCGCCTCTCTTTATTTCCCACCCAACGTTTTGTACTTTAGGGTGTTGCCGAAGCGTGAGTTTACTTTAATATGACAAGGAAGACAGATGCTGAGTGCAGTTGCATGGATGTGCAGAGTGACAAGGACCTCATGTGGGGTGGGGGAGCGAGTGTGGCCTTTTAATCTGCAGTGGGTTTTTTTTTTTTTTTCACATGCAAAATGGCTATGATGATAGCAACTCAAGGCAGGAATTTGAGAGGAAGTTCAAATGTTGTTCTATATTGGGAAGCAGCTATTTATATCTGCCTGTAACTGTACTGTTTTCAAACTGAATTATATGCAGCTCCTATTTGTTTAAGCAGACTTTTGTGCACTGCAGTGGAATGTGCGTTTCTTTTAATATGATTATCTCGAGTCAATATTTGGTCTGAGATACAAATATACAAGATTTCCTGTAGAGGGAATGACACGCTATCACAAACAAAGAGAGAACCACGGGAAGTTATTTGCAGCCATTGATGCATTTGCTCCATAAAGGAGGAAAATCCTTGAATTTTGCTGCTTCTTCAGTGCATTTCTGTTGCTTTTAGACACACATGTTGTTCTAGTGCGGCTGCAGTCAGTTGCGTTTAAAGCGGCCACCAGTTGCTTTGAGAGGATAAAGGCTTTCTGACAGCTGACCTTTGCATCCAGGTCCACTCCACCTTTGAAAACTGAAATGTGACCTATAGGCTGCAGTGATTTCCGTTGCAGCCCCACAGAAATAATTAATCTCATCACGACGGGGACCCAGAGCCGCTGGATGTCATGCCGTTTCCTCCATGTTAACAGCGTGGCTCTGTGGATGGCAGTGTCACTCAGCTTGTCCCACTTTGGTCCTTACTGACCGTTACATGGAGTGGTGTGAAAATTGGTACAGATATCCATATTCAACGGGTGGTGATTCCTATAATCCATGACTTCTCCTCTACTGAAGGTATTTCACTAATGAGGGTACCAGTAGTACAACCAGGGGTTCAGGAAAAGGCTGCCGGGGAGATGGAAAAATATTATATTGATATGATCGGTTTAGGATGATTTTCATTCAGCATTCCTACTTAAAATGCAGTTGTCAAACACAATAAACGTGAATTGTTGTAAAAGCTCATAGAGGATGAGTGCCACTCACAAAACCACTAAATTGCAAGTGACACTTGTCAAAAAGACTCATTTCAACGAGAACGGCGTCTTAAAGTTCTTTCACGATGACATACAGATTGGGTCAACATTTGAAATGTTACTGTTGGGCTAGGCCAGTGCTTCTCAAATGGTGGGGCGAGCCCCCTTGAGGGGGCGTGGTGGGGTGTCAGGGGGGGCGTGAGGCAGGCACGACTTTCAGTATTAGTGTCTTTATTCATGCTTGAACGATAAAAAAAGGGCCTCCAGCTCATTTTATTAATTTATTTTGATAATCAGGCGATTGTATGCAGAATGCTGGTGCCAGCAACTCATACAGTGGTTTATACAGATAAATAAATAAATATTATCAGGTTCTCAATGGTAGAACAATTCGGGGGGGGGGCCTGAAAATTTTTTTGTCCTCTAGGGGGGGCATGACAGAAAATAATTGAGAACCACTGGGCTAGGCAGTGGCGAAGTGGTTGGTTGTTTTGTTTTTACATATGTCACCTATATTGCCACTCGCACAGTACAAAACCGTTAATGTTTGATTGTTCTAGTTCACAGAACTAACACTGTGACTTCAATACAACTCAGACCTGTTAATCACCAACATGTCCACAGGCAGGTTTTATTTTTTTCCTCCCCAACGCATTTGCATAATCAAAGTGTATGCACTGCAGCTATTTCATGTGCATATATGGTAGTAAAGCCAACCCGTCAGTGTGGAGTAAATGAATGAGGCACAATGTCCATATGCAGGTATGAGGGTTATTATGCTGTGCAGTACTTCATGAAAATCCACATAGAACGACTTCATAAAGTGGTAACCTCATGTGAGACTCAAAAGACATTGGAAGTTGTTGAAAGTTTCAACAAGCACAACAAAAAGTCATGGTTGAAGGTTTCTTTTCACTGCAAGTAAAGCCAATACCTCAAGCATTGTGTCTGAATCTCCAGCCAAAGCAAATAGACTTTTTTTTTTTTAACATGTATTGTCCTTTAAAGATTCACCCTTCATCAGGCAAGTGAAATACTTTCAACAAAGTATATAATTCAGATAGTTTCTTCGAAAGTAGCTTTGACAATTATAAAATACATGATTAAATAGTTGTGAAAAAAATTGAGATAAGAGTTTATGTTCCACTTTAATAAAGCATCAGTGCTTCCTCATCAGTGCACCTGATTGATTGATTGATTGATTGATTGATTGATTGATTGATTGATTGATTGATTTAACCTAAAAAAAACTTGAATGAGTCAAAAATGTCTTTCAATCATTCAAATAATTTAGATATGCTGTAAATTCCAGAATTTTTGTGATCTTGTTTGCTTTTTAAAGAGATTTTCTTTGTTTAATTGGGACATAAAGGTGTTTATTTACACGGACTTTGAAGCTTTGAAATCTCAAACACAAGGATTTAAAGCTTCACTTTTCAAGGATTATGGATGAGTTACCTGTCAAGGGTTAAAAGCAGTGATAAGAACAAAAACCTCAGGTTTTAGTTTAACCTTTTATTAGATTCACCGCGGAACAAAGGGAGATATAACTTTACCTCCTTCCCTTTGACCTGCTTGAAGACATTTTAGGACCACTCAGCAACATTCAAAGGGAACATTATAGTGCATTACACGGAGCTGTGTCAACATTTGGGAATTCAAGCCTGGGAGACATACTTAACACAGCCTCTGCTCTCTACTCAACCCTTCCTCTGCCCACTGAACCATAAAAGCTGAAGGTGCAGTTTAATGACACAGACTTGTGCCTCCTTCTTGTGTGTCACTACCTTGACACAAATGCAGTTGTTTTTTTTTTTTTTCCCCTCCATGAATGAGAAGACAGAGTTGTGATATTTTCTTTCTTCTTTGTCAGATCCAACTCACAGCAGCACCTCCGCAGCCCTGTCTGTGCCCTTGAGGATAAATGTGCAATCCGCCTCACGGCTCAGTAATGCAACCTTAATCAAAAGGGCTTTTGCTTCTTCTTTTTTTTTTTTCTGAGTCTGTCCAGGAAGGGAAATACTGTGAAGAGCAACAACTCGAATCAACATTCCTTTTCTTTTCTTTCTTTTCTTCCCCCACTAACAATGATTCTCAAAAGAAAACCAAACTTACATGTTGGATGACACGTTCCATTGGGATTATTTCTTGGCACATGCCACAGTTTCTTCCAGAAGGTGTTTGGTGATTGACAGAGACCAGAGTGTAACTTCATGTGTGCCCTGATATGGAAGGAGGAAAACACTCAACTCGTGCACAGTGACTCACTGATAAAACATGTAAACTGAGAATAAAATAAATGAAGGCCCACGGTTGATGTAGAAGACTGCTTTGTTGCAATTTTCATAAATAATGTCAAACTGTTTAGTGGAAATTAATATCGTCTCAAGTCAATTTGTTAGAACTGGCAGATTTACTGTTGCTGTTCAGCGAACAGCAAAACAACGTTACAGATTCGGGCAATACAGAAACTCTAATCAAAACATATATAGCGAGTTAACGCAGCTGCTGTAGCAAGAATATCGATATTTTGAGTCTGAGTTGAAGGTTTTATGTGTGGACTTTCCTCCCACAGTCCAGACAACATGCATGTGAGTAACTGGTGGCTTTAAATTACCTATAGATAGTGAGTGTGAGTGACTGTGTGTGATGGACTGGTGACCTGTCCAGGATGCATCCGGCCTTAACCCGCTGTCATCTGGTCCAGTGTCCTAACAAAGTGGTTTAGAAGACAGACGGATGCAGCCTGGTCTAATGAAAACATGTTGTGTGTTTATTCAGCTGGTAACTTGAAAAGTTACTTGGACAATTGGAAAGCTACCAGCTTTGGAATTCTTGTTCTGGGGAAGCGAGCATTCTCATGACAACAAACAACAATTTCCAAGTCAAGCCCATGAAAAGTTGCAGATAAATGAGACACTTGTTTGTCATTTCCTTTATAAATCCAACATGGGTCATTATTTTGTTTTGAGTTAATTTCTTTAAAATACCTTATTTTCACTATGTTGTCTTAATTCAGAGAGCATCATTAAGAAACTCGGTTTCTTTTGTATCAAAACATTCAGTCAAGTTAGATAACACCATTATTTAGTAGAAATCTGCAATTTCCCATTTTCCTGGTTTGAGGTTTGATAGGTGTATTTTGACCTTTCACAATTTCATCAAGATATTGCATAAAAAAGTTGAGCGTCTGCTCCGCTGACAGATCTACACACTTCATTTAAAATAGCCTGTAAAAACAGTTGTTATGGATACCTCTCAGTAAAAAACATTGGGGTTTAAAGCTGCATCGCTCTCAAAGTACACACCACTTGAAAGGACAGCAAAGAAAAAGAACAATCTAGCCTATTAGGGACGAATGTGACAAAGTGTTGACATCTAATATGGGATTTTGTGTTGCACAGAGCTTGAGTAAATAGATCTCCGGCTGTGAAGAAGCCTCTGGAATAGACTGCGCAAACTGAAACAATGCGCCGAACCTCTCGTGGCCAATTACGGCGGGTCAATCTGACCACAAATTGCTCATTAGTGATCTTAGAGGAGGATCAAAGGGCACTAAGCATGAGGGAGGAACACTGAGTATCAGTAAGTCAAGAGAATGGAATGGCCTGGCTCCGAGCCCAACGAGAGCCACTTAGTCCGCAGCGTTCAGGAGGGTGAAATGTGTTGCTCCAAACACCGAGACGCTGTCATGTTGGCAGGCAGTTTGCTTTTAAAAGATGACCTCTAGATGGATTGTATTTTTTTTATTTTTTTATTTTTTATTATGACTGTATCGAGTAAAGAGTAGGCAGCAGTGATGATAAGATGCCTCTTTGTTCTGTGAATTCGAAGAAAGTGGGAAAACAACAAAAAGAGGAGGCACCTCTGAGTCATCTGACCGCCAGCTGAGCGGACTGCGATGCCCACAGGGGTTCTCCCTCAGGGATCCACCACTGGTCAATACATTGGCAATGTGTCACGGCAGATTGTTGCTATGGTGCTCATATCAAGCTGGCCTTTTTAGCCATGAGTCAGTGATCCAAAAGACGGCGTTGGATGATCTGATTTATGTCTCAATCTTCATCACCGAGCTTTGTTATACAATAGATAAATCAGAAGGATACAGAACTTTGATGTCACGTCAAGACAACAAACAGCTTGGTCGAGTGTTGAATTTTAAACATGCATATAGTTTATGTGTCTTTAATGTTCTAACATAGCGGCAAAAATTATATCTGTGATTTTATGTAATTTACTTTGTTTGTTTACAAATTTAAAAAAGTCAATTTTACCAATATCACACATTTTTCAACAATTCTAAAATGTCTTTTCTTGTTTCAGTAGAATTGATATTTCCTAAAATAATTTCCTGGAATTACAATACTATGCATTCATCAATGTTTTATTTAAAATTTATCCTCACGAAATGGATTTTTACTTCATTAGCAGCAACGTCTCTGTCACTGCTGCATCACAGCTTCTCAGCTCGATCTCAGTGTCACGTTTGACTCCCAGTGATTAAAACCGAAAACGGATGTTCAAATTGATGCTTTCTTAGCAACTTTTATACTCTGCAATATCACACCATGAGCCGAAACACACTCTGTTTGACAGCCTTGGCCTTTCTCATACTTACTTTGACCACTAGAGGATGTCAAAATTCTACATTTCTTCTTCTGGTCATTGTCTTTGGGCCCTACTGCCCCATATCTATGTGACTGATATAAATCAACAGTCATTCCTTTGGTCTAATGACATTTATATCTGTTGCACAGTGTAAATTACTCAGCAGGACCATTTCCATAATGTTTTTCATGAAGTCACTGAAAAGCAGCTGGCAGAAAAGTGAAGGCTGTTATGTGTTATACTCAGGCTGATACATGACATAACTTGTTAGTCAGTAATTTCCAGAGGCGCAGATTGTATGTTTGTTGTTTTCAGAGATTTTGGATGGAGTCGGAATAGATTGTCTCCGTGTTGCAATACGCCTGACTGACTGTCAATAGTGAGCTTAACCTTGCTACACACCGTTGTTTTTACAAGAGAGGGGAACAATTACTTGGTTTTGTCCTTTGTTAACATGCTTTGTTAAGTTGAAAACAGCAAATCTCCTTCAGCCTGTGCAGATGAGTTAGTTGCTAGACTAGCAGATAACGCAGAGATATCTTCATGTGAGGCTGGACTGCGTCAAAGCTTGCTGACATGTTACCCAGGACACAGTGACCAGAGCGTCTCCCCCATGTCTACCCTGTGTGTGTGTGTGTGTGTGTGTGTGTGTGTGTGTGTGTGTGTGTGTGTGTGTGTGTGTGTGTGTGTGTGTGTGTGTGTGTGTGTGTGTGTGTGTGTGTGTGTGTTAGTGGGGGGGGGCCACCCTCCCTCTCAAAGCATCAGACCACACAGCTCAGCCCTGAGACCTGTCAAACACAGCTGGGACACATCCCCCCCTCCTCACCCACCCCCTGACTCCCCTCTTCCTCCTCCTCCTCCTCCTCCTCCTCCTCCACACCTCTCCTCCCCCTCTCTGCTCCCCAGACTCAGGCAGGAAGCTTTGATACAGGGGTGTTGAGCGGCGAGGGGAACATTTCCATTTTTGTCTGTTTCCAAGACTCTCTGAGACCCTCCTCCTTCCCTCTTCATCCCTCTTCATCCTCCCCAACTGCTTCTCATCAGCATAAAAGACTCGGCTGTGTCCTTTCCTCATTGTGCGAGCTTCAGACGCACCGTAATTGATATAGACATGATCAGCGAGGGGGAAAGAGCAGAAATCTCTAAGACCGATCTATGAAGACTGCTTCCCTTTCCTTTGTTGCTTTTGGAGGCGCAAGTTCAGCAAAACGACTCGGCCTGTTTTTCTGTGCCGGCTGTCACAAGAAGCGAGCGTCTGTCCTGCGCAATAAATGTCACGCAACATATAGTCAAAGTCTCCACTTCCGAGCTTCTGTCAGCTCTTGAACTCCTCGTCTCGAACACAAAGTGAAGCAGTTGCTCAAAATAAATGTTTTGAAATGGGGGAGCGTGTTCAAGGCTGCCTTGTCACCTGATTGTTTCTTTTAAGGCTGCTTTGCACTTCGCGCTGCAGACAATAATAGGTGTGCCAGTAAAAAAAAAATTTTTTTTTTAGTGTCTTCTTGTCTCCACTGTTGTTGAGACATCACATCCACGACTCCAGGGCCTGGCTGTTTTCCAACTCTGGAAAGTCATAAATCATGCAGTCTTGGGTGAGCTCACAGTGGATTAGTGTGACTTATCATATCCCAATCTTGGGCAATTTACAGGTGTTGTTTCAACTCCCTCCTAACATGCCCAACCTGCCCTACATATTGTAAATCTGTAATGCAAGAGGCTCTCAGTCAGAGTAGCTTTTCACTGAAAATGAATCAGAAATGTAATGAACTGATCTTTGTCTTTACCTTTACAGACGATGAATGATGCTGCAGGTTTTGTAAAATGTAGAAAAAGATTATGACGACAGAGTGACGACCGGTCTTACTGAGTAACAGGTTAGCTTATGATACCATCTGCACGAGGAAGCATGTAACTTTATTAATGGTTAGTCAACAGATGGAGACGAATAAGTAAGTCTTGAAATGTATTCGCACATAGAAAGGTATAGATGACTGATTATTACCCAGATAAAATCAAGTTTCCGGTCAAAATATTTTTTATAAAAAAGAACAACCGAAACATATGAGTCCTGACTGAGCTGTTGGTGCAATTTCTCCCATCCAGACTATGAATACTAGAGATTCAGTTTCTGTGAACTTAACGAACAGTGAATGACAGTCATTGAGAAGACATAATCTCACAAGTCTCATCTTGCATCGCCATATATTTTCCATAGGAAGCAGTAGGTTGTAGCAGGCAGGGCTGGCCGACTGGGGGATTTCTATGGGGAGTTTATGTGTTTTCCCAGCACTCTGGTTTCCTCCCACAGTCCAAACAGGCAGGTTAGGGAACTCTAAATTGCCTATAGGTGTGAATGTGAGTGAATGGTGGTGTGCGTGTAGTGTATGTGTGACTGTGATTGACTGGAACCTGTCACACAGAATCAGTTTTTATCATGTGATGCACCCCATGTGTGAACATGCTTGAGAAAGTGAAATATTGTAAAGGAGAGTATTTTCTCTCTCTCTCTCTCTCTCTCTCTCTCTCTCTCTCCCACGGAACCATGATGTTACTTTTTAATTATGGGTATTATCAAAAACTGTGGATGTATTCCTAACAGTGTATTTATAACAAAATGTGTGTGTACACAATAGATCTTGAAGGGATGCTTTACAGCTCTGCTTAGACCAACATGTTATGCTGACCCTAGTGAGTTTAGATTTCAATTATAGGTTCATATCAAATATATAATTCTTGGTTTACTGATATTCTACTTTTACCATGGACGTATTTATAATATTTGTTGGACATAGATATTAACTCACTTATTCAAAAGTACATAAAATGCCCTCCTCCTACTACATGGACATACAGAGTACAAATAAAATATACTACAATGACAGTAAAAAAGAAAAATAACTGCTTAGCCAAAAGTAACCACAAACCACTGTCCTAAATTATGAAATACTGTCAATATTAAGATTCAAATAAACTTAAAATTATAGGCTTATAAATATAAAAACTGGAAAGGTATGTAAATACAGAAGGTTTTGTGGCCACAGTAGTATAAACACAATGATACTATAATCATAGAATAGCCTGTTTGGCATGCACTCTCCCTGAAAGACTCTTCAGTTTCACTTATCCACTTATTAGCAACTAACTTCACAAGATACATTTCACAATATTTATTGTGTGTTAACTCAGACTTGCTTTCAAGCACAGAAACAAAGAACCCATTAGACAAACCTATTCACTTTGGGAAGAGGGAACGAAAGGAGAAGTAACGTTAGTTCTAATGCTCATATTTCTTGATTTCAAGAGATTTAAAATGGTGGTCGTGCTGAACATAAAATGTTGTTTGTTGAAAAATGGCAATGTTATTCCTACATTAGTCCATCAGTTCAACATAAACACATGGTGACAATGTTGGGAATGAAGAAGCTAGATTAAAGCTAAAGTATGTAGAAGATGTTGAGGAGGATGAGGAGGATAGAAATTGTGTTACTCTGAGAGCCTTGGTGCAACATTCATCCATCTCGCCATTTATGCCCTATGCAACTTTTTTGTAGGGTGCTGGAGCTCATCTCAGCTAATTAGGGATTAGGGCATGATACACTCTGGACAGTTCAACGCAGAGCAATTCACATTAAAACGAGATACTGAATCGTGAAAAGTGAGAGTCTCTGGCATTAAATAACTTAAAAACAAGCTTGAAAAATAAAATAAAGTAATACGACATCATGTTTGCCCCATAGTGATGTAGTTGATAAGACCCTAGACTCACAGTGTGAATGTCACTGGATCGATGCTGAATTGAGCTTTTCTGGGCGGACTTTTCGTGTAGCGTGGATCTTCTCCAGGTGCTCTGCTTTCTCCGACAGTCCCGGTCCTTGTCACAGACCGAACAGGTATGGCTAGGTCTTTGTTTAGTGCAAAATACCTGTATATGTCTGAAAGCTAAAAATGACAAGAGATGCAGAGTTGCATGTTTTCTCTGTTGTGTGCATGAGTTGGCTTTTTCCTACAGTCCAAAAACATGCCGTTTGAGGCAAAGTTTCTTCTGCATATGTGCAAATAACTCAATAATAATGGAATATTTCAGAGTTTTTGTGCCTTTGCCTTTGCCAAATACTAAGTCGGTCCATACAATGACAGCTAAAAAGGCACTTAAAATGAATATGCTACTTTTCGCTGGGTGGATGCAAGCAGTATGAAACACACATAACAATTTATGTGTATAAATGGAACATATGTTCCTTTAGAAGCAGATTAGTGTATTGGTCCACAAGCTTTTCAGTCTATATATCAGGAAAACTATAGACAGGAGACTAACTGGTCAATTTCATAAAAAAGGGTGTTATGCTTCAATGTCATGCATTGTTTTCCTCCATTGGCAACTTACATGGATTTGCTGCTTGTTGCAATTTGGCTTTTGTTTTAAAAAGAAAAGAATAAGACAGCATTAGAAAATCTCCAAATCAGGCTTTTGAAGATGTAAAGAACGTCTTTCTGAAGTTTGTCCAGTATCATTGTCCCGAAATTATCTTACTGCTATCCTTTGAAAAGTCTGCTTCAATTTCCAGTTCCTCTTTGTGGGAAACCTTCAAGCCAAGACAGACCGCCGACCAGGCCTGGGCTAAGAAAGGCTCCAGAAAATTGTTTAATAAAAGACTTTTGTGTTTTGGAAATGTTCTATATCAGAAAGTACATTTAGATTCAACTAGGTTTGCTTGGAAATTTAAGTTTGTACATTGTCCCGCATGGGGTGGGACGGGACTCGGGCCCCCCTGAGGGGACTCCTCTGCTACGGCCCTGGCGGCCAGAACATTAACTGGAGAAAATCTATAGATCTGAAAGCTAAAAATAGAAATCAGGCGCCTCACATGCCTGCACGTTATAAGTGCAGTTTCATTAAAGGAGGAAAATAATAAGGCAGTTGGTATAAATAAACTGTAAGCCGCCACATAAGAGGAATATTACAGGAATGCGGCTGAGACCAAAATAACACTCAGCTGGTACTAAAGGTGATTGCTCTTTACAGCACTTGATAAATGTTGATAAAGCGGAGCAGACGGTGCATCCCACCCTGTACCCCACCCTAAACCCCTCCCTCCCTCCTCCTCCTCCTGGTCTTCCTCCTCCTCCTCCTCCTCCTCCCTCCTCCCACCTCCCACCTCCCGCACGCGGAGATGGGGAGAGAAGTTTGCCTGCGGCGCGGTCCACACAACATTTACTGTATTTCATTTGGGGAACAGCTACAAGAAGCCTCCGGAGAAGCTTTCAGGGGAATGAGGAATATCTAACAGCGCCAGAAACTACCGCTCACAGCCGAGATTTCTCTCTCATTTCTTTTTATTTTTTTGCGTTAGAAAACAAACATTTAAAAAGAAAAACAAAACAAAAAAAAAAAACAAATTGAAAAAAGATTTACGCATCATTGATGCGGCCAAACTAAGTGCGACGCTCGGGTCAGTAGGACAGCGGAGTTGGACATTTTCCTCTGAAAAACACCATAAAGTGTGGGTCCTGGAGAAGAAGCGAGACAACAAGAGGAGACGAGGAGAAGAAGACGAAGAAGACCGTCCTAGTGAAAGTGACAACAGAGTCCGACTCAGAATGAATAACAACAAACCCGAGAAGGAAAACGAGCAGAGTGAATTCACCAACCACGAAGAGGAGGTACGTGTCCGACGCGCTCGCTGACCCGCGAGCGCATCATAATTAACGCAATTAATTGCGACTGGGTTTTTGTTTTTGTTTTTTTGTTTTTTTCGCACTCCGAAGAATTCCGTACGCAAACCTCTGCGGTCACTATATGTTAACATGTTGACTGTGAGCGTTACGTGTTTTTCCTGCGCTATAATGTTTCTCATAAAAAAAAAAAGTTTGGATTCCTCCTGAATGCACCTTTGCATGTAGAATATTATTATTCCCCGAGTTGTGTCACACTTTAATTAACACTTAACATCTCAGTGAGATCTGGGCGATGGATCGCTAATAACGCCATGTGACTGCACATCCTTGTTTTAACACACACACCCAGCTACAGTTACAGATTAGCGTACAATAAAGCCAGACTTCACACACACAGTAGTAAAGGGAATCCAGAGCCAGGGCGAATTAGTTTTCACTGAAGCTGAGGGAGCAATTGGAGTTCAAACAACTGCTGCTGCAACATGTAGGCAATAACTCGTTGTAACCCAGACCCTTCTCTCCATTACAACCAGAGCTTTTTCTCCGCAATTAAGCAGAACACCTCACAATAATATTTTTTTTTTTGTTTGAAAAAGAGGGAAAAACCAAACATAGTGAGGTAATTAATTTAACTTGTGTTGAGAATGTAATTTCCTCTCTATCTGGCTGGATAACAGCCCAGTTTCTTCCTCCTCTCCTCTGTAAATATTTCACAATTAGGTTAAACAATATCAACTTTTTTTTTCTTTCTCTGCACATAAGTTGATAGTGCAGGCTTGGTTGGGTGGTTTTCCTTGGCACGGTGTGTATCTCTATTCAAATGACAGACTTGTTATTTCAGAGCTCCGCACATCCGCAGCCGAGTGATGTATGAAAGGTATATCGAGTTATATCAGATATTTCTCTTGGTGCAATTGGATTAGAGCTCAGTGTGCCGTTCCTCACTTCGTAACTGAATAGCCAAACATACCCAGCCTGATGTAACACCATATTTGGTCCACTGCTGAGGTTACTATGGATGCATGGAGCCGCTGTAGCACCACGCAGAAGAGGCAAATAAAGTAAAGAAGAAGGGACATCTTGGAAGTTGAGAGTTCCAGTTTCAAGCTTCCATCAATCTTTCCCTGCATGTAGTGCAGTTTCAAAGTCAAGACTCTGGAGCTGTGAGCAATGATTACTGTCAGCGAGTCATCGATTGATTACTTTTTCGCAGTGAATTGAGCTGCTCCATTCACACATTCGCAGAAGTGGTCAAAGACAAAGCAGACAACTTTTAAATGTCCCCCTGTCCTTTCGTGAAAGTGCAAAAAAAAAAAAAAAAAAAAAAGCTTAAATGTTGGATTAAACATCACTGAAGTTTATACACTCTTGTTTAATAATTGACCGAACCAATTAAAAGTTGTGGATTATTTAAGGAATCACTTCTGCTCCACCTTCAGTTCACCTGGAATTTTAGCCAAAGCAGACAAAAGATTATCATTGCATTATTCATTATAGTATGTCTCATTAGCCTTGCCTTGGGGACAACTCAAATTACTTTTGAGTGGAGATGCTCATATTAAACCATTCTAGTTTCTATTGTGGGAATATCTGCAGCTTTTCTTTGTCTTTGTTCCTCCAAGTTGAAGTTGTTTCAATCACGGCGGAATATTTTAGAGCAAACAAGCAGATGAAAATGCTTCGTGTGGATTGTTGTATTTCACTTCTTGCTGAGTTTCATGCCATCAAGTGAACAAAGCAAGTATGGTTGTTTCCTGCAGTTCAGTTTTATTCCATAAATGTGTCTCTGAACTTGCTCCTCGGCGTCGTGTGTTTGAAATTCTGTACCACTCACAAGCTGAAGGACCAGACAAGTGTTTGTCTGTAGCATCGTGTAAAAGTCAGACAGTGAGACAAGGAGACTAATGGCCGGAGGAATCTAATGGTTGTGGAAATGTCTGGAAGCCGTCCAGCCCGGCAGGGACTGAAATTTACTTGGGGTGAATTAACATGAGGTTAGACAGCACCATTTTATCTTTGGCATAATGCCGTGTGTTGTATGCAGAGGAGCAGCAAAGGTTCGAGGACACTGTATCAGCCTCCCCTACAACACACACACACACACACACACACACACACACACACACACACACACACACTAACATTTATCTGGATATTTGCACAGGAACACACATGAGATCAAGAGTAATGCCTCTTATTTCTGAGCATGACTTGCACTTTTTGTTTTCTCTGATGATTTATAGACACAAAAGTTCTCTGGCCACATTTAGGCCTCTCATCAAAATTCCTGTCACAAAGTCCACCAAAGCACTTCTTGTAAAATAAGCAGTAACAAGGCCAAAGTAGCTATAGTATGACCCAAGATCTTATGAGAGCTAAAGTTTAACAGCCTCACTGGTGTGACTCTCACATGCTGATCAACACTGGCAACCCACCCCCCCTTCTTTTTTTTTTTTTTTCTTCTGTCTGTTGCACAGTGTAGTATGCGACTCAATGGATCACTGATTCGCACCAGTAAAGCACCGTAACGAGCTCGGCTCCTCATGCCTGCTTCATTGCTCAACCTCACAAACCATCATCGGTGCGCGGCGGAAAGCTTGACGATGCTTACTGTTTATCTTGTGTGGACCAGTGCTCACCAAACATGGTCCTGCTGCAGGCAAGGTATGCAGGTTTCAGCCTCTGGCGGCATCTAATCTCCCGAAACTGCTTTGATAAGCCTCATTATCAGGTGTTCTGGATGCTTTCACGTATCGGGGAACTCGCCGGCCCACTGATGCAGTGGCGGCGACATACCGCCGCTTTGCTTGGTGAATGTCAAATATAGGTTTCAACAAGGTCAACTTTCCAGACCTTGTATGGACAAAACTTCTGGAGCGGACGTCAACGCATCTTAAATTTGAACATGGCTTCAACAGAACATTTACATGTGTTTGTACAAATGTTTTATTTATTGTTAACCGAGGAAGCAGTGACGTGGTGAGCGGGCACAAACACTAAAGTGGAGTGAATGATTCCCGACATGCTTGTTACCATTGAAGTGACTGAGAAAGACCGAGTGCAGGCAGTGAAGGAACAGAACAACAGTCCAGCACGTCGGTATTTTTTTAATGGTTTGTTTAAATCTTCTATGCACTTTGAGTTCCTCTATTTAATCCTCGTTTAAGTGAAATTTCTTTTTCATGAGAATATAGTCTTGATGTCTTATTTCATTTATTTTCTTTACTACTATGTCTCTTCACCGATTAGCCTATTGAGAAGCAATGAATTCGGTCAAGAACCATCAGTGAGTAAAATATTACCTCCAAAACATAAATTTTTATGTTTTTGAAGTGTGGTGATAGTCATTTCTATCAGTTTGAACCCATCATCTTTGTTAGGTATTAACCTGAATTTAACAATGATAAACTCTGCTTCTTTTCAAATCTGATGTTTCATCTCATTTTAATTTGAATATGCCTGAATTTATTAGTGTTTGTTTTGACACCACTCTGCTATCCAGGGGATTGACTACCATGTTTACAATGTATGTTTTTTGAATGAATGAATGTATTACTTTAATTCAAACTGAAGTTTAAACAGTAAAATACCAATAAAAAAAATAGACGACTTCTTATATTTACAGTTAATGTGCAACAATGATCCTCATTTTGACATCTAAAAGTTCCTAATCATTACATTACAATGATCATTTCTTCAATGAAGAGACGATGGGAGGTAAGTTAGACAGGCTTTGAGTATGTGGAATGCATCGAAGCTAACCTATCGCTCAGCTTGAGTCGACCTTTCACCTCTTTGCTGTCAGTTCTCCTCGAGAAAATCTGTGTTTTTCATTTTGGCCAAGCGACTGAGCGCAGTGCCTCCTCTTTTACTGGCTCTCCCCCAGGTTGTAATTGTTCTTTATGTGGAGGAAAACTAAACTGTCTTTTCCTGGTTGTAACAATCTCACACAGCGGGAGTTGAAACCTTGTCAGACATCTGTTGATTCAAGTTTGTCGTTTACCATAAACGTGTAAGTGGATCTTTACGAGCACCCGAACAGAAACAGAATATCACTCAAGTAGAGTTCAGCAAATGTGGCGTGTCTCCCTGGGGTGTAATTGGATTGTGCTTGGCCTGCCTGGGGTATCCACCAGGTCTTCTTCAAATAACGGGTCATGTGGCCAGAGTGACCTTTTCCATGAGGAGATGTAGGTGGGGAAGCTGCGCCGCTGGAGAAGCGACGGCGAGGCGAAGGGAGGACGCCAGTGGCGGTCGGCAGCTCGGCGGCGTGGGCGCGCGTGTGTGGTCCATACGTGTGCACGTATCTATGAAAAGGGCACGCAGATGTATTAACTCCCTGCGACATGAAACGTTACCGGAGGGGAGCGCAGAGGCTAATGTGGCCATGATCGGGCAGAAAGGGAAAACATACAAGGAGTCTGACGTACTCGCCAAGGTTTACTGTCATTTGAGGCTACACAGAGATATACAATACTTTACACAATTACCCCCCACCCCCCCACCCCCCAATCCCCAATCGTAGAGGCTCAGACAAACAGTAAAACCCTGCTCCATCTACCCGTCTAATAGGTTGGAGTTTATTTATAAAGTGCCAGGGGAATTGTCATCTTATCTTAGCCATTTGTCAGCTGTGCGACAAGAGGTATTTGAAAAGACAACAACGAGGCTTAGCGTCAGGAACGGCTGGCAAACGAGCCGGCTAAACTAATGTGAGAGGAACCAAAGTCCCAGATAAATAGTTGTGTTGCATGTACAGTGTATGTAAATATATGTACAAGAAGGAGGAGGAGAGGAGGCTGTCACAGGGGCTGATCTCCTTTTTGAAAGACCTTCACTGTCAACTTCAACGTAATTTTAAAAATAAATGAAGGAAGCGCGAGCGTTTTCCTCGACAGCGTCAGCCATTTTGTCTTGCTTTGTCACCCTCGTGTTTGTGTACTTATTCTGTCACCTGCTTTAAATATTGCTTACTCACAAGCTATAATTATCTGCCTTCCAGCATACAGTATCACTGTCTCTCCTTCCACCTGCCTTCTCGCGCCCTTTCATGTTCTGCATGCTTGCACGGCCTCTAATTCTCCAATTCGTCTAATTTCTTTTTGCCGCACCTATCATCCATCCTCGTCTCCCTCCCCTCGCTCCCTCCCTCCACTTTTATCTCCCTTCCCCTTTGTTTCCTTCCCTCCTTCCTTAACCCATGTCCCACCCTTCTTTTTGCCTCGCTCTGTCTTTATCGTGCTCTTGAGCCATTTCCTATCCCTCCCTCCATTCTGCTCCTGTTTATAATTCCCCCTCTCTTCTCCTCCTCTCCTGCCTCTTCCTCTCTGCTTCTTCTTCTTCTTTTTCTTTTGTTTTGCACCCAATTGAGTCCCAGGAGACAGACTTTTTATCCCGTATCGGCCCCATAAGTTGAGCGCATGACCCCGAGGATCTCTGAACATGGGGGCCGTTTATGGTCATGGGAAGAGCTTTTAAAAACTGGGGCTGCCCAGGCAGAACAGTGACCGGGAGGAACCTGTCGGTCTGACTGTTCAGCTGTGTGCCAGCAGCCTTTGGGCTGGGTGGCGAGAGTTGGCCATCCAAGGGCAACTCTCTCAAGATTAGCTTGAAAAAGGAGCAAACCCGAAGCCGGGAATGTCTGGGAAAGATAGGCCTGGATAGTTTAAGTAATTAGGGATGATTTGTAGCTGTGTTGTTATTGTGAATGTGCTGCAAAGTCGGACTTGATGCGTTCGAATTTGCACCTTTCACTTGAATACATTCAAGTTAGCGCTTGCTTTGATTAGAACACTGATTAAAATTTTACATTATTAATGGATTTAAAAACAAAAACAAAAACATGGTTGTTTAGCATTTAGCAGACTTGAAACAGGGTCCAGACTTCAGTGTGCAACACATGCGTTTTGGGTCACTAAAAACAAGGGAGAAGGAAGCACTTTGGAGATTTTCCAAAGGTTTTCGGCTTTTCTACATCAGATTATCTTTCCTAATCTGAAGTGTGTAAGTGCGGACAAGACACAACTTGATTATTTCCAAGATATGCTCTGCACCAGGGATCTCTATAAAATAATTAATCAGGTCAGTAACTTATGGAATGACAATACATATATTGTGAAATTAGCACAATAACCACTTTTTTGTTCTATGTTTTTAGTTTTCAGTAAAACAGTTGGTGAAGTGGGCTGAATGTGACATAGAATAATCATGGCAGCGACCATAAATTAGGTTATCGCACAGCAGCTCCTTTTATTTGTTTGGTTTATCAATGCTTTGAAGAAAATGATACATTTAAAAAGAAAGGCTCTGTCGATTAAGTGATGCAAAAACAGTTATTACTTTGGAAAAGGAAAACGTGTTTCTCTTAGCACTTTTATCCAAAGAAACAGCTGTGTCACATAAATGAAACAACATGTTGGCAGCAGGCGAAGATTTCTTAACGGTGAGACAGAGGATGACTGTTGTGTCTGCTGTAGTGTTTTTCTTTCTCTCCACTCACACTCCAGACACGTTAACCCTCTGCCCACCCAGCCACTGCACCAGACAGTTTTAAGGTGTCCACTTGGGCAAGCGGCAACAAAGGAAGACCAGCAAAAGGCTGAAGCGGAGATTAGTTCACATTAATGAGCGCTGTGGAATTTTAAGTCCATTCTTCAGAGCTCATCAGATAACAGAAAGAAGAAGAGCCGGAGCTTAGTGTGAAAGATTTTGATGAACTCTAAGCCGACAGCCAAGGAGTCAACGTGAGGTGCAGCTGACAGGCCGTGAATGAGACGCTCCTTCTTGTCCACACGTCATCCCAATGACACCTCGAGGACTTCTTACCGAGGTCAAAAACGACTAATGAGAAAGAAAGAGTACATATGTGTCATTAAGAGAGCAGATTATCCTTCTCTGTATTGAATTTAAATAAAGGGGAAACTGTTATGGAGACGGGAAGAAAAGAGCAAGCGGAGGAAAAGCGGTGTTCGGGCGCCTACTCGCTTTTCCTAGGTCATTTGTTAAATGTCTTTTAAAGGTTAACCTGTTGGAACATTTACAGACCCTCACTGAGCTGTAATTGTTCGACCAAAGCACTTGTGGGAGAGAGAGAGAGAGAGAGGGAAAAACAAAGAGTACCTCCTCTCAATTCACTCGTGACGTTCGGAGTGTGCTCAGTCTCACAGTTGACCCCCTCCGACCCGCACAATAACCCAGGCCTAACCTTTCACCTCTCACCCCCGATGTGAAACCTGACCCGCTGAACCCCGTCGATTAACAGACAAACCGAGTCGTCCATTTATGGTTGTCGGACACTTTCCGGGGCCTGCGGTCTCTCACTCGGCATGTCCTCTGATGTGCGGGAGGATGATGAAGAGTGGCGTCAACATGCAGCGGTGACAAGTCATGGACGAGCCTGCCAGACTGTTTTTAATAACGCAGCGCTCAACTGACGCAAGAAAACTCAACTCACCTCGAGCCCACGTTGGCTTATGGGAAAGCTTTGATTCTAGCCCGGTCACAGGGAGCGAGTGCCTGTGCAGATTTGAAAGTAGCTGCAGAGGAGGATTTCTTCTGAGCTTTAGTAGATTTCATGTGCGAGTGATGTTCCACGTATAGCTACTGTACTGTGTCCGGCCACATCTGGTTTGAAGGACCTCTGTCTATGAGCTTGTATTTCGAGCACACACACATTCATGCACACGCATTGGGAGGGAGAAAGGAACACATACTAATCTTCTCACATTGCGCCAAGGTCGTGTCGCTCATTTCAGCCGGAATGAACGGTCAAAAACACACTCAATTAAAGTCAGAGCAAACGTGAGAGAGGGCCTCCACAGTGCGGCAGATTATTATGAAGCATTTCAGGGCAATAGCTTTAACAAATTCCACAAAGTCCACAATGCAAGCTGAATAGAAATGACACATGAATAAGTTGCAGGGTCATTTAATGCGTTGCCCTTCTTCAAATAGTTTGATATGAGTTTTGAGTCGCGGTGAAGCCAATTATGGTTCCTGCTATTAAACAAATTGGCCACTTTCATTTGTCGTAATTAAAACCTGTGTTAATTTCTGGAGAGTATTGTAAAAAATAGGTGGCAACAATGCACATTGGAACACACAATCAGATGAGCATTTGTTCACGTTAAGATTCACTTCAAAATGGCGTAACCAAAGTTTCTCACTTAATTTGTTAAAGTAATGGTTCGGTTTTTTCAGTAGGTTCAGAAATGATAGATTACTCACTGAGCAAACTGACAGAAAACTTCAATTAAAAGGTCAGTTAATTATTCCAGTAATTTTCAAGCCACGGCACCATCCATTTTCTGCTTCCAGCTTTCCCATTGTGATTGTTGTGTGCTTTCATTCGTCACACGAGCAGATGATTCATGGATGTATAGCATAGAGCTTGAGTTGTGTGCTAAAAGCGGTTTTTACATGTCATTTATCTTCAGTTAAAAGGTCACAGTTCATCTAGGTGTGCACAAAGATTTCTTTCAAAATTCCAGCAGTGGATGTTATTCGAAGTATCTTGGCGAACTTGTCACAGTTGTTCTATGAGTGAAGATACACTTGTGCTGTGGAGGTCATATTCTGTGTGAGAGGACTCTTTGCTCCTCTTGTTACTGTCACGATATTCACATTCCAGAGGAAGTAAATAACATTTCTTTGTAGAGAATAAGAGATATTGTAAAAAAATCATGTCAGGCAATGTAAGCTTATATGTTTATTTGTGCAAACCACAACGGAGGCGTTGGGGGTTAATGCCTTCTTATCGGTTTGGGGTCATTTCCTGCTGCAAAATGCATTTTGAATGAATCTGAAGCCTCAGCCATTGTATCCTATATTGACTAAGAATTGCATCAGACTTTTGGACCATCCTGAACAAACACAGATGCATCAAACATTTCATCTGTCTCTATCTAAGACTATAAGCCAGATAAAAAGGGAAGATGAAGATTTGAACAATAATCCATTAACTGGTGGTTTTGTTAAGTTTTGTAGTGTTTTTATAGAATGGGAAAATTGATCTGGGTGATAACAAAGATGGAATAAAAATAAACATCAGTAGTAGTCCAAATTCCCAGATTGTAGTTCTTCTACAATATTAAAATAATAACTTCTGAAAACAGCACCCAAGTTGTAATAAATTGGAATTATTGTTGCACAACATAGCACCTCAACTGGGTTGTTAAATGTTATTGTGAGTGCAGACTCCTCACCCCTCCTCCCCATCCACTTCCTCCTCCTCCTCCTCCTCCTCCTCCTCCTCCTCTTCCTCCTCACCCAGAGTGGCACATGAAAACCAGCAAGGTGTAATGATAAGAGTATCAATAGGGTGATGACCTCATCCGGTGCTTGTGGAGTCAAGGATCTCTGATTAGAGGTGCACAGATCTCCTGGGACTGGCTGCAGAAGTGGCCTTAATAGGATCTGATGTTTTTGGCCCGGGGCTGCGAGCGCTGCTGTGCTCCGCTAAGGCGTTGCCAGGGAACTGCACTGGTACGCCGGCTGTGAAGTACTCAGCTGGCTTGTGGTAGGTAGGGACTTGCTGTTTTTGATCGAAGCCTGCCTGCATGGTGGTGGTGGTGTGTGTGTGTGTGTGTGTGTGTGTGTGTGTGTGTGTGTGTGTGTGTGTGTGTGTGTGTGTGTGTGTGTGTGTGTGTGTGTGTGTGTGTGTGTGTGTGTGTGTGTGTGTGTGTGTGTGTGTGTGTGTGTGTGTGTGTGTGTGTGTGTGTGTGTGTGTGTAAGCATGCCATAAATGGTCAATCATTGAACGTCTCAACGCAGACCACTCAGCACTATGGAAATGCAGGTATGTGAGTCACTTGAAACCAATAAAACCAACCCAATAAAACGGTGGCAGAAGCTTTTGTCTTTGATTCTTTTTTTTTTTTTTTTTTTACAAATCAGCTGAATATGCTCAACCTCCTGGAATGACCTTCACTTCACTTGACTACACCATGAAACTGTGACGCCCCCACTTCACCTGGTTGGCAGAGCGTTTCTAACCACCAGTCCCTGTGGCGCTCTAGTCAACGGCGAGACGCATGCAGAGCGGAGCTGTTGTCACATTTGACTGTGAATCATGAGGCGTGTGCGCTCAGCTCCTCAGCAGACAGGGAGAACGATCGTATATCACAACAGCTGACGTCAGGAAGTCTCAGGAATGAGGTCTGAGACGGCCAAGAATGTCCCATTGTTCCAAGTGTGTAGAGGACTCATTGTTGTGTGTGTTTGTCTTAACTAGGCGCAGCATATCCGCCTCTCAAATGTCGTATTAGCCTCACGGAGATTGGCGTTTAATAAAAGATCAGTTGAAAAAATACCCCTCGGCAGGGAAGGGTTCAATGACTAAAGCTTTTCTTAACTTATTTCAGGTGCAATTTCAGTTTGGGTCACTGTCGTAAAAGTATTTTTGTAAGTCTGACATGTGAATCAGTCATCTAAAGAGTGCGTGAGCGCAACATGTGATATCACATTCTGTGCTTCTGATGATTTTGGCATCTTGTTGTGGTCACGTGCAGCTTCATCAAGCATTATGATCACTGAAACATCGAGACCAAGTCTGGTTTTGATCTCAGAACTAAAGCTTTGGTGTCATTGCCGTGACCGTCCCGTCTACCTCTCAGAGCCATTTTTTTTTTTTTTATTTCCTTCTATTTTTAAAGCACTTTTCTGCCGCCACATTTTTTTTATCAGCCTCAACAGCTGTCAGTGACTGTCCTTGCTGGAGCCTGATTGATACCATCCTGTTCTGACTCTTTGTTCCCGTGTAACTCCATATAAGGGCACTCTCAATAGGGGTATTCAAACCGATCTGCCAGAGACAGTGTGTAGTGACGGCCCTGCAGGGTTCAGCGCCGCTCAGATAAGATAAGACCGAGGGTGAGAAAGTCGCAGAGGTGAGATTTTTTTTTTTCGGGGTTGGATGGACGGTTTGGCGCTCGCCAGCTATTGGCCCCCCCCTCCCTCAGTTGCTAAGCTCCTTTGTTTGTGTGTTGCTCTGCCTTTGGCTTCAGTGGTGCGTATCAGGTTACATGTGGGAATGAGGTGTAGTGTTAGTTCAGCAGTTCCTTTGTCCCCAGAGTTGTGAATCCACTATCTAATGAATCTGGGAGCGCTGAATCCACTCTATGTAATTGCATACCTACGGTTTTATTCAGAATTCAGCCTTCAATAGATGTGGATCATTAAATAAATAATAACATAATCACACTATTATTGTGTGAGACACAGGAGGGATTTTTGAAAATGAGATTTGCATGGTCTGTTGTTTGATTCTGATGTCTTTTGTGCTGTGGAAAAATTAGTTTTCCATACAAAGCCAACTCTAATTAGGTGAAAACTTCAGGTAGAAGATGTGGTTGACGCCTACTTATGTTGTTTATTTTATGTCTGATGAGTTAATTGATGTGATGTGTTGTCATCAGTGAAGTTAGAATACATGTGTTTACCACCATGACCCTTCATTAAGGACTAACACATCTCTCATACACATACATATGTTTTTCCTTATTTTAATGCTTCCTCAAAATGTAACCAGGCCTGGATTCATGAGCAGTGACACGTTTGTGTTGTGCTGCTTTGCCTGCGATTGCTAAATGTTGGCCTCGGTGCTAATGTGTCGCCATATGCTGACAGAACAACTGCTGTTCATGCCAGCTTGTTTGGACATTTCACCTGGGTTACCAATGTTAAGGACTGATGCTATTAGTGTGAGAAAAGTGACCACATTGACAGTTTTGGCCAATTTACTGAGCCAAACACTATGTGCCTTAAAGCTTATCCTTTAGCCATGATTCATTTTGATCATGAAAACCAAGTTGCTGTTTGCTTCTAAAAAATAGGTTTCTTTTCCATTTATGACTCTCACAAAAATGTGAATATAGTTTTAGGAAATTGTGACTAACCTATTTTGTTAGATGAAGAGAACCACTCGCAAAGCTCTATTGTGTCTGTTTGCAAATGTCTCTTTGTACTTATAACTCGAGAAAACCACTTTACATAAGGAATATTGGACACATGTGTGTGTAAAAAAAAAGACTTGTAGAAGCAAAACTAACTGTAAAACTACTTGAATCAGAGTAAAAGAAAGGACAGATTCTGCAGAACATACACGTCGGTAGCAGCTTAATCATAATCTCATGACACAGATCTTGATTCAACTTGTATCAGTATTTAAACTGAAACTTAACTATTTTCTAGATATAAAGTCATGGATTCACCAAGTAAAAGTTCTTATTTGGGAAGATAATAACTTGGATGGAGGTTTATTTTTGAAACAGAAACAGGAAGTCTTGGCATTCAGCCATTATTGATGTATCTTGATTGGATGATTGCAGCTGTCATTTATTTTCATCCTCTCACTGTAACTGAATCACTGTAGAGGAAAGCAAAAGAAGTTGAGGTAAAAGGTCTGGAGAGTATATTTATATTTGTGTTCAAATGTAGGGAGCAAAAGTCTTCAGTAAAATAAGTCCATAAGAAAAGGGACGAATACCTGAACAATCAACTTTAGTACAATTATTTTATCAATTTCCCACTCTGGATATAGCGCATAGAGCTTTGGATTTCATTGTTTGCCTATTGAGACAGTGAGACTTGCTCTTGTCATATTTCAATGTTTCGATATTGCAAAGATAATAGCTACCACCGACTTACTATTACTAACAACACAGGCAGTTATTGTTTATTGACGTCACATGGTTATTTGGATAAAATTAAGGATTTCTCTCCATCACGTGTTTTTCCACACCACAAACAGAAATTCCCATCAATTTTGATGCCATGGAAGCTGGAGCTGCCTTTTAGCAGATGAGCAGTGAGTGCTACAAGCTGCTGAGTATCCGCTCCGAGGTGTTCCCGCTCTTCACCCTTCTAGCTGCCAGACGTCCATGTCTTCAAAAGGTGTTAATGGATAGCTCTTAGGGTCCCACTTCTGAGTTTGAGAAACGTTCAGAGCCCTGTGTGCATAATTATGTATGTGAAAATTCTGTCTTATCTCTCATAGTAATCTCTCATATCATATAACAAGAGGTCGAAAGAAACAGAGTAAAACACCAGGTATTGACCATTTTATGTATTATATATGTAATTTGATCTTACACTAGCTATATGGTAATTTTTTTCTGTCTTGTATTTTGATACTAAATAAACAAAGATAAGCTACAACTTTGATAAAATACCAGGAAGCTGCAATAACAAAAAAATAAACATCATCCTTAAGTATACATAATAGAACATTCATGACTATTAACTGTTCAAGGAGGAACAGCTAAGCACAGCACCTTCTAAAATCAGAATAACTGTAATAAATGTTTTACATATGTGCTCTTTTGAAATTGGTTTTCAATATAAATGTTGTGGAAATGATGTCTGTTTTCAAAGTTAATAATGATCACAATAGATTTGGTTATAATTCCAATATGACATTTTTATTATCATTACTCCTCTATCACTGGTTTGAGAATTGTCACAATCATCTTGTTCCACTCTGGGATTTAAAGTGTTAATCAAACTCATCTTCAGTCTTCACATTGGTGCATAATAAATGTAACTGTGATCTCCCCTCAGTTAGCAAACCAATGCTTTGAGTTTATTGCCTCTCCTGGCCTCAGTGCCAAATTACAGGAGGAGACTTTACTCTATCCACCCACTCTCCTCTGACATCTACCTGGTTTTTATTCTTTCTTACTTTAAGCATTGAAGGAATTTGTGCACTTCGTGTCCTTGAAATACGCAATCTGACAGTGAAACACAATATCCAGTCAACAAGTGTTATGAAAAGTGTTTTTCCTTTCCTTTTCTTATACCTGCAGTACACCAGCAGTGATCCTGCATTCACTCAGTGCACAACATAAACTAAACAAAAGAGCAACTTCCTTTCCTGAAAGCACTTTTGGAATCACTCTGATGTAGCTCCCTGTGTGATTTTTATTTATATTTTGTATCTTCTCCCACTCTGTTTGGACTCAAACAGTTAAATCCCTCTTTAGTCTGTCGTGGCTAACATATACATTATAATTCCTCGGCTATGCCAGCTCAAGTTGCAAGTTGAAAAGTTCAAATGTAAAACAGAGGGTAGAGCTGCGAGGGAGGGTTACCATAAAACACAGCAGGTTGTAGATTGCACTGGAGAACACAATACACGTACAGTAGGCAGGGGTGTGTGTTTGTCGAGCTGAAAGATCTGTGTTTGAAAAGTCTATCTTAACGTGTAAAGTAAAAACCAGGTAACCATTTAACTCTTGTTCGTTGTCCTTTTCCTCATAACCTCATCAGTTACCGTCAGAAAGCCAGTGCGGCTATTTATAACCGGTGAAGGTTAATGAAAAATACATGAACTCTCTCTTGTCTTCCTCAGGTCCGAACACTATTTGTCAGTGGCCTACCGCTGGATATCAAACCTCGAGAGCTCTATCTCCTCTTCAGACCATTTAAGGTATGTTTGTATATTTTAAATGGACCGGCCGCGTCTATTCTTAGCCGCCTTCTTTCCAGCAGTCAATGGGACCTCCATTAATGGTGATGAAATAAACGGCAATGGAAACTCTCCCGTGAGGTTCAAGTGTCTGTGTTCCTAAAGCCGAGCTTCAGTCACATCTTGATCCGCGGGAAGCCTATGTGGGTGTCTCATGGAAAAATGGCCTGATGCCCGCAATACAACAACAAAGCCATTTACTTCACCTCAGTATGTTGTCACAAAGCAAAGAAAGTCCCAGCGTTTAGAAACAACATAAACGAGCGTGGAAGCTGTGGGATCTTTGGACCACTGCCCGAGAATAATGCTCTGTAATGGATTTCGTGTTTGCTGTACTGTTTAAGTGAATAATAGCACAATTGCGATGCATTTAATCCCTCACTTTAGACGCCGCTCTTGGTATGTGCTCTGAGTGAATGGGTTGTATCATGAGCGTTGAAAGCAATACTTGATTAATCAAGTAAGACACAACAGTCCAGTCCATAGGTCTTTTTACGGTCTTTAGAGGCTCTAAGACACATGAATTAACTTTGCTTTGACATTTTTTGGACCGTATCAGGCAAAAATGGACGTAACATGTATATTTTGTTTATGTTTTCCTAAGTAGCGCACTTTTTTTTTTGTTACTTTAATTTTTAGCTAAAGGCTTAGTCTGCTTGGTTTTTAAAACTGAAATTTTAATTCTTTTCTTAAAAAATAACAACAAAAAAAGCAAGACATCATGCCAAACAGCACCTCATGACTGTGGTCCGCCACTGTAAAGAAGACCACTGTGTTGTGCATACGGTGCATGCAGTGGTCTGTGTGCTCTTCCAATTAGAGAAATGTCCTCGACATGTACGATTTTCCTTGTAATTTGGTGACTTTCAAAGATGGATGTTCACCGGGTTTTGTTCAAAGCTGGAGACGTCAGCGGTAATGACATCCGTCGTGTATTTCGATGCCTCTGTTCCTTCACCTAATCCATCCAGGTAATAATCCATCTTTGCTGCTTTATTCAACTGAGGCTTGTGAGGCGTTAGAGCCGATCCAAGTTGAGGATGGCCGGATGCGGGGTAAAACCTGGACGGCTCGCCAGTCGCATTCACACCCGGGGGCAATACAGAATAACCAGTTGGCTTCAAAGGCACGAGAACATGTCCAATCTGGACTTGAACCAGGGATATTCTCACAATGAGACGAGTTCCAACTGCAGCCATGCAGCCTCTCGATGTAATGTACTACACAAAATATTTTGAAAGTACTCTATTTGAGCTGCATTAGGTCAGGTTTTGGCTTCAACATGGCCCACAATAAAAGAGTGTTTCATTGTTGTGTTACAACACACAGAAGTTTTATGATTGCTTCAATGACTGTTATATACAGCTCCTCTACAGACCGCATGAAGATATGGTGTTGTTGTGAATGAATTACAGTATATATTCATAGACCTCTAAAAAGGATTAACTCAGCAACCGTTTTCTTTGTCACGTCCATTCTGGAGTCTGACTTGCAATGCTGCAATAAACTGGAACAGTACGAGTCTCTTTTTCCAAAGAAATCATTCCAAGTTGGACATTTTGAGTTCTGCAAACCACTGGAAAACAGTGTAACTTAGTAATTTTCCTACCTGGAAATCGAAGGAAAATATTAAACGGAACTTGCCACAGGAAGACAAAATTACCATTCAACACCTTTCGAGATACAGCGAGTCAATTTACAGTCGCCAGTTAATTGATGTTTTTGGACTGTGGAAGGAAACTATAGTACTATAGTGATAACATGCAGACTCCACAAAGAACCACCACAACTGAGAATTTAGAAGAAAAAAAAAAAAAATATATATATATATAATGCACAAAGCCATAGCTTTTTAAGGGTTTCTTGAAATCTTTGTTTTTCACAAATGTTATTTTTCTTTCTTCCAGGGCTACGAAGGATCTTTGATAAAGCTCACTTCAAAACAGGTATGCTAAACGACACACTGGCTTCATCCGATAGTGTCTTCCTTTGGAGAAGCACTGCAGTCAGTCTCTCACCATGCTGCACTCTTCACATTATGCAACCTCTTGCTTATTAACACCTGTAATTTTCTTTCTTTTTTTCCTCTCTTTTTCCTCTTTTCCGTCCCACTTCTCTCGCTGCTGGTGTTACCGGCTTGTTGACTATGACGGATTAGCACCCTTTGTGAGGAAGCACCTTTAACAGAAAAGAGGGGAGTGAAGGCGGCGGATGGGAAGAAGTGTTGCACTAACTTGCCTTTGGCAGTGGGATGCGACGCTTGTACTCGCAGACAGTCGACTCTGGTGGGATACGCGGGGATGGGAAGAGAGGCGGGGAAAGAATTTCGAAGTGTCAAAGCGAGCGTTTTTGACAAGAGCAGTACTGATAGTTGTGTTTCGCCTCGGGGGGCGCGGGGACTGAAAATGAGCTCAGCTGGCAGGTGTCCACATCGCAGAGTTAAGCAATTTAGCTTCATGTCAGTGTACTTATTACCACATTACAGTGTTTCCCATAAAGACATGACATGCTCATTAGGAGGGTTTAGGGCGATTTAGTCCAAATGTGCTGAGTATAATACCTTTAAAACCAAGAACAAAGGAAAGTCTTTTTTTTCTGGAGTGAAGTCTCTTCAGAACAAGTGAGGCTCCATTGCACAATCCAGGATTTCTACTTTTTCTCCTCTGACATGGTTGAATATTGTCAGATGCATTCAGTAGTGAATTATTAACTATTGGAAAATTCCTGTAATGTAGCTACCTTCAGTTTATCTACTTTTTTCCATGGTTTTGTTCACTTAAATTTTTTTTTTTTTTTTTTTTGGTTGTAGATGATTATTTTTTCAAGCATTTAATGAACAACATTTTAGAAATGGTGAAATCTGTGAATATCGAAGCCTTCACCATGTGGAGCACTGAGCGGCCTTCCCTTGACCCCAAGATTTCTCTCCCTTCCCCTACGGGGCTCCAGAGAGCTTCCAGAGGGATGCAGCAGCAGGAAAAATCTGCAGTTTTTAAAATTTAAAAACACACCCACTACCATTGGTACAGTCTTCGCCTATAGATTCCCACAGCCACTGGCAATAATCTCTTACAATGTAAAAAAAACAAAACAAAACTGTAGAAAGTCCAACAAATCATTTGAGGTCAGGTCTGTTCAGCAACTTCTTCTCTCATCAGACTCAGACAGGCTGGAGGCTTTTGAGATTCACGTCATGTCCTTCAAAGTGGTGTCATGTCATTGGATGGACTGATATCTAAAAATATATCAGACTCTTCTTTTTAATTCAATTCAAATGATTTTGCCTTTGCAAAACCTTTGACATACCTAGAGTACAGACTATCTGAGTAATACATAAGAGTGCAGTTGTCTGATATATGAGGTCAGCATACATTTGATAACGGTTCATTCATTTGACTCAGGTGTGTTGGAGGAGCAGGGAAATGTCTGGAACATGCAGGTCAGAAGTTCCTGAGCACAACGATTGAATTGTATCAATGTTTGTACAAAAGTGATGTACTTTACCGGATCACCAAATATTACACTTCGCCAGTGGAACAGATATCAAAGGGATAAAAGTTGGGGTTTGTCTTGAAGTCAAAAGGAATTTACTTAACCTAGAAATGTGGTCTGTGCAGATTTAACTTTCTTTTTTGTTTGGGGCCTGTTTATAATAAACAGTTCAGACTCTCAGGAACTTTCCAGGTCTGCGTCACTGCGCCTCCTCCTCCTCCTCCTCCTCCTCCTCCGTAATCTTCGTCTCCATCATGAGAAATGTCAACCTGTGCTTATGTTCCGTCAGGTTCGCGCTGTCCAGCATTCCTCTGCCTTTTGTTTTGACTCCCAACCCAAGTAATAGCAATGGCAGTGTTGTCGTAAATCAATCGATCTGCCGTCTCTCCCCTTCCAGTTCCACAGAACTCGCAGCCATCTCCATATATAGCAACAGCCAGATCTCAGACCCTTTCTATTTATATTCCTGCTGCACTTCCTCCTCCTGACGTCTTCACATAGTCCTTCTTTCTTTCTTTTTTTTGTGTATGTGCTTTCCCCCCTCTTCTTCCTCCTCCACCTCTTCCTCGTCTACTTATACAAAATTCCCATAACCCTCGACAGCTTTTACAGATCACACGCAGCAGTGTGACCCCACGGGAGCAACATGTTTAGAGATTTTTCTGCTCACCCCCATCTTCTCCCATCGTCCCACTCCACACATGCAAGCGCTCCAAAAATCTGTATTCCCTCTTCATATATACACGAGTCGGTTACAAAAAAAACAAAAGACGACAGCCACACCTGCAAACTCGTAGTGTCTTTTCGCTATCACCTTTACTATTGTGTGTTCTGGCCCTAAAGTGTTGTCGGAAAACAAATACAGGAACATGTCTGTTTCAGAAAGGCTGAACCTCATCTCACTTTCTTTCATTCTGATCCACACCTTTAACCCCTTAATCCCCCCCACCCATTCTATAAGTTCTCCTTTTTCAGCTTTTTCTCCCGTCTCTGCCTCTCACACGACTTTCTTGCTCTCATGTTGCCCGTATTTGGGCAAAGGGGAGCTGAATGATGAACTCTCTTTGTAAAATGTAAGCGTCCAGCCTCCATTTCTCATCTCCTCTCTCTCTCTCTCTCTCTCTCTCTCTCTCTCTCTCTCTCTCTCTCTCTCTCTCTCTCTCTCTCTCTCTCTCTCTCTGTTGCCACAATTTATAAACAAAGCAGAAAAAGAGAGAGAGAGAGAGAGACGGAGGGAGGGAGAAAAAGAGGGGGTTGGGTACGATAAGAAGTAAAAAGAAATATATAAATATTAAAAGAAAACATGTCTTTGTCACTCAGACAGAAATGCCGACTCAGTTTTCTGCCTTAAACCATGTTTCTTTCTTTTGTTCTGTCTTCTTGTCTCCCCAGCCAGTGGGGTTTGTCAGCTTTGACAGTCGATCAGAGGCGGAGGCTGCTAAGAATGCCTTGAACGTAAGTGTCATGCCCTCTTCGTGCTCCTCTCGGGCAGCGGCTCAGCGCTCGTATATCTTGTGATGAGTCCAGATCCCATGTTTCTGCCTTCAATGCAGCAGAATCCAGACCTTCCTACATTTTCTCGGCCCATAAAACTTACATTTATACCACAGATCTAAATGCTTCTGTTTGAGTAAATAAAGCCTTTTTCTTTCTTGTAGCTTTGTCAGACACCCTGCAAGGTCAGGAGGAAATTAGCTCTTTTTCCACATATAAATAGAAGATATTGATCTAGGGTTTAATTTTAATCTCACTTATTTCAGTATGTAGCTCAACAGAAAGCCTTGATGAAGGAGACTCAAATATAAAAGAGAACCCATCCTCTCAGGGTTTTATTCAGTTCTCTTGAAACAAAGCATAGACAGTAATGAACTCCGGCTCTCACACACACACCTTTGTTTTTCCCACAGTTTGTTTTGTTGTCTGAGTGTGTGTTTGTTCTGCTGCATCTTCGATTCTTGTTCATCTTTTTGTCCCAGGAAGAGATCACTTTTATCACCCTCTTAAAGAGGGACGGTGACAACAACAATCAGACTCTGTCAACTTTCAGATGTCGAGAAATTGGTGCACATCAAAGGCAGAGCAGAGAGTTGAAGAAAGGATACAAATTATCATCTTATTATGAGCCAACAACAGTGAGACTGTTTCCATAGAATCGCTCAGTCGGGCTGTGAGTCGAGCAGTGCTCTTGTTTTTTTTTTTTGGAGAGAGTTGCGTCCCGGGGGTCGTATGTAGATAAGCCAGATTTTGCAAACATGTATCTGCATATTGAAATGTGAGAAACACAGTGAAAGCTGAGTGAAGAAGGGGATTTGTTTCCCACCCTTGTAGCTCCATTATGGTTCTTCTGAGCTACGATCAGATATAACCTCTAAAAGAGCACTTGATTCGCAACTTTGTAAAAAAAAAAAAAAAAAAAAAAAGGTAGAGCATCAACACAATTCAAATGGAGGTATGCTCAGGCCTCATTATATCCATGTACCTAGTTATACCTCTGCAGCCTCTACTGGCAGCAGCCGCGAGTGCAGTGAGCCAAGGCAATCCTAGTTAATTCCCCCCCTTCATGAGAAGAGTCATCCCCTGCTTGTTTCGCCTCAGCCTTGCCCGAGCCTGCAGGGACGAGTAGAAAAAGCCCATCCTTCGCCGCTTTGCTGCAGAGAACTTTTCCGCTCTCGAATGCTTTCCTCCCCCCCCTCTGCTGATATGACCTTCGCGCTTTCATGTTATCTTCAACATATAATCGGATGAGGTTAATTAAAAGGTGTTTACAGTTGGAAAAAAGAAGTCCTTGCTTTCAAGTAAAGTAAAGGACTAAAAGCTTTGTTTTCGACATGAAGAACTTTGTTTATGCTGCATTCCTCATTTTTCTTCAGGCTGAAGAATTTCTGAGAAAAATTGGTAACAACTACTGCACTTGTGGAGTTATTTGATATCGATCTGAGAGGAAAAATAACCTTTTCATTCAGCTTGCCATGAGAAATCATATTTCAGAGGCCTCCTCGCCCTGGCATCTCAAGAATTTCACCCAAATTTTTTGGCTTACGTGAAGCATGGATCGGAGTCGTACATTACTTATGAACCGGGGATTTGATGTGGGGCATTGAATTACAGTTACAGATTTTCAGCTTGGAGCATAACGAGGTTATTGTGGCTTTGTGTAAATGAAATCATGCAGCTCGCCAGGTTTGTGTCATCAGGGTCTGATTTCCAACTGCATGTCGCTCGTCAACCCAGAATAACACTGTGATCTGCAGTGAGCGGCTTACAACCGTCTTCAGAGTCCAAGCACGTGAAAAGTTCCTCCCACCGCCAAGATTCCTGCAGTAAATCCCATTGTGAAACTCTGAAAGATGAAAAGTATACAAAGTGACAATTCCAGACACCAGCCAGGTCCCACCGGACATGTGAACAACACACAACAAGAAAGCGAGCTGCTGCAGTGGAAGATGTCTGTGATACGACGTTGCTGAGATCTAAATTAGTCTGCTTCATCAGTACTTCAAGGCACAAAGTCTATCAGTCCCTGTCTATTATTTATAACACATTCACTTCACTGGTGAGAGGAACTATTTATTTTCTCAGGCTGTTTCAGTCACGCTTGCCAAAGCCAAGTAACGCGGGTCTAATATTTAGCGTTGTTAAGAGTCATCATGTGGCCAACCCTCGACTCGCTCAGACTCCTGCTGACTTTGAAGCACCTTCAACCAAAACAAAGGGCAGAGGAGAGCTTTAGAAACATTCATCATGCTTTGTCTACAGCACACGGAGCATTGAAAATACACTGGAATCCTGAAACAGGAACATCCACAGATGAAAGAAATGTCAATACGATGAGTGCACATTTCTTTCTAGAACCAATTGATTTGTTGACCCACAACAAATGACGCACACACATGAAATAAATAACAGTGTATAACTGAAGTGAAATTTAAAAGCATTTGAAATCATTTTTAAATTTACTGGCACACTTAAAAAGCAGAGGAATACCCAGCTCATTGATATTTAAACCTCCTTCAAGGCCCGATGATTGCCGGACACAGATACAGTCATACTTGTAAAAAAATATATATAAATGAGGGCCCCTAACTAGTAAAATAGTAAAAATCTGAACATGTACAAGAAAGATTCTTTGTGGAGAATTTCTCAAACAATTATTGGACTTTGGGATCCAAGTTTCAAAGGAACAAAATTGTTAAGAACAAGGTGTTTTCTATATACCGCAGCTGTTTACTGTGCTGCAAAAACCTCAGCTAAGACTTAAAGTGCCATGGCATGGTACCACCCACATGGGAAATACAAAGGGGGTATTTTTAGAAAAACTTAAGTACACCGTGAATGTCCCAAGCTTTTTATGCACAGTTTCAGTATTCTCAAGTGTGCATTTTTTGTTTTTTTTTGTTCTTCCAAGAGCTACAATTTCTATCCACATTACAAAAACCATGAACATTAGGAGGTAGCCTCATGGGTGTAAATGTGTGTCCTCACAACCTGAGTTCATGTGCACACATAGGAGAAAAAAAAAAGTTCCTATTTACAAAAAGTCCACCTGAAAATGCTTTAAAAAGATGCTGTAGTTTTTGCATCAGTACTGCAGTAGCTCTGTACTGCCAGTACATAAATACATCAGAGATATGAAACATATGCTTGAATGACAGAAAACATAAAATGTCAATAATGGAAGCGAGAATAGAATTGATTGTGTTGACTGATGATGGCGTAGAACTGCATCGGTTCACATTGGAGTGTAGTTGGAGTAAAAGTTATTACCAGCTCAGTAGCTTCTGTTGCATGAACACAAACTTGTAATCTTTCAGTGTTGTTGTTGGTTGGCATGGTTACCGCGTCTCTGTTACGGAGGCCAGTTTCAAACATTTGGAGTTTTGCTCTCCAAAAAAACTCTGGCTTCATGTGAACAAACTGTTTATCAGATGACTTACGCAGACATTAAAATACAGTCTAACATAGATTGTGTTAAACACTTAATCATTGAATGATGAAATCTTCTCTCGCTACCAAGAATGTGAGTCTGTTTGACATCAAACTTTGCAAATAAGTATTAATTATTGAGACTTTTCCCACTGGTCCGACTCAAACAAATGTTTTTATTAACACACTTGTCTCTGGTTGATCTCAGGGTGTCCGTTTTGATCCGGAGATTCCCCAAACTCTGCGGCTGGAGTTCGCCAAGGCCAACACCAAGATGGCCAAAAACAAGCTGGTTGGCACCCCCAACCCCCTTCCATCCCAGCAGAGCCCCGGGCCACAGTTCATCAGCAGAGATCCATGTGAGTGCTCCGACCGCTTGTCCGGCTGTCCCCGATCTCCTCCTACTCTTGTTTTGTCTGTCTGCGACGCTGCTTCCTCTCGGCGAGCTGGACCGAACAGCTGTTTCCTTTTAGGCTTTTGTTTTTTTGTCATAAAGAGGCTTTTTTTGTGCTCCAGTTGGGACTCCACATAAAAACAATGGAGATTATCTTTCTTCCTAATAGTAGCAGTTGACGTTTCTCATTTTAATGGTTTCTTGTTTGTTCCTTGTTGAAACAATTTCTTTTCTTGGAATCACTTTAATGCTGTTCCTCTTTGTGATGTGTTGCCAAAAGTGAATCCTGGTCCCTGTTTGATTGTCCAGCCTGGGCTAGCTTGTGTGGTGTTCACCCCCTTAAACAAAACATGCCCTCTGTTAGATTAATGATTTGCGAACGGTTCATGCTCGTTGTCAACCCTCATGCAAAAAAAATGTGGACTTTGTCCTCCATGTTCCAGGTGTGTATGGAATTTGCTAATGCAGCTCACTACGTTTCTCCATTTAGTTAAATATTTTTCTAAGATTTTACAGGAATCAGCCATTGATAGTTAAACATAGGCCAGCTGTGGTCATGCATTCTTGTTAAATGACCAAATTGCTCTTATCTTGGATTTTTTTTGCCAGAGAAAGGGTGTGTACTTGCAGCCCCAGGGGAAAATGGAAGGAAACAATTAATGAAAGAGTGACGTAATCACTAGGAGAGAAATTGCTGTCATTTCCTGATAAGAACTCTTGAAACCAGGCTTTTTTGTGATCATGGTTTGGTCGGCGGTTAACGCAGGAAAATGCTCCTTAACTGCAAAGCTATCTGAAGGCTTTCCCATGAGTTGCTGAGATGTTTTTTTTTTTGGTTCGATTCTACAGATTCTAAATGTTCGTTCACTCCTTTGTGCTGCCTCGACTCTGCTCTTTTTGTCACAGTCACTTTGCACTGAGCAAGTAAATCATCCCGTCTGAGATGATTTCCTCAATTTTGTTTTTTTCCTAAACTGTGAGATGGGACTATGAGCCTGCCTGTGTAGCTTTTCAGTTCTCACAAGGTATCAGTTTGTGAAGAAACAAGCCCTCTAAAATAGATCAAATCTGACAAACGTGAGCTTGCAGACATCAGTTTTGCTTTTTGATCTGACAGCTGTTTTGGATAAATCTAAATATAGTACAGTCAAGTAAGAGGAGTTGATTAAAAGCATCATTTTCAAACGTACTTAATTCAGACAAATGATACACAGCATATACTAGATAGATTATGCTAAAGTTAGATTTTAATACTCTTGGGTTTTTTCCTTGAGTGTGGTTATAATCAATCATTCAGATATTCTAAACTCAGTATTTTATATTTGATATAACAAAACACAATTTATGACAGCCGTTTCATCAGGAATTAATAACAAGAGCTATTTATCATATTATTATGGTGATTTTACCTGTGGCTGCTCAATTTGACCTTTTCAATTAAACTTTTTTCATGTATGTTTTTCTTGCTTCTATATTTTTAATGATCTTATTTCTGTTTTTCTGCTTTTAGTGTTGCAGACTCATGTCTGTGAATGGTGCTATACAAATATAGTTCTATTCTATTCTATTTATTGGTGAGTCACACACCCAACAAAAATAAAATGATAATACTGTTAAATTGTATGACATTGAGTGGGTTTTTTTTTTTTTTTGTAAATGCAAAGCTTTTGGAAGTATTTGGGCTCGAGCAGAAACTTCAAGATGCGGCTAATTTTGGCTTAAAGTTATAAAAACCTCAAGAACAACCCTTGGAATAGTGAGAAGCAAAGATATCCTGTTGGCTTCAAAGCCGTGAACCATGGGTTCATTGAATCTAATAAAGGTAAAATGATCAGTTCACGGTGTCTGTCGAGATCCGCTGAACTGCTGCAGCTTCACAACTTCACTTTATGCAGTTTTGAAGACCTGCTGTGTTTAGTTGCAGCTGCCAGACTCTGAGTAGAATTCTGGGTTTTAGTGAGCGGTCAGCTGGAAACGACGCGTGAGGAGGCATTTCAGATAATTGATACACCCCTGTTGCGCACCTCCTCGATCACCACCGTCACTGCCACCTCCACCTCCACCCTCTCTCTCTCTCTCTCTCTCTCTCTTTCTCTCTCTCTCTCGCTACTTAGCCACCCCACCCATCCACTTGCCACCCTCCTCACTCCACTCCTCCTCTTCTTCTTTCCACAGATGAGCTCACAGTGCCTGCTCTATATCCCAGCAGCCCAGACGTGTGGGCGTCATACCCGCTGTACCCGGCGGAGCTGTCGCCGGCCCTTCCACCCGCTTTCACCTACCCCTCCTCGCTCCACGCTCAGGTAAACCTGCAAGCCCCCACCTCCCCGCCCCCCCACCCCCCCCACCCCCACTTCACCTCCTCCTGGGCCCACTTGCCAAAACAGCTGCTGTCGTCAGCCCTCAAATCACTTTCTGCTCCATCCCACAGATGCACCTCAGAGCACGCGGCACTGCAGACGTACTCTCTGGCTGCAAAGCACAACTGCAGTTAAATCAAATGTCTAGTGATTGAACTCTTTCGAAATCATGGAGGAAAATTCTGTTTTGGGGAATCTTTTGCTTTGTTTTTCTTGCAGGCAGGCTTTTGACCAGCGTCATTCAGTCATATGTATGAATTTGTAATTCTTCTACATCCATCTCTTTGTTCTACAATAGTTTGAATTCTCTGCAATTCTCGGAACGTTATAAACCTTAATCTTCTTGTGGTGCTCTAGATTTGCATTAGAGAAACCAGGCTGCTTTGAGATAATTTAATTTGTCATTGAAAGAGAAATTAGGGACTTTATAAATATTTAATTATCGACCATTTTTGCAGCTGTGCAAGGTTTTTTTACCCTTCTCTGGAGAGGAGCTGCTACCCGATCTCATGGACTTCCAGGAATCGAACTAAACTTACTTAACCGTCCCCATGAACTGCATGTGAAGACATATGAGAAGCGTCCACAGGTTTGATTGAGGACTCGAAGCAGATGAAAAGTCCAAGAATGTCAAAGGTCCTATGGAAACGGAGCAAAAACACCCAACTGATTTTATGTTTTTACAAAAATGGAGAAATCAAGATTGAAAAAAGACCTGTTTGTGAACGATCATTATGGTGGAAGATCTCGGGTTACAGTTTCCATCTTTTTTGAATCGATTGAAAGCTCCAGCTGTTTAAAAGATGTACATCATCATCTCTCCATCCTCTCCCTCATTAATAAAGTCTTTTTTTTTTTTTTTTTACAACCAACCATGATCCAGTTTATCGAGGGCCTCTAATCTGCACAGCCCCACTGTGAGTTCACATGAGAGTTCATTATTGATCTCTTGAAATTCTTCTCATGAAGCCTGTTTGGTGCGAGCTGACCCTCCTACCATCTCGCAATTAGATTTCCTGAATGCTTGCGAGCCGGAATTGATCACATGCTACTTTGCACTCCTAAAGGCACAAAATGTCCTCATATCTACTCATGTGATGTCAACCATCTCTCCTAGAGAGTGTATTAAGTATCCTCCCTCATGTACTACAGATGTGACAGTGAGTTAGGTAGAAATATCCCCGAGCGAAGGCACTATCTGAAGCAGGGATGATGTCAGAATACCAAATGAGTGCAAGCCGAATCTGCCTGGCTGGCATTTTTCCACATGCATGGGATATGTGCGCACACGCATGCACAAACAGAACCTGCCTTTCTGATTTCAGCAGGGGGTTGTGGGTGACGTTTTTGCTTCTTCTGACCTACAGAAGATGCTAATGTGAGGCATGCAAATGTCTCTATAAACACAGTTTGCAGCACAAAGCAAGACTAAAAGGGTCAAATCTTATTTATGTTGACACAGCTCTGGTTGTACATCCTACCGAGTCCATGGGAAGTTGTGCAGCTCAGAAAAAAATCCCTTCTTTCGGAAGCCCCATGATTACTTGTGGATTGAATTTAAATGAAATAAGATGATTGTTTGAGTTTCATCAAAAATCACATCATGGGACACTCCTGATTTCATATTTCCTGTACGGATACAGTGGCATCTCTCACTTGGCAGCCACATATTCCTCAAATAAGACCATGCAGTGAATTTAAATGAATGTGTGACTTTTTGTGTTTAGATTCGCTGGCTCCCACCTGCAGATGGAACTCCTCAGGGATGGAAGTCCAGGCAGTTCTGCTGAAGTATGTGTGAGTAACTACATATATACACACACGCACACACACACACACACACACACACACACACACACACACATGCACACCCTCAGCCTTGCTCTGCAGAGGAAGTGTAAATTGTGTTGTGACGTCGACATACTTCAGCAAATGTTATGACACTTTGTGTAAACAAGTTTGAGATATTCCTCAACATCTACTGGGAATATCACGAGGTGTTCCTTAGTCCGTGCACGTGCATCAATTTAGCACCCTTTTTTTTCGCCCTGAAACCTCCATCCAGCGAGCGGCCAAACTCACCAGCTAATTAGCCTCATTTGAGCTGGTGAGCTTCAAGTGAGTACTGTACACATATGCTGCTAAAGCAGCGCATTAGGCCTGTTAGAAGTAAATGGGGGCGGTTGTGAAGCCTGGTGGGTCAATGAATCCACAGCCAGTCCTCACGCATCAACATAAAGAGATGAAAGGCGCGACCTAAAGGGGGAACTCCATTATTTTCCCCGGCTCAGGTCACGGGCTACAGAGTGTCGACTTCTCCCATTGATGTTACGGTTGATCTCGGGCATCAAAAGCAGCGAGTCAAACGGAATACGCAATGAGTGCCAATGCCGACGTTTTAATAAAGCAGACCGACATGTGCTCAGAAAACATGAGTAAAATGCTAATAACAGCTTTTACATTGATATAGCCCATGCTGAGAGACATGAGGTTGAGACTCTTGGGTATTTCTGTCTGCGTTCTGTGAAATTAAACAAAATTGGTGAGTGACTTTTCTCATTATCGACATTAATTAGATATACCTGTGGCTGTGATATCAACCTACTGGTTTGGATTTTATTGCAATACACTGTTTGAATTTTTTCTACGATTCATTAGTTTAGGGTGACCAGATTTTAATTTCCAAAAAAGAGGACACATGACCCGGCATTAAGGTACTTCAGTAATACTTGAAATGTACTCAAAATTTCTTTATGATATTAATTAAAGGAATTGTTGTAACTTTAATGTTACTCATCGGGACATTTCGGTATTCATGCATCTTTGTCTTTGGACATTTTCAGCCAGCTTCAGCAGGGTTGCTAATTACAAGTTACTAATTTGAGCAAATGATGCATGGAAAATAAAACAATGAGCAAATAATATTAATATTACATTTAAACCTCTGTCGTTCATCAGCCCCTTTCACGTTCACGCACACAGTCGATTCATCCTTTGTTCCTGGGAAGTTATTGATTGGCCAAGCAAATTGATTCAGATTGTTTATGTTTTCAATTCAGAATCATGTGAATAGCAGTAGTGTTTGATCACTGACATCATGAGTAGTTTGTTTTATGGAACATTAGAGGAAATTATTGGCTGCACAGGCCTGCCTATGCGAAGGAAGCCTCATATTTATTGTTTTTTGTACGTGAGGGGAAAGTTTATTATTGTGTGCAGTGCACGCTCTCACATCGCCATAATAAACATTGAATATTGTTCTCTGATACTGTGGGTCCCTTACAGCTCATATTAGGGCCTGTTTGTCATTTTGTCAAACCCTGGCAGGATGAAATACATTTTTAATTAAAACCCACTTTTTGGCATTTCCACTTCTGACGAAGTACACAGTGGAGAATTATAAAGAAAGAAAGATGAGACCGAGATAGAGGCGGAGATCCAAAAGGTCATAAACGCGACATATGCACCGTGAACTGCTGATGTACCTGAATACTGCCGGAAGGGCTGTTTTTATGAATCTTTATTAAAAAGTGATTAGCACAGGGCTTTGTTTAAAATACATTTCCAATGAATTAATTCCGGCGAGGCTACGGACAGCATGTGGAGCAGTTGGCTTCTAATAAGTGCTTTGATAAGTGCATGAGTCAGCTGTATCCACGCATGAGCTACCCAGCACGTGTGCACGGCTCTCGGGTTCAAGTGAACTGAACGCCGTTGTGCTCGCCGGAAAAACAAAACCACAAAGCACAACAAATCCCCTGCTAGTCTGCGTATCTGTGCTGGCCGACCGTGTGCGCGCACACGGCAAGCAGTCACACTGTCACCGTTACCCCTCCCTCCAGTGTCCCTGGACAGGAAGAGACATGTTCTCCCCGCCCCTCGGGGGGTAAGTGGCAAGCGTACGGGTGGTGGCAGTAACATGCAGGCGAACATTCATCAAGCTGTTGATTGGTGTTAGCCCTCTCCTGTCTCCATCGGACCCCTGCATCATAGCTCGCCTGCTTTTGGAGATTTCAGATGAAGATGAGATGCAGAAGGAATAAAGAGCTGTTTGGGTAATTTGATATTTTGGGGATTTCATCTCTGTCTCGGTGGGTGGGTGGGGTAAAGAGGATGGGAGGGGCTTTTGAGGAAATAATTACTCCTCTATCAAACCAGGAGGAAGTCATTTGGCCAGCCAGGCTGCCCCAGTGGATATTGGCCTGTCAGTGAAACAACAACAATCCCTACATCTGCCTCGCAGTGAAGAGTGAAGCTGAGACTTCAGTCAGAATATTGTGATAATTACAGGGAAATGCAGCAGAAACAAGCAGACGCGCTCTGAAATTAAGGCAGCAGGCCCCAAACGTAAGGTCTCGGATAAACCAGCACACGGTCAAACAAAAAGTTTGGTTGATTCAAACCACAAGAGAAATATTTCTCACCTCACCTATTCTCGTTACCCTAGTTTTGAGATCTCTGCCTCTGATATTAGTGCTGCCACTCCAGTATAATAGAGGAAAGACACATTTTGAAAATGGTGCTCAAAATGCCGACAAATTACACCTAAATAAGCAGCTTTGTGTCTTTCCAAACAGTTTCTCTTTTTACAGACCTCACTTTAAAGGTTTGGGTTTTTTTTCTCAGTAACAGATTTACACCCCAGAAAGTGTTCACAGTGAGATCTCTGGATTATCCACCACAACAACAACACTGCTGCTGAATGCTTAGAATGGTTCAAACTAAATCAGTTATGTTGATGTGGAAGCTTTAATCTCAGATGGATGGCTGAGAGTTGAAGGAAAGCTCAATACTGCGAGTGATGCAAGAGCAAAATACAGAACAAGTCATTGGAAATAAAACCACATTGGCCTAAAATTAAGACTGCCTTGTTGTTTTTTTTTCCTGAACGTAGAAAAAGTTGGGTTGTTTTTTATTAGGGGGGCTAATATTCTGCCCCCGGTGTTACGCAGAAAGGAGGCAGAAACAAGAAAAACATGCTGGATGTGACTTACTGATAGTGCCGGGGATGAGAAGTCCACTCGAGGCGCTGGACGTTGTTGTTAACAAGCTGTTCAATGGCTTTGAAATGCTGCAATAATGTATTGATGATGAACTATGTGAAGGGCAGGTGAACTGAAGCATGGGAGTGAAATCAGTGGGTCTGTGTGAGGAACATGTGGAGGACACTGGAGACTGTATACACACCAGTATACATAACAAGGGAATGTGAGAAGTTGGGAAAATTTGCACTGTTATCCTTTTGTCAGTGTCCTGTTATCTTTGTTCTTTGTGTCTCAACACTAATTTATCGCTTCTCGCTTTGTTATCAATGGTTCAACTTACCATCTGCAGTAGATCTGATTGACTCTCAAGCAACAGGAAAATATCATCCATCTAAAACTCTTGGGGTGAAGCAGTTCAGCAAGCCAAATACAGAGAAACATAAAACCGGTTAATGTGTGTTATTGGATGGAAAAAAATTGAGTAAACTGAACAGAACTCCCAGGAAGAACATGCAAACATCTGGAAATGGGGCTGTTTTTGCCGTAAGGTGACAGTGCTAACCAGTACACCGCCGTGCAGCCCTCAGTGCTTTCATTGATATCAAATATATAATCAATGTTGTTTCAGTTGTTTGATCATACGGCACTGATAGATTTATCAACTTTATCCAGGTTCGATGTGTATCAGTGAACATTTTTTTTTTTTTTTGTTGAGTGCAGTCTTTCAGTGTCTCCAATCATCTCACTAACTGTAGAACATACCACACTGTCTACAGCCGTCCCTTTAAGAGAACGTGCCTAACTCCTAATCACACAGACAAACATGTGTCCTCATGTAGCCACAGTAAAATTGAATGACTCTCATGTTTCACACTATCTTCCTTGGAACCACCAGTAATGTCATTGTTGACTTTACCTTACTGCGTCGTTTGGCTCGGACATTTTGCAGCTTTTCAAACGAGCCCCTCGTGTTTACCAGCCTGTGCGTCTCCTGGTCTGTCAAAATGGATGCAGTCACGTCAACAAGTCACTCGGTGTCTTGTGCAAAATCTTTAAACTGCAAGACAACAAGAGTAAACTTGAAAGGGGAAGACGTCCGTGTTGCACCACTGTTGTATAATCTGTCTGCCGCTGATGGATCGCATGTGTTCAGAACAGAAAATAGGCAGCGTGTGTGTTTGTGCGTGAGTTGTCAGTGGTGTTGAAGGGTGATGGGTGACAGTGAAACTTCACAATGGGCATTCGGAGACGCGTCCAGCTCCGTGGTCCGGAGAGGCCTGCGGTCTGTCGCTAGTTGTCTTGGCATCTGACGAACACCAAACGCTCACGGCCAGAGTATGCGGCTCGCCTTAGGAAGTGTAACTGTGGGAGGCTTGAATGTGGATGTGCGAACAGCTGAAAGTGAGGTAGTGTTCAGGGTCTTTAGGCATGACTGGTAATGGGTTGTTCTAATCACCTGGCATCCGGCCCCCTTAGTGGAGGACCATTTGAAAAACGTTGTCTGCAGCTGTTCTCTTTCAGCACGACTTCAAACAAACAGCAACCCACTTTCCCCAAACATCTTCTGGTGTAAGTTTGTGTTCTTGCACTACCTCAGGAGGATTGGCCGAGTCACTCATCTGTTTGTGAAGCTGAATTGTTGCTGACATTCATGCTCTGGCACCGAGCGACAGCCAAAGACAACCTAATAGTGGACATTAATGCCAAGTGAACTCGAGGCAAAGGTAATCCGGATTTTCCATCTGACAAGACATAGCGGGGGAGTGTAGTGGGTGTAAACCCCTATCATGCATGCTTGTGTGTGACCCTGAGAAAGATGTGTGTGCGCGCGCGTGTGCGTGTGCGTGTGCAGTCTGGCTGCCTTCCCCCGAGGAGCTCTTTGGCCAATAGCCTGACAAAACCAATGGTTCCTGTGCAATGTTGGACGAACTCCCACAGGAGGAGAGCTGAGGGCCAGCTGTGGCCCTTTCTAATAAGGAAGTGGGACTTTATTCCTCCGCCCCCTGCTGACACACAGACACATGCAGACGCTCAGGCGTATACAGTAAGGCGGTGTTGTGGCACTGCCTCTCAAGGGTTAGATACATGTTAGCAGCTGCATTCATCACCACCCAGCTCCAGCAGCTATTGCTGGTATGTGAGAAACAGAGCCAGAGCCTAAAGGCTTTTCCCCAGATTAAAGAGGCTTCAGACCGAGATCTCTTTCATGGCCACGTTTGCACAGGTAGAAATCTTAAAGGGCGGTTCGCATTTGTTTGCAAGTTTGAGCTTCATAACTGCAGCCCGCTACATTTTCACTCAATGTTTTATTTTTAAACCGGAACTTTAAAAAAAATAAAAAGTTTTCTTTGATAATAATTTAGACTCTTAAAAGACTACAGTTGATAGTATGAGCAGACTTTGCTGAATTCAGTGGTAGTATGCAAAGATAAAAAAGGCAGATTCCTCTCACTTGAAAAAGGTAAAAGTGTCTGATTTTTTTTATATATTTATTTTTTTTTTTACCAATAAGTGACAAAGCACCACCACTTGTTATGTAAAAAACAACTAAGAGAAGGTTTATGCAGGTTGTTATAAATCACGAATACCATCTGATTCAGTCAGTGGATCAATCCCATGATGCTTTGCGTTGTCCACCTGCACTGAAGATGGATTTCTTAAATGACTCATTAATATTGTAATACCACTTCTGCCAATGTGATCATAGTTTCAATTGGATCGTGATTCTATCTAATAAGATGGAAGTGTTTCCATGATACAACTTTAATCAGAATACTGTGTCCACATAATCTAAGCCTTCTCTAAAACCTTCCATTTTAAACTAGATAATGGAGTAATTAAAGTTTATTTACAATCAAAGTTCTTTATGTATTATCTGTGGAAATACTTTGCTAGAAATACGGTCTGACTTCTTTGTAGAGACTTTATGAAGTTACATATTTTCCGTATATGTATACCACAGTATACATATGGTCTCTAACATTAAACATTGGAATTCAAATTGTATGTTTACTTTAATATTAGAACTACTTAGAAAAACAATGATATGTCTTTTTAACCTGAAATGTGTTCCTTGAATACCTGAAAGTCTTCTTCATTTACTGCATGAGATCAATGCTCAGTGATAAACAAAAGTATTTGCTCCATGAAACAATGTTAGAGGAGCAAAAAAAAGAGTGAAACAACCCACACATTCATGAGAAAACCCAGTCACCTCCCACATTCTCAAGCACTGCTTGTTTACCTATCTCACATTATGTGCCTGGGTTGAGTTATTGGATGTAACACATTAAGCCCGCAAATCACTAAACCTTCCCCCTAATCCGCACAGACATGTTCAATGATCAACCCAATCTCTAACCTTGGTGTCTCAGCCAGAACAAATTGGGAGATCTGGAAGTATGCGTCGCATCAGTTTAGCCAAGCGGGCTGTGCAACACATCGATTGCCTCATCCCTGATTGAACACGCAATGGGGCATTAGGTAGGCCAGCCGTGCCCCTTCAAAAATGCACAGTTTCTTTGAACAAGGAAGAGTCCCCGTGCAGCCCCTCTCCTTTGTCTGCAACAGTTCCTGTATCCATTACTTTCTATTTAGGTCATGTTTGATTTAGTAATTGTTTATTATTCCACACACTACCCCCCCTTCCCTTTGAACCAGTTACCGCGGCCTCCATGAGGTGTCTATTCTCAGCGATACATCTGGTGTGGAGCGTTGGAGGGCTGACCTTTCTCCTGGGTCTGCTGGTGGCGCAGGGAGACGTGGTTGATAAAGAGAAGCTTCACAGAAGTACTTACATCCTCTGTTTCAGCAAAGTGCCATTTAGTTGGTCTTGGTGTTTTTGAAACCTGTTTCCTGTGGGGATGACGAATGTATTAGTAGGCCAAGCGGGTGACCAACCGCTTCCATTTTCATATTGGTTTTTATATTGTCAGACCTGTGTGTGTTTTAATAACAATGTGGATTAGTGTTGCCCTTAAACAGCGCAAAGCTGTTTGCCGTTAGCATGACCTCTGAAGAAGGAAAGGTTTGCAGTGGGAGACATAAAAAAAAAAAGCATGACTGTAAATACAGTTGCAACAGTGGAGTACTTTAGCTTAAGACGATCATTCTTTTAGTTTGTAGAAGAAAATGTAATCTGCTGATGCTTTGTTTGGACTAAAAATGCTACCTGGATACTGGTTTAACAAATGTTTGTCACTTTGGCTGTAGAGTAAGACGATTTTGCCCTGAATCTGATTGTGTGAGCATGTAAATGGTAATTGAAGTATAACGTGGGATAATCTACACCAGACGTGGCTGTGGCTCGATGTGTTTTGTTCTGTAGTTCAAACCAGCTGTCTGTCACAATCCTAATAGATGTTGACTTTATTATTTTTCTCTCTGACTTCTGGCCTGTTGGCATCACCAGGTACATCAACGCGGCGCATTAATGAATTGAAATATCATGTGTTGTCAACACAAGATGTTTAATTTTATGTATATACTAACACAATAACCTCTCCACATATGGGATGACTCCATAGATATGGGTGGCTGATTAAACGTATTATGCCACTCATACTACATGAAACCATATCATAGGTTCTCCTACTCTCTATATATTATACTCGATATGTATTTGAGCTCATCCACAGTGTGAACATGAACGTGCAGGTGTACAAATCTCACGAGTGTTATCTTTTTCCCGTTTTTTTTTGTAGTTGGTTTGGGTTTTGATATGATGTACGTTAATAAAAAGCAGTAAACAAAGTGCTTAAAAAGGTGCTGCAGTGCATTTGGGACAAACAGAAGCACAGTTTAAAATGGCGACGCTGCCATTCGGAAACGACACTCAGAAAGCAGCCTGTACAAACCGACTATGTTCTGGATCAAATTAAGATGTCTGTGTCTGTTCAGGCTTCCAGCTTTGGACACTATGTTGTTGGAGTGTGAGCTCAGTAGTAGCAGGTCAGAGTATACTGCGAAGATTAAATCATGACTTCTTCTCACAGTTTTGAACTGAAAGGGGAAAAAAACAAAGGTTGTGTCTTCTTCAGGTTAAAAATAATTCCACACAACACTCAAAAACCAGGACTATACAGTGGTCAGTTGCAATAACAGACCCGCCGTGCTCGCCAGTGCCACACGGCTAAAATGTCGACAGCCATAAAGTTGAATAAGCTCCTCTCTTAGGCAGCCTCGACAATAACGCTCCTCCGGCCGGCGGGTTTGGTTCGGTCCACTAAAACTGTCTCCTGCCCGTCCACAGGTTCCTGATGTGTGATGGTGGCCGTGGCCGGCTGTGACGGGCGTTGCTGATTGCCTCTCGTGTCTTATTAGAAACCAGGAGGACTGACCTGAGTCCAGCTCTCGGAGCAGCGCAACCGTCGGTGAGTTTAAGGCTCCCGTGCTTCACGGCCGCCGATCCCAGCAGGCGAGGACAAAAGGTGGAAGGTCTCACCTCGCCGCTCTCCCCTGTGGCGCCGCGTCTGACTTGAAAGTGTAGAATTGTAGAAAATGAGTGAAAATTTGTTTTGTTGGTTTTTATCTTTTTTGGGGGGGGGGGGGGACTGTATCGCGTCACCTGCCATGAACACAACCACGACGAGCCGTATTGACACCGTGTCAGCTTTTATCTGTGTGCGTTTGAACATTTTGCTCAGCAGAAAAAAAAAATGTTTTGAAAACAGAATCGCAGATTACGTATTTGTGGGATGAAAAGTGTGTGTGGTCTTGGGGCGGCAAGTGTGAGAAATTGAGGAGAAAGCAAGAAACACGTATTAGTGTCTGTGTGTGTGTGTGTGTCTGTGTGTGCTTCTACCTTATTCGGTGTGAGAACGTGTGTGTCGTGCAACACTCCCCCATGATTCCCCAGTGTACAAGGTTCACGTGCGGTGACCATGGCGATCTCGCCTTTTCTCTCTCTGTCTCCCGTCTCTCTCAGGCAGCAGCAGCCTCATGGGCCTCAGGACATACTAGACCCCAGCCTCCATCACACATCGAGCCCCTCCTCCTCCCCCCTCCCAAACTTCCTCCAACTCCTTCTTTTTATACTGTTACATACTCCAGATTTACAGGCAGCGCTTTGGCTACACCTCCTCCGACACCTCCACCGAAAGGTACCGACAACGGCGCCCCCTTGATTTCCTGACTGACCACGCCGTCCGTCCAGCGAGACCGTCAAAGGTTGTGGGGGGGCGAAATGCATTTTATGCAGCCGCTTTGCAAGGCCAAACATGCGGAAGTGTGGCTAAAGTGCTACTGAGTAGTGTTATTATATGACTATAATTATTACTATTCTGTATATCATTCATATTAATGTTATTATGATTAATAAATACATGTTGAAGCATGACTTTGCAAAAAAAAAAGAGGAAAAAAAAACCCAATGCTGTACATTTTTAGATATTTTAAAGAAATACAAAAATGTATTTTTGTAATCAAGACAATGTTTGAAATGGTTTTCGTTTTGATTGGTTCATGTTGTGCTGAAATGTGTGAGGAACTTTCATACATTCATTATTAATCTTTATATTTTTGTTTTGCCCTTTGTGTTTTGTGCCATTGATAAAGACGTCGCCCTGCTTATACCAAAGCAGTCCTTGTCTTCTCGACACGCTGTGTCCATTCTGGTTTGCTTGTGCGCACGCGCGCGCGCGTGTGTGTGTGTGGCGCGGCGAGTCCATTCGTCCGGCGGGTGAAGCGCCGTGACGTCCGGTAACAAAGCCCAACCTGATTCAGCTCTTAAGTCTGCAGTCTTGAGGTAATCAGATGTGTTAAAAGAGGCATTGACAGGAGTAAGCCATCGCTGGTGAAGGCAGAGTGACCCCCCGAGAGACGGCGGCACATGGCAAACTGAGCCCTGCTATAATTAGGAATCTGCAGGAGGACAGCAACACACTATAGAGAAACAAAAGACCAAAGGCATTTCGTTCTTTTTTGTTTTTTTTTTTACACTGGAGAGCTATCTAGACTAGTGGAATTATTCCATTTTTGACTGCTTTGTAGTCCTCAGTCTGATTTCTTATGAAGTATGACATTATTTTTGCTGCATGTCCCTTTCTGTGTCACTCCAAAGAGCCACTCTGCGTCTGAAAGGATATTCACTTTAAGCAATTTGTCTCTTTTGTCTATTTTTAGGGCGCCAACGTGATTCAACCTGCTTTTGTAAAAGTTTGAATTTACATAGTAATGATGGGAGTGTAAGGAGACAAGCAAAAAAAAAAAAAATCTTTTGTAATCTTGTGTCTTTCTGGGCCTGCAATAACGTCTCTGCTGTACGACATATCATCGACTGATCATATTTTTGTGACATTTTGACGCCAAACTTCGCATTCGTGTCGCGTTTGTACAAAAAAAAACAAAAAAACGTAATCAGTGATTCTTGTACTTTTCCTTCTGATGAGGCCAAGTCACATTTCATAGTGATGTGACAATCAAAAACACTGTAAGAAAACAAACAACACATTGTTCCTTCCCTGTGATGTTTAGCCCAGGTGTGTACAATCATATTGGACTGGTTGAATCATATACAGTAGTGTTTGTAATGAATAATGATAATATGCATCATATTTAGCATATCGACTGATTTTATGAAGCAGGTTTTTGCTTTTACAGACATTTTTTTAAGCCGAGTGTGGCACCAAATTTATTAGAACAAGTATTTATAAAATGTGTATGAGCGTGCGTGTGTGTTTTTAAGGGTAATGTCTTTTTAAAGTTCATAGAGGATGCCCTGCATATAATTCAGTGTAAGTATTATTGTAAGTTTAATTGTATATTCATTTGGTAATTGTTTTTTGTTTTCTAGAGCTTCTTAATTTGGTTTGTGTCTGTCTGATCGGAGCATACTGTACGTGATATGTGAATACTGTTTTACCTGCATAATTCACTGTGAAATCCAGAGAAAATCAAAAGCTCTTCGAATGAATGAATGGATGGTTCGTGTGTTTCGCCAGCAGTACGGTACACCGGTTTCCTGGAAGTGAATTTGATGATCCCTCCTTTTTTTTTTTCTGTCGAGAGAACAACTATTCCTTTACTTGTTTTAGTATACCGTGTGTGTAGCTGTGTGTTTCTGTGCATGTTCACGGCATGTGTGTGTGCCCCTCTGTTCTTTTTTTCTTAACGCGTAGAGTACTGTTGATATTTATGTACTTTAGCCGCTGTAAGGAGAAACTGTATTTCGGTGAATTGCAGAGGTTTGTTTGTTTGGAGGAAGAAAAAAAAAAGGGTGAACAAAATGAGAAGTTTTTATGAAAAATGTAATATGAAGACATTTCAGGCCATCTGCCATTAAAGATTGACAATATCCCTGCTGTCTTGATGTCTTTATTGATCCATTTTTATATTCTGTGACATCTCACTTAGGATCGATCTCAGATGATCACATGGCAGATGCTGACACACTTAATTTTAGTCTCCAATTAACCCTAAGAGCATTTTTCTGGACATTGGGAGCTGACATCTGGCAGAACATGCAAACTCCATGTGAAAAGGCCCCTATGATCCATCCCAGATTTGAACCCATTCCACCCTATTCTCACTTTGACGTGAGAGCTATTCGCTACATCTTCCTTAAATATGATCGATCAGATAATGCTTACAAGAAATATAGGGACTGAACGTGACAGAATTACTTATATATAGTAGGTATCTCAAAACAGTTGGATGTGTGATAAGCTTCCATTTATTGCAATACTCTCCTCAAGGTGATGGGTTGCATTTATCAAACTACTACTTAAAATGACATTTATGATCGACCAAAGTCACACCAAAAATCTCAAATTGGAAAAAGTTCTGTGGATTTCTGTAAAAGATTAAATACATGATATTGATATTATCACAGCATAAAATGTGTAATCTACAAAAGTAGTACCTAGTAAGATAACTTCAATGAGAAACTGAGTTCTACTAATAATTTGAAGTCCATACTTCAAATTAAAATAATCAAAACATCACATAACAAGGAATTTAAAACAGATTCATAGTTGTGCTGTATCTTAAAGTAAGTAACACTGATTGTGAGCCAAACTGTAATTGATATTCTTCAGATTTATGGTCAGTGGTACGTCACAAATTAAAGCACTTTCCTCAAAGTACACGCTTCCCAACGTTGTTACTCTCATGACTTTTCTTGGAAGGCTCCAGTTTGTTCAATATTGAGGTAATGCGGTTAACAGCAGAGCTAATGCGGTTTCAGGGTTAGAAGAACCAGCAAGGGGGTAAAGTGACCAGTCCAGGCCTTGACCTCTCAGGATTCAACAGCCACACACTTGATCCACACATTAAAGGAACATTAACCAGCATTAGTGTGTCACCAAACCATATTAGCCAGTTGGACTTTCAGCGGAAGCCTGGACTCATGTGGAAAAACACATCATTTGTGCAATGAAATTCACCTTAATGGAATAAATAATCCTATCCCCATAGTTTATAATAAGCAGGGACATTGCGAGGAGTAAACTAGTCAGCACAATTAGAAGAAATGTAGAATTGAGCCTACAAATACCAACGGTTTCTCATCATCATGAGCCATAGGACCTGGAAGATAACACGTATATACTTTTTTCTTTACACTTTTTGTATAAACCTAACAACAGTAGTTTGTAAAAAAAAAAAAAAAAAAGACCCAAAATAAAAAGTCTAGTTTCACTTCAGTACGTTGAACATCTTTCAGCGACTTCTTATTAAGACGAGAGTGAACCCTGCTGAGGTCCTCCATGCTGAAAGGAAACTGAGCTATTTGCTCAGAAGTCACCTTTTACCCACATGGAGGGATGCACCTGCACACTGCTCCCTTTGCTGTTCCTCTCTCACACTTGTCATTGGATAACACCTCCCCCACAATCCCATGAGTCCATCAAAACATGACGTGGGAGCCTATAAAGTGGTTTGTGCGCCAGGGGAGCTGCAGACCTCTTCCTGCACTCTATAAGAATAGCCAAACCCAGGGGCTGGCCACTCCTGAGACAGAGGCCGCAGCCAATTTAGTTTCTCCTCCGTCTGCACGGTCACACCAGGTGGCACACGGCAGCTTCTCACATGACACACACTCGCCGGTGCCTCTGGGTGCTGCAGGGTGTCAGAGTGGAGGAGAGTGGGTCGGTGTTCGTCTGGGTGCATGCATGCATGCATACACCCGACTGGCAACACTTTGTAATGGTGTTACTCTCTTTGACAAGTCCATTAAAGAGGTGTTTCTGTTTTTTTTTTCTTCATTCAAACAGATATCTTGACTGAGGAGTTTGTGTGTTTTTTTTTTTTTTTTTACACGAAATGAACAGTGGAGACAAAAAGCTAATTAAAAACTCTTCTGCTCTTTTCCTCTGAGCCAGCCGTTCTATTCTTCTCCGTGACGCTTCAGCTCAGTGAAACATTGACCAAACATTACAAACGGGCTCTTTCATAGAGTCGGTATTCAGAGTGTTCTCTGTGTTTTTTAACGCGACACTTCACTAGTGTTTAATCCCAGCCTAGATAACATTCACAAAGTGATATTTTGTTGCCAGTATTTCTAATAATACAATGGCACATGCATCAAGTAGAAATGTTGGACTACAGTTTGTTTTGAAGCTTGTAATTTGCCCAATCTACTGCTCAGGATGTTTGAACTATTATGGAAGGAAGAGTGAATTTTATGGTATAATATTACTATCGATTTAGATATTGTCTAACCAGTTGAATATCGTTTTTGGTATCCGCCCGCATTATTCCAGCAAAATGATAATATTTATAATGACCTGGTGGTTGGACTAGTCGTGACAGCAGTTATGTAGGTAGGAATACATGAGATTAAAAAAAAAAAAGACATTTGTGTCATGTTTCATGGTTCATGTTTTGTGGTGTTTGTTCTTTGTGAGATTCTGACTGTCTCTCATTTCAGACTCCATCACTTCCCCTCCTCATGTCTGATTGCTACCCTGATGTGTTTCACCTGTGTCTGAGTGTGTGATTGTCTTCACCTGGTGGTTGTGGTTTATATTGGGCGTCTCCTGTGTGTTCCGGTTCTTTGCTCCTCTGTGTCTCTGTTTGGTACTTCAGTAGTCTGTGGACTTTATTTTGGATATTTGTACTTTTGCTTTTCCTTGTTGGGAATAAGCTGAGCATCTGTTCCACTGACGGCAGTGTGTGGCATCTTGAGTCTTCCTCCAAGCCAATCTTAACACAATGTTGATCAACATTGTCCAGTCATCCATCTTCTTAGTCCACGTAATGTAGCGGCTCTTCTTTGAGTCTGCCTTCCATGTTCAGGGTCATCATTTTAGCACTGATAGGTAGTCCTTGCAAGTTTATGTTGTATCACAGAGTTGAACTTTTTTTCCCCTCATGATCAAGACTCTCTCATTAAATACCTGCTGTGGTGCAGCAGCGAGTGACACCCACCCGTTCATCTATGGCAACGGCAAGCTGTTTGTTGCCAAACAAACTGATGCCCTATTTCCACGTGAACAGTTTCAAATGAAAACATCAAACTTTTACTCGTTTTAGCATGTTGGTTTACACGACAACAACGTTGCCGTCACCACGTAAACTGTGAAAATGCTACTTTTCTGTAGCGTACAGTGCACTACAGTTGCAGTAAATTTAATGGCACCATTTCAACGAAGCTTAAAGAAATGCGACTCAGAGAACCTTGTATTTTGACATTGTTGAGTGCATACACACGCAGTTGCATTACAAAACATATAACTACTAGTGGCCTGGCCTGCAAACTGCACAGTGACGGTTCAAAAATGTTTTTCCAGGTGAAGAAACTAAAATTATGTGTTACTAGTTTTCCTCGATGTCTTATTATAAGCTGTCAGGTATTCCCAATGCAAAATCCACAGTGTATTTGTTTGACAGAGTATGCATTGAGCAGGTTTCGGCCCTGACTAACCACTGACTCATCATTCTGCAGCCTGTGTCTGCACAGTCACTGTCTGAGCAGCGGTTGGCCAGAATTTGGCCGTACCTTCTTGGAAACTTAAAAGGCCTGACGCTCCCCGTCGTGTTGGTGTCAGTGTGGTCGTCACTCGACAGATAACCTGATCAGAGTGAGTCAGTGGATTAGATTTTACAGCAGGGGGAGGTGAGGAAGAGGGCGAGGAGTGGCCTCCTTCTCCTCCTCTTGTCCTCACTCTGTCTTTTCCTCTGTCCACCTCCTTTTATTTTCCTCCTCCTTACTCCTCCACGGCTTCACCTCCCTTGGGTGGGCCCCAGCGCCCTCACTCTCACAGCAATCAAAACACTGAAGGCTAACTCTCCCACGACTTTTCCTGTCTCCCTCACTGACTTCATGCTGCTAGATTCCAGATAAGTACAGAGAGTTATTATTGCAATATTTAGAGTTCTCTTTGTGTGTGTGTGTGTGTGTGTGTGTGTGTGTGTGTGTGTGTGTGTGTGTGTGTGTGTGTGTGTGTGTGTGTGTGTGTGTGTGTGTGTGTGTGTGTGTGTGTGTGTGTCATATGATAACTCCACTAAAGATGACATCATACAGCAAGTGAGGCCTTTTTTCTGTTCTCCTTAAAACACAAAGAGCTCCACAGCGCTTTCCAGTGGCGATGATAGGATATTACAGCATTCACTGACAACACTTGGTACTGACCTCGTGCTTAACGTTCAACTGTATTGGTCCTTTTCTATGGCACAATCGCAGTAACAGGCGAGATGTGCTCCATTTAAAGTATAAGAAATCTATAGAGAAGTTTTTGTTTTTCAGTGTCTCTATATATTTCTACTTTGATCAAAACTCCACTAATTTCATCCAAACTGAGCCTTCAGTCTACTATAGTCTATAATTTATAATCCACATCATTTGTATACTATTATTATGTTTATATATAAGCTATAGAATGCCTGTAACACACAAATACATATCCAAGCACAAAGGAAAAGGAGGCATACGGCCCACTTTCCCTCTGCTCTGAAAGCTGTTCAGCCTTCCAGCGTCTGAGGCCTCTCAGGGGATTTTCCTCCCCACAGCGGGGGAAAAACAGGCGTTCAAAGCAGCCTAGTCTCTGCCAGATTAGCCTCGTGCGTGGTGGGGCGTTTACCTCCGCGAAAGATGGTGCTGCTCAGGGAAGAGCTGGAGGCTGCAACAGATCGATGTCAGACATCATCTCACAAAGTCCGGATTTGGATGAGTGAAGACGAATAATACTAGATTTACAGTTTATTAGTTAGCCTTCAATCATTATTTAAGTTTGCATTTTTTTTTTTAGAGATGTGTTTCCACTGAAATGTTTTAAGCTCAGAAAAAAGACATGACAAAATGTTACAATATGTTATACCAACATCTAATAAATTACTGTTTATACAGTGTAAATAGCATTTGTTTGGTTCTGTTCTGTCAACATGAGGGAAATCATAGGGAGGACTTGCAGACTTTGCAGTTGTCCAGAACACCCTAATTGTGGAGGGCGAGCTCTGCTGTTTTTCAGAATGCTGCATCAAAGCAGATTCATAGAAAGTTAATGTGGTTGGACAAGATGTACAAGACTTAATGCAGATCCCATTTCAGAAGTTGGGGAAGATTTATAGAGTGGACAAAAGCTGGAATCAGAGCATCGGGAGCCACTTCACATCAGATTGTTCAGCTGCTGAAACAGTCGACTTCAGAAGTATCTCCCTGAATTTAATGGTGAGGGGACCCTTGAATGGTCCTTCCTGGTCCCCATGATGACCTAACAGAATATAAAATTAAGACACAACTGTCTGTCATTTATCTATCATCCATACAAAATTACAGAGACCTGAGCCAAAACATCAGTGATGCAGCAGTGTACAACCTGCATTCATGACATTCAAACTAAGTAATATTTTCTTCATTTCATTTCAACAACTCACAGCTATCTTCCCATCTCTGAAGTGGACTGAATATCAAAAGCCAAATTGTAAGGGACTTTGAGAAATAAATGCCTTCTGAGAAGCGTCAATCATTTGTAAAACTTCTCACTGGAGAAAATGATTCATGATCTATTTGCAGATTTGGAACTTAAAATTCCAAGTAATCCAAAGCTGCACATGGAAAAAATGTTTGTGTGTGTGTGTAGATATTTTTGCTGTATATTGCACCAGTTGGCATATTTGAAGCTGCCTTGACTTCCACTGCTGTGAAGAAGTGTAACAGAAGTGGTCAGAGACTGCCGTCTTGTGGTTAATAGGACTCACTGCATGCACTCTGAATACTTTCATTACTTTTTTTTTGCAAACCCATCATGTGATGAACCACCAGTTCTCCCGAGTCCTCAAGATAGCACCCAAAGGCCAGCACGTGACCACAGAAGACTGTCTCCATGTGATCACACTGCAGCCTTGTCCTGTATGTGTGCAAGTGCGTATGTGTGTGCAAGTGCGTATGTGTGTGCAAGTGCGTGTGTGTGTGTGTGTGTGTGTGTGTGTGTGTGTGTGTGTGTGTGTGTGTGTGTGTGTGTGTGTGTGTGTGTGTGTGTGTGTGTGTGTGTGTGTGTGTGTGTGTGTGTGTGTGTGTGTGTGTGCGTAAAAGGGGATCAAATAGGCCTTGCCTTTAAAAAGCACCATTATGAGCTCAGGATGCTGTTTAAGTGTTTAAGAGCTCAGATGTGATCTTTGCTTCATCACAGAGCAGCAGCTTTATCAACTCTCACTGCTTTATTTACGAGTTTCATTCAGATTCCCGATATATGAAATAACACCAACATTAGCCTGGAGTTGCACATGAAAGTTGCTTTATTGTAAAATGATGTACAGAAATCATTAGTGCAAATCAACATATACAGGTTTTTAAAGACACCTATCTGTTATGGTTCATATTGTTGGGGTTTATTATTGTGCAGCTTCAACGTGGGACTGAAGGAGTTTTGAGGGTGTAAACAGGAGGGTGATGTCAAGTTCTGACCTCTGAGACACCGAACAGGCCGCTTCACTTGAATCACATGGTTTTTCTAAACATGACATTTCTAGTTTAATCAATCAGGAATTTGTGTCATCCCTTTGACTGTGAATGTTTTATGCAGCATCCTTCAAGGCAATAAGAAACATATACATCTTCAGTCAAATCCGTTGTATGAGTAGATATAACATATCTCAAATCTCATTTGAGACAAATGACAAAATATCTCTGTTGTAATCTGAGTGAACAGTCATATCATGTAGTAGATGAACTTTTCAGCTCTGATTTTCTTCTCCTGCACACACAACCACACATTCAGTTAGTCATCAGTCCACTTGAATGTATTAAGAAGACTGTTTTTTTCTTTTAAACTTCCTTTACTCATCAGTCTTAAGAGTCGTAGATACAGCACTGTGGTGAGAATTCATCTACCAACTATTTAAAATGCCAACATTTTGAGGTATTTCTTATATCTCATCTTGAGAAAATGCTCAACTTGGCAATGCTCTATTGTTACAAAAAAAAAAAAAAAAAATCAAAAAAAAAAAACCAACAATACTGTGCCACCTATAAAAATATAAAATATAAACTCCAGGGTCGAGGTTACTGCTTCTTGAAAACCCTCTTGGCGTCCACCCCTTCGTAGTTGTAAGTCTGCAGGGGGAAAACACAAAGGCACGGTTTGTTTAAGAAGGCATTTATTGAGACGAAGCTCCAGTGATTAGCAAGTTACGTCGGTGCCAAGTTGAGACGGATGAAGAGCATTTGAACCCACTGACCTGCACCAGCTCTCCGCCCACCAAGGATCTGGTGGTGGTCAGGACGTTGCTGTTGTCTTTCCTGGTGAATTTGCCTTTCATCATGTCGCCCTCCATCTCCCACGTACCCTGAGGGGACATACACAGTTGGTATGAAGAATTCTTCTTACAGTAGAGTCTGTTTAACTCTGTTAAGGTGTTTCATTGCTTTAGATTCTTGTTGAGTCGTTTTGATTTGGTCCGTCCGTCTATATGTGGAGCAGAAATAGTGTATATAGGGACGTGAACCACATAAGATGTGGAAATTGTGAATTAATATAAATACCTTGGAATGATTCTTGACAACAAGCTCACCTTTGAAACCGACTTGCTTTGCACGGAGGCTCATCAGCGGATGTACTTTTCTTAAATGCTCCACGGATTAAACTTTTATTAACTTTTAACTGCATCTGCTGGTTTGGACTTTTGTCTTGTGGGAATAATGAGCAGGCTGTTGAGCGTTGCCAAAATGTGCACGCACACACACACTCACACACACACACACACACACACACACACACACACACACACACACACACACACACACACACACACACACACACACACACACACACACATGTTGGCAAAGCCTTCAATGTCCTCGCTGACCTGAAGAGGCCAGGCTGAGCCTGCAGACCCCCTACGCCCCCTGGATGCACATACCTGAAACCCACATCCAGCTGGCTTCTGGGCTTCAGGCAACAACAACAACAACAAAAAAGACTCATTCGTCCCTGGAGAGTGATTTAGTTTATCTGTCGTCTCATGTACATATGTTCTGGTTTTTCTTTGCCTCTCAAATTTATCGCCCTCCCATGGGGGACAATAAGTATTGACTAAAAATGTGCCAGTTTGAACTGAACTACTAAGGAGAGAGAGTGATTTAAATTAAACCCTGCACTTATTTTTTCTAAAATCATGATTTCTTGTCAAAATCTTGCCTGGAAACATTATCCCCTTCCGTGACTCCTGCTGCAGCATCTCCCATTGCAATCACATAACAGCAGCCAAACTCTGACTTTCGCACTATTTCTGCAACTTGAGGTCCACTCACCGAGACTTCAGTGCCATCAGCCAGGGTGTAGTCGAAGCAGACACCCAGCGTGAAGTCGATGTCCTTGGTGCGGAAAGTGCTGGACTCCTTGATGTGGAACTTGTCCCCAGTTTGCTCGATGGTGATCTTGAGGTTGTCGTGTTCTGCCAGCTTGCGTTTCATGACATTAATGCCTGTTGGGATGGAGAAGTAGAATATTGTAGCAGGCTTGCTGCTTTTAAAGTAACAATTCAACCTTGATGGGAAAGTCCTGCATTCACACTTTAAGTGTCATATACCATGACCAAGTACACTGGCAGAGGCTGTTGGTAGAGATAAAGTAAAAGTTATGAACGCCTTCCAGCCATGCCTGACCATATGAAGACTCATGGCACCTCAGTAACAGAGCAAGATTTAAGTCACCCATTAACAGAGGGCTCACTCGTCACAGACTCACCCATTTGCTCCATGAACTTGTCGTAGTTCTCACTGCGGTCGACCTTCCAGGTTCCATTAAACGCCATGGCTGCGAGGCTAGTCTGGGCTGAAGGCAGGGCGGTGATGAAGCACTAGCAGAGCGTGGGATTGCAAAATGCCCACTGGCCTCCCTTTTATACCCACCCCCTCCCCTCCCCTCTCACTATCACCCCCACCCTCTCCATCCCCACTCCGAGCTGGCACGGGAGATGCCCTTCTTTATCTCACTGATTATCTGTCTGCTGATGTGGCCATTAAAAAAAAAAAAAAAAAAAAAAAAAAACTGTGTCAAATGTAGGGCGATTGCTGCACGACCTCGAGGTCACGCTGATAAATAGCTGCAGGGCAACTCCCCTCTGCCGATCTGGCACGCCTGAACACTGTGGCACTGTTCTGTGGGAGAAAGGGACAAAACACAAAGCGGGAGCTGTTTGTATGGTTGCCCATGGCAGTCGCTCCACCGAGCCCCTCTCAATGTTGCTCAATCTTTCCTTTGTCACTTTGGTTGTGCTTGGCATGAGAACGACTCGCTGTGTGACAGTGACAACCTGAGCTGGCATTCTTGGCGCAGAAGCAGACCCAAAAGTATAAAAAATACTTTGTCGAAAGTGACTGGATGTGTTTGTGAAGTTGTCGTCGCTTTGAGTGAGATCTGATTTGTAGGATTTATCATTCCTGGCAGAGGAGGAACTCACTTGAGAAAGATAGTTCCTGTATTGTATTGCTCCATCAAACAATAAAGTTACATGTCTCTCCTTGATCAGGTTCCTCTGATTAAAATTTATGGTTACATTTTAGTTCCAGGTGAAGTAACTTGAAGTTTAACACTTCACTACAGTTAATTTTCTATTATTTTGCTCTTGACTACTAATCTGTTTTCATCAGTGAACAGAGCGATTTGTCTGCTTTTAGATAGAGATAAAGCACTTTGGTCAGCTTAGCATGAAAACTATCTGATTCATCTAAGTTTAAATGAGGATCATCAGTATATTTACACTTGATAGGATTATATCACTGTTGCACAGGGGTTTTCTCAGTGTTGAAGGACTTCCTCTGGAGGACGTCAGATGAATCATGATTTATTTTTCTCCTGTGAAATGTTTTGAAAGAATCGTGATGAAAAAAGTGTTAGGCTGAAATTGTTATCTTATTAAAGAGTGTTTTTATTGAGTGTAATAGAGACTAAGTTAAATTATGACAGGAAAACTATAATTGCAACAGTAATGACAGATTTATAAAGACATGTCAGGTATTTTGAATGGAAGCATTGAAACTGGTACAAGAAGATTTGCTCTCTGCATTGTCTACATGTCTCTGCTGCTGACAGTATAAAAACAATAGAAAGTCTGGAAACGACACATTGCTTGGCGTGAGAGAAAAAATGTGGAGCGTGAGAGTTGGGGGGTTGTGCAATGCAGTATAAACTCTATGTGGGGGGGCTTCTCCTCCCATGCTGAACCCCCCTGCTCCACCCACTCCTGTGAATTTAATTATGTCACTCTGCAAGCACAACTTCATCCAACGGATATTTAAAACCAGCTGCAAGTTTTTTTAAATTATGTTTCCAGCAAAGTAACACATGCATTTTTGAATATAGTTTAATAGTAAGTGGTTTTTACTCATATGGCATTCTTACATTGTGTGTTTAATTTAAACCAAATAAAGTTTGATAATGTGATTAATATGACTACGATAAAACAAAAGTCATAATTCATATCCGTCCTGAAATCAGTTTATGTAAATTCCTTTCACACCACAGTTGTTTTAACATGAAATGAGTATTTAGTAGAGAAATTGGCAAGTCTCAGGCTGCAAAATCGTTTAATACCAGTTTCCCGCCACATGATGGCGTAAGTACAACAGAGAGAAAAAGGAAACGTCTCCAGTAAATTGTGGGGCGCTTACAGGTTTTTGTGTTTTCTACACAAAATCCCTTTAAATCATGATCTTGAGAGACCCGTTCACCAATCAAACAGAGAAATAGTGATTGTTTTTTTTTCTTTTGTTTGTTTGTTTTTAGAAGTTGTTTTTTTTTATATGAAGTTCCCAACTTCTCTCTTTTTCAAACTTTCGAAATGGAAAACAAATCCCCATTGTCATATCAACATACTGTCATGTCTCACACATCATATGTGACTGAGCAGCAATATTCTGTTTATATAAATATGAATATTTTAGAGTTTAAATAGAAACAGTTGTCGTTGTGTTTTACTGGTAAACTAATCTAAGATAACTATCTAGTTATATAACCTAACAGGATATTATAGGTGTTTATTACAGTTGTAATCCCTTTTGTTTTTACTGCTGTTATCAAACCCACATAGTACTTTTGACTTTTTTTTTATTGGGTTCAGCAGATCGAGTGTACTGCAGGTGAAAGTTGTGATCAGTACAGATGTGATAACACTTTTATATAATTTTTTTTTGTTGATAGCAAAAGCACTCCCTGTTTGCCAGTTGTTCATGATTATTGTGTTGTGAACATCGATATCTCCGACTAAATCACGGGTTATATTTCATACATTGATAGCACACACTGATATCACTCCCTTTATATTCATATAATGATCCATGAGCGTTTTTCCACTGCTGATTATGGTGATTAGTCATAAAACAAGTCTTAAAAGAAAACCTGCTGTTTAATCAGTTACATACAGAGACCTACATAACCTCGGGCATATAACTTTAAATTGTGTCCAGACATTACTATTTGCCGGTAATGTCCACAAATGTCTATTTTATGGTCACAAATGGCTACTATTACTATTTTGTGGCATCAAATTGCAATTTCATGGCCTCAATTTACTCTTTGGTGGTCTAACATGACTATTTTGTGGCCCCAAATTACTATTTTGAGTCCACAAGATAGTATTATTTGGCCACAAAATATTAATTTGTGGCCACAATTTAAAGTTTTATTTCAGATGTCATAGTAAGTGAATGCACACAGCCGAAGAGCCGAGTTACTCAGCTAATACACTGAGATGAGTTTGCATGTTCTCCCTGGGCATACATCGGTTTCCTTCAAGAATTCTGTATTCGTCACATGATCCAGAAGCCATGATTCAATTTTATTTGTGTCACTAAATTGCCAGTGACACTGAGTGAGACTGTCTGTCTCCATGACAACGTATCCTAACTTGCTATCAGTGTGTGGATTTCTGTGTGACCATAAGTTGCACAAAGCAGTGTAGAACACAGATTTATTGAATATTCTTCTTTATCTATAAAGACATAGAAGAATGTCAAGTATTGTGCGTAAAAGTATAATGATATGATTTGACTAGATGTATGTAAAATATAAGAGCATTAAACATCCATCAACGAAACTTGATCGCTATGGAATTCTACACCTTTTATTAAATGTACACATAATTGGACTTTTTCTTTTTCCGATTGGAATTCGTTTTGAACACAGCTTAAGCTCCAGCACTCACTGTTCCATAGACATAATATGGTTGTATCTTGTGACTATTTAGCTCCATCTAGTGGGCCCTTCATGTATCTGCTGAATGAAGATTTGGGTTAGACCTTTCAGGAGTTGTACTTTTGGGACTCTTGGCTCAGTTAAAAAATGCAACAGACTGAACTATTTGCATATATTTCAAAGCAATCCCACAAGAAAAGGTTTATCTTTTAAACATACAAAAAAGGTACATTTTAACATTCAATCAAGTTTTGCATTTTTTCCCCCCCCCCAAGTAAGATCCACTTTTTCCTTTTCCCCCAGCCAGACAAACGTTACCGCAGTCTGCTGTGAAATACCCTTCACATGCATACATACACACTGTAAGAATATAAGAAAAAACAATCCTGGCCTAAATATAGCCCGGTGACTCTGGAGACTTAAGTGAAAGTCAATATTATCGAGGCTCAGCAATGAGGCAATATTTGAATTTCAGATGAGTCTCAGACAGTGGAGAAAGAAAGCATTCAGTCACCCAGACAAGAGGCTACACGGATGATGAGGACGCGTGGCCCTGACGCAGCACTGACAAATAGTCCGGACATTATGCTGAAAGAGAAACACTGTTTCTTGTGAGGGGAAATGGGATAATTGATCCAAATTAGGAAAGAGTGACCGAGAGCACTTTGTGAGAATCAGTGTGAAGCAGAATGTGAGTAGTGTTAATGCAGCACCTCCAACAAGGTAGGAACTCAGCGCCCTGCCTGTTTAAATGTAACACACTGACCTGATGCCATGAACAGAATTACTGATATTCGGCAGCAGCTGCTTTTTGAAAACTTTAATTTGTGTCCCCTCGCAGTACTTGTAATGTTTTACAGCATTCTGAATACAAATCACTGCTAAATTCCAGGCTCCCACAAAATCATAAATTGTAATCTTAATTGTTGGCTGTCTTCTCGGTAATAGCTTCTCCCCTATCTCCCCTATTCAGTGGTTCACCCTTCCATATTTATTTTCCTGCGTTGACGGTGCGTTCCAGCTCTGAGTGGGGGATTACACGCCTGGCTTGGCCTACATCCTACAGCTTCTGCAGACACTGCCGCTGCCACCCACTACACCAACCTCTGCAGCACCCCGGGGCGGCGGGGGCTACCAGCATGGCGAGGCTGTGGGCTCGCAAATGATCCAGGACTAGGCGCCATGCTGTGCCACCCCTCAAGAAAACCCCTCAAACCCCCCCCCCACACCCCCCCTTCCCCGGGGCAGGCCTGTATACAGTAACCGCAACTGAGCTGCAACATTGTTCTACAGTGTGTGGAGGATGTGCAGATGCTGGTTTTCTGTCTGAACATGAGTGGAAGCTGCATTAAGACCAGCATGCTGCCGTGCAGGACACAGGTCAACAGGTTCAACGTCTACAAGTTGAACATTTGACCTGTTGTCAGTGCTGAAGGGAGAATCAGCGGATTTGAGCGCAATTGCTCTCACTCCATAGAGGCCTCACATCTTTCAACTCGATTGACAGACTGTAAGAAAGGTATCGTTATAAAGGTGGTGATGATGATGATGATGATGGTGATGGTTTGGCTGCTTCTTTTTGGTCCTGATTCAAGAGTTTATATCTAATTCCCTTCTTGATGCAACCCCAAATTCAAACCTTTGACCTTTGATTCACCAGCTTGTTTCTCTGATCCAGATCATGAGAGCAACTTCAGGCAAGTTTCACCAAATAAAATGTGTCAGGAGCCACAAAACACATTTAACTGTTAAAATGAGGGTCTGTATTTATGAATATTCCTAACTACAAGTCGGAAATGTTGACTTTTGGCCTGACGTTTCAAGTAAAAATGTACCATTTTTATGTTTTCTGAAAAGTTTCATGTTTACATGCGTTTTTAAAAAACAATGACAGTTTTGGTGGAAACGCTAAAAACAATGTAGCTTTCAAGTTGGCCACTAGTGGGTGCTGTTATTTTTTTCCATGAAATTAAAGTTCCAGGGGAATATGAACTGGGAGTCATGCTGGTTGTGTTTTCCAACATTTACATGGGGAAGGAGTCGTTCCACATTGGGAGCTGTTTTCAAAAAGTTGCATTTTCAGTGTCACCCATCACCGTTGTCATCTAAACAAGAGACCCAAAACACAACTTTTTTTTAATGTTTTCACTAGAAAACATTGTGTAAAAGGTTAATTTGCTGTTTTTTTGCAATTATAGCCCTTTTGGCCACTTTTTCCTTTCATAAAGCTCATCTCTTTCCTTTTTAGTTATTGTTTTAATCATTTTATCTGTCAGCTGCTTTCATTTGAATGGTTTTACTCAAACCCTTCTCCAGCCATTTCTTATAGTTTTAGCTGCTTTAGAGGTTTCCACATATTGTTTTACTTGTTCCTCTCCACAAAGCAAACATATGGATAAATCAGCATCCATGGCAGTGAAATCAAATGAGCCTGTTCAGGTTGAATAAAACTCTGTATTTTCCTCTGAGACCTTTATTTCTTTGTGTTTAATCATGGTTCATTTACTGAGAGAAACCCATCTTTTATCAATTAAACAGTTCTTTCATTTAATTGTCTCTTTTGTCACATTGAAATTACCAGGTGTGCAAAATAAAAAACAAGATGAATACGTTCATTTACAGATCATTTTGTGAAAGCTTGAGGGAGCCACTACTGTAGATGAAACTGATGAATATGAATCTGCACAGGACCACCACTGTCCCATTGTTTATAACAGTATTGTATGTCAAAAAGGGTATTACTGCTTTTCAGCACTGGGGGTGACAGTGAGTTACTTATTTCATTGACACTTCTTCTAAAAATCATATTTATGTAGGTATACCCTAAGAACGAACACATTATGAACCTTGTGTATCAAACATGCCATGTTTTCATACCACTTTAGCATTTTAACAAGCTTAAAGTTGACAGTGTTCACTCGAGTAATCTGAACTAATTTCGGATTGTTTCTTTGTTTTACTTTACTGCCGGAAATCAAAGCTCTGTCTGAGTCACTCCAACATCTCCACAGAGAAAGAGGATGAAATCGAACACTTTTCAGAAAGTTGCCGATTTGAAATGAAATTTCAATATCAAAGTTTTCTTGGAATCGACCAATTTATTCACAGTACACCGACGGAAGCATCAAACAGCGCAACAGGGAAGCAGACAGAATAGCTAATAATCAGGCTCACCAGGAGGCTCGTGGTCATTACTGAGGATTGTCTTGAAGTTTTTTTGGTAGCTTTACAGATAATCTCTCTACAGTAATTCTGGTGCAGGATCCCTGAAACAGCGGCTAATTATTGCAGCGAGGCCAACGCAGGCCGGCAGAGTGAGAGCCGGGCAGCAAAAAATTAGAAACGAGATTACCATTTTCCATCTGCGGATACATAAATGCAGTAAATACCACTGCTTATTGGCTTTCTCAGTAGGGGAGAAGCTACTGACCTTATCATATAAGATGCAGTGGTGAGTTGTGCTATTATCTCCAGTAATGAAGCTGTGAAATGTATGGCTGTGAGATTGGAGGCAGTGCGGCTGTAAATGTAATGCCGAATAGAGAGGGGGAGCTGCTCTGTGACTTAGCTGAAGATTAATGCACCATCTCCAGCTGCACAAACTACTAAATGTGTCATTTCCTGTATGTTTTTTTTTTTTCTTTTAGCGGTTGACTGACTCCTCACAGAAATGATTTTTAATGAGACTTGCTACAAATTAAAATGGATCTTTTGCTGGCTGGTGTGTCCTGATTACGAAGTTTGCACAAAATTGTTGAGGTTTTTTTTTTTTTTTTGTTCATTTTTCGAAGCTGCGTTCCTCTATGCAAATGCTCCTTTAAAATGGCACAAGTCATATTGTAGTACCCAGAGAAGGTCCCTGGAGTTCAGCGGCAAATGTAAAACATGGAGCCACGATTCTCACACTCCTGCCTGATTGAAGAGATGTTAATTACAATCATCTCATCTCCTTTGGCTGATTTTAATTTGCACTCGGTGCATTTGACCCAATTTCCTTTTAATGAAGTTGGCATTTTCAGTAAAGTTCAGAAGCCCGAACTGTTTTCGGCGGGGAGACAACTTCGCGGTGTGTTCACTGTCGTGTGTCATTGTTCAAAACGCTCCAAATGTCAACGCTGCTTTTGTGAGTCTCGGAACAACTTAACACCTCCTCTGTCCCTTGCACATGAATGAATTACTCCATCCAAGCATCTGGGCAAACAAACCGGGGCTTGTTGTAATGTGTGCGACTGCAAACCTTCAACCCGCCTCGTTTAAGTACTCAATTGTCATCAATAGCCGCTTGTTTAGCAAATCCTCCACAATTACTCTTCGGCGGGGTATAAGGTGACTATCCCCCCACATTGTGTAAGTCATATTCTGTGACAAATGTCTTCATTCTCACCAGTTTTTATAACGCCCTGGCAGTACTTCCCACCTAATCTTGACACTTCCTCTCCTCTCCTCAGTCGCTGAGGGTTTTTTTGTGCCGTGAGGACGAACTCTAAGCTCTTAATTGCAGGTGGTTGTGTGTGTGTACGCTTTTCTCAATCCCAGCCCCTTTTGTTCAGGAGAAAACAAAGGTTCCCTTTTTTTTTTTCCTCTCTTTTTTTCCCCCCCTTCCCCTCCCTGCCTTGACTCTCAGAAGTAGTGTGGGGATGCAGAAAGGATTAAGTCAACATTTCTCATGACCTCTCAGGCCTGAGGTTGAAGTGGAAGCCGGCGCAGCGCTAACAAATCGCCACCCCCGGTTTTATCAGCGGCGCACAGCGGGGAGGAAAATGAACAACATGCGCTGCAGCAAAGCTGGACGTGGAGCGCTTCACAGACAAAGCCTACCAGTTTTATTGTGTCGCTTGGAATCAGAGCAGTTAACGTTCAGACATTTCCTGAAAACAGTAATCAGGTGCTGATAAAATTCTGCACGCAGCGACTCTGGAAATCTCTCCCGCTGAGACCGAATGAGTCATTCTGCACGGAGCGGGCTGCTACTGTTAACTGTTGTTGTTCATTTGTTTCCCATTACAGAAGCTCCATTTTAGCTAATTAGTCTTGACAGTAACTTTTCCCTGCGGCGTTGATTAGATCTAATTAATGACTGCAGGCAAGATGGAGGACGGCAGCCCTGAAGGAGACATTTTCACACATCAATGAGTCATTGAAACTCTTCTTTTTTCACTCTACTATTTTTTTTTCTATTGTCTGAAAAGCTGAATTCATGTTTTACTCATAAGCTGCAGGTTTTCTGGTGTCATGACATAATTTTTTGACATCTGTTGAGTTAATGTGATGTTGTTGTCGCCCAAACTCAAGTTGCACACCAAGTCCAAGTAATGAATATGAATCACCAGACACTTTATCTGTAAGCTTTCTTTGACTCCAACTTTTTTTGTTTTGTTTACTGCATCATCCAGTCATAATCTTTCTGTTGTAACTCATCCCCGAGCTGCCCGCTACGTCCCGCCACATCCCGAAAACGTGGAGTGGAGAGCTTAAGGGGATTAGATCTGAGGTGAATGTCTCACAGGAAAACACCATGCGAAACACCCGGCATGTTTCAGGGGAGCAGATCGTCCGCACTATCTGATTAACAGTGTGAAAATGCGTCTTATCTGTGATTATTTGAAACCTCCATACAAATACAGCAACAGCCAGGGAAAGAGAGAGAGAGAAAGAGAGAGAGAGAGCGAGGGAGAGATTTGATGATTAAAGTACAGATGGATTTCGTCATGTATTTACAGCTGGCAACAAGCCACAAGAATAGTTTTTTCGTTCTCTGAGGGTCTGATCACAAACATTTATAATGTGCAGCCTCATGCGTGTGTTTCACCCTTTACTGGGAAAGTCAACATATTTGGTTACTTTCACATTTATTCCCAACTTTTCGTTGTAAATTGATGGCATTTGAGGACTATATGAATATGTGTACATTCATATATATTCCTGGTAAACACTGAGATGTGTCCTGCTGGTAATCATCCCTTCCTACCAGTGAGAGCACCTTCTACTTATAATTTTAAATTAAATTATGTAGCAATAAAAGTGGTTCTTTTTTGCATATAATGTATTATCCGGTTCAACAGTGGAGCTCAATATTGTGACATTTTATGAACCATCGTAGAGATTCTTTTCTTGACCGAAATGGGGAAATATAAGAGCTTTCGGTCAGTTCAATGACTTACCAAGGGAAGTGTATACCCTAATCCTGATAAACAACAGAAACATTGAGTAGTTCTGCTTCCAAATTTAAATCCAAATTAATGAATAGTTCATACTATTTTAAGAAGTAGTTTATACTCACTAATTCCTGCATAGTTCCGAGGAGAAGCTAAAAAAGTAGCCCTGCGCTAAAATATACTTATCTTAAAGCTTGTAGCGCCTCATAATGTCATAACTTAGTATATTATTATTATATTGTGGGAAAAGTGTTAAATAGTCATTACCTCTGACATTCCTGTAGCGGTGCAAGAAAATGTAATGAAAAACAAATGCCATCAAATCAAACCTGGTTTTAATAAATATGTGCAATAATGCACTAAAACCAATGTCTTGTACTTTGCTTGCACAGTTATTTAAGTGGAAAAATTGTGGCAAGGCAACACTTTTCTCGCAGTATGAGCCATGTGAACATTAGCTGCTATTGGATTTTATTACAATGTCAGACAAATATTATTTTTATTACATTATGAGTTGCTACAAAATCATTTTGAGCTAGTTATAGGTAAGCTATGTGGCTATTGACTTTATTTCAACCATATTAGCATGCTGTGTGTTGTAAAGAGTGAGAATAAAAACCTTTCCTATATATTGAACCCAACTCTAAACAAATTGGCCAAAAAAACCCTGTATGTCAATAGAAACCAGACTGATTATTTAGCTTTACTAATGTCCTTTAGTAACTCTTCCTATTTCAAAATAAACTACATTATTCCACTGGTGGCGAAAGCATCATATTTACATCAGCTCCTTTCATTCAGTAGGATACGTTACGTGTAATAACTGCATGTTTGGCAGGACATGGGGGCTCCCGGGGAGTGTTGCAGGGGTTGGCGATATTTATCTGGAGACACTCTGGAATCTGATCACGGACTCTCCTGCTTCCATCGCCACCTGCTTGCAGAAATCCAAATAATTACCTGCCTGCTAATGTGGGTGGTGGTCCTTATCTCCAAACTCTCCCACTGAAGCATGATGGAGTGGCTGCCATTGCTGTTGGCGCTGCTCATTTCTTCTCAGCTGATGAAGGGAAGGAAGCGCGTTAATGAGATGAATTCATTCGACGAATAGAAAGACATATTAGCCGCATGCAGTTAAATGTTTAATCTCTGACGAATAGTGTTTGAGAATTACTTCTTTTTTTCACATCAGACACTTTTTGAAAAAGATACGTCTCGGTTAAACCTGCGCGGGTCCGACTTTATCGTCGGACCAATAAAATCATGAAGATTAGCCGAAATCGTGACTGATGGAGACAAATTGTTTTGTTTGGAAAAGCGCAGCAATCATCCGTCACCATAGGTTTGTTGACAGTACAGATGTAGCGGTGAGTAATGGCCTGTAAATTCCTCCATCAGTCTGATTCTGATTGTCGGGCAAGTTCAGATTCTAAAAGATAGCTATAGCCGGGAAATGGGTTTTTATGTTCCATTTTTAGCCGTGCTGGGATGTGACTTTATGGACGGTAATCGTTCTGTCAGTCAGTTGATGGATTGTTTTGAAATGATGTTGACAGTGGCGGTGAACAGAGAATTACTCATCATATCATCACATGGTATCCACATGGAGAGAGTTGTGCTAACCAGCAATGGCTCAACTTTAACATATTTACTCACCAGCCAACGCATTTAGTGGGTTTCAAAAAAGTTACTAGTTTTTAAAAATGTTTACAAAGTTTGATCATATGATTAAAGCTCATTTCGGTGTTGTCATTTATCCCAAGAAGATTGACAAGTGTTTTAAATGTTAATGAAAATTTGTCCTCTTAAAAATAGCTGTTGGATTCTTTTAAAGACATGAAGAATTATTGTTTTTGGCTCGAGTGTCATTCTTCCCCACCTTTACATCATTTTCTGATCCATCCTGATCATATGATCACCCTTTACGAAATCTACTTTGAAAAGGCCGAAATGTTCCCAGAGCACATGTTTGGCATAGCTTTGGCGCTACTTTTCCAACAATTGTGACGCTCTGTGATCTTTCAGCTAATAACGTTCCTGTCATCGTGATCTTGAGCACAATTGTGGGTCTCATTGTAGTCTCTACAGCCTTTGCGTTATAAGGCACTGAGACAGTGTTACCCCAGTGGACACTCTTGGAACTACAGTTACTTTTATTGCCAAAACAAAGGGTTTTTTCCATGACTGGCCCTTTTTAGTTTTGGTGTGGTTCTGTCAGTGTACATTTGTGGATGATGTCATCTAAGCTGTATTATGTACTTAACAAGATCAAAATGCCACAATGACCCCAAAAAAGAGCGGACTGATCTACAGTCTCCTTGCAGCAGGTCTTTTTTTTATTGATTTTGTCCTGTCCAAACAATACAAATAAAGAATACCTCGCAGTGTTTTGACTCCAGCGTGATTTTATGTAAGTTATTCACACAACTGTACCTCTGCAATGATCCTACATGTGAGCTCTCCAGCATGGACATGACAATGGCGCACTATTCAGTGCTGAGATGCCAAATTATACTTAATTTGGTCTTTTACTCATTTAGCACGAGCTGCACTCAGATTGTTGTTAACTTGGGAGGATGGGGGAGGGCCGTTTCTGAACACTGTGACCATTTGGTGATCAGGATGACACAGCTGGATTGTGAAATCTTTTTGGAAGCTATCCAATGTAAATTCTCATGATTTTCCATTTAATTCAATTGTATGTTTTGAAATACAACGTAATTTGGATCACCTGTACAATTTCCAATAGATTTATAGTACGTTATCAACTTTTTATAGTTTTTTAAGATTAAAATGGATAAATGTGAAAAGTTAGTTTCGAAATTTTCGTTAACATCAGACTGAGTTGAAATTTTCTATTACGTGTCATACAAAGGGCTATTTTTTTTACATGACATTAACTTCTAAAAATGTTTGTTTTTAAAATGACTCTACTAGTTTCACTGTCCAATTATTCCCTTGTCATCATGATTTCTTCTCCAAATACACAAGGAAAATACATGCTCGCGAAATTATTGTCTATTTTTGTTAAAAAAACAACAACAACCGTTTACATCCCTATATATTTTCATTGATAAATACATCCCAAAGCAAAATATTTCCCCTATATTCTCTAGCCAGTGTTGACTTCTATCAGCCTGTTTGTTGTCGTCTAAGCGTTGTGTGAATGACTATATATTAAATAATTTGAGGTTGAAGAGTGAAATCCATGTTTTAGCTGAGTGACAGGAGGCCTGCTCAGCTCTGCTCTGAAGGTATCTCTCCACCTGTTAAAAATCCTGCTCCTCCCACCACTCAAAATGCACAGCAGGAGATGCATACAACAGAGCGGGACTCCCCGGGCCTTAACAATGCCAGCCACTCCTCAAACACGGGGGAAACATTTGGGGATTACGATGTTAGTTCTTCAGAGTCAACCACCTAGAAAATAGAGCCCCTGAATGGGCGCGCAGACCAATACACGATCACTCGGAGGGCCGACCAAAGAGCACAGCCAGGTGGAAGGAATACAGGCATGCTGGGAGTTGAGGGTGTAAATTAAAACTCACCCGTGTGTTTAAAGGGAGAAAATATGTGGAACAACCTTTCTCACGTTTCAAGAGCTTCTCACAATGGCTGTCAAACTGGCATGAGTCACTTGTTGCCGGGCTGTGCAGTCGAGTGATTCGCTCGTCATTGTTCCCATTGTAAATAATTTCACCACTTTCTGAAAGAGAAAATGATCAGATTTACTCCGCACACGCACACGCATGCACACACCCCTCTTAATGCTGATGAGTCTACTTGTGCAATTACTCCGCCAAAGTTTTATCTGCCATCATTATTCTTGCATTGAATTATTCATGTGATCGGGATCTCTTGAGCATGTGTCGCTTGCAAACTCAAAATCGCATTTGTACACTTACTGCCAAGTCATGACATCGCACACATTGAGATGGATGGCAATTATTGTTCATCAGCGTAGAGCAGAATTTATTCAGAGGATGATTGAGGAGCCTGAGTGCACCAACGCTCGGAGCCCCGTGCTTTAATTCTCTATTCATCTGCGCACAATATTTATTATGTGTGCTGCACTGTGAGCAATAGCACCCAAGATTGAATGTTTAAGTGAATGTGCCTTTCTAAATGGGATTAGTATTGTTTTATTGTTGTTATCTCAAGCCCGTGTTGACACTGGCATACACTGCTTACACTGGGGAATGTGCTTGCCCTCTCTCACACCTCATTGCAGCTCATTTCATAAACAGTCGTGTGCATAGCAAAATCTGATTAGAGTTAAATGTGTGGAATTCCACACATGAAAATGACATTTTGCAATGCTTCAATATTTCTCTTTTTCTACCTCAGCTTGGATGTCGCCTTTTTTCACACAAATATCTTGCAAGAGAACAATTACTATTCGATTCCTGAGAATCGAATATTAATTGACCATTTACAACTCGTAAATTTCACGATTCATTCTCATTCCATTGCTCACCAAAAACTAACTCGTTTTTATTAATGCTGCTTGTCTGGTCACTTGTTTTGAGTCGTGAGTGTTTTCAGAGATTCAGAGAAACTCCTAGAATTTCTGTGGGGTCATGAAGACACGCCCTGTATCTCATATTCATGAAGGCAAACAAGCTAAATGGTTAGTGTGTGTTATTTTGCACGTCTGCCAGGCTCCATTGTCAGTGCACCACGTCAGTAGAGCAGCAAGAACACATTTGTTTATACAAGTGCAAAACTCCAGGTCAAACACAGCGAGGTGCGAAGGTTACTACCACAGGCGCCTGATTTTTTTCCGAAAAAAATTATGCCAATCAAAGCAAATGGCATTGTGGTGAAAATGAGAGCACGTAACCAAAAAGCATATCAAAATGTAAATGTGGGAATAATGCGTTACGACTCGTTCCCATTTCGGCAAATTGTTTCTGTAAAAATCGCACAAAATATGTAAAGAAAAATGCAAAGCATTGCAATAAAAAAAACAATGAGTGGAAATAAGAGCATATACACAAAAAGCACACAAAAACAATAGCGTGCTTTGACTTGTTAATGATTTGACAAACACAAAATGGAGAGGATAGTTATTGGCAACAGACACCAGGCACACATACAATTTCTAGTTGCTTGTAGTTGTGAGGAAGGTAGTGATACTGAAGTTAGCAGGCTGCCCAGTTCAACCCCAGCATGTCCAGTTCTGTGAATCCAGAATCTAATCCGTCCTCAGTCCAACCCTTAAGACTGGCTAAAACAGATTTTGCCACCCCGTGAATAAATGAAGCAATGACTCAAACTTTACACATGGCTCCTTTAAATGACTTTTCTCCATCTCGTTACTCCATGTTAGCTTCTTCTGTTTGACGTGAGTAAAAACAATGTTGATTCTTTACTGTTCAAAAGTGACAATGTTATTTATGAGCACACGCCTACAAACTATGACACGTCATACTCTATCATCATTCACGTTGACCCAGTTGTCCTGGAGTAACAAGCAACGTTCAACTTCACATTCAAAATATTAGCCTGGCAAAAGAAAGATGAAAAACATGTATGTACTGCTACTGTTTAGTTGGAAAAGCATCTGTAATGATGCGTGGTGTGAGAGAAATATGTTGCAATGATAAGTCAGTCCAGCAGTTTAGTTGGAAAACAAGTCTTTGAATTATTATCATTATCATCAATATTATTCTGTTGCATAGAGCTTTCTAGAACAAAATGACATTCAAATTGAAACACAACGTGCGCTTTACAGACTCTGTCGGAGCCTGAGAATACGTCTGTTGTGTTGCAAATGTAATGATAGCTGATTGTAGGTTAAATGATCTAATGAAAGATCTCACAGGCTGATTTCAAAGTTAGAATAGCAAAAGTGGAGCTCTTAAACAGCACCGTGCTATTACCTAAAAATGCACCTGTGTTTTTCTCAGTGGGCATGCCCCTCCATCCAATAACTGTCTTTTCCCCTGTCAAATTTGCACTTTGATATGTGTCCTGTTGTGTTTGGCTTTTGTCATAGCTGGACGGCCCATCTTTATTCTGCGCGAGCAGGACAGCGGGGCTTCAGGAGCCTTTCGAACCACTATTTTCATGGTTTGAGGCTTTCATCTCATTTGCTGCTGAAAGAAGTGTCCCGCTGCTGTGGAGTGGGGCGTTGATTTGCTGTGAGGGGGGCAGCCTCGGCTTGTTATCCTCACTGGGGGGTTAAAGCACCCCGCTTGCTATAGGAGGCCGAGCGGACCTTAATAAGGCAAAGTCCAGGCATTGATTTGACAAAATAGCATTTGGAAATAGATGTTGCAGAACAAGCAAATCACAGCTGGTGTAAAAACAATTCTCTCACCGGGGGGCCGTCAAGCCTTTTGGGGACTCTTGTACCCCCTGCCTACCTGAGAGGATCAAACCCATGTCTGGAGGGAAAGGGACACAAAATTGTCAGATTTCAGGAAGAGAACGTAATCCTTCTTTTCAGACATGGAAAGGAAACAATTGTTCGCTGATTAGCTTAAATCCTAATTACAATTATTCTTCCTGCTAATATTACCTTCATTGGTATTTAGCCATTAAATCTGTTCATGCTAAATTATATAAAATGATGAAATCAACTCTGCTGCAGGTTAACATTTTTTTTTCTAAGGCTTTCATCATATCTTCCAGGCATGATGAGCAGATCACCTCACACATTGGATTCTTCTTTCATATTTTGTTTTGCTTTTGCCATATATGAAATCAGTCCACTGTATTAAGCTGATGTCGATATGTTTACATGCGCAGAGTAGTTAAGTTACAACTGTAGTTCTACTAAACCGTCTAATTAGACCAATGTCTTGGTGTGTATGAACAAGAGGGTTATAGATTAATTGTTGCAATCAGAGTTAGCAACTCAAAGATCAACATTATTTATCGTTTACTTTTTTACATGAAGTTCAACTTTTTGGTGATTTGCAGATTTCTCTTCGGGTGTGTGATGTGAAGAACATCTCATCCTATTCTAGCCACAATTCTCTTTATATGCATAAAAAGATTGACTGAATAGATTGAGCTAACACGTAACAGTAAGGTCAGCGTAACAATGTTTTTGGTGTAATATAAATGTGACAAGTTGGATGATTGTTCTTGGAGAAGAACAAGTGAAAGATCCAGTCCAGTTCAGAAGTTTGTCTGTAAAATACTGTACAAGGAGAACTTCTAAGTCTCAACTTATATAATATGTTCATCTTTTATCGATGCGGACTTCAAAGTTGTTGTAGAAAAACATTCCATAATTATGGACGGAGGCCTCCTATTAAAACAAGCGCTTTTGAAGAAAAACACATACAGGCCACTATGAAAGTAATCACTTGTCAAGGAGCTCATTATTATAGGAAGAAGGGGTGCAGACCTGACAAGGAGCAGACAAAAGCGGCATAGCGGAGGTGCTTTAGTTTCAATGAGCCTCTCTGATGGTGTTGGGGTGACATCAGAGGCCGGCTAAGCCGTTCTTTGTGTCTTCTCCTCAAACACCTCGGCCCCCGGAACCCCCCCCCCCCCCCCACTCCCTCCATCACCACCACCACCCCCGTTCTCACCAGCAGGTTGTTTTTTTCGTCCTCTCATTAAGCCTTGATCCCAAAATTAGAAAGCTCTGCCGCACACCATATCTGACCGTCATGTGACCCCGTGTCAAGGAAAACGACTCGAGCATGTTGCTGGTGACAAGTACACAAACTCGTGTTTCTATTCCGTCAGATTGTTTTGCCAAATGCATTTTGAAGGAAACATAATAGCTTCCTGGTGCCTGTGCACCTGCAACATCTCTTTGACCTTTGTAAGGAAGTCTTAAACTATAGATAAGCAGCCATGCAATTCTGTACAATTTCTTTTTTACATTTGTTGATGACACCTTGTTATATTATGCTATAATAGCTGATCGATCAATACACATTTTTTTGATTCAACGTTCCTCAAGTGATTCTTGACTTAAAGCATTTCCCACTAAATAAATGTAAGTGATGTTGTAGTCGTCATACAAGGCAACATACCAGAAGCTCATTTGAAAGAAAACACTGGAGACTGTGAAATACCTCATGTGTTAATCCTTCCTGGTAGACACTCAGTCTCACCAACCACATACCAACAATGGTTACAAAAAAGTACCAGTTCTCAGTTTTGCAGGACTTGTAATTTAATTCATGTAATTGTAATCTGTTATATCTTGCTGGGTTTCCCAAGACGGACATCATAGACTTTGTGATCTACAAAAGTGGCTTTTATCATTGCCAAAGGGTGCAAACACTTTCATAACTTCAAATAAGGTGGGGTACTTTCTCACACCCTCTGAAGCCTCGTGAAGGGGATCTTAACCAAAATGTGAACGATGACAATGATAAGCTGTGTTTGCGATTCGAGGAGACACGATCAGATAAATTCTCTTAAGTCTGTGAACTTATGGTTGCAGTTCTTAAACTATGAAGCCCGCATTGATGTTAGGACCCCAGTTGTACAATTATACATCCAAACTGATAAAAGGTTCCATTTATCTTTAGTTTTTGTAGATGTGGAAGGAGTGCAATCTTCAAAAGTTCCTCACAGATCCAAGTCGTCCCCCATTTGGAAATGTTTTGAAAATGGTGCTTTGTTCACACCTGTGGTCAGCGCTTTATTTTGTATTTTTTGTTTTTTTTTTGCTTTATCAGAGTTTAATCTGCATGCAGCCAGCATTTTTCACTCTATAGTTCTGAATAGACTGCAGTGTGTATTGTTATCTGTTCCTCTGTCTCTGTACCTGACTGCCTGTGGCTTTGAACCAGAACCAGGTGCCAGTCCATGCAGATGCAAGTTGCTATGGTTTGTGTGCAAAATAAACTGAATGTGAAGCAGCCAGTCTCACTTCAAATAGAAACGTTCACCTTAAATTATTACACATATGAATCTCAGTTCTTTAGATGAACATGACGATTCATTTTTATTGATTTGCTGCAACACAATCTTGGCTCACTTTTCAAGTTACCAGTTGGATTTCATATTATTATTATGTATAGTATAGGTTGTCACATGTCAATATCCCCAACACTTCTTAGTTCACACTGTTCATACTGGTCTGGTTTAGTTTGGGGGCCTCTTTTTGTGGACTTTGCAAGTCATCCTTGTATGTGTGTGTGTGTGTGTGTGTGTGTGTGTGTGTGTGTGCTTGTAGAAGTTGACAATCTTGCAACTCACTTAAACTCCATTGGGAGCGAATGAGGAGGGTTCACGGTCTGGCTCAAAGACACGGTGACATATAGACACAATGAGATGGGCGATCGAACATGTGACTGTGCAACTGAAAACCAGTATAACTGAACCACAGCACCGACTAACAGTCTGGATGCCTACATGTGTGCTTGTCTTTCAGCTATTGCCTAGTAAGGTCATGTACTATGGGAATGAAAGCACTGCACAACAAACGCAGCTAAAAATAAGATCAATTGTGAAGAATTGTCCTGTTCTTCTGTGACGTCTTTGTCATGCTCCATTGGTTTGCACTGTTAGAAATTAATAGAATTTACTTGAAACACACATTCAGGTATGCTGGAGGCAAAATGGCACGTTCACTTTTTGGTTGCTATTTGAAAATCTGTGCAATGAGCTTCAAGGTAAGTCTATGTTACGTTGCCTCCTGAAATGTCTTGTACTTTTTAAGAATTTACACTTGAGCGTAGACTAATAGAGCAGCAGGATAAGGAAGCATGCATACAGGACATTATGTATGTAGCATGTCTGTCACAACTAACTTTTAAATCCGCCCTCTTCTTTGGCGGTTTCCATTAATCTCAGCCAGCAGCTCTGGTCTGATCTGTTTGCAGATGCTAGTTGCTATCAGAGACAATGTTTAACAATTGCTAAGCTGTTATTATCTGTTGCTGAAAGGCTGGAATATTTTCCCATAACACCCGGTCCGAGATGCACAGCACTGATGTCTCTCCCTGTACTCCACGTTCATCTGATAGCACACTCACCTTTTTACTTTATGCTTCACCTCCCCCTTTTCCTTGTTTGCCGTTTTGTTCTCAACGGTCTCCTGCACCCATAATACGGTTACTGCAATCTGGGCATGTTTAAGATTGTTTCAGTGCGACCTGGTAACATTGCAACACTTCACAGATCTGGAGAAGGTGTGGGCCAACAATCAGAACAGTCTGAGTCCCATATATTTTAACGTTACTTTGTTTTTACAGGTGTTACAATCAGTGGTAATTGTAAACCAGATTACCTTTTGCTTCTGTAGATAACACAATTCACTGCAATGGAGTGTTTCAGAAGCCTTTAGGTCAGTTCTAGATCCTATTTTCTAATTTCCAAAGGGCTAATATCAGATTTAGTGCACTCAGAGGATTTTTACAACCTCCTACTCTCATTCTAAAGACTTTTATAGCTGGAGAAAATCTGTTGCTCAAACAGAAATTAACCAGAGGCCTTCACTATTCAGTTGCCGACAGATCCTTTCACTCGAGATGTGGTAAACAGCTTTTTGGAGGTCTGATTTAAAGCTGCCCAGGTCTGACTTCTAAGCTCAGGGTTACAAAAAAAACCCCAAAAAACAATAAAGCTGTTAAACTTGTTGGCACGCTGTGTAAAAGTTTGTTACCTGAACCCTACTGAGAGATTAGAAATTGCATTAGATTGATAAAGTGTTCATTCCCACGTATCATTTGCCTGTGTATTTCATTGTTGATGTCCTTTTCAACGTGTCACATTTGTCTGAATAAACACACTTAGAAACTCGATTCTCTAAATCCTTCTCAGAGGGCTGAGCTCATCTGCCACAGAGTTATGCATTGTTGAGCTGCAAAGCTCTCATTGTAAGTGTATCATTGGACGAGGAAGACTCATTGGCAAGAAACAAATAGGGAAGGTAAGCCAGAGCAAGCACTGAACAAGGAACTCTCAGGGTTCAATCCTAACTTGTTTACACAGTGAAGGTTGCATTCATTGGCACTTGACCAGAACCTTTCAAGGTACTAATGTTTCCGAACAATCCACAACACACACACACACACACACACACACACACACACACACACACACACACACACACACACACACACACACACACACACACACACACACACACACACACACACACACACACACGTTGGCAGATGCTGCACTTAAATGTTCATACAGGTGCCCGCTGTGTAAAACTGAACCTGCATTTCCTTATAGATGCTCAGTGTTGACGCAGATGTAATATGCATGATTAAAACCACAGACATAGGCACACACACAAACCACCCACCCACCCACTAACACACACATACACACACACACACACACTCATGAGCAAACTTGACTGTCCTTGGCCCTCCATTGTTCGTTGGCACTGAGGCATTCCTGGGCTAAGTGAGGGCCCCTGATGGATACCCACCAGGCTCGGACCACCAATAAAGGTGTGAGAAGAGGAGATGCGGCGTAAATGGAGGAATATTGAATAGGGGACTGGAAGATGGCATGAGATAGCAGGATGTGGAGCTCAGTGACAGGCAGGGAATAGGAGAAAAAATAATCTATTATCTGGTGTATTCAAATGCACAGGTGTGTGCATGAGTGGCAGGTGGATGCTCCTTTTCTATGCGTATGTTGGGGAAATTGGATGCCGGTTATCTTTACAAGGCAGAAAATCCAAATTGTGTGGATTCAATGTGCAACACAGGTGTGAGCTCAGTTTATATTTCCTCAGTTTTCTCTATGAGCCACATAAATAAAAAATACTAATTCTAAAAGAACTATTTATTTTTTACATTTTTGGCCCTTTTGGCCCTTATACCTTTATAGCCATTTTGGTATACAAATAATTTAAAAAAATTACATAAGCTAAGTATTTATATTATTCTGAAAGCTTCAAGAGGCCGCTATAGAGGGGACAAAACTCACGCGGGTCTTTGCAGATCCCGTAGACTTGGTACGGATCAATGAATAACACACAATAGACCTAAGCACTAGTGACAATTATCTCTTTCCCAGTAACAAAAAAAAGTGTCATAATACATTGTCTGTTAAAATGATTTCAAGGACCCAATACATCAATTGATTGCCAATACAATTACAACATTGATATTTGGGGCCAGTGGTGGCCGAGGGGCTATAGAATCAGACTTGGGAACTGAAGTTCACAATTTAAAATCCCACATAGTACAAGTTACCACTGATACTCTTGGAGCAAGACCCTTGACCTCCATCAGCTCCCCGGAGCGACTGGATGTGGCTGCGCCTCTGCATCCTGGAAATAGGATGGATAAATGTGAAATATAAAAATGCAGAAAAGGGAATTTCCCCAGGGGAATTAATAAATTATGATTAGTTACTTCACTAATTTTCACTGTCAAATATAACAATATGTAGATGTATAAATAAATATACTAAATGGAATACAAAAATATATCAAAGCTTGTGTGCTAACATTTCAGGTGTCATTTTATCCGGCTTTTAATCAGGCACAAAGTGTATATTTTTTTCATGTATGTCACAAAGAATTATTCGGGAACAAATCTTTGCATTTACATATTTCTGTGTCGATTTTTTTTATTTTTTTTGCACCTTGAAGTAAGCATTAGTCTGATCTCTGGAGAGAGTTGTGTCAGAGCGTTTCTGTAGGATGCCGAACTGGCAAAGGCGTAACTTGTGCCCCAGGCGTTGTAAACAGAGACACCAAGTCCAACAGCACAGCAACAGTCAACATCCCCAGGCGCAAAAAAAAAAAAAAAAAAAACACAGAGAAAACAGTCTTGAAAGCTCCACTAAAAGCAAAGTTTCTGTCTGAACCCTGCCGAGGCCACACACGTCACACAAGTCGCTGCTTGAACGCGACAAAGCGTCGCTGACACGAGGGACGACAGCGGGGAAGAAAGTTCCATTCATACAAGAAATGATCTTTTATTGAAAGTGCAACACACAACAATCTGACCATCTTTGGTGGTCATTCAGCCGAAGGCAGTGAAGTGGAAGCTGCTGTGTGGCACTTTAATGACAAGGGTGTGAAGTGACAGATGAGAAAACAAATAGCTAAAGGTGGAGACCTTTACGGTGCTGATTGAGAGGGGAATTTGTTGTAACCTGAGTGTCAGAAACAATGCTGATGCCTTGAAACTCAAGGAGCTCAAATGTTGCTTTAGCCTGTGATTTAGAGACAATGACATGATCTGATTTTCCTCCCTCATGCTGAAAAACTGCCAGTTTCAACACATTATACAAACAGTACAAATAAACAGATTATTATTTAATTTCATAGGACATTATTCAAAGAAATAAATGTGCCCAGATATAAGATTTGCTCCTCAATGATGATTCCCTTTTTTTTTTGTCTTCAGTTTTACTTTCTTATTTCTTCCCTCGTATCTTCCTGACAGTACGAGACAATAATCAGGTTTTGTGAGATTTGCGAGTAGATTAGCAGCCACCTCTGCCTGAGATAAGAAGCTGCACCGATAAAGCCTGTCCTCAGAGGCACATGGCTGTGATGAAACACCATATCTGACATGAACAGATCAGTTAAGAACACAATTAAGACACTGTCTGGCCACATCTACTCTAGCTGCACTTATCCTCGCTGATCTCTCCCTTCTGTGTCGGTGATGAGGTTGGAAAAGTTCTGACTCAAACAACATTGTGAGTGTGAACGTGGAAGTGGACTAAAGGTTTTCTATGAGCTACAGATCACACACTTTCTTGTATGTGAGATTGTGATCAAATGGGCAACTGAGAGAAACGAGTTGGAGGAGAAAACTCACTTTGAATGTGTTCTTGTTTGAAGGCACTTTAAATAACCAGCCTGACTTGGCGTTGTTTAGTAATCCTTTGATCCAATGACAAACAGAAGAGGCAGTAAATGAGTAAATATAACGCTTCAGCTTTTTATCCCTAATCCACTATGTGGGGGCTTTTCCAACTGATTCTGTCCCCCTTTCCTCCTCTGGGTAATAACAAAGTAAAACCCATCTGGAGTCTTTCCAAAGGCTCCAGTATCATGAAACAAACATATACGCAGGCCTGGTACATTGCTGCTTTCATGATTCAGCCATGTTAGAAAAAAAATTTGTAATTCACTTGCCAGAGGGTCCAAGCCGCCCCAAATGATGACTCTATAGTGTTACAAATGACAAAGAATATATTGGCTGCTGGTATTAGATGTCTCTGTTTAGGGGCCAGTTCACATAAGATCTTCTGCGATCAATATCCTTTTCCCATTTCAGTAAAGATTCATGTTCAGATAATATTGTTTTGACAGTGTTCCAGATGTTGTAGTGCTGAAATTGTTCTTATTTTAGTTTGTCAATTTAAATCGGTTCAAGTATTGCGATATGCTATTAAATACATTTTTGGTTGAACAAAAATTAATACTTAAAAGTTGTGCCATCATTTCACTGATTTGGGTCACTCAAGATAGATTGGCTCTGCAGTGGCTAAAATAAGTTAGAGCTTCCTGACCTAAGTGGTTTAGAAAAAAAAATAAAAACTAGATGGGAGCTGCTTAATGTGTCTGGATAAACTTGCCAGCCACAAATCCAAACATGGAATTCCACTTCACAGTGGATGAAATGATAAAAAAAAAAAAAAAAAAACTAACTCCATGTGCGTCCACACAGCATCTGCATCACCAGCATTTATTTATGTTTTCCAGGGTTTGCACTCAGTGTTGATGGATGCATTTCAGATTATCTTCCTCCAGTGCACATCTGGAGAGAACATGTACCTACCCCTATCAAAGCCCATTGCTAGTCGTACATCTTTCTGCAAATAGCAGATTTGCTCCTCAAAGCCTCTTCTGTACCAAAGGATGCTTTATTATTATTTTTTTCTTATAACAAATGCCTGTGTACAATACTCAGTATTTTTGCACGATGTGTTGGCACATGTGATTCAATGAATGCAGGTGTCTTATCAGCGTACTGCGAAACAGCGAGGTGGGCTACTGATAAGATCCAACACTTTAAGGGAGGACATCAATGCAAAGAAGAGCTGCAAAAATGACCAAAAGCTGCTCAAAAGCTTTTAGTTTCGCAACCAGTTATCTTCCCTTTTTCTATAAGCTGAAACACCCACGAATCTACAAGTGCAGCAACATTAACATCAAATCACAAGTGATTTCCTTTTGCCTGTGCAGAAGCAGATCTTTTGTAACGATGCCCTTCGGGGAATCATTATCTCAATACAATGCCACAAGAGGACTGAGAGCTTCAGTCCACATCTCCTTTAATCCACATCCATTATTCAGAGGGAGTCGTGCGGAGCCTGAACGACAGAGGGGATACAGGGATCTGCTGCTACTGATGTCTCCCTGACTTCTGCAGATGATCAGGAGATATCTGATAGCAGCATCATTAGTAACATTGCATTCACTATTTTTGGACCTGCTACTTTTCAAAATAACATGTGACATCCAAAACATAGAAGTGGCAGCATGTATATAGCACCATTCATCTACAAGGTAATCCAATCTGCTTTGAAATAAATCTGAAAATTTAACAAATTTTAAAAGGTCATTTCAGATCACTATAAGCAAAGTAAAAAACAGTAGCAACTTGTATAAAAAAGCCCAAAGAAATGCAACAGCAGACATATAGATGGTGATGTACTTTGTTGGTAAGCTGCAGGGAACAAGTTTCAGCAGTGCCGTTTACACGTGTTCTGGAAGTTTTTTCCACAGGAAGACAGCAGAGAACCTAAAAGCTGCTTCATCTTGGTTAGTTTTGATTCTGGTGACTCTGTAAGAATGTCTCACATGACCTGAGTAGTTATTTAGACCATTCACGTCATTCTCGTACAACACAATTCACTCTTGAAGGCCGGACTAGTAAACAGCACATAAGTGGATTTTATTTTCAATCAAAGGAATTTGAAATATCAACATAATGCACCAAGTCTGCGCTTTATTTTCTGAGAGATATAAAATCCTCTCTGCCATAGTGCGTTTCTCCAGGCTGATGTTGGCTATAGCCTGTCACATCCAAGGCTCCAAGATTTCTGTCCCCTTTTGAATGTCTTGTATGCTCATGCTCCTGCCAGTAATAAGGAAGCCAGCTTTCACTGCTGCACTGATCCTTCAGCTCTGTGTCACTCAGTGTGATCTGCAGAGAATAAATTGAAAACAGCAGAGACTTTAGTTAAAAATATTATGCAAGATCATTTTGCAGACCATAATGTATCCTCTGGCTTGACACTCCTGATGGAATGCATCATAGTCAAATAATGTAATTCTCTTGGTTTGGATCATGACTGTGAAAAATTATAAATTCTTGTTATAGTTTTTGTGATTTTTCTGATTGTTTGGAGCAGATATGGGGGGAATCTGGTAAATATAAGGACCACAAATTCTGTAGTTGGAAAACATGTACAATTACATTTCACACAATTTGAAAAGTTTTTACTCAGTAATGTAATAATGTGTATCAAGCTGAAACATGGTTATAATTTTACATCATAACATGTGAAACCGATGCTATAGCATGTCATTACCTAGCAGACTGGCTTGTTGGTACAGTAGTGCAAGTGACCTGCAAGTCGCCCGTTGCCTGTCGAGCACATAGCAACTGACATTGAATTTATTTCAAGGCTATTGAAACACACAAAAATAAAAAAGTAATAATATGATTTGCACGCTTACACAATGTAGATAAAGGAGGTGGGCGCAAAAGCAGTTGCATGGCAAATAATGCCTTGGTTGCGTATCCCTTGGTGACTGACACCATGTTTGTCACATTATGCTCAAATTGTCTCCCATGTAACGGTAAAGCAATCTGGAGCGTGTAACTGGATCCCGTTTGAATGGGGAGAAATGAATGAAACAAGTGACAAGGTATGATTAGTTATCCTCAAATCTCTCTGGCTGTTTGTTGACAGATGGGTCTTTTGTCAAGGTAATTTGTTCAACAGAATAACCAGGTAGATAATTGCCTGTTACTTTTGTGACCATTGTTGTGTTAGAAACACCCCAACAGTAAAGACTTGTTGCTCAGCAGGGCAACCAAAGGGGGTAATTGTAGGAGGGTGACTCAAGGCAACAGGTTTTTATTCTTATTTAAATGCTTAACTCACTTAACCTACTGACAGTGTACATCAAACTAATTAATATTCCAGAACATGAAAGTAATTTCTGACATGGTATACCAGCACCTTGGCAGGTCTTAATTTTTTTCTTCAACTGCAGCTGCATATAGGCTCAGTTTCATCAGATTAGACCATTCATATAGAACGCAAATAAACACGATAGGGTATTAAGAGGCTTGAGCGGAAAGGGGTGTGACGAAGGTGTTGTATTTCATGTCAAACCACCTGGTGAGGAGGCACTTAAGGCGCGCTGGTTCAGGGTTCCAGCGCAGTGCAGAGACGTCAGTCACTCAGAGAGGGCCACTCTCGAACCACTGCAATTTCCCTCCAGCGATGGAGAGTAGGATCAGACCTCTTGGCCTAAGCGGGCACGTTTCTAACCCGCTGGGCAGCTTGCAGATGCCCGCGTCCCTCTTGCGCCCTCCGCCGCTGTTCCTCCGTGCCTGTAACCCGTCGCTGGAGAGAGGATACCCCCGGACCCCGAAGTGCGCCAGATGCAGGAACCACGGCGTGGTCTCCGCGCTGAAGGGCCACAAGCGCTTTTGCCGCTGGAGAGACTGCGTGTGCGCAAAGTGCACGCTGATCGCCGAGAGGCAGCGCGTGATGGCGGCGCAGGTGGCGCTGAGGAGGCAGCAGGCGCAGGAGGAGAGCGAGGCCCGGGAGCTGCGGCTCCTGTACCCCGGTGCAGGGCTCGGCGGGGACGCAGGCATCCCTCAGGGATCCACCCTGGGCACCACGGTACCTGCCTCGCCGAGCACTCCTAATGCGCCAACTGCTCCCTGTTTTGATGTCTTTGGAACAGAAAACCAAAAATATGGTGAGTTCAAATAAAAATAATTACCTGATCTCCTCAGAAATGCATGTGTTTTTTAATCCACCAAAATACCCTTATTCGCGTTATTTTCGTCACTACTAAATCGGACCGTTTCGTGCCATTACGCACAGGCCGTTGAAGCCTGTACAAAGCATTACACTTGAGTATTAATTGCCATTTCTTCTCTTTAATATTTCAGATGAAAAATTAAGCAAACACAGCTTTTATAATGACTTAGTGGGTCGTCCCTTCTTCGCATCCCACCCTGCACGGCTGCCCTCCCCAAGTGACAAGGACATCACCGGAGACAGTGGAAGTCCTTCACCGGTGTCTGATCAGCGCTCAGACCCCACAGAGAGTCCACACAGGTCGGTTTCCTCCTCAGATCCAGAGTCTGGAAGTGAGTTTGAGAAACCCAAAGACTACCCGAGCATGGACCGTGACCCCACCGACATCATGAGCAAGATCTTCCCCCATCAGAAACGGGACACTCTGGAGTCTATGGTGAGGACGTGCAGAGGTGACATTGTCAAATCTATCGAGCTTGTGCTGAGCTCCAAAGAGAATAAAAGTGACTCTGATAATGCTTCTCAGTCGAGTCCCCCGGGTGCTCTCAGGCCCTCTGTGGCACTGCCCGGCGCGCTCGGTGGCCCGTGGAACAAATCCGCCTTCTCCCCTCTGCACTTACCCCCGGCTGCTGCTGCCTCTGCCGGGGGAGACGGCCTGTACGGACTGGCTCCTCGCCTTGGCGTCAGCCCCTTACGGCTCGCCTATTCCTCTGCAAACGGCGCCGTGGCAAGTTTTATGTCACCATACATGACATCAGGACTGATGCCAGTGTTTCCTCTGCGTCCCCCTTTGGACTCATATTCCTTCCCGGGCATGATCCGAGACCTCAGTTACCTCCAGACCAAAGAGTCCCTGTGCAATGCAGGTCTTTACGCACGACTGAACAATGAGAAATGACACATTTACACTCGTGATTGTCTTTTAAATACTTTTGTGAAATTGAAATCGCTTTTCAAGTGCCTCCCAAAAAAATTAATGTGCTTATAAAAGGTTTGAATATCACTTGTTGAGTACACTATATTTTGTAAAGTTTGGTTTTTATTAATAAAGCTATTTTGTTGTTGTATTATATGCAAAAGTTGTCAAGAAGACATATGCCTATTTGCCTGTTAGTGGTGTCTAGCCCTGGAGAGCCTTTGTCTCGCAATTTTTAGATGTATCCCTGCTCCATCACACCTGTAACATGTCATCAACAAGCTCAAATAAAACCTCATAAGTAACCCTCCATTGCAATCAGGTAGGATTCAGCAGGTTAGGTTTGACACATGCAGGGCATGGGCTCTGAAGGACCAGGATTACAGTAGCATTGGGTTCTAAATAAATATAGGGGGAGTAATGTAAAATATGTTAAAGCAGTAAAAAAAAGAAGTAAAAGCCTGGGATGAATTAACTATTCTATTCTATTCTGTTCTATTCTATTCTATTTCATTCTATTCTATTCTATTATATGTAGTGATTTAAGTTGTGTAAAGTATCAAAACGAAAAAAGTATAGAATATAATTCAATTATCACACATTTAATTAAAATTGTGTCAGTATGCATGCAGACACTATAGATCCGTATTAGGTCAGACACTTAAAAAGTTTTTGTATAATAAAGGGACATTTATGTCCTTGAAATAGCTTTAAATTCTTTGATACTATCAAAACTGCGTTTAAAAAAAGGGACGTGATTTGCAAATAAAAACGCGCGGCACGAAGCTGCCATGCGCACTTCTGATTGGTCCTGTGCATCACGTGGGAGGTGGCTGCGAACCAATGGAAAGGCTCTGGAGCGTCACGAACCCGCGTGTTTCAGGAAGTGAAAACATGGCCAGGTTTGAATGCTGGAAGTGCTTCGGGAGTTTGAAACATCCTTCAGCGGGATTTCTGTGAGGCATCAGGCAGGGACGTGATCAGTGTGGCCACTGACATGCGTTTCCACCTCGTTATCGCAGCTGTCGTGTGGGCTGGCTCTGTGGACTCGCGGAAAGTCAGAGGGATCTCTTCGTCCTGTAAGTCCAATGTCCTTGTAGCTCGAAGCTAAGTCGCTGCATTCATGTTAGTTGAAAACACTGCGGGACACCAGCTGTTGCAGCATCAACACGCACAGCGTGTCTGGGCAGTTTACATTACTGTCGTCCATGCCGACCCATACGATACTAAGACGTGTGCAGAAAGAAAACACCTTACATGTTTGAAAACCCCTTCAATAAAACCATCACCTGTTAACATCTAATGCCATGTTATGGCTATACGTTTTATGTGGTGCAGATAAAAGGTTCTACAGGGAGAGGAAGTCCTTTCTGTGCATTGATGGGTCGAAAATAATCCCCTTCGAGTTGGTGAATGATGACTACTGTGACTGTGAAGATGGCTCCGATGAACCAGGTAAAGAGTTTACCTATGAGTGATTGACTGCTGGGCTCTCTCTCTCTCTCTCTCTCTGCACATTGTTTTTTTTTAGTTCAAAACCTTTTTTTTTCTTTTAATTAAAAAAACCATTTTGAAATACAACACGGTCATTCTTAGGTACTTTTAACATTTGAGCATTTGACTTGATTTAATACTTAAATGCTAGAATGAAGCACTCCACTTAAACTCAGATTATCATGAGATTATCACTAGACCTCTCTGCACATTAATCTACACCTTAAAACTCACCCCAGCTTGCCCTTTTGCCCCTGAATCCCTACTTTCACAATATCACATCAATTATCTACACAAACTCTCAGACTGGTGACATTCATGTTTGGATCGTTTGGATCATGGGTGGAAGCTATAAGTACCTTGTCTTTGAAAGAAAGCACATACAGGCTAACATGATAAAAACACCCCCCAAAAAACTACGAGGCGTATAACTGAACTTGAATGTCTTTATTGTGAGATGAAACTGCTGACCCCTAAACCCCATGCACATTCCCAACTGGCTGGATCATTGCACATATATTGTAACTGCACAAATCAGATGTTCCATAATGGATAACCTGAATAGGATGACCTTGAATTGGCATAAAGTCTCTCAAACCAGGCAAACTTTTCTCTCTCTTGCAGTTAATTTGTTACAAAACTGTTTACAGCCACTGACTGACCTCTATAACTGGATTTTACAGATATGACAGTTGAGCTTTGTCCTAAATTGTACATTTCTGAATTAAACAATGTACAGATATGCTTGAAATAGAAGGAAATATCCAACATTTTGTTGGAATATACAGGATACTACATTCTATTTACAGGATTTTTGTCAAATCTGATAATAGGCATTTGGTGAAAAGAAACTGCCGGTGATCTATTGCAGAACTGAACATTTTTAACTTCAATAAAGGACCAATACTGGAAAGTCAAAGTGTACTGAATGGAGGGGCTGATAAGTGTAGCTTTTTTCTTTGCTGATATGAAATACTCCTTGAATTAAGAACTCTTACTGTGGAACTGAAAAAAGTTCATGAATTTTCCAGTAGAGTCCTTGTTAAGTTGTGTTGCGTAATAGTAATGTAGAGGCAAATTCAATGTTTTATGACTGAAACTCAAATTGAAGTATTATATATTAAAATGTCATAAAAACATCATTCTCATTCACAAGCTTCTGAAACATACACAACCTGGAAACACTGACATTATAACTAATCACAGATACAATTTCCTTAATATCAGCAAGTGAGGGGTTAATACTGAAAAATTGTGCATGTTTCACAAGGTGCTGTCACCTGTTCTTCACATCACAACTAAAAAGCTTGTGCACTGCATTTTGCTCACCATCTGGTTGTAGCAGTAGGTTGTGTGTGTGTGCATGTTTTAATAAATTGTCTAGATTAACTGTAAAAGCGTCTCCATAATTCAGTACTCACCTTTTCTTCTGGCCCTTCGTAAGGCACCTCGGCTTGTCCTCGTGGCCGCTTCTACTGCACCAACCTGGGCTTTCGCCCTCACTACATCCCGTCGTCACGAGTCAACGACGGCATCTGTGGTAAGATTGTGTTCCGTGATATTTTGCACTTGTGGTGATTGCTTTACTTGAGAAGTGTGCATCATAGTATCCGCTATGTTAAAGTTACCACACAACACAAAAAGTTAATAGTTTTTCTGCAGCTGTCAGCCGAGAATAAGTCCTTTAGGTTTACATATGTTGTGCATGCTCATGTTTTTTTTTTTTTTTTTTACTACCCATCAGAGCTGACACATAAAAAATGCGCTTTCGCAAGTGTTTAGATTCACTCCTGGAAATAACGTTCAGATTTAGTTGTGAGCTTCTTGTTTCGATTGGTGAAAAGTTGTACTGTTTGCGTTCCCCCTTTGTGTGTTCTGCAGACGTGGACAGAAATTCACAGTTTAGTTGATGCGAAGAACCTGACAACTTGATGTACACACTGTCGCTTCTTTTTGTAGTACAAACAAACAGATGATGTAGACATGGCAAACAAGAGGCGGCTGCCTAACAGACACGCACGCACGCATACACACACACATCTTTCCTTGGAAAAACATCTTCTCTTTTCCCCCCCTCAATGCCTCCCTCCAATCTTTATTTTAAAATCTGCCACATGCTATGCCTCATCAGGGTTTTTTTTTTTTTTTTTTTTTTTTTTTTTTTTTAGCCCCCTCTCTCCTCCGTTTTCCTTCTTCGGTAGCGCTCTGCTTCAGTTTTGTTCAATACATTGTGCTGTCGACATCTCCTCTGTCATTCGTGCTTTAAGGAGCCGCAGCATTAGGGGGCGTGCAACCATCGCAAGCAAAGGGAGAAAAAAAAACACGCCGGAATGAGAAATGAAAGAGCAGTAGGGGGAATATTTCCCAAAGCCTTTCTCCTTCTTCCTACTCCCACTTGTCTTCTTATACCTTCCCTGCCTTGAATGGAGCCACTTAATAGCTAGCACATTGCAGCTTTTTGCTCTTCGACTGGCTGTTGAAAGATTTTTATTGGCGTCCCTTTTTGGGCTGTGATGCTCGCATTTCGCTGGTCACCAATGGGGTTCTAGATAATTGAGGAGTTTCACACTGTGCCTGCTCTCGTGGGTGAAACATCTGAGCAAAAGCCAGATCTGAGCACTTAGAAAACGCCGTGCAGTAGATGTTATAAGTGGTTGATCTCCAGAGAGCCTCTCTAAACCAAAGAGAGACACATCGCACAGAAACAAAGATATAACCCTCATCGTTCAGGATGACTAGTGACTGTATATCTGCACTAATATGAATTTGCTCTTATCAGCTTCATCAGTCACACAATTCATATAAATGGTGTGGATCTGCAGCTTAATAGGTGAGGTTGATCAGTACTGGCAAATTTTTGCAAAAGAAAAAACGGAAGCCATGAAGTGAAGGCACATTTCCAGCTCTGCTTGTAGCAAGTATCTTATTAGGATTCTCTTTGACATGGACAAATCTAACTTTGACACCCTGTGACTTTAAAATGTTATTTAAAGTGGATTGCTCGAAAAAAAAGATTAAGATATTTTAAGAAATAAATTAGTTGCAGATTGGTCTTAATATGTGTTCGATAACATTACAGTACCATATAATTTGTGCTTTGGTGTTGTTTGACTGAGCTCGGCTTCCTTTCCTCATTTTGATTGTTTTAATAGTGAGCTGAGGTCGCTCCTCTAGCACTCTGTGTGCAGGATGACTGAGTCAACGACACACTGCTTACGTGTGTGTTTGTTTTTCTTTGCCTGCAGTCCTTCTACTTTTGGACCCGTCTGTTTACACTGACTTGTGTGCCTTTTCTAATTGTTACCAATGCCAGCATGTTTGATTACATTGACTTTAAGGTGGGCGAGAGGTGAGAGGAGGATTTTAAGACTGCCAGGAAAGCATATAAGTCTGTTTTATTTACTAACAATAAAAGCGTGCATAGCTTTTTTTAATATGTCTGTGTCAAAGTTTGCAAGATTTCATATTAAGGACTTAATGTAAAATGTCAAATGGTGCAAACATAAACCAATGAAAAATCCTCATACTGTGGATTTATGAGCTTAATCCACAGCTAATTTATATTTTACTGTCCTATATTCATGTAAAATTAATGATGCTTGGCATCCTGATCCAGAGATACTTTTAAATGTGTCAGGTTACCCAGTGTCATAAGATTTATTTTTAATCAACATTGTTACAATGATGAAAATATGCATCCAACACAAGTTTACTTACTTTTTGTGCATAGTTTATTACTGATTAGTAGATCATTGATATTCTGAGCAAAAGAAGTGCTTACTGGGTCTTGAGGCAACGGTGCATTATTTTGCTGTTCATTTGAGGATGGATGGGTCATTATGTTGGCGCCCTGCTGCTGTTTAAAATGTTAACGTGCTTATAAGATCACATGACTCTCAGCAGTTTTTCACTGTGAAAACTACATGCGGGACATGTGAAGAGGCACTGCTGATCAAATCTTCTAAAGCTGCTTCATCCAAAGCATTGTCGGATGGAACGGATCCCACCGTGGACAGGTCACCAGATCATGACAGGACAGACGGAAAGACATATACACTCTCATCTCTGGGATATTTAAACTAAGAGAGAGAACTGGAGAACCTTCGAACATGCAAACTCCACCTAGAAACCACTGCAGTCTCCTAGTATTATCAATTTACCATATGACAGTGTGAAACTGCAGTTCTTAACATTTAAGCAGCTTGGACAGGTGAACATTTTACTGTTAAATATTCTATTTGTGTTGTATGTTGTCATGCAAAGCATTGTGGAGTCAAAAGCTGCCATGTGAATGCGTTTCTGTTATATTCTGTCATGCTGCGCAGTTATGTGTAGATGACACGCTTTACCTTTGACAGAACGTATTGTTCTTCCCACTGATGTGTCATATGTTCTTCTCTTCTCTTTTCTGTGTTGGATTGGTTTCTCCTGTGTCGCCCACCAGATTGCTGCGACGCTTCGGATGAATACAACAGCCACGCTCACTGCCAGAACACTTGCTGGTCAGTTTATCAAAGATTCAGTATTTCTGAATGAGTCATGAAACATTCAAGATTCAAGTTGTAATATGAAAAAAAAACATATTCACCATTCGAAGTGTGAATGTGGTGAAAGAAAGTGCACTTTGTCATTGACGTTGCTCCTGCAGGAATGCTGCAGATAGCGATAGTATTCCTCTCAGCTCCACCACAATGGTGACTCGATCCTTGTGCCACCAGGGGGCATGGTGCCACTATGATTAAAAACCAGATACAGTTCAGAGTTTTCTCATCTGACATCCGTGCGTCACGGTATTGTGTTGACAAGTACATAAAGTCCGATTTCTCTACACTTTTTCAATCCCTCATTGTTGGCTCCAACTCAGGAAGTTTCCCTGCAGATAATTTTGTTTTTTATGAGATATGATTTACATGCACCATAGGTGGCACATCCTTGAGCACAAATATTTATAAGAACTCATTCTCCTGCTAGGCCATATTTATCATTTTCCCGGCAAAGATTGACCATATGGTGATGCAGAGGCATAACCCGCTGTGTAAATGCAGCTTCTAATATGCTAACCCACTTCTTTTGTTGACAGTCCTCTATTATTTCATCCTCTGCTATTCGCCTCCAAACCACATACAAGCTGAGTGTATCTCATTATGTTTTCACAAGGTCCACACTCATATTGTGTTTGCCAGACTTCAAAAACAATTTAGTTCAGCCGCAGAGCATCAGCCCCCGTCTTATTTACTCTTCTATTTTCCCATTTGGATTCCTGCTGCATCGCAGGCCCTTAAAAATTGGATTGCGCCATCTCGGTGACCATAGCAGGGGCGGCCGATGTTTTCTCGGTAATGATCGGGCTGTGCATCCTCCTCTCTCTTGCCCTTCCTCCAGGAATCTGGGACAGAGAGAGAGAGCGTACGTGGAGGGCCAGATGAGGACTCTGGACGAGGGTTTGCGGCTCAAGCAGCAGCTGATTGAGGAGGGAGTGCTGCTCTGGAGGGAAAAACAGGTACATTCTCTTTCGTTGAAGCATTTTCCAGCTAAGTAACACAGTTGTAACGGGAGACATTTATCTGGATTTTTTTCTCTGAAGTACATAGTTTTAGCTCCCGTTTCATCTGCTGTTCAAACTTTTGCATTATTAAGAGGTACACTGAAAACACGAAAGGGTCTATAAAGTCCTAAAATTGCTGAAACTGTCATGTAAGAGTAAATACACTCCAAAGAAAATGGTTGCGAAATTGCTGTATGGTATTCTCACATGTCGGCTAAAGGCCCGAGAGAGTCCTTTAGATTCTGCCATGGCGGCACCCAACAATCCAGTAGCAAAGAGAACAGCAACAGCCTAAATGCCCAACAATCTTCTATTCTATTTTAATCTGACTTCCGGAGGGGCTATCTGATGATCGGCAAAGGCAGGATGCAGGCCGGACCAGACCACCACACACACACTCACATTCACAGCTGTGAGCATTTTGGAGTCTGTGTGAGGAATCCCAGAGAACCCGGAGGAAATCCACACATGTGCAGTGACAACATGTAAACTCCACAAAAAAAGGCTCCTGAGCCTCGATTTGAACCTTGGTTTTTTGTTTTTTATCCCCGCTGTGAGATGCAAACCACGACTCCACTGTTCAGCGAGCCAAGTTGTAGTTAATCACACCAATTAGAAACCTTCGGTTCAGGAGGTACACAACAGGATTTAATTATACTTTCTCCAGTTTTTTTGTTAAAGTCTGATACACACTGATGCACACCCCTGAAGCAAAGTTTTGAATGAGATTCTCATAACATCAGATGGAGATATTTTCACCACACTGACTCAAAAGAAAAAGCTTCGGCCACATTTGTGCTCGGAACAGAATCCTGGATGAATAATGGATGACACGTGTGCACAGTGACCACGCTAACGCGCTAATGTTAAGCGAGAACCAGCATCAGTTGGCGAACACTTTGATCACATGCCTCAGGGTGGCACTGGAGGCTCATCCAGAGGATCACTCAAGTCTAGGAAACACTGGCAGGGAGCTGCTCTCGCCTTTTATTTATTTTAGTGGCACTTCATTGTAGATACTGAAACATTCGATTCCCTTTTTTCTCTCTCTCATTTCTTCTTGTCGGTATACACAGGCAGAAGAATCCCCCTCAAATGATCAGTGTGATCCCAGGCTGATGCAATTCTGTTTAGATACTGTTTCCCCTCATGCTCCACACATTTAATTAACTTGTCACTTTGCCTACTTGCACCGGCTCACTGTAACTATGGTGTTATTACCTGCCTATCTGGCTAGCACACTTGATGGATTGGGACGTCGGGGTTAATTTGCTTTTATGTGCGCCGCGCGCCGAGGATTCCTATTCTGAGTGAGCAGCTTGTGCTCCGTGATACTGTTTTGATCATACATGTCTGCGGCACCTGCTGCTGCAGGCGTCTGCTGTGTTTTCCCGCTCCCGTTTCCAACACCGACCCTGAGCCTGCTGTGCAGGTAGCCCTTGCTTTTGTCAGAGTGAGACCTTCACTGCCTCCACGGCTCCTAAAAACATTGTTCTCATCCATTATCCCCCTGGAAACACTTTGTTTTTGTATGTCATTTCCAGTGACTATCTTCTTTTTCTCTTCTTTTTTTTTTTTAACAAACCAGACATACAAATATAGTTTATGACAGTTAGTAACACAAATCGAGCTCTAATTCTCCCTCATCATGCTGTTTTCCTGCCAGTTAAAATGCATTTTCTTTCACGCATGCACAGATGTTGTATTGTAGTTTTTCTTACAGTATTTCAGGTGCTTTTGATTATTTGAGTGGTGCATTCATCTTAACATGAGGAAAACTGTAAACAGAGCATATACACCTTTCACAACATGCTGAAATCTATTTATGAACATACACCCGTTAAGTCTAGTAAGACACGTTTACTGCATTTCTTCATTTGTAAATAACACATTATATATGTAAGAAAATAGTACTCTGTAATGTGAAGGCAACAAGGAAGAAAATATGGGGAAATGTGCATACTTTTGGTCAGTTGTTTGCCACTTTGAGATTTGATGGTGTAATTGGTATGTAATGGTGGATCTTTTATCAATTTCAGTTTCCACATTTGTAGTGAGTTAGTATAGTCAGTACAGTGTTGCCCCTGTTGCAATAATGGTTGTGCAGCGATGCCTATCTTTTAATGATATAACACAGGTAGACACACACACAGAAAACTACACCTCCAAAAGGTTATTCAGGTGTGAGCAACACCCTTCATTTGCCTCTTGCATAAGTAATCATCTCAATCCAGTTAATTTTGACTAATCTGTTCCTTCGTCGAGCTTCCAGATGAGTGGGAACTACTCAAGTTGAATACATTTTGAGATGCATTAGCAAGTGGGAGCTGGTTTGGTGTGAAATAAAATCCGCGAGGTGATCTCTTGAGGTTTTCATTGTTTCTTTGTTGAATTTATGTATATATGTTATAGACAAGTGTGGCTAACTTGATGGATGTTGCAAGATCTTGTGTTTCTGCGATCAACTGTACGAAGCTGAAGTGTGAGGCCGTTGCATTGTTCAAAATTCACTGTTGCGGCGCTCGTTTTGAACTGTGCTGTTTGTTGTGTGAAGGACTTGTTTGAGCACTTTTTACAGTTCTGACTTTCTCAGGGCTGCCCTCAATCCTTGAGTATTTAGTTATTTATTATGTGAGAAATCACTTAATTTCAAGGTTTTTTTAAGCACGTTCTGACTTTGTTAGACTAAAAAGGAATTCTTGAGACTGCCAGGCTTGTTTAAAACATACTCTACTTTTAATGAAATACACAGTTAAAAAGATGCCACTTATCTGACAACAGAGATTTGACTGAAGGCCACTTTTTGTCACAAACATGCACGCTCACACATCTGATTTGCCAGCTGATGGTCCCTGCGTTTCTTTGCCATGCACTTTCCTTTTCTGTTTGGTCGTCCCCCCCCCCCCCCCCCCATGTTCTTTTCTTTGGCGACTGATTGGCAGATCGAGGCTGAAGTGTCACCCAGCCCTCCTCGCCCCGCCGCTCTTTGTGATCCTTTTCTCTCACTGTCTTTCTGTTGATATGGCAGGGTTACCTCGGGGGGCCGCGTATTGGAAACCTTACACAATGACTCAAAAATGAACTCTTCCTGCGGTTCAATGGTTAAAGAAGAATCTGCTGTTAAGGGGAAAAAAACCGCTCACTACAAAACTTTTAAATCAAATTAGAGGCCTTTTTGCACAACGAATGCTGAGCGGTGCAATGGATGCTTCGAGCCCCACAGCCAACAGTAATGGGAATAATGCTCTTAATTGAATACAAATTGGTATTAAATGAAATCCTTTTGCAGAAGGTTTGTGATTGTCTTTCTGTTTATTGGTCCACTTTTAGGAGTACATCCTCGAGCAGGGAGTGTTTAAAAACAAAAAGCCTTTCTCTGCTTCTTGTTTCTGTAAAATGCTATCAAACAGTTCACATTGGTCTAAAATACAAACGAGCTCTTAATCACAAACAAAACCTCATACAAATCTCAACTTGGGTTCACAGCCAGAGCTCATTAGTTTTTGGTGTTTTCAGACTTTATTCAAACTTTTCACATATTGTGGGTGTTATTCTCTAGTAAATATGTTCTTGTACATTCATAATGGAGCCCATTAATCACTGCAAACTGAAGGTAGCTTATAAAGCAGGCTGGCCTAGAAAGGAAGTCATCCTTAGCTGAACCACGCAGAATCCATCACTGCATTACAAGAGTCTCTGAGGAGGGATTGGACGGCAGGACAGACGCAGGCACACAGACATACAGTACATCCAAACAAGGAGCTGCTGTTCTTTCATATTAATTGGTCCATTACAGAGAGTGATGATAGGTTAGGCTTGGTTGTCAAAATCTGTCATTTATTCGGTGTGACAGCAACACCTCCCGATGCAAGTGATTTAAATAGTCCATTGTGCGGCCCCTGCTGCTGTTGGGCAAGTTTTTGTGAGCGTTCTGGCTGGTTCTGTTCAGGAGGCAGAGAGATAGAGGACATGAAACATGTGGTCACTTCTTTTGTTCTTTTGAGACTCATTTCAAAGTCACATTTCTTCATTATGAAATATATGATCACGGCGTTGTAGATAGTACAGTGCAATACAATGCCTATGCTGTATGAAGCTGGATCTATCTTATCAGCTCTAAACTCAAATAACATTTATGATTCAGTAATAAATGTGTTTTTTTCCCTGAATAGTTTGGACTAATGTCGATATTTGGAGAGACTACAGTTGAAAATATCCATTATTGTCCATCCTTGCTTGATCCAAGTTAAAGTTTTTCACCTACACACACTCCTACTTCAAGGCAACTTCGAGTCGTCAATGAACGTAACAAGCATGTCTTTGGGTCTTGGGACTTTGGAGTACAGCTGTAGGACATTGAAACAAGCCATTGTTCTGCTCATCTGGGAGGAAAAAGGCACTTGAGGCTCGAACTGCACAGTTTACGGCCAATTTATCACTATTGCAATATCAATGTGCAACATTCATATTGCAACAGACTGACTCAATGGCAACTAATGACTTTTCCATTTACTGGGTAGTCATGCTTTATAAATTCAAAATAACTGCATTCTAAACATGGAAGAAAACTGTGTTCATTAATAATTAATCATGAATAAGTCACAAATAGTTGGAATAACTCATTTTCACAATACTGATCAAAGTTATCTCATATTGTCTGTTCACCTGATATCGCGCTGGTCTTTTAAAATGTTTAAATCTAAGTTGTTTCAGCATCATTTCTTTAAAACTTAAGAAGTCAATAAAGCAGCAATAGGGAGTGAAGGCATTGTTTGTCACGTCTTCAGATTTACTCTAAACAGTGATAATCATTGTCGTTTTTCACTACAGATTTAAGAGATAATTGTAAAAATATAGATAAGGACAATAATAGTTGAAAATATCTAGATATCAACTCGGTAAGGCAAACAAAACAAAACATGAAGCCTGTGAGGCCACTGTGATTCGAATGTTGACGGTTCGATCACCAGTCTCGCTTTTCCGCTGAACTCCAGAATGTTCTAAATGGAGGTCGAGCCCCTTTCATAGCTGCTATAGCCATTGATGAGAATGTCATTCCAGTTCAAAGCGTTTTTGAGACTGCAAGCAGTGAAACGGTGTGATATAAGTGAATTCAAAATTTCAAGGATCAAGTTGAAATGTGTGGGTTAGCAGCCATCATGGAATGTGCAGTTATAATATCTGAAGTACCATTTCATTCAAATAGGAATTCTGAATTGCAACCCATAAACAACTGCATCAATGTGTTTGGCCCTAATACACAACATTTCTTATAAATAGCAGACGGTGTATGTTGGGATAAAACTAGTTTTGAACTCCTGAACTCTTTGAACTGACATTGAACTTTTGAAGTGCCGGAGGAAAGATCAGTAATTGTCCATTCAGGAGGAGTCAATGTCAGGACACCACAGATGTGAGCTCGAGAAAAATGTCAATCATGTTTGGGGATGATGAGATGTTTCAATATGGATCAAACTGATGGACTGGACAATCAACTTCTCTTTCTCTGCAGCGATGCTGCCAAAGCATAAAAAAGTAAAAGCAATTATTGCCCAGTTAGTGTAGTGCTAATTATGCTCTGTACCTGTTGTTGTCTAATGTAGTTCCACCTATAAGGCTCAGTCTTTTCTTCTGCTTGTATCTTTTCCAGCATCTTTCCAGTTCAAAACCTTAAAAATCCATCTAAACTGACCAATAACTGTTATGGTATCAAGGACATGCAAATCAGATCATGCTGCATTGGAGCGTGTCTGATGTGACGCGACAGAGGGAAAGCTTTCACTCCGAGTGTTTTTGTCTCTTCTGTCTTCAGGCTCAGCTCAGAGAGCTTCAGCAGGCCGCCGAAGATCTACAGATCAAATTAGAAGAACACAGGAGGAAGAAGCACGAGGCGGAGCGACTCAAAGAGCAAACACTAAAGGCACTGGAAGCAGGGGACAGCGGTAAGGGTCGCGCCTTTTTCAACCTGCCGTGATTCGGTTTGGGGTTCATTGAAAGCCATTTTGTGCTTTTTGGTAGAATTGCCTCAGTTTGCAGTTATAGCGAGGCCTTTGTTGCAGCTACGGGGCACCTTCCAATTCATTGCAGCTGTGCCTTACACTGAACCAAAGTAAATTGGCCTCAGAACCTCAGGTCAGATGGTCAGGATGACAAATGGTGGAATGCCATAAAGAGCTGGAAGGGTTAAATACAGACGTCGGCGGCGTTGAAATAAATGGAGTGGGAGCGGATTGCTGGGCAGCAGCATATTGCCTCCCCTCGTTCTGCTTTCACGTTCCTCAAACCTTCGGAGAGACGTCGCTTATGACTCACCGGAAAATTCCCTTATCGCTCCAAGCACAAGCTGGCTCGGCATTTAAGTGACGTTCAGGCCTGCGGATGTGAAATGTACAGAAAGTTGTGAGGTTTGGTAGGAAATGGGCTCAATCATTTTCTTTAGCGCTGGAGCCCACAAGGATTTAGAATCATTAAAGTGTGTGCGCGAGGAAGGCAGGCCGGATGAAATTAGCTCAAAGTTTGGGAATTGTAGCAGAATAAATATTTAAACATCATCATTTGAAATAACCCACTCTGGTGACATGGAAGATGCATCGCAAGATCTCTGTATTCTGACATTTTCTAAGGGATTTTTTTTTTTCGACCCTCCTTCAAAATCTCATCAACTCCTTTTTAGGTTCACCTTTTCATAACGACGTGGTTTGTCTGATATTATAATTTATTGTCGGGTTTTTCAAAGGCCTCTGTGATGTGGTGTGATGTTGGACATCGATTGTGTAGTGTCAAAGCAGCCCTCAAGTAAAAGTTTTGATCGCTGTAAAGGTCATTTGACTTCAGTGCCTTCTTGTGAGTGAGCATCCGTCACGCTTCTCGCTGTGCCAGCTGACCTTTGCCAGTCATCACGGCCCCCCCCCCACACACACATACACACACTCCCAAGCCTGTCATTCTTTACTTCCTTTACTGCTCATCTTCAGGGTGTAACAACCATCAATTTTCATTTCCGCCGACACTTTGGCATGCATCGTCCATGTTGGCTGTCCATCTTGGGCTTTATTATGCACTTCTAATGACACTGCGTGCGTGTGGCTGCATACACACCGAAAAGGATGTTTTATTGACTTAAAGGTTGCTTTGCTTGGCCTTTATCTGCCGACTGTATAATCAGCAAGCACTTTACGCCATCCAGATGGGCCCCGCTGTTATTATTTAGGACAGAAAGTTGACACAGTGCAAGTTTTCATTTCACCCCTAAAGTTTGGAATGAGGCAGAGTCAAGACTGATTGCTGTGCCACCCAAAGTCAGGGGGGCAGTGTTGAGATTGGAAGCAAATGCCAGAGAAGGGGTATCAATGCTACACCCTGCTGTCATCATGTTAGTCATTGCTGACTTTTTTCTTTCTTTTTGCCTAAAACATTTTTCCGTTTTTACTGGTATTTTCCAAGCATGTTGTGAGTGGTGTCCTCTTGTGGACTGAATATGAACTGCTCATTCAAGTGCACATGATGCACAAGTAACAATCATCAAGGCAGTATTAATTCAAACTGCATCTTGCGTTTGTTTTTTCTTTTATTAATTAGGTATATTTATGGTTTTGTGCTTGAAGCCATGAATTTACAGTTTTTTCTTTTTTTTTGTTTCCACTGATGTGCTTTGTCTCATAATGGCTATGGACCTGTAAAGATATTTTCTGAATATGCTTTAATCAGTTGTTGCTGCGGGTGTAATTTTTACACTCACTTGTGATACAATGAATTCACAACATGCCGTCAAGTACATGGTCAAAAACCTTCCACGCAGTTGTCATAAGTAACTCCTATAATATTATATTGTCTTCATGGTGAGTGTCAGAAAACCTGCAATTAATGGAACATTTTGGTTGCAGTGTAGCAATCAAAGACCAAACGGAAAAGAAGCTCAGGAGGATAAGCCTCGAATTAACTCGATTACATATAAGAAGAGCACAACAGAGAGATAATCTTATTCCCCCACGTATGTCTCGCCTTTCCCTTCTTCACCTGTCAATGGCCTGTGTCAAAATGGGAATGAAAAGTCGAAAGAACAAGCAGCTGAGCTCGCAAAATAGAACTTAACAGTCTCTCCCTTTACAGCGGCTGTCACTCAGACGTGTCTCCGGGGCTTCATGCACAGCTATTGAGAAGTTTTAAAGGGCCTGGGTTATTTGTACCCTGGAAGAAAATGAGTTTCTTGTGGCACAATGTGTCCCATACAGTAGAGGAAAACAAGAGATGTGGGGGATGGTTTGATATCTGATGTGACAGAGCAGCATGCGTGTATCTAGAAAATATGTGTGTGTGCGCATATATGTACTTTTGTGCATATGCAGTTACGCATTTCCAAACCAACTGTTTTTCACTTCCTTTGTATATTGTGCAATCCAATCGCATAAAACAATCTTTATGATAAGAATACAAGTTCATCACATGACTCCATAGATGTATGTAATATAACCACACTAGCTTCATCTTTTAGCCAAAGACTGGATTGTCTTTTTTTTCACATTTTGAAAAAGACGTTACAAAATCAGGAGTAAATCCTCAATGAATAGCAAAGTCTTTGTTGTTCAAAGCTAATGAGACAGAAAAATGATCACGCGTGTGTCTTTCCTCTTAAAGCCATCCACGATAAGCTCCGGGTTCACACAGAGGTCTTTTCCTCCTTTAATGATGTTTGTTTGCTTGATTTTTAACTCTGCCATATAAAAAGCGCACCTCGTTTTATGTCTGAGTCTCTCGTTTAATGGTACATCCCAATATGCAAAGCCTAGCCGTCTCAGAGTTCACCCACAGTTTGAGAGGATTTCCTCAAGTTCATTGGTAATCCTCTGGTTGACCTGATTTTGCTGTCGGACCGTCCTTTAAATCACCTCCCTTATACTCGTGTGCAGCTATAGTCGGCCAATAGTGTGATATAAATGGGGAGAGATGAATGATGTCACAGTAGTAAGAAAATGTTTCTTTTTATTTGCATCGTACTGCAAAATGGTCATCTCCCATGTGCAATAATGTAACCATTTTTATTGCGTTTCACATTTAAACCATGACTCAAGCAGATATTTTGTGCCATTTTAGATTGATTCATGTTTATCATACAATCCTTTTGTACTTTTATTACCGTGCTTTGTAGCACTTTCAGGTTTCAGTATCTGCACTGTATTTATACATATCGATGCACACATATCTGTCATATGTTTTCTTTCAATTACAGTTTGCATTCAAAACCCATTATTTATGGTTTGCTTGTATCAAGTGCTTCTTAACACAGTTTACAGCCCAAATATATGAGATGTTGCATAATTGTACAGATGTTCCACTTGTCGGTAGATTCATGCATGACTGACATGGTAAGATGTAATCTTTGGATAGGATGTTAATTATGGAATAGACGAATAAGGAATATTTTGAATGTGATGTCTCTTGCAGGTTGTAGTGATAGAAAAAGATCACTCAACAAGCAGTCCTTTAAAGGGCTTATTTTTACTTTTATGCTGCTTTTATGCTTTACAGAGTACTTTGCAGTCCTTTAGTTATTGTTATTTTATGAGTAACAAAGTGAAATCAATGTTTATACTTATGCCACTAAAATGTGCATCTTGCTTGCTCTTGTTGATGATCCATTCGTCTGTACGTCCTTCCCTTCATCTTGTCGTTTAATGTAACTCTGTCGAAGTGCCTGAGCCGATCCCAGCCGACCGTACACTTTTGATAGGTTTCCAGTTCGTCACAGTGGTTGACACCGAGATGAAAACAATCGCACACATACATGTGAACCAACAGGCAATTTTGGATTCATTAACTAAAGTAACAAGGACGTTTTTGGACTGTGAGAAGAAGCTGAAGTTCCTGAGGGGCGCTTCACCCAAGGTCCAAAATCAAACGGTGGGGGTGGATGTTTCTTCTCACTATACAGGGAAAACACACGGAGTCTAATAATATGGATAATAGAAAAAACGTATCAAATAGATACATAAATACACTATTACTCCCAGTCTGGGAATGTTTTTTTGTTGCAACAGCTTGTTGGCACAATAGTACAAATTGTTACAAGTTATTTACAACAGAATGAGAGAATCCCAAATACACAGGGAGTGGGAAAAGGAGTATTTACCGAATGTGTGGCGGCAAATGTATAGCTGCATTATGCAGTGAGTGTGCATGCATCGTTTATGAATGTTGGTGGAAATGTCCAGTATCTGTGAGGCGTGAATGAATTATAAATGTCCAGTTCGACAGTTCACGTTAATATCCATCATCAAAAATCAAAGGTTTTCCATCATCAAAAAAACCTATAAAAGTCGATAATACCAGACAAAAACCTTGGTTTGAGTCTAAAAATGGACCTGGGAAGATGAAGCTTAACCACAGTCCTTATGAGTTGGTGAATTTCCTCCCAGGCCGTCGAGGCACAAGACAAGATTTTCTCTTCTCGTGAGTTATTTTGGGGCTGCAACTTCATTCGGTAGCTTGCTGTTTCAGATTCTCCACTCAGAACTCCCTGCCGCACCTGTTTGTCATGTCAGCTGCGGGTTTTTAACAAATGTCCTAGAAAATCACTTCCAGCCACGCGGGGACCTTGAGAGACGAGTTCTGGGAATCAGGCAATTGGCTCAGTAACCGTGATCACAACCTTGATGAATTTATGAGCCGACTGAAATTAGTCAGTTATTGATTTTCCTGAGCTGCAACGCTCCAGTTGTGCTGCAGTGTTGTCTGAATATGATGCACTGTCTGACTCATTCTGGTTGCCGTTAGCCCACACCATCAAATGCCCCCATTTAGGTTGCAATACCTTATTTGCCGGTTTCAATCTCAGTATTTACACCATCTCCTGCTCTCGGGAAAGCAAAAGTTCTGTTGCAGCACCTGCAGTCTTTTGATTCGTTTCCATTTCATTTTTTCTTCTTCTCCACCACAGAAAACTGTAATTTCCTTCCTGGAAATATTGCTTATAGTGTGTAAAAGGCAGCAAATAGTGAGGTTTTTTTTTTCAGCGTTGGAGTGCCGATCCTACAATAACAAAGGAAGCTTCGTGTGGATAACGTGGTCTGTAGGCTGGGCATAGATCCGCAGTCTCCTGCTGATATGTTCCATTTTTTTCTCTTCTCTTTGTGCCTCTCTTATTTTACGAGTATGTGGTGATATCGCCAGGGCAACATGGGTGGATGACTGATGGTGTCCATTAGTAAACATAGCCCCCTATATGTGCCATCGGCTGAAAGAGCCAATGTCTTAAACCTCCCACCCCTCTTTTTTTTCCCACCCTCTCTCCTCCTTTTATTTTCCCCTCATTCCTCCCTACTCCTGGTTTTTTACCTTTTACCACCACTCCCAGCACTCACTCCACCCCCCCCCACCCCCCTCCTTCGCCTGCCTTCCTCTCCTCCCTTCTCTATCTATCCTCCTTATGGTTGTTTTTCATAGCTACAGCTCTGCAGTGGAGGGAGGGATGAGACCATTTCTCTTCCTCCTTCTTGCACTCATTTTTGCGAGACAGAGCAACCAGAGGACGAGTTGAGAATGTCAAGCATTAGGTTGGGAATAGAGTGCTGCTCAAACAAAAAGAATAGGCTGCTAATATGACAGATGCTGTGTGTATCGCAGGCGAATATTAGCAAAACTTGTGTGTGTGTGTGTGTGTGTGTGTGTGTGTTTTTCCTGCCTTCGTGGTTGAGTGAAGTCAACTTTAGGGTAGTGAGTAATCTGGCTTTTCTGATTTGAGAAGTGCTGTGCAATTTTCTGCTTTATGGAAGTCAAAATAAGAGTTTCTTTATTAATATGGCTTCAGGATTCATTTAAATGATCCTGAAAGGGCATGTTTTTTTTTTTCTCTCCTCTCTTTCACAACCCTGCAGCTCACACTTAACTCAGACGCTTTACTGTACACTGGTTAAAAAAAAATAAAAATGCTAATTTCACAATTAGCTTTTCTGTAATTAGTAAGGAAAGGTAATTGCGGCGGATGTGCAATTAGCATTATGTAAAGTGCTTCTCCCTAGACTTTGGGGCCAATCACGTTGCCCCTTTACGTTTGCCATTCTGCTGATGATATGGGAGATGCTTGGCAGCGAACATAAGAGAACTTCCTATCCCCTCCCACCCCAATGAATGCGATTCACAAAATGAATCAGCTGGGGTCACGTGTTTGCGGGGAAGGGAAAAAAAAAGGGGGGGGTGTGGGTTAGGAAGTTTTTGCGTCTCCTTTTCATCTGCCCGTGAATGTGAATGGAGAAGAGGGAAATCACTGTCATAGCAGCCGTTACAGCACAAAGCCTCCTGATTGCATTCTGGACTCTGACATGCTTTTCCCCCCCCCGTCCCTACAGGGAAACCAAATGTTCTTGCACAGCGTGACTGACTCATTGCCTGATTGCCCTCCAGCTCTCCCTCCCCATAGCTCCCCGTGTTTTAAAATCCAGCTCCAGCTCCGTCCGTTTCGCTCTTCCCGCATCTTTCAATAGATTTTGTGTTTTGTCTAAATGATTTGATGATTAAAGATCAAGTCCTCCAGAGTTTCAAAGTAAATAATAATAAATAAATGCCTCTTTTTGTCATGACTCCTTGCTTTACCTTCCTCTTAAAAAGTTTGCAATAACCCCGTTATTACTTTTCTTTTTAGGTGTCAGACCCCAGAACAATTCAGTTACCAGCATTTTCCAGTTACTGGACAGCAATAAAGATGGCAGGTAAATAACATACTGATTATTTTTGTCTATCCTGGATGTTATTCTGCCCTGTGCTCACTCTTTTTATGGCATATCCCTGATGTGTTGGGTTTATTTTTAGCAATTCAATACAAAAACGGTAAGATATTCTAATGTTGGCAAAGGTCTTGATATAAAAGGAATTCACTGATTCAGTTTCTTGAAGGCCACTGGTGATATTTATATACTGAGTGGTTCTCCCTTAAGGCTTCGACTCTTGACGGTGTGAAAAGGCTTATGTCACATTATTCAGATAGATATAAAGTCCAATATTAAAGAAAGTCTCAAAGCTTATTTGCTTCCAGTTGGTGCTCTTCTTTTCTAATCATGCCATTTAAAAAAATTGTGCCACAGAGATACTGTGAGGAATGAGAAGAGAATTGAGGTTAACGATGCTTTAGGGATACCTTTCTTTCCTGCTTCTGAACATTGTTCTGACCAAGTTTTTCAACTTACTCCGAAAAGTCTGAGTAATTTACTGTACACGGGGTGGAATAAGCTTAATGTAGCTGCAAGACCAGTGGATGTTACGTTTATGTAACCGGCGTTGAGTCATTGAAGCACTTCTTCTAATAACTGATGGTTGTAAAGTCAAAAGAACAAAGCTACATGGATCAATTAAGTGATTTTCTCTTGCCTCATCATATAGCAGCTACTTAACTTTACAGCTGACAGTTCATTAAAGACATTATCACTATTCAAGAATCCTTTTATGGATATTACTCCATTGCTGGCATTTTTAGCTTGATTATCTGAGATTTAACCTCAACAACAGTAGTAGAATAAAATGTAATTTGCACTTAATCTGTATGAACCATTTAATAAGACCAGTTTTGTGTTTGCTGTATGGCATTTACATTTTTTTTTAATTTACCTGATGCAATGTATGCCAGCTGAATAACTAACAACTTACTGCAACAGCTCTGACACATGCATCAATAAAGGTGCAGGATAACAGATTTGTCAGGATCGTTCAGTATGTCAGGAGGCCAGCTCTGCTAGCATAATCGGACTGAATAAGCAAAATAAACAGTTTAGCATTAAACATTCTTTTTGCTGAGCAGCAACTATGGTAAAATGATGATTAACTCCTGTTTGTACGACTAAAAAGCTTGATGAGGTTATTTTTTTATTTGTTTTTGCAGGAGCAGGTATGCTAGGTATTAGAATCTTTGCTGAAGTTCTAAACAACTTATTTTTTGACAACTTCTACAGTACTTGTCATATTAACTGGGTTTCAGCTCATGCTTTCTTTTTTCTATTGTTTCACAATACTACTACTACTACTACTACTAATAATAATAATAATAATAATGAGAATACATTGTATTTGTATAGTGCTTTTCAAGGCACTAAAAGTCACATCACATTACAAAATCAGCAAACATAAAAATAGAGGAACATAACATACAATAAAAAAACACCACCTCAATACACCACCTTATGATGAAAGGTTGTATTGCGAGGCTAGTTTAGTATCGCAATGTGTGTTTACATACTTATGTTAACTCAAATTTCTCAATACTTTATACATTAACTAGAAAACTGTGCATTAGAACACTCGGTGTAAATAAAACATGTTAGTAAGGCTCCAAACTCAAATCTCATGTTCACTCGTAATTCCCCAAGTTCTCAATATGAGTTATGCTAAACCAGGACAGTGCATTAAAAGAAACATAAGAATGCAAGAAATATGGAGAAAATCAATAATAACTTGTATTAAACAACTATTTTAAACAACAATGTTTTTCCGGTTTCATATTGCTTGTGCTATAAAACAAATGGTTACCAGTTCCACCTTAATTTCTGATGCAGTGAAGTCTCAACCAGTCTAAATTGAATGCACATTTCTCATTCCCCGATCCTCCTGCAATCATTTATTCTCCAGCAAGCTGAGAGGAAGAAAAAAAAAAAAATCATTGCCTTATTTGCATTATTCAATCTTCAAACCTCAGCAGGCTCACTTGTTGCTCGCGTCCCCCTAAATTCTCCCGGCTTCCTCCACAGCCACCTAAGCGCGCTACTGCGCCATCATAATCTGTGTTTAACATTGCTCAGCTTTAAAGGGAAGGGCATCCATTTTACTTTGTCGCGCAGATATGTAAATTTGCTGGTGGCTTGCAGAAAAACAGAGACTCTGTCCCCTTCATGCTTTTTGTCTTTAGCGGTCCCTACCCTCACATTTCCCATTTTCCCACAACATGCTTGCCCCCCAAAAAAAAAGAAGGGGAAAAAAAAAAAAATCAATACTGCTCAAGCTAACAGGGCATATTCCCCCGGAAAGGAAGCAGCCTGGGCTGGGCATAGTAAACTGAAAGCGCTATAAAACATATGGCTGCATCGGGGATGAAGTGCTTGTGCAGCGATTTTCCACGGCAGCGCTGTATGCCCACTTATGCATTCCTGCGATTGGATGTGTACCATTATTCAGCCCTTCTGCCCCCCCCCCCCCCCCGCCCCATTCAATTCCCCCCAGCCTCAGCTCTGCCCCCATCCATCCATCCATCCACTATATCTCCTCCGCCCAAAGCCGCGTCTCTCTGTGGGCCGCGCTTAAACAAACACATTACTAAGCTGAAATATCTGCAAGTGCCGCTTATTTCTACCCGGCCATTGTCTCAGTCCGTCAGTCAATGGAATTGGTGAGCTGGCTATCTCGATGCAGGACATGTATTGATGCCCATTTGAATAAAGCCGGTGTGTGGGTGAAGGCTTTGTGTACGTGCGTATGCAACATCACCATTTTTTTTTTTTTACCCCCCACCCCAGTAAAGACTCGACAGCTCCTGTGCCCAAGTGTCAAGCTTGATTTAGCCGGCGTTATGATAAATGGAAAGTCGAAAGTCACCCGTATACCTGATGCTTGCACATTGCCAGGCAATTTGCTGACTTCGACCCGGATTAGCATGCGCACTGCAGAGTCTTTATCTTGTAGAAGAAGAAGAAAAAAAAAAAAAGCTCTTGGCTTTGTCCCTAATGACACTTAGCAAAACGTTACCCCATTCTTAATCCACTTGATTGGAATTGCTAATTATCTTTAATGCAGATTCACAGATAATTGTTCTCCCATTTATACGGCGAGCTAATCTCAGTTTTGTGTCCATTTAGTCGCCAATAATTGCTGCACAAGAAAAATGACAGCATTTTATTTTTCTTCTGTAAGGTTTTGAATCCATTCTGAAACGCATAAAGGAAGAGGTCAGAAGCAAGATGATGCTCATTATCGTGCAAATAGTAACAGGATAATGATTAACTCAAACTATTGTGTATTTCAGCTAATAGTGCAGCATTTTATCACCCAGTAGACTGTAAATGAATATGTAAATACACTGTTGGGTTTTAGTAACATTTTTAGCTAAAAACCGACGTCAGATGCTCTTTGGCTCAATTTGCTGTAGCGGTCAGTCGTTGGAAAGCTGAACTACTTGCAGTTTGTTTTCCTCACGAGGGAATAATTTCTGTTAAATGATAAAGAGATCTGTTTAAATCCCTCGCCAGGCTCGAGGGCATTCGCAACCTTTCTTGAGAAGGCCTCGGAGAGCTCTTTAGATCTTGGCACGAAGATGGCGCACAATTCAATCGCAGACGGAGCCTAAATGTCAGAGGTCTAAACACGACAAGCTCCTCCCGTCACACTCTTAATATACGAATCACCAGCACCTCGAAGTTTTTTGAAGTGTGTGTTTCAATAGGGATAAAGAATCAAATGTATGATAATCCTACATGTTGTTTTGAGGCCGTGCTTCCTTTTTTGCACAGTTTTTATAAGTTCGCTTTATGCGGGGGGGGGGGGGGGGGGGGGGTGGGGTTCTCCCACACGGTGGCCATTAAGGTAGATTCTGGTCCTCCTCAGCATTATTTCATCACAAACCTTCCCCAGCACAACACACAAGTGCAGCCTACTGTGCCAGCAGGCAGGCAGTTGGCAGCCCAGTGCAGGATTAACTGGTACCAGTATGCTGGCCTATAAATAGAGTCGACCAACTGCTTCAGGAAATGAACCATGATGGAGCCTCCCAAAGGCCCACGAACAGGTTGTGCTTTTTATCCCCTCCCCTCTGTCAGGATTTATCTCTGTAAAGTCCGTGTGAGTTCCCTAATATTTATTACTGTCCTCCTCAGAGAAGCCCACTAGGCGCATTGCAATCCACTTGCTAATATAATGCGGTATATGTTCATAAATGGCCTAAATGACTGCTGTGGCCAGAGCCAGTTTTCTTCTCACTCGATAAACGGCGCTGCCGTTCTGCCTCTGTACTGCTTCACAATGGCGAGAGCCATTGTTTTTCTTCAGCACTTACCACGTCCATTGATCCTCTGTAGTGGAACAAGCTATTCGCTTTGTATGTTTGCCTGCATTTCCGCTTTTGATGGACCCGTGGGATTGATCCCGGCAATGCAGTCATTATCGCAGCTCAGTCGTGGTGGTTTAGGAGAAACTTCTACAAGGAAGACACCAGCAGGAAACAGCGGCTGAAGAAACGATCTGAATGTTGTATTATAGCTGATGTGGAGTTATTTTGATTTTACTCTGTGTGACTCTTTTTTTAATGTGTGTGTATTTGTCTCCGAGTGAAATTTGGCTAAAACAACTAAGAATTAAAAAACCAAGGTCAACCCAGGTTTGTGCCAGCTGAGCCCCAAGAGGCATTTATTTGTAGTTTAATATGCAGTCAGTTAGAGCCACAGGCTGGAGTTCCTTAAAATCCCAAAATTGCCTCAAGATTTGGTCAAAAAGTAGAGCTTTTTTTTTTTTTTTTTTTCTCTCTCCTTATCTGCAGTGTTTCTCATGAAAACGAGTGAGGTTGAAATGTGAATTGCTGGTTGGCCTTCAGGTGCTCTGGCACACAAACCCCCGGAATGTGTTGTTGAGGTTACTCTCAGCAGTGAACCACGATGAAATTAACTAATCAAACTAGGAAAGAAAACTGTATTATACTAAGTGAAATGTTTTACCTCCCACAGGTTAACAGTCGATGAAGTCAGGTCTAAAGTGGTGCTCGTCCATGATGAGGAGCGGCTCCTCTCCGAGGATGAAGCACTTGTAAGTTTATTCATAGAAGTTTTGCTGCGCTTCTACAGGCAAGAGTTTCTCCTGGTGATTAAAATTTTTTTTTTCCTTCCCCGTGGTTGTCCATCAACCTACCTAAATAGAACGGCACACATGCCTCGGGCTGTATTTAACCTTTACGCAAACAAATGTGCTGCTTTATCTGAAAGTTTCTCAGTCCTCCACGTCTTGACTTGACTTGACTTGACTTGCACAGTTTCCATTTTAATGACATTGCAGACACTGGAAATTGCAAGCTGGAAGCCCTTTGATATCTTTTTATAGCCTCCCTCTGCTTTGCATCAATTAGCTTCACAGTTGCTTAGAGGAGCTTTCGGTTGTTCAACGTTACCACAAGACTTAAAGAGTCAGAGACTCGATCAGGACTGAATCATCATCAGATGACAATTCGTGACCCTCCTCTTAAGTCTTGGTGCCTCTCCAATGACTTAAAGACTGAATGAAGGTGTGAGATTTAAACTTAAAACTTAAAAAAAATACAAATTAAATGCTTATTTGCGGCTGCCGTTTTCTGTTCGCTGTAGGTCAAAGAGTCCAAATAAAGTGGTGACGTTGCCACACCAGTAGATCGCTGCAGAAGTGTGAGCTCAACACTTTGAGAGGAGCGAAAACACGCTGACATTTTAACACAACACTCTGCAAGAGAAGACTGAGGATTTTATCAGTTATTACACTTTTACTCCTCCATTCACCGCCAAACCTGTTCCTACCTGCCTCCTGTGATATTGATTGCTGTACACACACTTGTATTGATTGGCTCCAATGGAAGTCACATAAATTTGATTAGAAACATGGTGTGAAAATAACTTTTTTATAAAAACTATAAATGAGCGAGTGAATCTCCAGCCTTTAGCATTAGTCGTCGTCAGCACTTCGGCAAACATTTTTTTATAGTGAAATACCTCAATAATCCATGAAGTGCAAGCATAAGCTGAAACAATCCACGGGATGTGGTGGAACTCATCAATCGTGTCTTATAGATGGAGGAGTCTCTCCTTGAAATAAGTTAACAAGCGAGTGAAGCTTACCCAGTCTCTTCGTATTACTTCTTAACAACAAGGTGGCGAGGGGCGTCTCCAGCATTTGATGGAGCAATAACTGTGATGACCACTTGGGCAGACTGGGTGCTTCATCGACGCATCACTGACCCCCCGCGCACTTAATCTGTCTTGTACTGTGAGCAACTTATAGTAAATTTGTATAACAGCAATGAGATTTTTTGAATCCAACTGCGAAAACAAAGGAATCACCAAATCTTGGGCACAGTTCTTGTCCCTACTTAGTTTCCTTTTCAAAAATCTCAAAGCAATTAAACAATTAAAAGTCAATATTTTGCACGTAATGCATTGATTGCTTTGCCGATGGAGACTCTCTTTTTAAGGGTAAACCAGCTTGTTTGTATTTGTTTGTGACGGATTACTGTGTTAATGCACATTTGGTGTCTATTTATGGCATCGGCTTGGTTTACGAATGACTCAAAATCACAAGCTGTCTGTTGCATACGACCACAGACATTCATGTATGCGCGCCATGCTTCTGGATACAACACAATGCCTGCTTGTCTCACAAACAAATGTAAACGGCGCTTTTGACAGCCACACATGCCTCGGTGTGATTTTGGTCTCTTCGGCCGACCGTCTGTCTGTCTGTCTGCATGGGTTCAGCGTTTTTCTCCACTGGTACAAGCAGGTTCCTTCCACATTTATTTGAATTCCGAACAAGACGATCTCAGTTTCCCGAACAGTGATTTTCCCCTCAAGCTGCTGCGTGTGAGAATGCGGCTGTCTGTTTCACTTTAAACTCGTTGAGCCTCCTTCTTACCAGGCGGCAGATATCAAAATCTCTGGCTGTAAACAAAATGGCTCGAGCTCAATTTCTGTTGCCCTCCTCCTCTTTTTCCTTTCCTTTTCCGTAAATGGTGGTTGGGTTTTACACAGACAGGCACACACACACACCCATGTCCGCTGGGTTCTCCCACTGCAGGGTGGTAAAAGTTCAGCTTGTGAGTAGGTCGTCACTTAGCCGAAAATGCTTTTATAGAGACGTTTTGAATTCTTTGCATATTAAGTTTGTATTTACCATTTGAGTAGAGATGCCTTCTTCCGTGTTTGAGGGGGTGACTGTGTATTTTGCACTGGCTTGCTAATTTTAGCTGCTGTAAAACGTCTTAAGTCAAGAACATCTTTGGAGATGGTGGCTTTGGTTATGTAGCAGGAAGCCGCTCCAAAGCTGGAACCAACATGAAAAGACTTCCAGATGGGGGGAAAATCAGCGCTCATTTGTTATTTCTGCTGGCTAACGGGAGACTCGTTCCTAATGAATTCAGCTGCAACTGAAGAGGATGAATCAGTATGAATATGCATGAATATGAAAATGTGTACTTAACTGCACACCACAACAAACGGTGATCAAGCTGGGCAAATTAAACAGGGTGCCATCGACAGTCGTTAACAGGCAATTTACATTAGAACTGACAGGCGGCCTCGTGTTAGCCCCTTAATCAGGGTCCAGGGGCCGTCGTACCATGAAAGAAGATAATTCTGTGCATCGGAAAAGGTGTTTGTCATTTTAACCCTTTATTATTCAGGTGACTATATTTGCTAACTTCTGTGTGTATTACTGTTTTGGTCTTTTCATTTTGGAAAACATTTCTCTTTCTCATTCGGTGCCTTTTATTGACACTGTTATTGCTCACCTGAAAAATGGTAACGCTATTGTTAAATATCAGCACATAATATGTGCACATAAATCTAATGACGAACTAAACCAATGCATGTGCCGAAAATGAACTGGGGAAAGACATAAATATTAACCTACCATGATAGTGATTGTGTCTGCATTTTGGTTTTTAACATTATTGTGTTTTAATTTTCTTTTTATTGGCATACACATTCTTATTCAGTACCTTTTTTTCTTTCTTCTTTTTTTTTTTTTACAATTCAGTTAATCGAAACTCTACCACCTAATAGACACTAGATCACAAACAAAGGTGGACATTATTTTAAGCAGGAATTGATAACAACTAAGCCCATTTGCTAGCTCCTGGTTAAAGCAATATCTACCAAAATAGTTCATCATCTGTTAAAAAAATCTGTTTTCCATCTTTCACGTTGATTAATCTGAGCAATGTTATGCACAAGAGGAAGTAGAGGGAAATCTATCTGTAATTTCCCTCCTCCATTGTGGATGGTAACATCTGGGGCCAAATATAAGTATTTTTAACTTGCAAAAAATGAAACTGAACAACTGGAAGGGATGATAGTGTTCAAAGAATAGACATGTCTAACATAAAGTCTGCTCTCAGGGGCCGAATAGTGTCCCCATTTTAAAATCAAACAAAACTTCCAGAAGTTAAGATTTGTAGGATGTGGGAACACAATAGTAAAGTCTTTTATTGAAATTCAAGCAAAGATTTATCCCATTTTGAGTGATTTTTTTTATTGATTTTTTTTTTAGCTATGAGTGGTGGAATATGTTTGGTTTTTTCACATTACAACAGATTTGATCGTTTATATTTTCACGGATGTTAAAAAAGGTAAAAGTAATAAAACTGTTGAAAAGATCTTGGTGTTGAAATGTTTACCTTACTAAAGGTTAAAAATTAATTTCCTGGTGACTTTATCACTGCAGTCACGCTGCTGTTACAGACGGCGTGAATTTGTATAAATCTTTTCAAGTGTTTGACTAAAAACTAAAGTCATTGAAACAGGAGGATAACATTCGGTGGACATGCTGTATTGTGTATGTAAACTGAAGGGAAAAGAGAGCATCCCTTCTCCTCATCAGTGCTCAGATGTTACAGCTGAACATTGAAGACCTTGATAAGTTCCTTCCTGTCAAACTCAGGAATGGGGCCATATAGATTTTTTTTTTTTTTTTTTTGCACACTTATTCAATTTATGTCATTTTCACATCTTTTATTAGTTTCCCTGCTTCTTTTTCCTTTCTCTTAAGAAGCTTTGGCCTCCACAGAAAATTCAGTTTCCACTTCAGCGGGCCAGATAATTCAAGAACAGAGAGGATTTTCAGGAGAACAATTTGATGATCAAAGGAGCCACTGTACTCGGGAGGGAAAAGGGATATTCTGAAGTGGCTCTCCTTCAGTATTCCATCATTATGTTATAGCCCTCCATCCCTGTGGAAACCCCTGTTAATGTACCTCTCCTCGCATTTAAAAGGTACGGTAGGTATCGAAGAAGGATGTCTTGTCAAAATTTAAATAAAGAAATAAACAAATAGCGGCCGTTGCGTGGAGTCGACACGTCGACACCTGAAAAGATTCAGTGTCGGTGCGCAAATATAAACTGTTGCACGAAATTAGCTCTGTGCAACCTTTCCAAAAAAAAGTGAGGAGCAGCCTTTCTTTGAGCATTAACCGTAGGACAATACATTCTCAGGAGCACCCATGTGTGACCAAGCCCGGACTGCAGCAGTGTGCTTGTGAACAGAGCTACAGGAAATTGCCTTCTCTCGAGCAATAGACATTTGTGCAGAGGTGAATTTCACTTATCCATCTACTACCCACTCGCCTCCCTTTAAAGCCCCGTACTCAGTCTACCATAAAAGGAGAAAGCCAAAACAATATAACATTTTTCTTTCTTCTTTGGAACAAGAGAAACTAAAGAAATCCCATGATTAAAAAAAAAAAGGAAAGGAAAAAGGGGAAAAATATCAACCTTTGCTATTCATGTGCCTCTGATTGATGATAAGAAATCAAAAAATTGTGTGAGTTTCACTTTTTAAAAACAAGCCACTTTTATTACAGATTCAAAGGTTGTGATCTCTGTATAACTGCCTGCAAGAGGATATGGAAATATTGCTTGTTACACTTTAATAATAGTGACCATACCCTAAGGAATCCCTATATACAGTCAAAGAGCTTAACATTAGCTGGTAACAAGGCCGAGATGACAACAGTGTAGTAGGGAAGAAGTGGTGCGTGGACAAACAGGAACAGAACCTTAAAGATCATTATAATGAACCCAGTAAGTCCCGTATGGTGAACCACGAGTTGACTGTACGCTACATTTTTCCAGGCATGAGAGAACAGGGGAAAAAAAACAAGATTGATTCTTTTTCAGATGAGTTAGATGTCTATTATGGTTGTACACTTTTGCAACAAATACAAATTTTATAGTTCACATTGGTTTTTGTGTTGCCGGCACAGTCACATTGTCTATTTAAATTGGATAATCAATATGAGTGGTTTCATTTGCTGATATCTTTGGATATCAGCAAATGAAAATAATGTCATTTTAATGTTCTAATTGTTTGAGAAATGTGCTTTGATAGATAAAAACGCTATTACTTTTTTCTTGTTTAGTACACTTCAAACAATATAACACTCATTGTACATGATGGCAAGTTTCCAGTTCTCTTTTGCTTGTTTTCTCTATTTTACATTAAGTTCATTATTATTACATTTGTGTTTGAAACTGCTGTCTGAAACATCATTGACGAAACTATTATTTAAAATACCATAGGTAAGAATTTGACAGCGATAAGATGGATTAGCTGGATTAGATTTGCGAACGAAAACTCCATAGTTGTAAAAATAATCTATCCTCTCCCTAAGTGCTTAGTCTAAAAACTTCACATTTATTATTCATCTAATGACTGAAATGTAATGAAATTTCATGAACTGTGTCTATAACTGTTAGCACAGTCCTGTTTATCAAATTGCTATCCAACCCCGTTGTGCCGATTCTGACATTTCTCTGTCGTCGTGGCAGCTTGACAGCTTCCCTCTGTGCACCAACAGCACCTGCAAAAGCGAGCCGGCCTGACTTGCACTTTACCTTCTCGTCTTGGCAACGGCACTCGGCACTCTTGATGTTCACAACAGCTTGTACACGCAAAAACACACACCGGGCGTCTCGCGCCGCCCTCCCACCCCAAGTCACTGCAGACCAAGGTCGGCCTCTTCACACCATCTGTTTGAGCTGGTTGACATTTGGCCCCGGCCAACACTGATATCTCACTTCAGAGGGGGCCCATCATGTCGGCATTCTGCTTTGTATTGTGTTGTCAAGAGGATGAATTTCTCTTAGATTTCATTTCGAGGGGACACATCCATTCATCTCTACCGAGTGAATATGGAATACGTTTGTAAAGTGAGAGACACACGTTCAGTTCACAGGCTTTGAAAGTGTAACTACTTGTGTCCTGTCATACAAAGCTGCCTGTCAACGGGTCTTTACATCCAGAGTCTTCTTGCATCTGTATGATAAATAGGAAATGCATACAGACACATTGAGGAGAGCAAGGATGATGGCGCGTCCTGCTGGGTGGAGTCTCCGCAGCCTCCAGAAGGGGGCAGCAGGTCTCTAAGTTGAGTATGAGCTAATGGAAAATGGAAAGTCACATTCACAGGTCATTTAATCTCTTTGTTTTGTCATGGGCTGGGCCTCTGGTGCTGTTTTTTTTCCCTCCCTCGGAAAGAGAGCGCTCCTCTTGTTCAGAAATTCTCATCTGCCTCCAAGAATTTTCTCTTTCATACATTTGAACGGCGGTTTCATAAGCTTGCAGTGATTCTTCGATTAAATGTGTGTGTTCTGAGGAGATTTTTGAGTCTAGAAGGGACTAAAGGAGCATTTTTCTTCTTTACTCTGTCTATTTAACTTGCAAAACTACCTTGTTTTTTTACAGCAATGTATGCTCTTGCGTCACTAAGAATGACCTAGAAGTTTAATATCTGCAGACCTAAGCTGTACTTTGGATTCCAGTGACTGACTGTAGAAATGTAGGCCATGATTTTGCTTTACAGTGCATGCTCAAGCTTACCAATCCACACTGTGTTTGCTGGGGGATGATACAGTAGTTAAGGTAAAGCATACACGGCTTGCGCTGGGAGCTCGGCAACTTAGATGGTGGAACCAGGACTGAGCTCATCCTAGTAAACACTGGCAATCACAGGCAGATTTAGTGTTTTCGCTTCCTGTATTCCGACAAGATTATAGTCTTGTGTTAAAAGCCTGCTGGGTATATGAAGCTATAGCTCGGCGGGTGGAAAATGGGGCTGGTGTGCCCCTTCCTCCCCTCCCCTCAGTACCGTTCATCACCTCCCATCACACGCGTCACGTTTCTGCTTCCCAGCTGGAGTGCTTTCAAGTTATATAATGCGAAATGACAGGCTGAAACCAGAGGTGGAGTGATGTGTGGTTTGTAGAGCTGAGGTAGAGAAAAGTTGCCCACTAAAACAACGCTGTAATGTGTCATGTTCTTTCGAGATAGGAGGACAGCGAGGGGGCTTTTGGAGCAGGGAGGGGAAAGGATTTGGAAGAGATGGCTTTTTTTTTTTTTTTTTTTTGTGGGTCGTTTCAGCTTGCACACCTGACACGTCTCAATCTTTTGCCTTGCCCTCTTCCTCTGCACTTCTAATCTTCCCCTCACTCGTCTTTTGTTATGTAACCGCCAAGATTGGATGCGCTCAAGGTCGCGCAGGTGGTACAGGTAATGGAACCAGTGGGAGGTCAAAGGCGCGCGAGAGAAGCAGCAACGTGAAGAGGCATCATTTTGCGCCGCTCCAACAAGTCTTGACAGATGTGTCTTATACGTATCAAGAGATGTTATTATCCGTACACCTATGTCCATCTGTTTATCCTCCAGATTTGTTTCAGCCTCCTATTTGGAGCAAGTTTTTGCCACCAAATGAGGAAAAAAACAAAAACAAACAATGAACCACAAAACGAACGTGGCATCTACACAAAAACATTAAAAACCAGAGTGTGTTTTTGTAACACTTTGACTCCGTCGTTGAAAAATCTGTCTTACAAGCTACACTGACAAAACAGCCTTAAAGCAAGCTCAAGGCAATCATTTGTATTCTTATCAGCCTTAACCCCTTGACAAATACTATTGATGTTGCAACTGTGTAACTGCAGCTCCTGAGAACGGGGCGAGCGCGGCGTGATGAGCAACGTCCTCGGAGAATAGACATCTGTTCCCTCGGGGGCGCGCTTTCCCAGGTGAACGCATTGATCAGTGATCTTTTAACTTGTCGCCCAAGCATAAAGGCGCCTTAGTATCCCTGTAACTTTTAAGAAACATTTTAAACTGTATTTTTTTTTTTTTTCAGTTCCGTTGAATTCAGCTTATTTAGCATCCACGGTTCTTTCTGTAATATAGCTGGGTTGGATGTTATGGGGTCGATAAACTGCAGATAGATCTTATTTAGAGGGACTTTTTTCAGTAACAAGCCAGTTTAAAAAAAGTTTTTATTCCAAAAATCCCATTGAGACGCAACTGGGAATCCTCTGGCAAAGAGCGAAAGAAAAGGAGCCATTAAAACAGCTGAAAACAGACTACAGGCATGAAGAGTAGCTGGAAGGCTGGAGACCCGGCGCTACGCAACATGTCATTTAAATCTGTAAAGCAAGGTGAATAAAAACACGCAGATTTAAATAATGAGGGCCGGGCGCTTCAATCAACACACCAGGTGAACACGAGGATGTGGCGGCCAAGGCGCATGAGGGGGAATCTGTAGACAAAATTAAACTGGAAACGAGCACGGAGCCTGAAAAGAAGAAGCAAGGGATCTAATATAACCTGATGAAGCCTGGTATCACAACGTCATTATTAATATAAAGATGGTGTGTATTGTGAAAATGTACTTTGCAAGATGCGAGAAACGTGCTAAGAAATGGCTTTGAGAGGCTGGAACGTGTTAAGATTTCACGCCTTTGAAACCTTTTTCCATGGACACAGCAGATAATAGCTACTACTGCAGGTCGGTGAAACATGTGATGAGACTCTTTTCTCTCCAAGGCTTTTGTTTGGTTTGTTGGTTCCCACAGCACAAACTTGTGGATGAATGATTGGCGCTCAATCGCAGTCAGTGGTCAGATTAACTAACAACAGCGTTTAGAGGTTCGCAATCTTTTTTCTGACCCCTAATATTTTTTTTATTATTATCTTTCAAGGCTTTGGATGACTGAATTACAAAAATATTACAATTAAGCCAAACACTGGTGGACACATCCAACATACAGACAGATTCTTAAATCAGTCCCAGATCACTCAGACTAGACTTTCAACCTCTTATTATTGTGGAATAAATGTCAGCTTTGCAATAAAAGTAATTTAATGTACATGTTTCAAGGGTTAATCTATTGTATTGTCATTATTTCATTTGATAAAATATAACCTGTATCACTTCAAGTAGAATTTTACATTAATTCAAGTACTTATTGTTCAAACTTTGGTTGCTGTGCCTGCTGGACTTCAGGATTCAGGCTGCAGAGCGTCTGGCAGTGCGACTTTGGCAAACTGTTCTGCAGCAGCCAAGGCAAATCTTAATAAACTTAACTTTCACATAAATCATTTTAAACAATTGTCTCCGAGCACCAAATTCGATAAAGCTTAAAAGCTGCGTATTGAACGTAACAAATTATGCACATTTATAGGAAATCCACATCCGTATAAACTAATCAGAAGTAACAGAAGTTTAATCCAGCAAGATCTGTTCATTTTTCTAAACTCGCCCCTCTTCTTATTTGAAGTTTTGATTACATTTAGTTTGGATCCATTAACTTGTTTAACAGAATTTCCGAATGCATTGTAGTTCCTCTTCAAACTCCGAGTCACTTACCAGGCTCATGTTAATGTCCTGTTGTCCCTCAGATCACAAATCTTATGATAAAACATAAAGTGCATTGGTGCACAAGTCAGTGTTTTTTTTTTTTTTCTTAAGCATCAAGTCACATCAAATATCCCCTGACCCTTGACAGACCACCGGCTCCTGGAAGAACATCCTCCTCAACAACCTCATATCCTTTGTGGGGAAATTGTTGATGTGTTTTGTGTTTCCATGGTGACCCTGCTGCACAGCACATGAGACCATAATGAAAGCTCTCAAAGGCCGCGGGGGCACCAGAACAGTGCGCGTCCTCCAACGTTTCAGCTATTGTGGCACTTGGAGGAGTTACACAACCTGACGTTCACCCTGAGAATGCTGCTTTTCCCCATCATCTCGGGGCTTTTGAGACCGGCAAAGATTGGGCTTGCTAGCAAAGGGATGACACACGGAATGACAAAACTCCTGTGTCTGTCTGTCAGGCTTGGTCTTTATCCGACTGACATTTGCTGGCTCAGGCTCATCCAGGCTCTGGAGAAGCCAGGGATAAGAGTCAGACACAGATGGCTTTTTCCTTTGCAATTCTGTCTCGCACAAGATTCAGAAAGGCAGGGGGGAAAAAAAAATTGTTTCCAAATCTTCATCCTGTTTTTACAGACTCTCAGAAATATAATTGCCTCTACAGAAGTATGAGAAACCAAGCAGTGTGGATGCGCTGCACATTTCTTTTTATTTTTTTGTACAATATGTTGCCTTGCAGTGTTTTATATTCTCATCCGTGCTGACCTAACCTATCGGTGATTAAGTCTTGATCGGCCTGTTCCAGCAGCAGAGACGTTTTTTGTCCTCTGAGTAAGTCAAAAGAACAATGTGAGACTGCCTTGTGCCATTTAAAACTGATGAGCCAAAGCCGGCATGAAGGAGGAGAGGGGAGGTGTAGGTGTTAAATTGATTGGCGAGAGAAAAAAGCATCTGCTTTGCAATAGCTTAACAGTTGCCTCAGAAGCACGCCTGCTATTGTTTCCAAACAAGAATACCCACTTCTGTGTGCCGAGGAGTGTCGCCTTCATGAGAAATGTGTGAGAGGGATAGAAATTGTTGCATAAGAAACATTTAGAGGTTTTTTTTTTTTTGCAGCTTTTCAGGACCTTGATCTATTTTCTTTTTCAGATCTGTCTCAACTCCCAGTTTTGTTCTCCAGGCAGTTCAGCGTTAATATGTGGGCAGAGAACAAAAGACAAGGGGATATGGGGTTGGAGTCTGCAGCTGATCCAATGACAGCGAGGCTAGAGGGTCCCAGGTGTAGCCACGACTCAAGTAGCACTCCAAGATAGGATGGGGAGGGGGGGTAGGGGGTGGGATGGGGTTGTGATTGAGGGGGGCAAGGAGCGAAACAGAAGTACAGGGGCATCGTGGGAGCTTGTGTCCTGTGTGACAACCTGCCTGTTGTGTGCATATTCCCTGACAGCATGCGAAGCAAAGAGACAGGACACCTGACCCCAGCGACCTTCACCAAAGTAAAGACAGGACTCACATTTCTGGTGCTGAACAGTAGTGGCACGAGTGTGCTCCTTTCTTTTCTCTTTCAGCAAAGTTGTGCTGACAGACCGCGAGACATCAGTGGGAAGTAAAGTGAATCCGCATTTCAATCTGAGGGTCACAAAGTGCGACTCTTAAGTTCGAACTAACTTTAAACTAGCAAAATCGCTCAAAGTGTTTAGTCGTGGTTGAGCAAATGAAAAAAAAAAAAAGAGGAATTAATCACACTCGCGCGCATCTTTGAGAAAATTAGCGTTTTTAAAATTTTGGTATTGCAATTTGAAAGCCTTCATCGAGCTTTGCTTGTCTCACAAGAGGTTGAAGGATCCATAACTCAGAAAGTGAGCAAAACCTCAGCCACGCGAGCGTTAGACTCGGTCACCTGTGAATCGGATTTAGCTTACAACAAACAATCATGTTTATTAGTTGACTTCCTATTGCAGTGATGAGATGGCAAGCAGTTTGGGGTTGCAGATCAACCAGATTGATTATGGGATACCTCTAAGCAGCACTGGAGCTGAGGCCAGCAGTAATCTGCACTCGGGGATAAATGTCAGCACACAATATAGACGTGTCACCTTTTTCATCTGATAAAATGCTCAAGTTAAGTCAAATATAAATGCATAAATCTTGCCAATGTATCTCTAAACATGGCTATAATGGTGTGGGATTTACAGTGGGCGATATTACACAAACGCATTCCTGTACGACTTCTTGTTTACTAAAGTCGGTTGTTTTTAAAGCTCGGCTGAAATGTGCGCTGCATATAAATGCACCTTTTATTTCTGTTCTCCCGATGAAAACAAAGCTAAATGGCAGCATACTCCCGTAGCATTCCACACACAGCCCATCACTATTCTTTTAAGTCCAACTAGCTAATTAATGAAACTGTCAATCTCGGCGTGCGCGCGACAGTGAGCGACGAGCAGAATTCCATAATTGGAAAAAATTTCTCTCTTTTTCTCCTGAGAATTAAGTGTAGATAATAACTAATTCAGCCCTGTCTCCTAGAAATACTAATAATACCTTTTCCAAGTGACAATGTGGTGAGAAAAAGTAACCGCTGCCTGAATTATGTTCCCTGGCAACAACTTCTTTCACAGTAGGACATTTACATATATATGTGTTAAGCGATGGGAGGAGGTTGTGGTGGCTTTCAAAAAGCAGAGCAAAAGGAAGGTTTGACTCTCATGGTTAGGTTTAGCCAACAAGGACACACCGGTATGCTAAAAGACATTAACGTTGGTTGAATATTAATTCAAGCTATTGGCTTGCACATAGAACAAGTGTGGAGTATTATCCAATCTGTATTCGCATTTAAACTATCTTTCAAAATTGTCATTAATAATTGAATATCAAGATGAGTTTAACTTTTCTGTAGATATCACTGTCACATTAAATAAATAACTAAATAAAAAAAAACCAACAATAATTCATCCGGATCTTTGACTGAATTCGACATATAATCCATGTGAACATGTTAACAAGAATCATATCTCGCGTCTTAATAAGAACATGGCACAGCATTGCTGGCTAACTCGATATTACGCTGGTTTGTTGCTGTGACTTGGCAATATCTTGTCCCAAGAGTGTCAAGAAATTAGTAGTCCTAAGTCAACAATGTTCTTTATTGTGCTCTTTAACTGTAGTGGGAATTTTCCACTTTATTTGAAAACCTGCTCCCCAAGCAGCCAGATAAATATCTGGTTGTAAGTCCTATAATTATTTTGTACATCAATATATATTGCTGAAAACCTTTTTATATTTCTGTTCTTATTTCAGTCTTGTGTAGCTTTATAATTTTTCCTTAACTTTAGAACATCACATTATATGCGTGACGCTTAAAACTTTTCAAATCAGGCTCTCCGCCAATATATATATTCAGTTTTTCCTTGTGCCCATTGTACATTCTTTTTTTTTTTTTTTTTTTTTTTTTTTACATTTAACAAAGGGTTAAACAAAGAACCAGCCCAGACTCATGTTCTCATGCTTGTATAATCTCAGTCTCCGGTGTTTTTGCCATAGAGTGCATTTCTGCATGTACCGGAGGTGGCTATGTTCCTGTGCACTTAAGTCAGGAACAGTATTGTTGTCACTCTGACTCCCTTCTTCTCTGCTGCTTTCTTATTTCCCCCCTACACTCTCCCCTCAGTCCCTCTACAGAGTGACATTTATTAATTAAATATGGTGTACTGCCGCAGGATGTGCTTCCCTTTCCACTATCTCCAGACACTAATAATTACATTGGCATTTAGCTCCGTGATAAGCCGACCCTATGGCCTTTATGAAATGTTCCCCGGGCCCAGATACAGAGGAAAATATAGACTGATGTGATGCTATATATCGATCCATCTGCCTGTCTTCTTGCTTTTTATCTTAAGTAAAGCGGCTGCGTTCATTAGCGATATTAAAAAAAAACAACAAAAACAAGTAACAACACCTGATGTTCCTCTCATTTTTACATCATTAAAGCTTCAGATCCAGCTTTACTTAAAATGTGCCTACTGTTGATTCTGGACACAGGTGATCTGAGAACAAGTGAATAAATGCCATCACCTAGAGGGACCACGGTGATTTATGGAACATACTTTCCTGTAGCCTTTAAGTTTGAACATTTATTTTCTTAAGAGTCTGTGTTGAATACTAATGGTGCGTTCACGAGAACTTTGGAAGTTCTAACCTGAGGGTCAGAGGAAAGTATGTAAACTTTTGCTGCTTTCCAGTTTTCTAATACTATGGGATTCTGTTCTGATTTTGAATTGCGGAAGTAATTAAAGACTTGCCTCATTTTGGATGAAGGGCAACTCGGGTCAGCCTCGATAAAACCGCGGTTTCTTGTAATGATGTCTGTGTGCATGCTTCTTTTTTTTTTTTCTCAGCACATGGATGTTTTTCTCCCATTTCAATGATTTCTAAGTTTAGGTCTGTGACACTGTTGCCTGTGTGTCTGCAGCCGAGCTGTTCTTTTGACTAAAATGTAAAAATGTGGCGTAATGTTGGTTCTCAGAAACCGATAGCACGGGAAGAACTTTTCATTACTATTTTCTTGACTTCAACTGAAAGCTCAAATGTCATTATTTTCCTAGGAAATGACATTATTTTACAATTGGAATTTCAATCCTCAAGTCAACAAGAAAGCAGCAATTTCACTGGGAAAATGGAACATATCTGAAGCAAATTTGACATCTCGTTACCTGAAGGCACTTGTGCATCCACACTAGAAAATGGTATTCCTTAATGATTTATTAATTTTTTTTTTACTATTGCAGCAAGATAGTTGGACTTTAATACCTGTGAATTCATAGTTTGCTCGCTAAAAAAAGCTGATTATCCAATTCTATATAACTTAAGTCCACACATGATATAGTCCTCGCATACATAATTGTATCTTTTTTTAATGTGTGCAATCCACATATTGACCCGCTCATTCCACAAATTATCTCAACAATGTCAACATGATGCCAATTTTAATGATAGCGTCTGGTGCAAAAGAAAGTGAAATATCCCCAAAACTGTTGCGTTGTATATGTTTTTATAAACTCACTCTGACAGCATGGCTTTGAGGCTAATGCGAGCTTGCTTGCAATAGTCTGTGTTGAGTTGTGTCCTCTAAAGACATTTGTTTAAAAAATGTGATCACAATTTACTACGTTTGGTGGGCCACATTGGATCCTCTTGGGGGGCCGGTTTTGGCCCACGGGCCTTATGTTTGGCACTCCTGGAGTGAATGAGTAATGGAAAAAAAACTCTATTTCCTTCTCAGTATTTCTATATAAAGGTTACGGCTCAGCAGATCCAAGTTATGTTGGGTTAAAAAAAAAAAAAATCATTAGGGTATTAAGTTTGATTATCCTTTGCATAATTGCCTTGCCTCAGGTGGGCTAATCAGCCTGGTACATTGCACGATTATTATATGGCTTATCATCTTCAGCTGTATCAATTGATGCTTAAGTCACAATTACTGTAAACATGCATTTAGTTTGTAAAAGCTCCCTTGCTCTAGATACATCTTTAATAAGTTGTTGATTTTTCTTTCTCTTGTCATTCACTCTTTTGTCCCTTGTCTTTCTTGAGGAGAGAGAATCATACAGTAACATTTCTCTATTCATATTTGTGGCACATTTTGCCTTACCCCCCCTCGTAACTCTGGCTATTTCTCAGAAGGTGATGCAATAACTTTCTCTACAGCCTCGATTTGAAATCTCCTCTACTGGGGTAGAATAATACCGTAATTTCACAGAGCGGCGCCAGGCAATCACTCAAGGTTTGCCTGAATAATCTCTGATCACCAAATTAAACTTGAGCTTCCAGCCTGGCTTGTTCCATTATGGTCATAGCTGAAAATACCAGCCTGAGCTTGGAATTGGACCAGGGGACTCTGGGGGGGGAATGTATGTACCGTTACCCTTCAGTATCAGCTGAGATGACCAGTGTTCTTGATACCTTGGGAAATCTACCTCTGACTTCTATTATGTTGGTCGATGTTTCTGTCCTCCTCTGTCAAAGGGCCTGAAAGGAGATCCGTAGCGGGTACTTTTCTATCTGAACAACATGCCGTACCTCTGTGTTTGCCACTGCTTACTCCGATAAAAGCCAGAGGATAAGAGGCCAAATTAAGTGACGGAGACACTCCGATGAAGTGAACCGGCATCGGCGGCTGCAGCCATATCACATGCGCGACTGCATGTGTGGTACATCCAGTATGCACACACATGCCTGATGTGCTAATATTGTGTGGGAGTCGTAATATTTTCAGTTGTGTGGGCTCATGGTAATAGATGTCTCATCTTTTTGTTTGTGCTGTTTCCACATATTTGCAAGGTGATACATTTCATAACTCTGACTAGAAACCCAATATTCTCTTGCCAGGTAGATATAAGTGGTATTTGTAGAACCGTGCCTCTGGGACTCGCTGGATCGATCAAATAACATAGCACAGTATGTAACCATGTTATTTGATATTTTCTGTCTTGAAAGGTTATATCTTTGCATACTGTTTAAACAGCCCTTGGGTTACTTTGACTACATAAAGTGTGGCGCTCGGAACGGTTGGTGAATTTTCACATAACGAGGTGAATATGTGGGAAACAAATTACAGTTCAGAAATAGTTTGCCAGGTAAACATAGCAGGTCTGCCAGATGACAAATTTCATGACATGACTTCTGTGGGGGAGAATAAAAAGGAAAGTCTTTCAAGAAGGCTTTTTGTTTATTTCATTGTGCTCTGTTTCTCAGTAATGTGGCTATCGTGGCTTATCATGCTAATTTTGTAACCTTCACCTGTAGAGAGTTGATGAAACGATGAGTCACACAGCAACAGCAATGCATTTCTGTTTGAGCTGTAAGCACAACGCTGTCTGCAAGTTTCTATAAAAATCATTGTTCACACAAATTATTGTCATTTTCATATCTTAGATTACTTCATCTAACAGTGCTAATGCTAAATGCATCACAAGTGTTCAATCAGGTTGGGTTCTTGTTGAGCATATATATAAAATATACTTGAAAATGTGTAATACTGGTTCTTCTACTTAAAGGTATACTTACCGTTGTTACCTAATGGGCTTGTAAGGCACAACATATACATGTGTTCTAACTATCAAGCCATGTTTAATTTATTGTAAAGATCTGTACGTGTCAAAGTTATTAAAGGGTTTACGTAATGATGTTGCTGTCTATTCATGTTAAAGTGTAGCTTCTCAAATGTCAAGTATCTTTAATCAGCCATGATTGAACCACCAATATTTTTATGGGCAGTTTTCTTAGATGGTTATACTTTGATTCAGCAGCGTTTCTGTGAGCTAACTCTGCTACTGTAATTATATTGTAAGCATATGCATGGAAACTAACTGTGACTGTGGGAACCTACTGCTGATGATGGTGCCAGATGTTGGTGTGATGGGAGGAATTAATGCTCTGAAGACAGATGGTTGATTCATCCTCATAAGAGGGATATTTTTTTTTTTTTATTTATCGTCCTTTTAAAAAAAAAAAAAAAAAAAAAAAAAAAGAGATGAAAGTTGGCTTGACTATCCAATGTCATTTTCCACTCCTTCATCTCATTTTTAATGGGGAATTTTTTTTAGTTTTAGTTTTAGTTTTTCAGGTTTTGGTGATGAAAGTGCTGTCACCTTGGAAACGTGGGAAAGCGGTCCGACTGTCTCAGTGGTGGAACGCGAAACTTTTTGAAAATGCTGCTGCTGCACATACGCACCTCGGTTTGTCATAAATATTTCTTCTGTGCACGCGAGAGTTGAGTGTCATGACTCCCAGTCCATATTCTTCTGGGACTTGGTAGTTTTAGACGTGAGAGTCTCGGGTAATAGCAATCCAACTTTCTCTTCTGTTCATAGGAATGTCTGTGTCCTCACCGTTAATGTTCATAGCATATTGTTCTCTGTAATAGTGCAACCAACAGTGCCTGCTTGTGGCCTGGTATGCTAACTACATGGTTCAAAACATTGCCGTGTAAACGCAAAACCTTTCTGAAGCGAAAATGCAGAAACGATGCGTTTTCACTCGGGGCTTCAGACTGAAGTAGTAAAAGGAGGAACATCAGCTACTTTTTTAGTACTGTATGTTGACATCCGTTTATTTGTCATCACTTGTTTTCTGGACCGAATAAAAATACATTCTTTAAAGGCTTTTTTTTAACGGATTAACTTAAAAATTTGGTGGTGTAGTGAATGTCACTCTTTCCTCATAGTGAGAATACATTTGGGTTAATCCCGGAACGTGTTTATTTTTTTCCCTTCATGTGTGAGAGTTTGCATGTTCTTCTTGTCCTTGCCTGGTTGGCCTGCATAATAAATCAAAAAATTACCAATATTGTGATCTAGAGATGGGCAATAAACATATGGCTGTCATTAGATAAGGTTGTAATATTATAAAATGCTCATCTCATCAGGGAGCCACAGGCTCAGTTACCATATTGTTACCTCATTTAGTGATAGTCACTGACCTAAATGACATTTATTATAATTACATCTTATTACTCTAAACCAGCAGTGCATAGCTCTCTCCATGATTAGGCATATTTATCAAAACAGTGTGGCACTCTGCTATAAGCGCCTCTGAAGTGATTATAAAAGGGTAAATAATTAGTTTTAAACATTGAAACTCTGGTGAAGTAGCTCAAGTCAGCATTAAACCTGATCTGAATGGTTAGTAAGAATTCTGACTTTTATCTGGCCATTGTAGGTTGAATTAGCGTCAAGTCATTTCGCTTGGATGCGAAGGATGGTGAGGTGTATGCAAAAGTCCTGTGATGTAGCTTTAAGAAACTGTGTGTGTGTGTGTGTGTGTGTGTGTGTGTGTGTGTGTGTGTGTGTGTGTGTGTGTGTGTGTGTGTGTGTGTGTGTGTGTGTGTGTGTGTGTGTGTGTGTGTGTGTGTGTGTGTGTGTGTGTGTGTGTGTGTGTGTGTGCATCATCAGTGTCAAAAAGTAGACAGAGTCCTCCAAAACAAGCTGTGAACTTCAACCTCGACAAAACTCACACGCAGCTCATTTACTTTTCCGCAAACACTTTGCAGTTTTGCTTTGAAAAGGCTGCCTGAGCACAAAAGAACTTTGTGCCATTCACGTCGGCGGTGATTCACAGCACCTGCCTTCCGGTCCCCGTGTCCAGATCCACAGTTGTGTTTATTAGCTTAGCTTAATTGTGCATGGTATCTAAAGGTCAGCGCCTGCTGTGATACATCGCTGCCAAAATGGCTTCCAGGGGACACTGTTTCAGATGAATAAACACTGAAAGCTGAACCAACTTCCACCCCTCTGTCACCATCCTTTACCTCCCAACGTGCAGCAGCATCACACTCGGCTTTTTCGGGCCTTGCACAAGGTCCTGTGACTGATGGGCATCCACCGGTACGCACCGCCTCACTGACTTCCATTTCAGCTGGCGAAAAGGCAGCAGATTAATTCGCTTGTCAATTTTTTCCGCTTTCATTTTAAAAGATTTTTTTCTGCAGGAGCCTATGTTTATTGAGATAGGAGGAGTGATGCGTTTTGTCCCAGAGTGAATTAAAACATGCAGCATATATCTGTTTAACCACAGCCTTCCTCATGATGAATGGTATTTGACTTCTATAGGCAGTAAACTTCTTCCATTTGCCTGTAAAAGCTGATTTAATGAGGGGGTGACTTGAATAGATAAGCAGATATGGCAGCGGAGATTATTGGGAGGTGAGCTGAATGGGGGATGGATGATGTGCAGTTTATTATCAGTTATGTAATGCACTTTCTATAAGCCCATACCTGTGGGGCCGGCAGGCACTCTGCACGAGATGTAAGATTACAAGCTTGTGTGCCTCCTAAGATATGTGTCAGGATGTATACATGCTTTTGAGGAGATGTGCACATTTGTGGTACTCTCTATGTATTAGGTCGTATTAAGAATTTACAATAAAAGGAAAAGTCGCATATGGCGAGTGCCTGTGAAGAAAAGAAGGCGGCTATTTTTGAGTACATATTTGATTAATTTTCTAGATGTACACATTCAATGTCTTTGTCTTCTGTTTCACAGTTAAACCAATTCATGGTTTGAGTTGATTCCGCCACTCTTCGATGAAAGGTTTGCTTTAATGACCCTCCTCTTACCCCCAGGGTTTGTTGGGCGAAGGCCATCAAATGGATCTCACCAAGTTTCGACACACACTCTGGGACATCCTGACGAGAGGAGACAGCGTCAAGGTGAGCTACATCATTCTTTATTCCACCGCCCACCAGGTTTTCTTGTTTTTCTTTGTTCCATTTATATGTTGTCTAGTCTTCCTTTCCATCTGCTATTCAATGTTTGATTGATTATTTCTACTTTAACATGAGCCATAGCTACACCATCAGCTATAGTTTGAAGACTGATTATGTCTTTATCATTCTACCTGTTAGCGGGTGGGATATCGAAGTAGAAGTGAACATTTTATCCTAAAAGCCCAAGAATCTGAGTTTAATCATCATCAAATGGGGATCCTTCGATGATTGGGTCAGAACAGTCCAAAATGGCAGCTCTCGTCGGATGCTCAACATCTGCGATGTGCAGTATTTATCAAAAGTGGTCCAGAATAAAACAAAAAAACAAAAAACTGTGCGCTAGTTACAGTGTCTTGGCGCACTGAGGCTGTTTCATGTCGTCTGATCCAACAGAAGAAACATTGTTGCTGCAGACGTTATTGATGGTTCTGATTAAAAAGTGTCTTTTTTTTTTTGTCAATGGAGAACACTCTATACCTATAAAACCCTTTTTACAGGATGTTTCAAGCGAAAATGCATAATTTAGTTTTTTGTTATTGTGTTTACATGAAATGTTTTGAAATAGCTGTCTGTACTCTGCAACAACAGAAATGCTAAAAATAAAATGTAGTTTTTATGTTGAGTCACGAGTGGGGGCTATTGTTTAGTTGTTTACTATTCCTCTGCTGCCTATTCAAGTAACTCGGTGTGCCACCTTGTGGTGTGAACATGTATGCGAGACTGAACTGACTGAGGTGTTGGATAATCAGCTGACTTTGGTCGCTGCATGAGCAGAAAATCCAAAAATGTCTTTGAGATGATATCAGTACTTATGTCTGTCACTCAGTGAATTTCTGTCTTTCTGTGGCATTATATCGTTAGATTGTAATGTTATCTTCGAATTTCACATTTTAACATCATGGAGTAAATCACTGACATTTGCAACATTTAATAGCTCAAAACCCTTTAATTAATTGAATTGCTTTTCTCAAAAATATTTTCACTGTAAGATTGAATAAACCTTCCCATCTGTGCCACATTCCTTTCATTTCATACAATAAACCGGGGGGTGTCAAACAAAGTATGAAAATATAGACATTTTCATCATGTATAGTCTGCGCCACAACAACGAAAAAGTTTAAAGTTTAAATATAAGGTGACTATGGTACTATTTTACTGGTCCGGTCCTCTCATGATGAAATTGGGCAGCATGTGGCTTCTGAACAAAACTTTAGTTGACACCCCTGCATTTAACGTGTCTATACAAAATACTGAACAAAAGCTGCAGAGGATTCCATACTAGTAATTGGTATCTCCACTAACTCCGTGTGCTATCCTCCAGGAACAATGTCGAGACAAGAGAAAACCGAGATAAGCTGAAAATGAAGAAAAACTGTGTTCCTTTAACTGGAGTGTGCAAAGGCTTGATTACTTCACAGTTGTAAATGTCGCCGTCACCACACAAATTACTTCATGATACTTTAGCTGTTTTCGTCTTTTCGCCAGTCCGTGTTCGCTCGGGTCGCTAAATTGCTGGCGTATTTCTCCGAGCGCCCGCTTTATGAACTGCACGTTTTCATCTGACAGCCACGGCCTAAAAGAAAATGTCCGCGCCCGTCCATCTCCTGAACTGAGGATGTGGAGAGCACCCGATACCATCCTTTCATTTCCGCTCCTCCAGATAAAAAGATGAGAGCGGGGGGGGAGGACGAAAGTGAGGCCTATCGCTGGGCAGCAGTGATTGAGTCCCTTCACTAAGCCACAGCGAGAATCTGCTCGAATAACCCACTCTGCCGATAAGAAGCTAGTCATTTCCATAGACAAAAAACATTGGGGTTCAGATTAGATTTCACCATCCGCCTGGCTTATCTCGGTGTTGCTCCATCATAGAATGTGAATTATAAGGCAAAGTCCTGTCTCCCTCCGCGTCTTTTCACGAAAACACCAATGAAATACATATGAACTCCAAATGGAGCGCTTTCATCTGCACCGTCATTGTCGGCAGTCATAGCACTGGTCTGATATTTGATGTCCATCAGAATTGCCAAGACTGACTTTTAAATTACCATCCCGCGGAAGCAGTTGTACTGCAGATAGATTCTGCTGCTCACTCAATAAACAACCCCATAAAAAATCTGACAAAGCATCCGTCTCTCTATATTTTCTTAGTTCAGTTCGGCGTGAGCCTTGCTTGTGATTGATATGTTGGATGAAACAGAGATCAGTTTTGCGTTGTAGAAGTACCAGGCAATCTAAATTGCTTGGAAATATTTGCACAACGTGTGATTGCCCTTGAAGACTTGCGGTAAGGCAGCTTTGAGCCTTTATTTTCCTTCAGTCCTTATTTGGATCGTCCATTAGCTCTCACAAAAGTGGGCGCTTGTCTTTTCTCCGTCCAAAAAACACACTGCAGTTTGAAATCCCACAATATTGGAATAACAAGAAAAGGCTTAACACGCCAGAAATAAAATAAAATAAAAGGGACAGGAGTGAAATAGAAGAAACAAAACAAAACAAAGGTGTTTTGCCTTTGAAATGCATTGAATTTTCTTTTTATTTAACTTCATCTTGGTTTTCAGGCGTTGGTCAACACAAGTGTCCCATAATTACCCTTGAGGGTTTGCAGGTGTTAATTTTCACTGAACCTCGAGAGATTACAAGTGACAAGTGTTTCTTTTAACTGAACAAAGGGCTGAGAAGATAGAGTTTTAGTCCTGTTGTGGTTATTATGTTATTTATTTATGGACATGGCGCAAATAAGTACTGAAAGCATTGAGTACATCCTTCAAACTGTCATTGTACCGATACAGAATTGTCATGCTCCCTCCTGAGTTTGTGAGTGACCACAAATATTTTTTTTCCGCATTTTACCCAAGAATTTGTCAAGATGCATTATGAATGTGTCATGGACACAGAAAGAAACATTCCCATTACTGTATTAGCCACATGTTGCTGTTTTCTTCTGTCATTATACCCATGCAAGCTTTGCTGGTCTCTTAGGTTTTTAAGTTGATACATTCATCATAATATACAAATAAAATTAGAGACAAGCTTGTTGAAGCTTTGCATTTCACCAGTATGACATGTCAAAAGGTTGTGAACTGAGCTTTTGATTTTCCATACCTTTTGGTTTCTCGCTCTGTAGTGTCTAATCAAATATCTTTGTCAGATCTTGAAGGCATACATTCTGCTCAATTATATGCAGCACCATTGATTCTTTTCTATTCCTCAATCAGAAGTCCTGATCAGTGCGTGAGAGAATGTGCTACGATGAGGCTGGTGACAGAGGTGACCTTTTCATGCAGACACAAAGGGACTGGGTGTAATTGTGTTACGCTGGAGCCTTGCGCAGTGGCTGTAGCAGCTTAATGGCGTGTTTTCATTCCACACTCCACACCGTGTTTTCGTCCTCCACATAATGCATATCCTGGCAACCATAGCCGTCACGAATACAGTGGCCATGACAGCGATTTCCGTGTCGAAAGCAAACGTGGCTAATGAATCACCGAATCACTTATGCCACCCAATTAGGAGCTAATTATTCTGTCCTTTTTCCCCCCTAATTTTATTATGAGTTGAACCTGCCCTTCCTTGCCTCGTCAGACGGGTTGCCAGATTGCTGCTGCTGCTGGCCTTAGTTACTGGACACATGTGATCATATACGTGTTTATGCGTCTCACCCAAACCTCACACGTCAACTTTTCTCTGCTTTGAACTTTCCCATGAGCCACATTTCTGCGTTTTGTTTTCACGTCGGGAGAAAGTGCTGAAAGATTGTCGCATGCTTTGTCAAAGGTTGGTGATATTTGCAAATAGATTTCTTTGGTTACAATGGCAGTAAATACCCAGTTGTTGAGTTTAAATGTTAAAGTGCAACCCCGGTTGAAAGCCTTGAATGCGCGGTCTGTAATTTACCCCACAATAACAGCAACTAACTAAGTGTTTTGACACTAAGCTACATTCCCATTGAAAATCGACAATGAAACTAGAGAAGCGTTTTCGCAAAATTGGGAATCGGCAGTAGCCAAAAAGCGTGCTTCAGAGTGCAGCAGAATTAGAGGGGTATTTTTGGGAATGGGGGCTCTGGTGGTGGAGCCTGATGCGCTCTAAGGGGTACATTTGTGTGAACATTTAATGAATGCTGGTTTCCCTGTCGCACCCTCTTGTAAAAAGGCCGAAGCAAACCCGACATCAAGAGCATTCGGGGGACTCTTCATTTATCTATCGCAGCACATTTTTTCTCCTCCCCCTCTCCCTTTTTAGGCAACGACAACTTTAGTGAATATTTCATGGGGTATATTGCCTCACTTTCAGTGTGCCGCGCAGGCAGAGTGGCACGCGATGACGACTGACAGGCCCACACGCCGACGCCGTCTGCTTGGAGACAGCCTTTCTTTTTGGTCTGTCCTCCTGACACTCCTACTCCTTTTCCCCTCCCGTTTTCCTTCTGTCACAGACAACAGCTCCTCCGGCCCGAGAGTCTGGCTGCTGATCAATCCGCTGCTTCTTTAAATTTTAGTACGACTGCAGAACTTCTGCTGATCCATCTGATACTGTTAGTTAAAATGCCAACATATGGGTGCAAATCTGCTTTTTCACAGACTGCAGCATTTATAGCACTAAATGATGTGATTACCCACTTTAAAGAGCATACAGAAACTTTACTTCTTGCCGTTTTGCCAACTTTGATGTTTACATAAATTGAAAAACTTTTCAAAGAAAGTTTTTTACTCTCAATAATAATACAAGATTATTGAGGAAAAGTCTTGTGAATGTTTGTGTGTATGGTTATTGTAGACTGGCGAGCTGTCCAGAGTGTCCCTAAATCAGCTGCCTGCAACATTAATTTAGATGAAAAGGTTTCAGAAGGTGGATAAATTGTCTCCTTGAAAAGATTTGCCTTTTTTTAACTTGACCTCAGGCACCCCTTTCACTCATGCACAACACCGGTGTGGGAATTGAAACCATACATTTTGCAATAATGCGAGCAAATAATCACTTGTGTTGATCCTTTCAGTGCTGCTCAAACTCTTGTGCCAACCTCTCAGCGTGAAATCTCTCAAGAGCAAGCTTCAATGGATGCCTTTACTGTCAGTGGAGGACACACTTCATTTCCCTCCCCAACATTCAATTTCATGGATAGATGAGAAAATGCTGCTTTTCCATGCCATTTACGTAGATTTGACAACCCTACAGTATGCTCACTTTGTAGCCGCCTCTCTCGCTCTCTTTCTCTTTCTCTCTCTCTTTCTCTCTCTCTCTCTCTCTCTCTCTGTCTCCTATTTAATAAACATGGCGCTTGCTTGACTTAGAGTAGGTTTCCGCCTTGCGTTGCTCAGTGTGACAAGCAGCTGAGTGGTGTCAGAGTTGCAAGGGGTGGCTCTCTTGCTCTGTTGTGACAACGTTCGTTTGATGTTGAAGTGGTCGTCCTTTGCCTGCCATGCTCTCCTCTTCCGCTCCTCTACTTTCTTGCTCCTGCTCGGTCTGGATCCCACCGCTGTGGCACGTCGTCTGAAGCCAACTGGCATGACCTGAAAGTGTTACGGCGTCACGCAAGCTGCCATTTTTCTCACAGCTGATAGCCACCCAAATAGGCGCGCGCGCACACACACACACGTGGCGGAGTGCCGCTTTTTTTATCTAAATGAAGACACCTTAATTGGCTCCATCTCTTGTCTGAACTGGGGTCCCAGAATGTAGCAAAGGGTGCCATTGATGTATGAAAAAATAATTGTGCTTGTGTGTGTTCTTTTCCCTTTTTGTAGAATGCGTGTGTTTTCATCAAACAAACTGAAATATGAATATACCATATGTCCATGAAAAATACTGCTTACCATTTTCAAAGTCAAGTACTGTTAAAACAAGCTGCTGCTGCTGCTGCTGCTGCTGCTGCTGCTGCTGCTGCTGCTCTCTCTAACACAGAGATTCTCTCAGAAACCAACAAATGCATCGTTTTGACCCTATTATGCCATTTAAAGTCTAAACCTGGTTTTCCAGAAGACGTGACTCACGCAGTAAAAAGGTTTGAAATGTGCCACTGGAGTTGCAATTGTAATCTCTCTCTGTATCAAACATAATTTCAGCTCATCCCGAGAAATAAAACATGATAACATGTATTATCAGACAGGGACATCTTCTCCTAGTGGAGGATTTTGTTAGGAAGTGCCATTAAAATTAATCAAAAGATTGACTCGTTAAAACCACCATGACTCACTCAGTCACTCTTCTCGTTGCCAGCTTCAGATTCAGAAGAGGAAAGTGCCAGCAGCCACGTATGGGATCGGAAAAAAGAAAACCACTCAGGGCTTCTTTGTCCTCTGTTTGAACAGTGTTGCGGGGGGTGCTGGGGAGGGGGAGGAGATGGAGGAGGAAACCAGGGGAAAAAGGATTGGGGGGGGGGGTAAAGAAGTTTTCGCACAGCTGCCCAGCCTGAGGCCCTAAATATGTGAAGCTTTCCTCGTCACCGCGTCACCAGCCATCCGTTCTCGCCTGTCATTATTTTACCTCTCGCAGAGGACACACGCCGTCTCCCAGGCGCACATATGCACACTTTACACCACCGCACACTGTCTCTGCTGTCTTGATCTACTCTTAAAATGCTGCCAGCATCACATCCTCAGACATGGCCAAGTTAAACAAATCCAATGGGAAAGCACTCTACAGTTTATCATCACTGTTTTTCTCCACACTTATTGTTTCTAATCTAAATGGAAAATTGGCTTCACTTATTTGGCTTTTTTTTTTTTTTTTTAATTGTTTAAAACACTTTACACTGTTTGTCACAATGTTTTGAAAGTTTATTAGTTGAATTTTGTTTGCATTCACCAGCTTTTAAGATAGAATGTAGAAACAACACACATATCAGAAACAGTGTTCACAAGCATTCACCATGTTTACATCTTAACAGTAGCTCACCCATATTTTTGTTAAAAGAATGTGAGAACACCTCAGGAATCCGGACGGAAAAGTTCCCCTTCAGATGATTGAAGTGGTTTCACTTTTCTTTTGTTCAAAACATTGATTAAAAGAGTGTTTCCCCAAACTGACTGTTCTTAGAAGTGAAGCAAGGCTCTCTGAATTGTTGTATTTTGTACCAACTTCTGCACTGAATCCATTTGGTTTACCTTTATTTATTTATTCCAACATTTCAACAATAGCATATTTTTTGGTTTGTGCTTTGCTTTAACATCCAGCCTGCTTTCAGTTTGGCTTTCAGTGTTTTGAAGGTTTATTAGACCCCATATATGCGACAGCGTTTCGAGGCAAAACGCACCGTTTTAGAATGATCACTTCACAACAGCGTTGCGTCTACATTGCAACAGCAAGTGTTTTGGCGATTTTGTTTCCTTCTTGAAATTCTTTGTCATTCTTGATAATAGTTGTAGGGACTTGCTTTGGAAGGCATCAGACAGCATCCTCTCTTTACCTTGAAGGTATGAAGCCTTGGGTCAGCTGAATGCTGAACTCCTCAGACAGTCTGTGCAGGGTCCGTATCGACCCTCCACTCTGCACTCCTGCGCAAAAGTGAAACTCAGCAGAGGCTTCCCAGAAATGTCGCAGTCGAGTTCAGTTTGCATTAGCAACAGTGTCACGAGGCAGGGCTCAGCAAACACTGCTGCTGCCACATTTACCATTAAACTCGATCCCTCTGCAGAGACAGGAGTTGTGCCATAAACCCTGCAGTCTCCACATAAAGCCTGAATTTGACTCGGGTACAGCTAAAGCTCGTCTATTGAGTTTCTCTAACGGCTTTCCTTAAATTAACGCAGAGCTGTTGGGGTTTTATACACTGCGTGCTGCGGCTTCACAGTCAGTGCAGTCTGTTGAATTGGGCTTTGTGGCGGTAAAATATAATTTGACGATCCATCCATCACCGCGCTTCCCTTCTTCTTAGCTAGACATCACTGACCGGCTATAACAGAACCCCCATAAGCCTCTAGCAGTTAAAACCAGTCACTGGTACATTTTATTCACAATATCTACCCACTGCAATACAGGAGCAGGAATATTAAGCAGTAAACAAATGCGGCAAGATGGGTTTACCACACAGATATACACGGAGGCAATGAACACACACGCACTGTGCGCTCAAACAGACAAAAACCATGTGACACGTTAAATATGAAGAAAAATCCTGTAAAAGTGACACCATCTCCAACGGAGCATGCAGCTGTGGGAATTCAACATAACACCATCCGAGAAGGAGGCAGTGTCTCTCCTACTTGGCTGTCATGAATATAGGTCTGCCAAACTCGACAACAACACAAAAAGCACTGGAAGTATTACATAAGGTAGGATTCTCTCAGATTTGAACCTTAAGTCAGCGGTGCACAGGCGGCTGTTTAAATTGCATCAGTTCCTCTGATGTAAATGTGTATAGCCTTCAACTCCCTTAGAGCTTTTAGTCATTTATTTTGATTAGGGCTGTATTTATAAGATAAGTCTCTTAAGTAAGTCGCCTGGGAAGATGGGCTGGCGTGAATGGTAGTGGGGGAACAAAATGAAGTCTGTTTGATGATTATAAATTCAGCAATATCTGCTTGTCAATTAATTAGTCACTTCCTGGGTACGTGTGCCCCCCCCCTTTTCATTTACCGGGCCTGGCTCTCGGTGGACAAATACCCGCGGTGCTCCCATTGTATGTCTAAGCGGTAACACGCGTCTCCGGCAGCCGGGGAATGTCGAATAAAGATCCTTCAAAGGCAGACAGTTTTCAAGAGTGAGCCTCTGTTTTCTTGTGCCGGCTGATTTCTGAGAGCGGCGTATTTGGCTGCTTGAAGGCTTTACTCTGCCAGTGTCTCGTTCTCAGACACAAACAAGAACTGGAGGATGATGTGCACATGAAAAGATAGGTAGACGGAGAAGACTTCGCTTGAAGTGATGCCTCCATTATTTCTGCCTCTCCCGAGTGTCACAATGCATGCAGGAGGCGTGTTTTGTGGAGGCCATCGTGGCCGGGGGTGCATTGACTAGTGTCACATTGACTTCAGCTATTTGTAACACTCCTGTAATGTAGTCGACCAAAATTGGACACTATTACATAGCTGGTGCAGAACAACAATCGAGGATACTCGGATCTATTGCTGGGTGTTTCCTTACCTTCCATTATGCCTTTCCTCCCCTAAACAGGAATGCATGAATCTTATCCTACAATATATATCATGTATGAACAATCTTTCATTCATTTATCTTTTATACCAGTTTGATCCTTTCATCTGTTCGCAGCTGATGCGGGGTTCACCGGAGGAGGTCACACAGGGTAAACCCTGAGACAAACCTCGACACACAATCACACCTAAAGCCAATTCACAAAAACAGGTCAACCTTAAATGAATGAAATCAGGTTAAAACATGTTTAAATGAGCGATACGCTGGAACCTATGCAAACCCTTTCCCTTGTATGTCTACGCACGACATTTTTGTTCACCAGAAACCACATTTGTTTTTATCGTTAACCTTGTTGAGATGCTAAATTCTTTAGGCTTCACCTAGTGTTAAAACTCAGAAGTCCATTACGGTTAAGTGCAAGTTCCACGTATGGGACATTTTTCATTATATTTTTACATGATGCTGTGGGTCAGTGACGCATAAACCTTTTATTTTTTGCTGTTTAAGTGAGTTTTAGCCCTTTTAAAAAAAAATCATATTACTGCCTTTTATTCAGGGTGAGCATTATAAGGTGCTGTTGGAAATGTAACTTTCATCACCTGCAACAAAAGACGGCAGGCAAATGATGCGGATTTCAACAGTTGAACGATCCAACTATCTAATTAAGTGTCACATTTTGTCGGCTTGAGTCCCTTTGAAAAATTGTCTGCTGTGCACACAGCTTTGTGAAGGCTTCACGATGCCACTACAGAGGTGCTGAAGAGCCATATGTGGCACCACGGGTTCACAGACGAAACAGTTTGCTAGTTTTCCAAACTTAAGTAAGTTTCTATTGGTAATTAAATACAAGACAGGAGCGATATTCATAACTTACATTATTGTAGGTAGAGGTGACCTTATCACCACATATCTAATGGATTGATAAGAAACAACTATTTATATTTGCAGCAGGGGCTATTTCCTTATTTGTATGATTGTAATATGTGTTTTAATTGCAACGTTGTCATACTAATATGTTTTTTGGGGAAGTTATCTGACCTCAAACAACAGTTATACAGCAGAAGTAGGTATGGTTTTAAACACTGCCACCTAGAAATAATGTTTTCATTCAACTGAATAACAACAGCAAACACATTTTGAGCAACTTCCAGGAGATGTTTTCAATGAATCTATAAAGAATATGTTGAATAATGCATTTGGAGAGTGGCACATACAGTCTGTTGATAGCGATGGATTTGGTACCACCTCTTGGGAAGTCTGGAAACAGTTGATTTAGATTTATTTTTTCTGCTTCCTTGAGTTGATTGAATTTATTTCTGCTTTTATATTGATGTTCGTGGTAGACCCACTCAAGTCTAAACTCTTGTAATTGGTTTGGTATTGGTGGGTGAAGAGGTAGAGGTGTGAGATTTTAAAACATGAATATGTTGAACACTGCTGCTGGTACTGTTTCTAACAAATAAACCAGGGATCTGCAAACTTTTTAACCAAAAGAGCCATTTTTGTGAGTTTCCACCAAGTTCAAGTTTAACAGGAGACTCAATACATGCTTAAACATTAAAATGAAGCTTATCCGCATCTTATAAAGTTCCATATGTAGTTTTTAAAGACATTCAAAAGCTGTATCTTATGTTGCATTCATGAAGTTTCGATTGCAATTCAGGATGGTAAACCTTTCATTACGTTTGACCTGTTTTCGTACCTGAGTTTAGCGGTTTCATGCATCTTTTTCAGCATTTCTTTGCAGCCATTTTTTACATTTAAGTTGTTTTAACAGTTTTAAAGCCTTTTTATAATTTAGTTTGGGTCCCAATTCCTCATAAAGGGATGCATTGCTATTGTAGTTGTCTTTTCAAAGCAGGCAAAAACACTCTCGCCTGAGCTCACCAACACTGCATGCCAATAATTTGTTCTTCTTTAAAACGCTTGTCAAACTCTGTAAACTCGGTATTCTTTTAAGGGTTGTGGTGTTGAGTTGTTGTTGTTTTGTTTTTTTTAACTTCTTTTTGGCGTGACAATTCTCACATTTGTGCTCAGTCCAATCTGTCAAAAATAATCCCGAACCGCAAATACTGCATGAGATGTCACCGCGATCTTCAGCAAGGTTTTTTTGTTCTCCTCAGAGGTGGTGAGTCACATTGCATTTGGCGACGCCTCTCACTCGCACAGTTGAGTTTACAGTCTGGTTTCCAGTGACAGCATGCAGCATGCGACAAGTCATCAAATCAGACCCATGCTTCCTTTGTCCCATATGTGGGAATCTTGTCATATTTAGTCTTCCTCAGCTACAGAAAGAATGTGTGTTTCTGCACAATGTTTTATTGTTCTCTTTAACACAGAATGCCTACGAGCATCAACAGTGGAATATAGCACAACTGAAATAACACATTTTTCTATCCTCAGGTAGAATCCCGGCACCAGATAAACATCAATATTTTGATATTTGCTCTATCAGTATTTTACAGCCGCAGCTTAACAGTCAAGAATGTTTACTCTAGCAGGGATTTGGTGATTATCTCCCCCCTAAAACCTTCCTGAAGGTGAGCATCCAGACTGAGCTGAATCCCTTTAAATGAACGTGGCGTCTCCACGAGAAAATTAAAGACCCAAAATTGTTTTGGCTTCGCCTGCTTTTCCCCTGTGACCTAAAACAGAACAGTAGCATCCAGGCATGTTGTCTTTCATCATTAAACTGTCTTTCAGAGGCTCCTGGGAGCCTCCGAGAACACAGAAAGGAACCTCGTGTTTCCAAACATCAAGTGTCGTCAGTGTCTGCTGGGAGATGCATATTAGAGTCATGGGCTTGAGCTTGAAATGATCTTTCAAAATCGCTTTTTGTGTAGTGCGCATATACACAGGTAGGCCTTTGCTGCCTCTTTATACATTAATGCAGGTGATACCCAAGGTCTTCCAAGTGTATAGATCTTTGACCGAGTTTCTTCCTCCCTCTCTGCTTCCATTATGTGCTCATAGATCAAAGATGCACTGAGTGCAGCAGGCAGTCTTGTGGGTGAAGATCCGCACTTAAAGGCAGCTGACAGCGGTAAGTTATTAAACCCGGCCGCCCTTCTTTTCCGCATGCCCTCATCTTGTGGCCAACTCCATGTAAAACTCCCCTCTTTTCTTGATCCCGCTGCTGTGCCAACAACATCTACTCGCTCCAAGTTTGATTATTACACTGCACACACAAGTGAGTTCAATTCTGGAGTTAAATGAGGGTTTTTATTGTGTCGCAACTTTGTTTATACCCTGCACACCGGAGTGGATAGGCTCGTGAGCTTTTTCCGCCCGATGCCAGAGCCATACGAGTTTACCAGGGTATCCACAATGGATCGGCTACAGTGTGCGTAATTGCACTGTGTTTAGAGAATTTGTGCTGCTTCCCTGAAATTAAAGTGCGAGGATGAAACACAAAATGTCTGTTCTTGGCAAAAAATAGCTCACCTAGGAGAGGATAATCAAGTAGCACAGACGGGCTGCCAACACCATCCTCTTACCTTTTTAGGACAACAGGACTGCTTACAAATAATTAGTTATTGCAGTAAAACTACTTCAGTTTGCCTTTGTCCTTGCTCTATTTGAAAGTGAGATAATACTGTGAAGGCAAAGTAACACACTAAGCTTTTGAAACGCTCTCTGTGATGGACGCTTGCCTGAAAGGCGAAGAATGTACATATTTTTTTGACTGTGAGGGGTTGGTGGAGTGATTAGCAGTCCCTGCTATTTTTACTCTTGTGGAGTCAAAAATACATAAAGTGTATCAGGACGGTTTTAACTAACTAATTACTTACTTAATTATCAGAAGTACCAGTAGTTGGATAGATAAATAAGTCAGTTATCTTTGGTTGCCAACAACTCAAACTGTGTTAATTTATGCGTTTATTTTCTCCGAGCTATTTCAGTACTTGGCAGTGTTTTTGACCACGAGTAGTTTTCCAGAGTGCAACAGGGACGATATATTAACCCTGATTACGTCAACGAAATGGTGGTTTTGAATTGTTGCGGAACATGTAAATTGGGGGGAAAAAAAGGTTCCTCAGTCTAGAGGAACACTTAAGCAATGAAATCCATCTGTGGATTTCTTGGGTTTTGAACTTGCACCGTGTATTTTAGTTGACCCATATTCCACTCATACAGTCAGTAGAGTTGTTGAGGTGTTTTTCTGCATTTTGTCACCCATCCTAGACACTCGAGCAAGTTTGAAAACTTGGAAACTTTATTTAATTCAGCGTCTCGTCTACTACTTCCTCTTATTTTGCCCATCAGGAGTGGTTTCCAACATCAGGGTCCAGAACAGTCCTGGCCGGGGCAAGAGATCTCAAGGAGCGGTCTCAAGGGTTTGGTTTTGCTCTTGAGGGTCTCCTTTTGTTTTGTTTTTTAAGTGGGTTGTCTACTGGCATTGGACTTCACTGTAAAGGTTTGAAACATGACTTGGTGAGGGGTTTGCAACCTTCCTTTACAACTGAGAAGAAATAAGGGAGGCGCTAACCACTATCTCAAATAGTTCTACAAACTAAAGCACTGGATAGTTGGACATTTCAGTTTGAATGGTTTATAGGTCCCATGTTATACAGTTTTTTTTTTCAACAATTTCATACAGGGGTTGTAGGTCTAGCAACATTGTATTCAAAGTGTCTTGCCCCAAATCCAGCATTGGTTTTGAATTTCTGCCAGTCTAAAAGTCCCTCGAGTTTCTGTGTGTGTACAATGAGCTGTGTCTGTCCACTGCTACTCCACGCTGCTCTTGGGGAGAAGATCAGTGTTGACACATTGAGCGGATGTCCGCCCTATTGGGCTTCTTGGAGAGTCGTTTGTGTTACCTTTTAGATTTGCTTAGTTCGTGCAGTTGTGTCAAGATATATTTGTAACATGCACGACCAAACAGTTACTTCCAAGTAGCGAACGCTATCACCTGCCAACTATTATGTTTTTTCATATTATACTGAATTTATTCAGTGTATCGGGGATCTTTGTGATTTTTTTGTCTTCCTGTTGGGGGGGTCAAAGTGCATATCTACTTCCAAAGTGGGTGGCTATCTCCCCGCATGATGTCATGAAGAGAAAGTCTCTCATTCGCCAGTATAAGCACACATTTGCTAAATAGTGGAGCAAGCAAGTGAGGGCTATGACATACTTTCTTCCCATTTGCGACCTCATACACAGTATATGAGGTCACACACGGTTATAAAACCATTATAAAGTGAAATGTGCATAGTCTGGGACATTTGAAAAGAAATACATGTAAAAACCTAACTTTTCTCAGGTTAAGACATTGTATACCGTGATGGTAGTAGTTTAGCATAGTTTAGTAAGATTTAGCTTTTTGCTACATGGTACATATAAGTGGACCTTAGGCGCAGTGACTTTTTGTAGATGCAGCCAAAGATTATATACTGCATATCATTTCTGAGATGCCTGATAAAGCCGGGAACCTTTTTTTAAGACATGCATTTTAAGATGCAATTCTACAGGCAGAAGCCTTAACAGGAAATTCAGTCACAAATTTAGCTATCCAAAACATTTTATTGCTTCGATAGAAGTATTATAGTGTACCCAGAAGCTTGGCAATTGTCTGAAAATAACAAACAGATTATCTGCGCATGAGAGAGCTTTGTTTACCATACCTCATTCACCTATTCCTTTGGCCATAGTTTCAGACAAATCGGAGTGAGAACGCACTTAATGCAGATTTCGAGGCCGGTGCAGAAGGCTGTTTTTACCGCGTCTCATGTTTTGTTGTGATGCAGCTGGTTTATTCCCCCCTCCCTCTTCTCGCCACCAGCATATTATCCCGCTCCAGCTGCCACGAGGAGACAGGCCCAGGTATTTATGGCCAGCATAAAAAAAAAAGTGTGTGCATTCCCTGTCACCTACAACCTAAGATTTACAGCATTTGACAAACACAGTAAATAAATAAAAAAAAAAAAAGCAGCGTTCAATTTGTATAGGAGTTTAGAGCCTGTCTGTTGTGCATGCTCCCGAAGGATTCTGCTGTTGGTACATGTGTGTGCGCATGTGTCTCACTGTCTACGTACGCCTCCCGCTGTGTGAGAATGTGTCGATCTGTCTGCCTGCCTGCGCGTGTGTGTGTCTGTGCGCCCGTGTGTGTCTTTGTGCGTGCGCGCGTGTGTGAGCGTGCGCACCGAATCCGCCTGCTCTGAAACACCAGCAACAGATAACAGATGGTCCCCCTGCATTAGAAGTGTTTTATTTCCCTGCGGAAGCCAGATATGTCAAAAATAAGCATGTGCAACATTAGTCATTTGGAATATTCATGCCCCTGCCGTCCGATGGTTTCCTTTTCGCAGCCAAAATACCACCAGCCCAATTCTCCTAAGGAAGTGAGGGGGAATCAAGGCGGGGAGGGGGGGGGGGGTTTGCTGAGGAGTAGAAAAAGCAGTCATCAGCTGAACTGATGGGGGAAAAGGGCTGAGGCCTACATGCGGTTTTAATGGAGGATTTTTTTTCTTCTTCTTGTGGTTGCTTCTTTAGCATGCCAAGGCTGTAATTAAAAAGGGGTTACAGTCTGTAGATGTGCTCATATTAAGAACAACGTTCCCCAGCCCCCTGTTAAACACACTGATGTGGATATGCACACATATCCATATGCCTCTCTGACTGCACACACACACACACACACACACACACACACACACACACACACACACACACACACACACACACACACACACACACACACACACACACACACACACACACACACACACACACACACACACACACACACACACACACACACACACACACACAAAATAGCAATTTTGCACCCACATTAAATCGCCTCAGACTTTCTCTTATTGCAATCCTTCATAGACTCGTCTTTGGGAGTCCCCTCCTCTCCACTACTCATCTTCCATTTCTCCTCTCCACCCCCATCTCTCGCCGTCTCCATTCTCTGTGGCTCAAGTCTCTTTAATCTCCACCTCCTGTCCTCCCAGGCTTTCTACCCCCATCTCTCACCATTGAGCGTGGCTGCCATCCTTGTCCTTGGTGGCGGACATTGGCATGCATCATTATCAGTCCTGATTAACCATCCACGTAGTTGGCAGTCTTGGCCCCCACCAGGGGCCAATGGCACGGTTTTTTCCTACCACTGAAAACATGAATTTTGAGCAGCACTTTCTCACTCGCCGGGGTCCCTCATGATCAGGGTTAATTCGTGGCAGCACGCGTGAATGGTGTCGGAAAGACGGGAGGAGGCCGAAAAAGGAGGAGGAAAAGCTAGCAAACAGTAGTGCACTGCTTATCGCAGAAATGCAATATAATTTATTCAGGAATATGCAAATCCAACAATCACTCTGCCTTGTTTACCGAAGGGACCTGCTGATTCAGAGTCTGAAAGAGGGGGAGAGAGAGAGAGAGGCAGAGAAACAATCCCGACCATAGAAGCCAGCATACAGTGCTTTCACCAAGGCAGCCAACAGCAACTAATTTTGCTGGTCTTCTTTAGATTGAGGAAATGAAGGATGTCGGGTAATTTCGTGCTTGTTTCATCGCTGCTAAAACTTTCAGATTTATTGTAGTAAGGCTGGATCATTGACAACAGCAGTCTGTCATCTATCTTCTTACTGTCATACCTATAAACTATTTGCATAACAGACATTTCCTTCAGCTGCATGAATTTCCAATAAAGCTTACTGAAATTAACTCTGTTTCAAATTCTATTCATCATTTTAATCTCTCACATAAACATGGATGTTGTTCATAAGTCGACAAACAATATTTGAAATGTGTGTATATATGCAATATTATATTAATTGCATGTTCATTTACTGTCAATGCTAAAACAAATATGGTAAATGTGAGCTAAAGCTATTAGTCATTGCAACGTCGAAGTATTTTCATTAATCGACCTGCACCTTAACATTTACAGCAATTTTTAAAATATGTGTAACTAAGAATTGAGGTTTTTATTGTGGAGATGGGACATTTTCCTGCAGTTATATTTCTAGCCATCTTGAGAACTTTGCTCAAACATATTATTTATGATCAATTTCATGATCTTGCACTTGACATTTTGATGTACAATTATATTTCATTATGTCCATTTTGTCTTTTTAACCCAATTTGTTGTCATTTTATTGTATTTCTTTTATTGAGTTTTTTTAAATTGGATTTTATTGGGGTTTTTTTGGTGATTGCAAATCATGTTTTTAGATGTTTATGTATATTTATATACAGCACTTTGGTTCAGCTATGGCTGTCTTTAAAGTGTTTACATTGAAATGAAGTTGATTTATACATATTTTTTGGCTTTAAATGTCTTTAATAGCCTGACTTTTGAATACATAAATAACCTTTTTTAGTTGTGACTTGAGACAATATTGGCATGAAACATTCTTCTTCCTCTTGATTTACATGCAGTGTGAAAATGAGCAGAGTTCATGTGTATATACAGATCCATCTGGCTGTTGTGAACTAGCGTCCTTCCAGTGTGTTTCTACCTGTCAGGTGTGTGAGTAATTGTACTTGCCATTTAGATTTATTTTCCCAAGCTACTTAACACCTTAATTAGGGTCGTACATTAGCTGCAGCCTTGCTCCGCCGTTATTTTCATCATACTCTTACAAGTTCCCACGTCTCCCCAACACTTCCAAGTATTTATCTGTCTAATTTTCTGGACTTAGCGGGGATTCGCTTGTTTCACGGTGTTCCTTTGCAGGACGTCAGTGGTTTTACATAATTTGTGGAGATGCTGTCTGAAATGTGTGCTTTGAGATTATGATATGCTACAAGGAAATCTTGTAATTGTTTGAGGTGTATGTAAATGGAGATCTTAAGGCGGCTTACATAAGACACTATTACTGAGATGTTTGTCAGCATGAGTAAAAGTTTGTTCTCTTTAAAAAAAAAGAGCTTGGATACAATACTGATTATAGAATCAGTATACATGTTTTAATAAAAACCAAGTGTTCATGCACTATGAAATTAGCTTGTAAACCAATCCGACTTTTAATTGGACAGTGTTGAGTTTGATTTGAAGCGAAACGTGAAGCTGTTAAACCTCACTGTGCTGACTGGCTTTTTAAAAATGTTTTTTTTTATTGGTAACCAAGAGGCACATACTCCTGTATGTCACATTCAATTTTTGCTCTTCATCATCTTTGGGTTATAGAAATGGGTGTATGTTTCAGCTATTTCCCGACTCCCTGCTGAGAGCCCAATTAGTGCGCTCGTATTGATTTCTGTGGACTGCATCGCATGTGCTTTTCCAGGTGAGTCCCTACAGCTAGCGCGAGTGTATGGTAGGCAACAATTATCCCCTCTAACCGAATCTCTGAGGCCACACAAAAGAGAGCAGAGCTCAGAAAATTGATCTCTTCAGGCTTGTGAGCTGTTGTATGGAGGAGCAGACAAAACGCCACACCGACTCTCAGCTCCAGTATGTAACTTTTCACGGTAAAACCCTGTAGTTATTAAAAAAATAAAAATAAAAATAATTATATATATATATAATAGTAGCTGTAGCATTGAGAAATAAGGCCTGCCTTGTGAACAACTTATTGTACCACTCCAGTCTTGGTGATCATGTTCATATTCTTGTAAGAATAAGAAGTGAAATGAACAGTTTGGTGCTTTTTTTAGGGCTGTACCATTTACTGTGGCAGTGGTCATGAACTAGATTGTCGCTTTCAAGCACTTGTAGTCATAGTAACAACAATAATAAATGGAAGAAAAAAAAAGATAATAAATGAAATTGCCTGAAACAGATGGGTGACAAAGGCTTCGGTAGATGTCTTCAGGTATTCTTTTGCTTTTTCAGCACATGTGTAACAAAGCTGCACTGATTTATCCTCCTTTTATGGGCTGAAATGTTTGTGTAAGTTCTTTGGAAACTGAAATGTATGCAGTCCCACTGTGCATTTTTGTATATATATTTTTTTATTTTGTGTAAGTTTTTATTCAATCCTCAACAGTAAACTACAGACATACTTTGTTTATTGATTTTCTTTCACCAGGAAATGCTGTCTAGGCTTTCTTGGGATATCTTTAGAAGCAGCACTTTTCTCTTATATGCACACTATACGCCTTATGTAATGTACGACTGTATAAATACACATTTTATGTAATGTGTGTGCATGCGTGCGCACGCAGTTGTCGGATCGCATGGGCCTCATTCACACCATTTTAAACACACTGACCTTGTGCTGTTTCGAGGTTGATGTGGTGTCAAGTGAAGAGAATAAACATTTGAAATGGGATTGAGGCCTGAGCGTTCATGAAGCCACTCAACAAGCCACTGTTTGCTCTTTTTAAACAGTTTTTAATGGATTTGCCAATGTGCTTAAGATCATTAGCCTGTTGAAAGGTCCACCCTCCAATTCAGAAACCTCTTTTTAACTATGTGTTTTTCATTCAGTGCAGACTTCATAACTGACTGCAAGCAGCGCAGACCCTGAAGGCAAAACAGCTGCAAACTATTAATTTTCACCACCGTGATTCACAGCTGGCGTGAGCTTTCAGAGTTTGTTGTTGGTCTGTTTCAGGCATAACTTTTGTTACTGAGGATAAACACTCTCTGATCTTTGATTTGCCTCAGAGCACATCATTTTAAAAGTCCTCACTTTGTTTGCTGATATGTTTATACTGGTGTTTCTTTAGACGGCAATTTATTTATTTAGTTTCTCCAGAAAAACAGTTGGCGTCAAAACGGCCCCATCTCCGTTTACGTCCATCAAAATTGCTGTTGCTGTGGTGTCAGCACGAGGGACCTGCTAGTAGCTGTGAGTGCTTTATCTGGTGTACATCTACTCGAGTGGCATTCAAGGACATTTCAAAGTGTTGGTCATATGATCTTTTTAGAATAGCTCTGACCCCAGTGTACAACAATTTAGAGCTATGTGTATAGGGGTCAAGTCTCTAAAAATCTCGAAATGTACGACTGCAGAGGTTCAATACAGCAAATATTCCTAAAAAAAATCCTGAATGCAACATTTAGGTTTGTTTTAAAGGATTTTCATAATACTAAAAATGCCATATATTCTGATTGAATTGAAACCCCTACAGAACATGCTACTTGTACTATGTAGAAGGTGAAATGTTTAATAGGACCTTGTTACATTTAGTCACATTGTCAAAGGTAATTGCAAAAATATCTCTGATCATGAGTCTGTTTTTAGCCTTATTATCTACTGTTGTCAGAGATCATTAGGGTTAGTGTTAGAGTTTTCTTCCCCGTATCTACACATTCATCCACATTTTCACATTATGCTCTGTTTCTCAGCTAAATCCTTGTCCAATCCCATCTTCATCCCACGGCCACAGTGGCAAGAAGATGTTCTCGCTGTTCCTATCATGTAATGTGTCTTATATCAACATTGTGATGTTCATCTCGCCGGAGTTGTACACCCTCCGCCATGCTATTTTTCGCCACACACATGTTGCCTGAGAGGTCAGCAGCACAGCAGGGCTCTTACTGGGTCGAATTGCTTGGAGGCAGAAGTTAATTTCCAACTCAACGGAGATAAATGACTTTGCTTTGACCTCCCTCACTTGCTGGCACAACAAAGAGATTGTGCTATTCTCGGAGACAAGCGTTGTAAATATCTGTAATTTAAAAAGCAGCAGCTCACTGTTTGAGCTGTGAAATGATTGGATTTGGTTATAGTGGCTCGTCCAAGGTGGCACTTTTTTTTTTTGTTTGCTACTGTAAGCTTGAAGAGAAGGTGTGCTTCTTTGTGTCTTTAAAGTATCTGACTTGCACGCGAAGCAGAGCAGCACTGAACAAAGAAAACAAGAATCGCATGGAATTAACAACACTGCTATTCTGTTCATTTAGCGACTACTTCAGAACGGAACTGTAAGTGCCTACAGGAGGTAGTTTACTTCAATGCAGACAAACAAACAGGAGTTTCCTTTAGTCAATATATAGCTTTTTTTAGTGTGAATGTTATTATTTAGATCATTAAAACACTACTTCAGTTCTCCCTGTCTAGTCGCCCCTGACATACATACTTCTGGTTACCATGATGATAATCTGCCCGAAAGCTTAGAAATAGAAGCTTTAGAGGTGTAACGATCCACCGATAAGGATGAGTGTATTGATTTAATGATCGACGATCAGATATCATCGATGCAAAGTGAAAACATTGAGAAACATCATCATCTTGCATGTACACTTTTATTTTGAAATACGAATTGCACGTTTGCATCATCATTTCTGCACATGCGAATCTGCTTCCCCTATGGCTGGAGAGCGATGAACAGAGTGGTGAAGACGCTGTCTTTTCCACTCCGTTCCGAAGACATGTGTCTCTTCTCCCGGTAATAAATCGGCCACGTGGAAGCGTGTTGGTTTTCAGAGGAAACACGGTGTTGAGATTCCGTTACGAGTCAAAATACTTGGGGGAACATGAAGAATCGGGCCGGCACCTAAAAATTAAACGCAGCATTGACGCTGACGCTAATGCTAACAGTAGCATGAGAGATGCTTGCACATTAGTACAATGACACTTTAAGTTAACGGATCAACAGTTAGGTTAACAAGAAATGTGGCATTTTATAGTCCACAGGTCTACTTTGTTTCTAAAGTTGTTTCATTTCAATGTATGGAGAGCTCAGGAATAAAAGTGTCAAAGGCAGCTTTATGTTATAAATGTACCTGATATTGTTAAATGAGCAGATGCTATATTGTCTCATATCGATCGCAGGCCCCCGAATCTAATCCAAATCATATTGTATCGTTGTCCAGAGATAAAGCTGGTGATTTCCACCCCTAATTATTCTGTTGGTCTCTATACATTTTTTGTAGTTAGACTGTCCACTCACAGGCAAGATTCACCAGCCTGTCACCTATTTAACAGGAGCGAATAATTACCATATAAATCAGCAATGTTATTACAGCTTTAAGATTGAAATAAATCAAATCTAGTCATAAGAGGGTTGAGAAAGTTGTTTAGGAAAAGAAACATTCAATATGTCATTGTAATTAAGACATTGCTGTGCACGCAAACTTTTATGAACCCCCTGTTGTTCCCTTCACTTTGATCTGTTTTCCCTCCAAACCTTTCTGAGTTCCCAGTGTGCAATATGTCATATATTAATAAGGCTGTTGATTATTCAGTTGAGATCAGATCCCTGGGCCTTTTGTGTTGGAGGTTTATACGACATCATAACATCATTTAGTATTCATAACTTTTTCTTCTTTTTTTTTTCTTTTTCTTTTTTTCTTCTTCTCCCTCATCCCAGCTGTCAGCGTTTTTGCTCAGCGTGACACAGGAGCTGTTCAAACATGTGTTGGCACTTCTGAAAATGTAACTGGTAATACAAGGTTTAATTGATTAGAATGATGGTTACAATACAGTGCTAATGAAAACAAATGTGCAGGTGGGTTCCAGCGTGTCGCCGGAGAGCTATTCAGTATTGTTTCTTAAAAACTTTGATTCTCCTTCATTGTCAGCTTCATATAAGTTTAGTACCATTTCCACCTTTCATTTCCACGAACATAATAATTTCACTGGCGCCGTCGCTGCATAATAAAAACAGTTAGATGAAGACTTTGTAGTAGTATGTATTTAAATTCTCTTAGAAGGCGACATTGTTACAGAACATAATGGAACAATTGTTCCCTCATTCCAAGGCAATGTATGGTAATAATTACGCTCTGTAATAGCACATATGCTTGGAATACAATCAGTTTTTTTTTATTAAAGCTTGGTCCAGCTTTATGAAGAGTTTTCTCAAACATATACTCTGAAGCTGCCATGCAAAATAGCAAGACATTTTTAATGACTAAAGTAGCTCGTTGGTCATTTTGTGTTTCGAAATGTGTTGGAAGTCTTTGTGCTACTACCGAGGTGGCTCCAGTGGCGAGTGAGGATGATGTGGCATTTGGAGGGATCACCAAGGCCAGAATAACCTGAAGAAGATGCCCCAGGGTAAAATCGACCCCTTCTTGGACTCCTATTGAACTTTCTGTTCCTTCCGTTTCCTGTCCGTTGTGTATGCACGCGCCTTGACCTCCAGCAGACACGTGGCAGGTTCGATTCATTCTGCCTTTAGATAACAGAAGTAGACCATACTGTACATGTTGAACCAAGTACTTGGGATGTGTGACGTTTTTCACTGTTGATAACATTGTTATATGTTTGAATAGCTTTACTGCATGTAAAATGCTCAATTTCTTAAAGGTGAAAATGATACTTCAGTGTTTCAGGTTCATGGAGCGTGCAGTGTTGACGCCATTCGCCTACATATCCTGACACATTTAGACCTCTACCTCAAACTGTGGTGTCAAACACTGCAAGGTGCATGGCATGCGCCTTTACTGGTTTCAGACCGATGTATTTCATTATCACAATTAAACAGATGTACAGCTCATGTAAGAGATGTATTCCCACTTTTTTTTTGTGAGAATGAACATGTGATGTTAATGTATATCACAGAAAAAAAACATATGCCATCAATATGAGAAGTTTCTGTTTCACGATATGTTTCTAGTTGTAGTTTTTGCAGTAAGTATATCAGCATTTATAAAGTATTAAAACTCGAGGCAGCAGTAACACCATTACAAGCCATCATACCTTCACCATGAAGCTGCATAAAGTGGAATCTGACAGCACATACAATTGTGTACAACACATTTAAACTTGACTTATTCATGAACTTCAACTGTCTTGTTGACTACTGCTTGGCATTACTCTGCGATTAGTCCCCAAAGTGTTTACTAGAATAGTTTCTAGATACACATTTTGGCTTTTTAAACATAAACAACATATTTACACCAGAAGCAACAGATAGTGGCCTCAGCTTGAATAAAAAAAAAAAATGACAAAAGAGATATTTGGTCACATTTACATAAGTTTAGACATTTTCTTTGCGGGCACATGGCCTTGGTTGAGAGCTAAAATAATCATGTTTTTTTTTTGCAGCATTCATGGAGCTCATGTTTTGCAGCTAATCAAATAAAACAAAACAAAAATAATGGAAACATTCAAAACAGTTTTTATAGGGTGTATTATGCTTATTATCATAGTAAGTGTTTACATGACTCATTTTTAGGAGGCAGCGGTTTCAAAGTAGTCGCAATTGTTTCCCCCTGTACACAATTTTTTGCCCACAAAAACATTGGAAATTACATTGTGATTTTTTTTAAAAAAGCATTCACATAATCATGTTTTTTGATTGCGGTAATGATAAAAGAGGCAGTGAGATCCTAGATTGATGGTTATTTGCCGCATATCTAATAAAGAGTTTTGGCAGGATGATTTGTGTATTTATGAAACCTAAACGACCCACCACTGCTTCATTTTTAAATTAATACAAGCTTCAAAGTGAAATCTGCCTCAAGCAGCAGCTGAAACCATCAATTAATGTTCTTCCATCCAACCAGGAACATAAAAAAAAAAAGCACTGTTTTTATTCTGATCACCGTCAAATATAAAACATAGTGTCCTTTATGACGCACAAAATCTTTTTGGAGCTTTAAGCATTTTCTTTCATTAAAGATGAGTTATTTGAGAAAAATAGAAACAGATTTTCAGGCTGCAAGTGTAAATATGTACTACTCAATGCAAGATCACAATCACCCTTTTGATATACTAACTTCATGGAGTGTGTTGTGAAACCAAGTTATGTGATATGCTGCTCACTCCTGGATGTGCCTGCATGGCTATATTTAACACAAAGGGTGTACATGCTGTAAGTGACCATTATGCTCTCAATTATCACCATGTATTCACCCCCACTGCCCACCATGCGGCTTTAGCACTTATTAGGGACACATACTTGAGGCTCACCCACACAGTTCACCTTCAGCCCGCATTTGGCAGGTAATAAGCTTGACGGAGGAGACTGCGATGGACACATTTTCCATCTACAGATCAGTGAGGGCTGACCCACGTGAATGCCAGCGTGGCAGTGTGTATTGATTTGGGAATCTAAAATAGTCGCCGAGGTAAAAAGATCAGCGTTACCCTAATTAAATACTAATTCTCCCCCATTTCCTGGTAGCCCTCGAGGATTCGACAGCGCTGTGTGATCTATGATTTCTTTTACGGTCGCTCAGGCTCCCTTAGCAAGAAATAGAATTGCAAGGAACTTGTAGATGTGATGCAATAGCAGCAATCTCACAATTTGTCATATTCTGAGAGATGTGTCTAATGAAAGATCCATGTGTCAAAGTGTCCTTGGACGAGGCTCTTTGCAAATGGATGAGTGTGTCAGATGATGAAAAGCATATTGAGACTGCTCAAGCGGTGAAATGAGCTATACAGGTAAAGTATCAACTAATCACCATTACTTCATACACAGACCTATGAGCAACTACATACGATTTGCATCATAATAGGCCCCCTTTCGATAGTTACATGAGGATTTGACCTTGTCTTTTTTCAGCTTGTAGCTTTTTTTGGCCTTTTTGGAAAAGGCATTTTATTAAATGAAAATCTTAAAATTTGATTGCCAATAAAAATTTTTTTAAAAAGCAGCAGATCACTTTCTTTGGAATAAAGTCTCAAGTTTTTTGGCACATTTTTTTCTGCTGAGAATTAAATTGATAAATCATGTTACATTGTCATTTACTCAATGGGATTAACAATATAACTGAGATAAATTGGTCACAATGTTTGCTTCAAAAAGTAGCTGGAAGTGATTACTGTATTCAGACCTTGATGAAATGTATTTCCTCTACTTTAGATAAATCATGTCTTCGTAAGTGCATGGACATCTTCTCTCGGCTTTCTTGTGATCCACATCAGTGATATTCAGCTTGACCATCAGAGACTTTCAAGTTCTGCTACAGCATATCCTGGCGCCGGCTGCCTGCAACGTAGTTCAAGAAAGCTTTGGATGAAATTCTGCTCGAGTCCCATGTTGCTTTGAAAAATGGAGCTGTTGGCAGAAAGGTTTGTCATTAGATGTGCCTGTCAGAATTTATTGGAACAAAACTCACATTTGCTGGAGAAGTAAAGAATCCAAGCTTAGCACATCATAGAGACAGGTGGTTTGCCAGCCTTGTAATGATACCCAGAAACCATAAGTCGTCTCCCACATTGGAGACGCTTTTCCACCACCTTGGCTCGGGTGCATTGAGAAGACGTTAACCGCAGAGAGAAAATGCCCTCTTCTTTGTGCTGTCTCTGCTTGACCTGTGCTTTTGCGAAGGCTGCCTCCCTTGTTTCAAGTCGGCTTGTATATTTTGCCAGGCCTGCAGTCTTGTGGTCTCTGGAGATGTGATGGTCGTTCATACACAGAAATATTTTTGCTCGGAAGCGTGAGAGCAGCAGAAATGCTCAGCCACGGGATTTACCTGTCAACTGCACTTAAGCGTGTTGGATAACATGCGCCAGACGCTGTGATGGTAAAATAAAGGCTGACACGCCTTCCGTGTGATCTCCAGTCACTGACGGCTTCATGTATGTCACTGCACGAGTGCTGGGCAGAAAATAAACTCGCGTTAATAGGTGGTTGGATGGATTCTCTTCGAAAAAAAATTTTTTTTCACGTCACTACAAGTATTTCGTATGTAAGGTATGGTGCATTTGTGAAATACTTGCTACATTGATGTACCTCATACTTGACTGGCTTACAGTATGTTGGGAGTGCAAGTGAAATTATAATGCCTTGCCAATGTGCAGAGCTTTAATTGACACTTTTTCCACATTTCAGTAAAGCTCTGGGCATAGCTTTTTATAATGTCTTTTCTATAGTGTGAAAGCAAAGGGAAAATGAGCAGCCTCATCTGACCTAACCAGGAATGAAATGTGGCTCAGTATTAGCATTTGAAATGTGCAGTTCCTTGCTCAGTTTCAAGCCTCTGTCTAAAAGTACAGAGCCGAGTTTGGGGATTTAACTAAGCGCGAGAACTCGGCTCAATTCCCAAAGCATCCGCCAACCACCCAACTGCACAGCACTTTTGGAAAATAGACACACAGGTAACTGATTTCTCCACTGACAATGCAACAGAAGAAAAGCTTGCTCTATCATTCCAACCATCTGGAAGTCTGGCTCAGACTTGAGGCTGATGTGTAACTTTTAATTGGAGAGACAGTAGTGGGAGGCAGAAGAGTAGGAAGGAATGATCCCAGTGGATAGACAGCCAGTGCCTGCTGCCAGATGGACAACCTGAGTTTGCCGGTGTGCTCACCGTTTCATTCGCGGGCCAAAGCAATGTGTGTTGTGTTTCACAAAGAGCTTGATGGAGAGTCGTGGTTCAGCCCAAGACATGTCAAGTGCTGCAAAATGCTGCTATTTTCACTGGACAGAGCTGGACAGGAGCATCAATTTACTCGGAAAAAGTTTTGGGCATCTTATAGTGCTGGGGATGAAAAAAAATAAACAGTCCCAGAGATAGTCAGTGACACTCCATATAGTATAGTTCTTTTTTCAAGAGCTGTAATTGTTCATTTGTGTATTCGTGTCAGTCATATCTCTCTACTGCACTCTTTTACATGCTCTTTAAGCTTGAAGATCCATCTTAAAGCCTCTTCGGCTTTTGAACTATTAAGCGATTACCAAGTGATTTAATAGAGTTTCAAACAAATCTTGATTTTCATTAAATGACTGGGAATTATTTGATTATTCTATACCATTCTGCTGTCTTAGCTCCGAGCTTATGCGATATGCATAATCCGTCCCCAAAAAAATGGAAAGTCCAATATTATGCAAAAGTCTATTTGCTGTCATTCTACAGAAGCAGACTAATGAACTCAACATAAATTAAACTGCATTCATCGTCTCACCTCATCCTTGGAAAAAATACCCCAATAAGCATATACCCTGAAATTCTGCAGGTCTGGTATCTAGTTTGGCTCTGATCCACACACTCATAGCCCATTCTACAATTCTCCACAGGGAATAAATAAGCTCTTAGAATGCCATTTAGTAGTGCTGGGCCTCTTCCCAGTTTTGCCATATTAATTCATCCTAAACGCTTACATTAGATCTTTACCTCTACACTGTGCATGTCAGCAGGTCAGTTTAAGATGATCCAGCAATATTAACAGGAAGAGTATGGCAACGCCAGTGATGAACATGTATGCGTATACATGCATTCAGTCTCAAAAGGGTTCGCAGTGATATTATTGTTACTCATGTATCAGAGCCAGAGTGAGCTTTTGGTAGAGGTGTGCTGCTGTTGGTTTGTTGGTACTCGCAGGCATATTTTGTATTTTTTTTTTTTGCAAGCTTCTGCTCATTGTGAACCAGAATCTAAACAAGCAGTTGTGCAGCAGTGGCTGTCTTTCAGTCTGTGACAATGTAGAGTCGGGTATGTGTGAGCGCCTACAAAAGCCAACATGGTGAAGTGACACTGCAGGGCCGCTGCGTTGTGTAGAGGTGTATCGTATCAACTTTCCCAGCTGCCTTGCCCACCAATATTTCAATAGAGTTGCGTAAATATAATGAATACTGCTTGGCATTCAACATCCCCGGTGCTCTGAATGCTAACTGTCACCTCAGCTGGGTGTTGTTCTGTGTCTCAATCCGAGGAGAACTTGTTTAATAGTGCAATGTCCAGATGTTCAGGGGGGAGTAAACAGTTTTTATGAAGGTTTAATTCTGTAGTTTTAATCGTCGCAAATGTTGAAAAGTATTATGAAATACACATTGGTACCAATTTCAGGTCAGCATTTAAACATCGAAATATTTTGTTTACCCCGTGTTCCTCTGAAGGGACCTTTCACTCGCACATCCATGTGACGATCATAGGATTATGAAAGCCAAACAATACGCAAAGACCTGTAGTGCAATGGTTAATCATGCATGAAAGTAGAAACATTCATAAATAATATTTACTAGGCTCGCTGAGTTTTTGCGAGATGCAACAATTGAGTCTGTTTGAAGTAAAGTGCTCCACAGTGAGCAGACGCACCACCGCTGCACGCTGCTCCATCTGGATCCACAGTGGCCTCACTGGCTTTTAGTGACAGTGCCAGGAATAATCCATCTGTCCATATATGGTCTTTTCACTCACTTACCAACTAGTGGCGTGCTGTGTACCAGGCTAAATTATGCTAGTGCCACCTGGATGAAGGGGAAAGGAGTGGAGATAGAACATCAGAAGGAAAAAGTACCATGAGCAGGTATTTGTCGTATTTGTTTTGTCTTTGTCTTTGGGCTGTCTGTGGCTCAGTTGGTGCTGCAGGTTGTCTTCCAATCTTAATGTTGGTTCAATTCCCCATCCTGATCTGTATATATGCTGAACCCCGACTTTCCTCCAATGGAGGCCACACACCATCCATGGTAAATGTTATCATCATTGTACGGGTGTGTGCATGAAATGGTGAATGTAATGGTCCAAGTGAAGTGATTTTACCTTCGCCGTGCAGTAGGCGTCAATGCAAAGAATTTGTTTGGGAGGTGGACACACGTAGAGTGCCGTGCACATTATTTAACTAACATTGCAATAGGCGAGTTAAAAGGTCGTACTGGTTTGAAATTTTGTATTGGGAAAAGAAAACACCAATTTTAAAACGCATGCAAAAAGTATGCCAAATAGCATGATATTGTTGCCTGAGCTAATGTGAAATACCTGCACTGGTAGAAATGTTTTCAATCTATGAATACATCAGTCAGATGGTATAAAAAGTGACCTGATTACTCCTCTACCAGTCTCACATGAGCTTTGGAGTCAAACAAAAATCCCCAGGATATGGAGGTTAGTTGTTTGGAGCTACAGGTAATTTTTTTTTTTTTTTTGGCAGCAATGGCTGGCAGTACAAGAATTGAGAATACAAGTTACGATCTACAATATGAGAACCGAGCTGTTTTTGATTTACCTGCTTCTTCATGCTCCATCTTTCCGTTTTATCCATTCACCAGTCTCTTCAGGCATGTGTATGTTTTTTTCTCATTTCACACCACACTCGCACTGCATATTCATTTTTCACTACTATTGCTTTCCTGCTATCCCCCCCACCCCCCACCTATCCGCCCAACCTCAAACCCCTTGACGTGGGAATTCAATTTGTACTGTATGTTTCATTTCTTCTCATATTTAAACGTATTTCATGTCGGCTGCTTTTAATTAACTCTCTGGATATGCGACGAGAGGAGGGGGGGCAGACAGACAGATAAAAACTCCTCACATCCGCCAATGAGCTACACTGGCAATCATTTACCACTTAGACAGTAGTGAAGAAGCCCCCTGTTCGTTGCCCTGGCAACCGGTGCCTTGGTGATTGATTCCTCGCCAGTGTGGCATCGCTGCAGGGAATAGAGCGCGTGAGCTTAGCATGCTTGCTACATCTTTCTAATTAAAATGGGATTACAGAGTCATCGCCGTTGTATGTTCAAGCAAATGCAAGGCTGTGAAAGAAATCAATTTTTGTAAATGTCAAGGCTGTTAAATACAACTATGGATAAACAAATGTAAGCAAGCGCACTATACTGGTATGGGCATCGTGCACAGGCTACGTGATGGGTGTGTTTTCATGCGGTTTGTGTGTTGGGGTTGCACCGCGTGACGGGAACAGCGCAGCCCTGCATCCAGGAGTCGGACTTGATTGACAGTGCATGAATCATGCTATGCCGCTCAAACCACTAGACACAACAATTAGTCTGTTTGTTGCCTCCTGCGAATCCGAAAATATTCCTCAAATTGGAGCTTAATGTACATCTTAAATGAACAACGGTTCCTTAATGTAATTGAATTAGGCAAGTCAATCATATCGGGCTACTTTCTGCTATTGTCTATCTGAGGATTGAGGAGTGAGATATTCTCTCATGCACAAAGCTGCTTGATTACTTCACTTTTTTACTATGGCTGTCTGCACTTGTGCCATGGGGACGCGTTGCCATTCCGATATTATATTTCAAAACATGATTATGCATACATATGGATGAGGATTGAACGCTGGGTGTACGCGATGTTGTAGCACAGGTAGGGGAATAGCAAACATTGCAACATACTGTTATAGCATTTTACCAATGTTGCTGTAGAACCAGCAGATGCAATGACTGTAATCTGCTAATTGTGCAGTCTAGGATTACCTTTCCTTTGTAAGCTCAAGAATTCATTTTTTTCATCGACATTTCTGTGGGTTTCTCAAGGTACCTCATGATAATGGCGTGTTTGAGAATGGCATTGTTGAGTTTGCAATTTACAGTATGTAGCAGGCTCTTGAAGCCAAAAACCCCAAAGAGGCTTTTGAACTTTTTTTAAACAGAATGACTTAACAGAAACAGAAAGACGAGAGTGTGGCATCATGAAAAATGAGGTCTTGGACTCAGTTTTCAGATTTCAATCACCACAATGCAGTTACTGAGGTGTAACCGGCATAACACAGCACCTTGGGCCTATTCCCAAGCGGAGCTCTTTGGCACTGGCTGTGTGGGATGTGTCATTACAGCAAAGGTAATAATAGACTGGGGGATTTATAATGTGACGCTTTTTACATGCCTATGAAAGAGTGCCCGAAAGCCTGAGACTGCTGGCAGGAAAAAAGGGAAAAATTCATGTTTGGTTGTAAACAACGGAGAGCCTATTATTGGCTGATATGTCATGCAGCTGAAATACATATTAAACTGCTGGTGAAGGACCTCTGGAAGGGAACACACCTTAATTTCACTGCTATAGAAATGCGAAGCAGGTCCACCTGCAAACTATGGCGCACCACGAGTACCACATACTTATATCATTGAATGAAGCGGGTCTTTTTTTTTTTTTTTTTTTTAAACAGGGCTCACTGTGGCTAACGGACTACTCTCTGAAATGAAAGTGAAGTTACACCCTTATGAAACACAGTTCCCAGGTTAGGCATAAATCACATTCCTCCTTCTTTTGCCCTTTCAATCTGCACTCAGATTGGTTACCTGGCTTTTGTGTGCTCAGCGAGCATACTAACTCATTTATTTCATGTACACTGCAGGTGAAAAAGGAGTAGATGAAACAATGTGAATTCTTTCGATTGGCCTTTAAATTGTGCAAGCTTGGAACTCTTCATATGGATACCATTCAGCTTGGTGTCTGCGTGATTCAGTTTGTGCGTGCACAAGGTTCAGAAAAACCAATTATACTGACTTGTTTTTTTCCGATGATAAATAATGCTCAACAAGTTGGCTTTTATTCAAGGCAGAAAAGTGGCGGCACAGTTTTAAAAATTAGCATGAGTGCAGACGATGGAAACAAACAATAAAAAGGAGAAAACAACAAAACAGTAAAAATGGCTGCCGCAAACACAAGTCATAATCAGTCATTCATGATATACATATATCTATTTTTATTGTACAGCAAACATACATTTCCCAGTAAATATATTACAGCCTTTTCTTGAGGAATAACGTTCAGCTCGGATGGATTTCACCATGTTGCTTCACCGCCAGCCTGGATTCCGTTACACTTTCTTCATTGTTGTTTGAAAACTCATTTTCTCAACCAATATGGATTGCAAGATTTCAGATAACATTTAAAATGAGTTGCATGCTCAGTCGCGCACCAGTTTGTACATATTTGGAGTAAATGGGCTCTGATAGGCGACTGCAAGCTGAATAAAAGGTTACCTTGTTTAGAAGCCTTCCTCGTAATACATTATGATGATTTTCAGCCATGCTAGCACTGCGGCTTCACAACAAGGGAACACCACGTTCAGTTTTCCTTTTACGGAAATGTCTGAGCGACACATTTTGGCAAAGAGGTTAAAATAAAGGGAATATTCACAGGTCTCTCATCCCACGTTAACCGTTTACACAGATCTTAGCCCAAATAACAACAATCAGAACCCGATTTGTCTAAGTGGTTTAACTGGATGGAGAATGACAGTGTACTCTTTTTTTTTTTTCCCTTTTGGGGTGTGTGTTAAATATCACACGTACGTGTGTGAGAACGGCGTCGGGTTCGCTCTCCTCTTGAGCGGAGAAGAAAAACCATCTGGGATTGTGTTTGTGTTATGCAAAGTGCAACGGTTTTCCTCTCTCTCATTCACACAGGCGCCTGGCATCATGCAGGGACTAATGTGGAATCTAAATCTGGACCTTGTTGATAGAAAATGGCAGGTCACACTGTTTGGCATGTGACTCTCGCAAACCCCAGTGCAGGCAATGGTGCTAATAGATAATTGCCAGCATAATAGGAGGTGACATGTTGTATGTTGTTGCATTTGGAGCCACTGACAGTCTCCAAATAGAAAGCTTTCTTTTGTTGTTGTTTCTGCCTTTTGCAGGTGGAGGCCTTGGATCATTTACCAAAAAAAACCCAAAAAAAAAACAGCTTCTGGCTGCCTGGCCTTCATCAGCATTTTGGAATTACATAATTTGAGCAGATAATCATTATTATTTTGTCACAATTGAGGCTCACAGATGCGTCTGGCTTGTTTTTCAGTGTCTTATAATAAAAGTAGAACTGCCCCTTCTTCTAAAACACAGCGACACCAGCATGCCATCTTCATTTACATTGTACTGAAAGGACACAAAAGAATGCAGCACATGAAAAGGCCGCTTTCTTCTGCCTTGTGAACTTTTGTACCAAGATAGCGCCCATTTGCGTTCAGAACTCGTGTGTATTTGCTTCCCGCATGCACGGTCCTCTCGCATAGACACACACCCTCATCATAGCGGTTTGCCGCGGACTCGCATCGCCTCCCACTCATCCCACTGATTGGAGTTGTCAGGAGTCAGAAGGTCACAGCAGAGGATGTCAATAGGCCTCATTCACAGACAGAGAGAGGAGCTTACGCACACACACACACTGCCACACATACACCGGAGCTATGAAGGCGAGAAGCAGACCAAATGACAAGACGGTAATACCGTCCTATCTTAAGCGCGTATACACACACCCCACAATCACCCCATAACGTCAATAGATGCGCATCGGCTTCGTCTCCCACTCACTGTGCGCGGCGAGTGAAGAGCATTCAATTTATATTCATTATTCACCAGTCAACTGCCTTGATTTCAGTGATTGGATATACCCTCTACCACCCACTGCTCCTCCCTCTACTCTCCTCAGTCCCATGGGAAGGCTCAACGTCTTTCCTCACATTGCAGCCTGGATATGTTACAGTGTGTCTGTTATGTATGTTAAACGGTGGTATGGGTGTAGCAGAAACACGACTTTTTGGGATACAAGTAGAAAGCATGTGGAGATTGAACAGATTTGATCAGGAAAGAAAAGGAAAAGAGAGGCTGAAAAAAAAGCTTATTAGAAAGTTTCCAAACTGTTTCACACCGTCTACTTCTGAACTGTATTACTGACTGGATGACAAGAGACAGAAATATGAAAGTTGAATGTTTATGAAGGCCTTTTTTCTTTGCGTCTCCATGCAGTACGTCACACTGGCTTCATATATTTTACACATGGACTTTATGAGGAATCTGTTCCTAACATACCCTTACTAGTTTGTGCCTGATCTTCCATGTCGTTTTACCCCTCCCACTATCAACATTCCCACAATATTAGGGATATTTTTCTTTTGAGAGAAGCATGTAGGAGCCAAAATGGATTTGTGGGCTTTAGCACAGATGCAACGTTTCAAAGTTTATTCATTACATGCTACTGTTTTGTTTCTTGAAATATCATAGCATTGTCCAAAGTCTCAAGCTGTTTTTGTTTATTCATGCTTAAAACAATGCAATCGACATGGAGTCATGGATTTAATTGTTAAAAAACCTAAAAAGGGAAATAAAAACTTAACAAGTACATTTTTTTGTACTGAAATTGCTGAAAGGAAGGAGAAACATGACTCTTTCATGTATAAACGTTCATAATTCTGCTACTGTGATTCAGTCAGATCTAAATTGAAGGCATAATCTGTCCCAACCTATTTGAGCCAGATTATGGTGAATCCATGATGATTTAATCATGATCACAATGAGTGAAAGATGACATGACGGCGAATAATCTTGCATTATACATTTCACTTATGATCTTGTCTGACCCCCAAAGGACCCAAAGCCTAAATGATTCTCTTCAAAAAAAAGTGTTTTTATACTAAAAATCTAACATTTTATTGTTCCTCTCAACCCCCCCCCTCCTCACGACTGTTCGTTAGTTTAGGCTAAATGGTGAGACCACCAACACACGCCATCTCAGTCACAACGTGCTCATCGGAAAGAATCAGTAGCGACGCAGGCGAGCCGATAGTGAAGCGGACGATTGTCTGACGAGACGTTGGCCCGGCTATCTTTATCTGGAATCACAGGCAGAGACAACCACACGCAGAAGCTCACAGGCAGTTTGCGCTCAAATTGTTTTAGGCACCTGTCATCCTCTATTATAATTAGCAAGTGGACGTCTAAATAATTGCCATCAGGCTGCGGCTGCTGTATCAGTGTTGCCCCGCGCGTTGCCTTTAGTTGTAGTATTATTTAAAGGGCCGGCACGCCTTCAGAATGCAGTGCCCTCAGCAAAGTCCTAAGCTGTGTATTCAGTCAGTGACAGCATCTGGAGCACTGCAAATAATTAACTGACACATGAGGGTTTGGTGTTGGCTTCACCGTTTGTTTTGTCCACACTTGTCCGTGACATACACAAGCGCACATATGTGAGCACATACAGGCAGCTTTTGATCATAACTGTGACACTGCCAGGAGAGAAGGAGGCAACACGCTCCATCCCAGTGGGGATAGGGGATGGTTGTAAAAGTAAATGAGGCAGATGGGTCTGTCCTGGAAAAAAAAATGAAAAAGCTCCTTTGAGGAATCAAGGAAGGATAGTTAAGCTAAAGCACTCGTGTAATTTTGAAATGGGAAACAAGCACAGCTACAGTCAAATTAATTAATAAATAAATAAATAAAAAGGGACAGTCATTATCTGATACTGCTGGTCTGCATAAAACTACCATTTGGTTCTTTTCACAATAAATCAATAACTCAAAGTTCTGCATCGCTCATGTGGCACCTGACGGGAACTTGATAAGTCATGTATTATTCAGCAGCCTGTGCATTGCGCAAAATATCTCTTCTTGCTTTTTTCCCCCCCATGTGTCGGTTGGTCAAAAAGCAGGTGCAGTGCCATCATCCTCTCATTGTGTGCATTTGTGAGAGTGTGTCAGAATCGAGCTTGCTGCTATAAAGAGCTGCGCTCCGGGGCCAGTGCGAGCTATCCCGGAGTGTATCGCCAGCCGTTGCGTGACGACTTGACTCACACTTGTCGTTCTTCCCTCATCCTCTTTCCCCCCGATTAGACTGATGCTGTGTGGAAATACAGTATATATGTCAAGGCACATATATAGAGAGGGAATGTATACGCAGGGAGCTTGGTGCCTCTGGGAAGACCATAGGTCACCAGGCTTTTCTCCACCAACCTCCCTCCTCCTCCCTGGGGGACATTAAAGCTGGTGGGGTTCACGTCTGCTCGGCAGCGCCCTCGTTGTGCCGAGTGCAGCGTTGCTTCGATTAGACAGTCACCGATGCTCAGTTTAGTCCAACAACAGCTGCTGCCTCTCCAATCCAGCCACTTTCCAGAAAAACATCTCCCGGGCTTCTTAATGTTTCCCTCAACACACAGGGACGCACACACACACACACACCTACACACACACACACACACACACAAAGCCACCCCTTTCTCCCTTACTCACAGTTGTTCTACAGGCTACCTCTGTCACACTCACAGGCTTTCTTTGTTTTTGTTTCCACGCGCAGTCATGTGTGTCAGCGTGTCTGTGTGTGTGCGTGCATGCTCCCTTTTCTCTTGCCTTCTGGTTCCCTGATTTGTCTGACATGTCCTGAAAAGGCCCCCATTTGGGGAGACATTAGCATAGCAGCGCTCAGAGTGCAGTTGTGTCTACAGAAATTTACTTCCTGCACAGAAACAGACAGGATTGAGTTCTGTGGGGTATTTTCACATCGTCCTTTGAAAGGCCTCAACAATCACTGCCACGTCTAGTAACCTACCAAACACTCTAAATCCCAAGGTCCTCTAGTCAGATGGTGCGTATTTCAGGAGTGGAAAAGGATAGTAAATCTGTGGCTGCAGTGGCTTTATGTTGTTGGCGTTAGTGTTGTTGCAGCACAGTGACTAACCAGCCCAGCCTTTTCTGTGCGGTCTGTTTTCCACGGTGCCTGCTCAGCATGAGCTCTCCATGGTGCTGACTTACAAGGCGCAAACTGGTGCTGTCTGCGGGGCTCTCATCCCTGCTCCTATTTCATTTGGGTCCTTGCTGAGTTACGGCTGACTGTGTTCACTTTGTCGGCTCTGTCCTTTGTGCTTCCTCATCTGTTCCTCGCAGATCTGCAGTGCTAACACTGCCGCTTTCGGTCATGATGCAGTTTTAGCCTCCCAGTAACCACTTACTGCAAACAGAGCCAATGCCTGCCACAGATTATAAGCCACTAACTGCCACTCTGGATCCATTCTCTGAAACCTCAGGAGCAACTTCTTTTTTTTTTTTTTTTTCTTTTTTACCCAGCTGATCTACTGCCAGTTAAATGGGTATCAGGAAGCAGATTTGTCATTGCTCGAGCTCATGGGCCCAATCTCTGTGCAGGTGTTCTGCTATTATCCTGAGGTGCAGTGAGGATTTCTTTCTGTTCAGTGTTTTAACTCACCGTGCGCTTCAGTAGGGGGAGTGTCACAGGGAGTGGAACAGTACACCGCAGTTCTGCTTGCCTTCGCTTTGAATCGTACCCTCCTGTGTGGTCTGAGCAGGCCTGGGGCACGCAGTGCACACCACTACTTCACTTTATTTACACTGTACTTTATTGTGTGTCACAGAAGCACATTTACTGTGTGTGCCTGTGTGCGTGTGTTCAAATTTGAAGCTCATCTTTTTTTAGTGGAAAAGTATTATATTTACAAATCTCGTACACATATATTCATATATTAATTAGATTTTCTCAGATTTTTGTTTAATCATGTTTATTTGTAATTGTCTCTATAAATATTTCAATGTTTTACCTGCATGTTTAATTATTGTATATTTGTTTTGAACATTTTTTTCCCGTGCAATATCCTACGCTCTTTTGTGTGTGTGTGTGTGTGTGTGTGTGTGTGTGTGTGTGTGTGTGTGTGTGTGTGTGTGTGTGTGTGTGTGTGTGTGTGTGTGTGTGTGTGTGTGTGTGTGTGTGTGTGTGTGTGTGTGTGTGTGTGTGTGTGTGTGTGTGTGTGTGTGTGTGTGTGTGTGTGTGTGTGTGTGTGTGTGTGAACAAAGCGTTCATATTTTATTTTAGGTAACATGTTTGTTTTTTTTGGTTCAACTTTCTTGAATTACATCTGTTGATTTGATTTCAGCTGCTGAGAGTTTTAATTCACTTTCTTTATTTTTGTTTTGTAAGCAATGTGAATCTGAAGAAAAGTTTCCCACACTTTCAAAGGAAAGTAGTCTGATACACACAAAAAATTAAAAGAAATTCAGCAGAGCAAGGAGAAGAATTATGTGGGAATTTATCTACAAGCTAAAGCATATTAGTACATATATTTATTTTGCACTGGGCTGTTAAGACATCCAGAACCTTCCTCCTGCTGATGACTAGCTAATGTGATACTCGCTATGATAAATGACACCGAAGCACTGTCGAGATACTGAGCAGGGGATTATTTGTGTTTTTCAGTGCCGAGAGAAAAACAATATTATCATGGAGTGAAAACGCATCATTGATATTTAGACACATATAAGTTCTGGAGGTAAGTCAAGCCACCGGAGTGAGCCCTTGGATTATTAGGATCAAGACATTGCCAAGAATGTTCTAGAAAACACACTTTAACTGGTTGAAGTGATATTCAGGCATCTATTCGCTGCGAGGTGAGCTGAAACTCAGACAACCTTGTATAGAATGACTAAAATGTGAAATTCCACATTTGCTTCTTGATCTTTAGCATTTAGAGTCATATATTAGTCACTGTTATTGTGCATCTAAATGTCAATGAATCGGCATTGGTGTATAATGCAAAAAAAATCTATAAAGATATATTGGCCTGTGTCCTCTTGGAGAAGTTTCTGGTTTGCTCGAGTCACAAACGCAACAATTTCTTCTTTACCGTTCCTCCGCAAATCCAAATAAACGGTTTTGTTTTGGAGTGAGTGCACATCTTCCTGAAAGATGTACGATATAGTTCGTCTCTCAGGGGCCAACCACCTTACACTTTAGGTGTAACATGGTCACCCACACGCTCGCAGCCCTTTGATCCACTGTTACATTGTTCGCAGTGCTGTCTTGCACCTGCTGTAGAGGCAGGGGAATATCAAGGTCTTGCTTACTGCTTGACCACCTGCCTATCCACTCAATATTTACAAGTTCTTTCTTCTTTCTCTTTTTTCCTTCTACTTCCGGCGTTTTCGTCCAAGGAGTTGCCACTTCAGATCACCTTCCTCTAACACCAGCTGTCTCCTGTATCCGACCCTTATCACAACACATCGCCTCCCTCTTCTCCTCTTGCATCACGTGGCGAGAAGGCTTCCATCTCTCCTACATACATGAACAAACCTCGGTTACAATATTTAGTGACGTTTGTTTCTAAAAAAGGAAATAATATAAAGAATGCAACAAATAGCTGTTGAATTCATTAGGTCAGTGTTATTTCTCCAGTATTTCTTCTAATTTCATGTAAACTACAGTGTTTGGCCCCTTTGCTTTAGCACAGTATCTCAGATCCCTAGTTACTGCACCTCATTTATGCATTTATCTTCATAAAAACTCATATTTACTGTGCTGTTGTGTAAACACCATTGTATTGTTGGACTCTAATGATCATTTAGACCATTTCTGAACCAGAAATGGTGAAGAATTTGTGATTTTGGTCAATTATATTACTTTGCTTGGATGTGATTCTATCACTGGAATATATGCCAATGTATCCTTAGTTTAAAGTTCACATTTAAACACTGTGGGGTTACATTTCAAACTCAAAATGTATAATTTCAACTTGTTCTAGTGCTCTGTAAAGGGTTAATTCTGTCCAATCTGCTCACTCCAAGTAAAAACCTCCACATCCTCAGGTCTGCCACCTCCGGTTCAGCCTCCTGTCTTTTTGTCAGAGCCACCAGCTCTAAATCAAACAACACAGCTGGTGTCACCACTGACAGTCTTCCGCAAGGGCCATCTCCATGCTGTTCCCTGTTTACAAAGGGGGGGATAATTTTGTTGTCAATTGGGCAAGCATATTTACAGCTGTTCAATCGATGCTGTTGTGTTTGTCATGTTGGTTATTTCAATAATGCCGCTGTGTGTTGCTCAGTCTGAGCTTCTCCTGTGGGTTTGCATTTAAATATATGCACCTGACGGGAGATGCGACTCCATACAAGTGTGACAGAGCAGATATGAACATGTTTAGGCTACACATCTCATGAAATCAGCAGGATTTGTTTTATTAAATGCTCCCTATTAGAACTCTGCTGCTGAACTTAGCAAGTTATTTGATAAGCATCTTGCCTCAGACATTCGGGCATCGCGGCTCTCCACATAAACTGCACTCCTACACCTCTGTCTCCCACATGTAGATGCTTCACTGAGTCCCTTGGTCCACAACGGGGTGACCAGGGAGCTTTTCCTAAGCCAAGGCGTCTCAGCACTCAGCAAACGAATCGGCATGTGAGGCTGTGGCACCTCGGTGTGTAAGGGAGCACGGGGGGACTGGCGCTCTGGCAGGTTACAAACCTCAGCGAGGGCTGATGTTAATTAAAGGCTCTGTTCAGTACTTTCTAAATTAGATGTGAAATGTTAAACAGGAGGGGTTTGTCATTAATGTGGTGCTCGACGAGGCCTCTGACCCTGGCCGAGGGCGGCCCGTCCTTGAAACATAATTGTGCTCACCTTGAGTGCCGGATCGACAGGAGAGAAAGCGGAGAGAAGAGCAGGGTGAAAAAGTGTAGTGTGCGCCCTCCTGCTATACAATGACTTACCAGTGCATTTTCTCTCCTCTTCCATTAAGCAGTTGAGAGGTTGAAACGATTTGCTTTTCACCCTCACTCACCCTTGTTCGTGTGTTTTGATAGCCACGGGAGGAATGTATTGGATTGCAACCATTCGAGGGATACACCAAATTAGCCCATTTTCACTTATCAAATGTTGGAAGTCTGATTTGAGCGGCTGCCAGCTTTCTGTCTCTTATGTTGTCTGAAATAGATTTTTTTTCTTTGCCGGCTCCTGAAGCTAACCGTGTTTGGCACCGTACCAAGATGATCCCAGATAAAGATATTTTATGAGCTGGTGCAGACGAGTACTCTCCAGTGTGCAGCCCCAGTTATGTCGAGAGCTGTTTTTTGTCGGCACATACTTGTCCATCACACATTTATTCTATTTCCTGCATCCATTTAGATTCATATCGCATGACTACGTGAGTAAGCATTCCCATCTCAGTCATTTATTTTCCTAAACACGACTCCCCTGGCGGGCTAGAAATTGATGGGTTTGATCTGTACATCCACACTTAGGTAAGCAAAAGCTCATGTCATGTTCTCGCTGGGTGAGTCACCTCCCGTCACAGTGCCCGGAATATTCCCACTGCTGCACAAACCTCCTATTGAGCTCCTTCCCTCAGCAGGAGGTGATTATCACTTGCAAAACCATCAAACGGGAGCATGTTGATTTGTACACGAGAGTCGCATGCTTCCTGCTATTACAGTATGTTGCAAGATGACAGTTACCCCGGAAGGGGACCAAGTCATGAGCAGAGGAGACACAGAAGTAGGTCAGCTTCTAGGCGTTTGTTACATCATACATATTCATAAACAGCACCCAGTTGTTGCAGAGTGAACTCACTCCACGCAGACTGTTTATTCTGCTCATTGGGCCCCCTCCTCCGTCTAAATCTAAATGCTACATAGTAATTACCTATCACGGCCGTACTATAAGCACCAGACCTGACAACTGCGTTCACATGCACTTTGTTCTTATCACTGCCTCTTTATTAGGCCGTCTTGGCTTGATATGTTTGTTTTGTTTTGAAATTAAGAGTGCGTGACATGAAAAAAGGTACATATTTTTATCCACAGTGTTTTTCATCAAACAAATGTACGTAAGAGATTACAAGTTATATTTTCACAACATTTAACAGGGTGCTTTGGTGGTTAAGTGTTCAGTGTTTTGCTATGGAGATCATTTGTCCAGCCATCCATCCATCCACCCACCCATCCATCCATCCATCCATCCATCCATCCATCCATCTGGACAAAGACCCCCCCCCCCCCCCCAACTCAGTCTTGAAACTGGGATCTTCTTGCTATGCTAACCACAACACCTTGTCAATTAGTTCTGCATTATTTCAGAAGTTGATACAACCATGAGATTCTCAACGTTGTGTCTTTCACACTTTGTGCAGTTTGCAGTGTATGTTTGTGTATGTGCTCTCACATTTGCAACTATAGCAACGTGGGAAGTTGTAGCCAGTCAACCCCTCCGTTAATTGGAGATTTCCTTCTAGTGAACAACACAATACAGAATGTCTGCAAGCTTTATTGTCCTTTTTTTGTTTTTATTTAGTTTTTTAATTAACAGAAGTAAAACATTTTAATGGAAAAAAATGATCGAATGTTATTTGATTCTAATCTTATTGAGCCAGTACTCTTGATACTTTAAATTTATAGTGACAGTTGGTCACAAAGTGCTTTACCCTCTGCTTTAAGCACAGGCAGAAAACCTTTGTGAGGCCAACACATGCATCTTTGCTTGTTCGTTCCATTTTCACCTGGGCGTCTGCAATCACAAAATGAGTCAGAGATGCTAGTGTGCAGTGAGGATAGATTATCCTGCTACGTCTTTACTGTTGATCATCTATTTTATGTACTTCTTAGGGAAATGCAATTAAAACTCAACTGATGGCACCACAGTTGGCGCCAACACTGTATCCTACCCCCTAACAGGTCAGTTGTAGCAATAAAATGAAATCCTTTTTTTTCCTGTCAGTGTTTTTATTGTAATCACTGATAAATTATTATTCTTTTTACTCTGATTCTTGTATCGTGCCCCCGGTTGGAGTGATTAATGCGAGTACAGCAGCGAGTACAGCAGCGATGCAGCCTGAGAATGTGGCCTCCAGCAATTCTCGCTGGTAGTTTGATACGACATTTATGAGGAGCAATATTTTATTCTGATGCCGAGGACCGGTGTTCACCTTGAGATGTCTGTGGCTCAGTTGGTAGAGCAAGTCGTATACCAATATCAGGGTCGGCAGCTTGGATTCTCCATCTTGCCCTGGTCTTGTGTTGGAGTAACACAAGACTCTGAGCCCACCGTAGACCTTGATGGTCTGTGAGCATCTTGCATGCTGGCTGTCATCACTGTTGTGTTAGTGTGTCAGTGGGACTGATCTGGTGAAGACTGTTAAAGATGTGAAAGTGATATATAACGTGGCTGTAAAAGTTCCTCATGGTTGCAGAATTTGCAACACCCCAAAAAGGGCAATGTTTCATTCATATAGTTCTGATTTATTGCAAAGAAAACTCTGTCTGATGTTGCAATGATATTTTTAGGCAGCATATTTTGTTCTGTGCTGATACTGAATGAGCTTGGAAATGTGCTATTGTCTATTTTCAGGCTTATGAAATAAGAGCAACGCCGCAGTCAAAGCAATCAGGCAGTTTTGCAGATTGTTCTTGACAAATCGCTTTTTTATGTTTGAATGATTAATTTCCTTGTCAGACCATTAATCAGCTTGTGTAATTGTTTCAGCACTAATTCTCGCACCCATGCGTGCTGTTTATTGGTACACGTAAGCTTTAAGGCCTCACGGATTGATCTTCTGGGGTCAATACCAGCGAGAGCCTGTATACAGTATGTATGTTGGATAATGTGGAATTTCTTTTCTAAGCATTGAAAAGCTTTGCAGTTAAGCCATCTGACTTTACTCTGATCATTAAATCACATTATGTGTGGTCACTGATGTCCACCGTCTACAGCTATGGCTTATATAATTTGATATAATGACAGTTGTGTAGTGAATGGAGCCATTCTTAATTTCCTTACATGCTTGTGGTGCTGCTGCGCGTGTCCTTCAACCACTGTGGAGGGAGGAAAAAAAAGAGTTGCAGGAGAGTGTGGGAGAATGAATACAAACTGAGTCAGTCACAAGGCTATGAATTGCACTGATAGTTCAAAAATATGATGCTATTTCTGCCAGCTACTGTTATTCACTCAACCTTAATACAATCAGACACTCCAACACAACGATTATGCAGGGGGCGAGATTGACCTCTCCTCAACTCCCAGCAGCCTGTGCTACAGTTTCAAAATCATTTGTGAGATTTTTGACAGATAAAGAGAGAAACGGAAGAAAATGGAAGTCTTACCCTGGCTCCCAATTAAACGTTTGGCATTTCAGTTTGCTGTATCTAAGATTTAAAAAGAAACGAAAGGCTCCATCTCAATGCAATGCATATGTCTGTGTTTTCAACACTTTCTCGACAAGATTAGAATGCAAACAGTCCTAAGCTTTGTTAAAAGGGTTTTCATAACGTTGCCTATTTTCATCAAAAGGGAAGAGTAATTTGCACCTTTGGGCAGTCCTGTTTGATGCCAGCAGGGGGCTGTTAATGCTATCGCCAGCCAAGACAGCATCTGTAAGACCTCTTGTTCATTGTTCCAACCTGCCATGAACATTTCATTACAGGAATCCTCACCCTGTATTTTAGTCGTCCCAACTCTGCAGTCGGAACAAGTTCGTCAGCTGAGGGGAGAAACTGAGACAATGGAGCTGGAGAGAGGGAGGTGAGGGTGACGGGAAGGCTCAGAGGAGCTCATGCTGATGAATATTGAGGGCGAGGAGAATGTTGAAGTCAAAACCAAATGTGGGAGAAAAAAACCCCAAACAAAAATGGGGATGATAGATGGTGGTGAGTAATGGGGGTGATGAAGGAAACTGAAGAAGAATCATCGTGAAATCTTGAGCATGCTGCCCGTCTTTATTCTAAAGAGCAGACTTTTACAGACAACAAAACGAACTCCTACATGCGCCCGTTTGCCGACATGAAGGTGTCTGCTGCATGTGTGAGTGAAGCGTTGAAGGGTGGCCTCTCTGCGTAGCCTTTGTTTGGTTAAGCATGGCCGCGGCGCGCATTGCACCGACTCTCCGGCTGCTTTTCTTAGACCTGCGAAAGAATTGCTTTGCCTATTGATCCACTCCCATGTAAACAAAGCAACCACGGTCTATGGCTCAAGGTATGAACACTCAGGAGGTTTCTGATGGAAAATGGCTTATACTACACAGTGTATTCCTCCTCTACTATTTTTATATTTGGCCTCTGTGATTTAACAAGCCTCCTGCTTCGAGTCAAGTACAATAGGCTATTCAGACAAAGGGAATGTCATGTGACTTTCAAAATCAAATGACCCACATTTTCAATCTCTTAAACCACATTCATGCCTTTGCACTAATCATTATTATGATTATTATACAGGAACAAAGACCAAGTCGGCCAAATCAGTTATTGTGTGGTTGTCCTCACAATGTGATTGTCATGCTGTGACATACAAAGACCATATGACCTTTAATCTAATTCTTGTGATCATCAGACTGTAAGCATGGAGTCCTGCATTGTACGCGCACTTCAGGTTGTGTTGGGCCTGACTAGTGCAGAGACCATTCAAGAGGATTTACTCACAGCGTGTTTGGAGTACATCTGTACGCCTGGCTGCTCTCCCAGTCTTTTTTCTTTTTTTTCCCTCCCCCCCTCACCATCACCTCTCTCCATGTACAGCTCGGCTGCAGCGGCAGGTCAAATGTCACCCACTTGGGGTTTTGCGTCTCCTATTGTCATTGCTGAGTCTGATGATTTGTGTATGTGTGTGTGTGTGGGTGTGTGTGTGTGTGTGTGTGCGTGCGTGTGCGTGTGTGAGAGAGCGGAAAAGAAAGAAAGGGGAAAAAAAAAGGGAATCTGAGAGGACTGGAGGGACTGTCGTTGTGTGCAAGGTTTTGAGTGCATCAGGGGTTAGAGAGATCTGAGCCCCACTTCTTGGTGCTGTAAAAAAAATAGCCAGTGCAGCATGAAAAAAAATAAGAAAAGAAAGAAATCACAGCTTGCCTCTTCGACAATCTGTACTAGATACGGCAAGAAATAGGCAATGGGGGATTGGAAGTGTGTGTAGAGGGAAGTGGGGTTTCTTTATGGGCAACCAGCTGAGGCCACGTGCATTGAACATGCTAGTTAGTAGACAGGCCGGCACTGCCACCGATTCCAACGTGGTTCTTACCTTACGCACTCAGGTTTTGGTTGGAGCAGCTTTTCAAAGGTTTGTTTATCATCAGAGATGGACCAGCTCAGTTACTGAAAACACTAACACACCTGTATGCCTGTCAGTGTCACAACCAAAATACATTCCTATAAGTCTCCTTTCAACTCCGCTTTCTCCTCATTCCAATAGATGTTGAATATTTCTCAAATGTGGAGGTTGTGTAGTTGGGACTAAACCATGCCATTTGATCCACAAATTATCAATAGCTAGTCATGTGTCACTACAAATCTTGACTCTCTATCTTTTCAGTACAGTGTCTGTGTGGAGATCTCAACTTGCTAAATATTTGCAATGGTTAGTCATTCTTTAGCATAAATTATTGCATTATTTTTCCACTTCGCAATCTTACAAGATCCTTACAGTTCAGAATTTATTTTATTTTTTTTTTTACAGTTCTTACAGATTATGTACTTTGAGTGTTTTGTCTCAAAATATGTCACTTTAATTTTAGGAATCCTTTCTTTTATTATTTGTGTATAAACAAGATTTGTCTTGCCTTAGTATTTATTACTCAGTTGCTGTTTGCGGTTGAAGTCCTTGGACACTTAAAACACAACTAAATACAGGCACGGATGATACTGTAACCATTTGCTGATTAAAAAAAATAAAGATGTTTCTCTGTGAGAAACTACAACAGAGCTAAGAGGAGAGTGAAAATGGCTCCGACTGCCATGCACTGATTAGCAACGTGATTACATGTGTTAATTGACATGCTGCCATGCGTCTGTTGGCTGCTGCCGATTTGAAGGCATCGTGGCATTGTCAGCCGATACAAGCAACAAGGGCTGTCCGCACATTGCATACTGCCGCTTTCAGTTTCTAGCTCTGTGTATATGTCACAGTCGTACGAAAGGAGGTTGAGGTTCTCCGGCTTTCCACGAGGCTCTTGTCATACTTGGAGCACACAAGTGTGACAAGGAGAAACAAACACAGACGCCGTGCCCACCTCTGCTGTTCTCACGCTCCCTCCGACTTCTTTCCTTTTCTCTCTCAGTTTCAGTTAACACAGTTGTCAGTGTGAAGAAGAATAATAAGCCTGCCTTTTGGCACTCGCCACACCTGGAAAATACAGTGTTGTTTTTCTGTTTGCATGCAGCTTTGCTCCTCTCACAGTCCCAGATTTACCAGCCTATATTAGGAGCCCACTGTTTGGCAACACACAGCTGCTGAGATGCAACAACTCTGCATTGTTAATTTGTCTGACCTTTTGTTTTGTCTAGCTGCGGAGTGGGAGGCTACCAATCTGAAGAAGGTAGAAGAAGCCTATGAGACCCTCAACATGGAGATTAGGTAAGAGGAAAAATGAAGCACCGAGGCACAGGTTGGCTTTTCTTTGTTCGGGGATGAACCCTCAGAATTTTGCACTGTGTATATATGTGTGCGCTTGTCACGTTTTTCAGTTTCAGCAGGGCAGCGTGGCATCCAAGCAGGCCTTAAAATAGACTCCATCCTTCTGTGCTAACGAAGCAGGGAAAGCTGCACAGTAGTGTATAACCACTGTGTGCTACCTAAGGCTAATTTTAATGAAGAAAAACAAATGCCATCAGTTGCCCACTGTGCTCTGCTGGGTAGGCCTCTTCTAACTTTGATCAGGGAAATATCACAATGGGTTTGAAATAGCCCAAAAGTATTGTGCCATTTAGAAAACATGTGAGCTTTAATCGACAGAAACTAATGAGATGTTTTTTTTGTAAACATGAAAGACAGTTGATTGGTGTTCAAGCCTACTCTCCCACATCTAATTATTTTATCACCTGAAAGAGTAAAAAAAAAAAAAAAAATGCATGAGTAGGTTTGGATTTTAATTCTGGTGACACGCTTTTACTCTCTCTTGGATGTTTCCCAGAGCTTTAAGCCAGCCAGCAATCACTGATAAGTAGCCTCGGTGGCCCGTAGGCCTGCAAACTGTTCGTTACAGTCAGGAGAAAGGAGTGCCAACTTCGGAAATGGCAGTTACCAAAAGGTCAAGATATTTTCTTTTACCCCCTAAACAAATGCCTGCATGTGAGGAGAACGAGGAGAATGGAGCTGCCGTGACTTCACTTGCTCTATTTCTCCATTATCCACCTTACTTTAATTGCTTCTGGTGAAATTACTCACTATCATCTGTCTTGAAGCCCCGCATATGGATTTTCTCCCGCATGCTATCTTCAGGCCATGTCCTTTATCAGTATGTAAATATTCGCAAAGCATTTTTGTCCTTATACCTTTTGGAGGTTGAGAGAAATTACAGTCTCCTCCTTATTAGGCAATACATTGTATGCAGTAAAGAGCAATTTCCACAAAAAATTAACTCTGCATGAATGTTGTGACCCCTGCCCCACTGAGAAGCACACGCACGCGTGGTTACGCAACCTGCAGCGCCTCTGTGACCCCGAACCCTCCCCCTACACCACCCTACCTTATCAACCTCAAGCGGAACAATCACCCTCCCTAAACATTTGTTAACCCCATTAGCAATTCTGGGTTATGAATATGGAAATGAGAGGCTGTGCTCTGTTAGAGATAGGGCTCACTAGCCTTATTTGCGATTAGTGAATAAGAGCAGCCCTCACCGGCTCAGATAATTGGAGACACTGCATAGAAATGGGCTTTAAAGGGGCCACCTCATCAACACACTATCCAAGAAGTCAGCCACTGAGAGGAGGGAGGAAAATAAAGCGACGCTGTCAGCACAGTCGTGAGTCATTCAAAAGTTACAAAGGCAGCTTGTCAAATGGGCCATATCCAGAGCAAAACTTTCTCTGCGCTTACTTCTCTCGCATGTTAAAGGGCAACTGTGTCAGGATTTTGGGATGACATAATCGGATAACTTCACTAACAATAGGCGTTTCAACTTAAGAATATGATACAAATCAAGTAAGGGCATTTAAGCGGCTTAAGGCAGGTGTGAACCGTGCAGGTTTGGCCTGTCAAGCAATAGAAGTGGAACATTATGTGACGACGTCTCTTCTTGTGTCCTAAAGTCGGTGCTCAAATGTCACACAGGGACACAAGTTGTATCGGGGTCTTTCTTAGGGCAAAGGTAGCCTGAGGTAGTCACTGATCTGATCATCATTCTGTTGCTTTGCTCCTTCAACTCTGGACCTCACTCCTCCTTGACCTCCCAACACTGATTCACTCCCTCATTGTTCAATCTTTCCCCGTGAGTGTTGTATCATCTCACCAGGCGCTTTTATTTCTTCTGTTCTTCCTACTTTGTACTTCCTATTTTATTGTTTTTCCAATTTTTGTATTATTTTATTGTGTAGCGATTCCTTAAAGGGACCCACAAATAAAACGCTTGTTATTATTATTGTTGTTATTATTATTGCGCAGTGCAGTCGCTGCTATGAGATACAGCTACTTACATTCAATAAAAATGCAGCAGAAAGTGTTATTACAATCAAATATTTTGGGTTAGCGTCATTAATTTGTCTCCTGACGGCATGGGCAGAGCGCTTGCATGACATTGTTATGCTTGCATATTGATGTGGCCGTCATTTTTCAATTTTCTAGAAGTTAACATTGTGGGGTCAGTCTTACTGTTGTGCACAAGCTTATGAAATCCACATTGCACAGAGTTGGCCATTTTGGAGCCTTTAAAAAAAACAAAACAGAATCCAATCAGGTGGCAAAAGTGTAGCTGACAATTGAGTTTGATCAACTATTTTTATTTAATCTTCTCTATGCGTATAATTTAATTTGTGTGAACTATATTTCACATTTGAACACAACAGTAAAATGACCAGATGTCAGGAGAGCTCAGTTAGATTTCGGTCCAGGGCCTCTCTGGGTGGAGTTTGCATGTTCTTTTTGTGCCGGGATGGGAATTTACTTGACATGCTGGGTTGAGACCCACTATCTGAAGACGTAGTCACTCGATTGGATGCAGATTAACGTTTTCTGCATGTGTGGCTGATTGGCTCTCCAATGTTAGTTGGGCCAGGCCTCAGCCCCCTCGAGCCTTAACTTGACTGAAGCAAGTGTAAAAATGTATACTTTAGAAAGTTTAAGTAGCTACAATCTCCTAAAATGTTGATTTATGTGAGTAGCTTTTTCAAAAACCTGCTGAAAATAAGCTTCTGATCTATTATGTATTCTGGTTTTCTCAGTGATCTGCGGAAGAAGCTGGCCATAGACTATGGAACCGACTGGGAGTTTCTGTTTTTAAACAGCCAATGTTACAAACTGAAAGTCTACGAGTAAGTACAGATAGAATTTCGAGAGCTTTCTTTTCTCCCTGTCTTTGCAACTCTGTCTATTTTGTCTAACATGAATATGGAACCTAAGCCTGAAATGTGTGCTTGCATACAAGATTGTGCTTTCCAATGTAATAATGTCTGATGAGAAACACACTGACAGAGACCTACATTTCCATGGTTGTGACAGCCTTCTTATAAAATATCAAAGCTTTTTATAGTTACGTCTACTCTGAACAATGGAAATCATGAAAAGCAATTACTTCTGCATTACTGTACTCTGCAGGTAGGCATGAACATTACTGAATAGACAAATGGAACAGTTTTAAGAACTATCTTGGAAACATGATGTTAACTCTGGGATAGAATCTATTGCCCCCCTCCCCCCACAAACTACTGTTCTCAGACAAATACTGTCTATATCAAATGTGATCCTTTTTGGTTCAAATCCACCATTTAAGGTTGGTATTTTGTGAGCTCCATGTCACCCTGGAGAAGCCAAACAGCTAAATCAACTAAATTTAATCAACAGAATGAGCTTCTTTTACTCTCTCCTGCTGCATCCCTATGGCCCCTGCTGGGGTAGAATCTGTTCTCCTCAGGATTGCTTGCCAGCTGGAGCTTTAGAAGCCTGTGGGTGGTTGCAGTTTTGAAAGAAAATTATCTGAGATCTACACTATGAGAGCTGCACTGCAAATACATTTTTCAGACATCCTTGGAATCGGTGGTTTTCCCATGCCCTTATACACCAGTGTGATTTGTTTGCTTAGTTTGCCATTTCGGAGGCAAAGACGGAAAAGCAATTCTCGCACATAAGCCAGAAAAAAATCTACCTCACTGTTGATAATATTAGATAACATTAGTGCACATTGCCAGCGAGACAGTTAAATATAATGATGTTTGGATGGGGAGCTTGTCTCTGTCGACAATATTGGTTCGAGAAATGTAAAAGAATAGCAGCTATTATATATGAATATCAATACAAATAGCCTAAACAGGCTGAGCTAATGTCATGTGTTTGTTTTCCCACTAAAAAGGCAAACTGTGAAAAAAGGATCAACACAAACTGTTCCTCGACAAATATTAGCATTTTTTGCTAATCAAGAATTGATTCCATCTATAGTATACAATTTACTAACTTGGTTGTTTGAGTACTGGCCACATCAGTACAGTAATGTACAATATAACAGTCATTGCAGTATTTTTTCCCACTCGTTGGAGGATTGTCTCTTGATGTTTGGGAAATGTAGAAGCCCAAGCCAAATAAAGTGTCAGAAATTCCAATACATTTAATAAACAGACTGTTTACAGTCAAAACCCGGCGCAAAAACAAGCGATTGTCAAAAACTATAGCGCAAGCACAGCTTTGACAATATATGTCAAGTTAACCTCCTTCTTTCAACATCAACCCTTCAGCCTTTTGCACAGAAACCCATACTGCGCTCTGTTGCGTTGCGTTCCCTGGCCTATTGGCATCACACACTACATGTTATTTTATATCCTTCAAATCACTGAAGAGCACAATATCCACCAGCGTCAACTCAGCTGAAGGTCTTTTGACCTACCAGCACCCTCTCAGCAATGTACCAGTTCCCCTCCATGCCTCCCTTTATCCTTGCTGTTCGCCTTGAACCGTGATCCTGAGAAGACGTGACATTGACAGACACATAAACCAACGGCTTGCTACCCCCCCCCCCCCCTCCATTGCCCCCAGTATCGTAGTAACACAGCCCCTGTTATTTTTCCAATAATGAAACAGAATCGCGCCGTTCTTCTTCCAGCTTCTCGATCATCACTTGCAACCATCTTACATACGTCTTCACTGGTGTTTAGATCTTTCACATATGATTAAATTGTTCTCTCTGTTCTTCCATGAGCTGCAGCCAATACTGCAGATAAGTGCCCGAAGCCATAAAAGTTAGCTGTTCCGTAGCCCGGCCTATCTTTAATATAGCTAATAGCTCTGCATTATTCAAATGAATGAATTCAACTGGTGCCTGTGAGGGGGGGGAGTGGCAGGAACAACATTCAGTGTGTGCACCAGCTCCGTGTAATACACAATCCCAGGAAATCTAGAAAATGGTCAGAACTGTTTGTTCATGTTTCCTCTTATACACTGCTTGTTAAAAATGTTTTGTGTCTACCTGAGGGTGTCAGCGGAGATTTCAGTTGTTGTTGTTTTTTTTTTTCTTACTCTTTGGAGAAAGACAATGTTCTCTGATTGTCTCTTGCTAAGTTATTTCCTCTGCATTGCCTCATGATGGTGTGAAACACTTCTGTAAACCGGGGCTTGAAGTCCTCGCCTGTTTGTCCGGCGTAAAATATATAATTACTTTGATTTCGGAGCTGGAGAAAAACAGGCCTTTTGTTGTTGGGAAAAACGGTTTCAAGTGGAATGATTAACGACAAGATTAGAAGCGAAGTGTTGCGCAGTGGCACTCCTCACGTGGCGTTCTCATCAGTTTCTCTGACAGGAAGAGCTTATTCTTCGAGGTCTGGTATTCAATGTGGGGTGGGTCTTCACTGTGGGACACCAAAGAGCTTCAGGAAAAATCTGTTTTGTTCGTTTTGTCTTTTCAAAATTTGTGAGAAATCATAATTGAAATAAGATCTAAGTATAGGGTAAAACAATTATCTCATTAAAACGCATTTTGAACTAGATTTATTACAAGTTTAAAGGTGACAAATTACATAAAGGAGTAATACAACAGGTATAAACTAAATACTAAAATAATCGCAAATACATAGCATTATAATCTAGAAATAACTGTAACTCTAAATCTGTCTTTGTTTTGTAAAACAAAGTAATATTATTTTATCAAGTTTACCTTTAATGATCTTTTGTACAACACTTGACACACCTGAAATTTGACTTAAAATTGCAATTTCAACAATATTCTGCCAATATTCATCCAGTTGACCATGTATAAAGATGCATTTCAATTTACAGATCACAATGGATATATATTGTACTAATTACATCTTCAAATGCACAAAACATTTGGCCACAAAAAATCTGGTAGGCCACATAATGTTATGATCAGAATAACTGGTCAAAATCTAGAAATCATCTTTCATGTTGACACATTCCTATGGCTGTATAGTAATCCTGATGACCTGGACTGACTCGGTTATACGTCTCAATGCCCCTGGTTGTCAAATACATATATTACAATTAAATTGATATTTCCTCAAATGTCATCTTGAAGACCCGATTTGGACTCTCTCCCGGCGCGACTCTAGCCTGCGGGCCGTAAGTTTAACACCGCTACTTTAAATGATCATCATCAAATACATTATTTAAAAAAACACGCACTGAGGATTCACAAATGAGTATCATTCCATAACGGTACTTGTGTTTTTCTTGGTATATTGACCTGTATTGTGGTTTTATGATCTAGAAAATTACCTCAATATGTTCTGTTGTTTGTTCCAGAATTCTTGTTCATCCCGGGATGTTCCCCTCTCGCATGCTCTGCTGTTTGACACATGTGAAACAGGCACGTCTGCAACTCTTGCTCGATTTAACTGAGAAGTGTCAGAATCAATCCATTGCTCATTGAGGGTCAGCAGTGGGGCAAATGTACTTTATTGTACAACTCTCGTAAGGCGCTTTCTGAAATTCAACGTTGAAATGGCGGGTAATACTATTGATGTAACAGCTTTAAAAACATTATAGTCTCATGGTTACAAGCTGGAGTTTCGGTTTGATTTTTGACTCTTTGGCAATTATTTTATGTCCTTCATGAGGCAGCCTGAGTCTGAAGCGTCTAAATAAAACAATATTCATGCTAATTTACTGAACTTTACTGTAAGAGTACAAGCAAGGGTTTTTATTGACACGTCAGTCTTTGGGTGGGTGGAAATAGTCTCTTTTCAAAGTATCAAGGAATGCATGATTCAGCATTTTAAGGACAATTATCAGGAACCGTGTTATTCTTTGTTGGGATTAAATGAACATAAGCATAACATAAGGGAACATAAAAACTGAATGTTTACACTCCTGGTATGAGCTATTGCTCATGCAGCATGCTATTAGTTAACAAGAGTGTTTTAGGTAACCGGCAAGGTTGTTTATATTTGGAAAACCTTCTGTTCTTCCCCTGTGGTCTCACAAGAATAAACAGAACACTGTTTTTGCCGATTCAACACGTAGTAGAGACGGTGGTCTACGAAACGCTCTTCAAACTGTGACGGGGCCATCTGAGACTATTAATATTTTAACCACCTTTATTGCTCTGCTCCCAAACACCTTTCCCAAAGCCTAAGTTATTTTTATTTTAATATTACTTAATAATCAAGGGATTGAGGCTCACCTCTCAAAACCTTCCCAATCAAATCCATGTATTTCACCTGAGATGGACTTTGAGGGTGACGGTGTGTGCTTTCCACCAGCCGGGAATTTAAAACGCAGGCTTCTGACAGTGAATCAGAAATAAGCTTGGCAATTCAGTCAACACAGCCGGGCACAGCATGAAGGGAGACACCCCATAATGAGTTCTCAAAGGCGGAGTCCCTACCTACAGCAGAGTCTAATATTCCTCCTGTGGATTTGTTGACACTCCTCAAAGCAACTTAAATCGAAGGGCCGTGATTTATGCAAGACTGTCAGGTCATATTGACTCAGCCTCCGCTCTCATGTCATTAGAAAGTACAGCACTTCAGTGAGTCATGCCTGCCACTGTGGTTCAGCTTTGACAGAGAAGAGAGAAGGATAACGCAGCACAAGTGACACTTCCGACTGTCTGTAGAACATCACATGGCCTTAACAGTGCACCGGCTTCTTCGAGGGAAGAAAGAGACTCCGTCAGGATCGCCTAGAGGGAGCTGTTTCAAATTGGATCTAAACCATGGCAAGACGGGTGGCGTGGAGTCCTCGATGTGTCTGTCGAGAGTAACATGGAAATGAAGCGCCATATAGATTTATGTTGTAGATTTCGTAACACTGGCACAAAGGCTGCAAATAGAGTATGACAGGACCGTTGGGCTCTTTAGACAGTAAGCTGCCTGCGGAGGTAAAGTATTTGTTCGAAATGGAGACATTTTATGTATGCATTTTTATGCAATTAAAACTCTTAGGAGCACTTCAGTTTTCCAAGATATGAGTATTAATAATTGAAGGAAGACCATATCCTTCAATAATATTGGAATTTACACATTCACTTGTGAGATTCGTCATTTGCATGAAGCATAAAGACCCGTCGCCACCGAGTACCGACGCAATGAAGAAACGAAAAGGGCTGGAGCTCCACACGCAGTCTTGTGTGTGCACAAGTGGGATGCCGACCTTGTTTCCTCCAGTTTACGAGGGAGTCATATAGGCAGAAGACCCATTTCAGCTTAATTGAAATGTTGAAATAAGTGGTTGCGCTGCAGCTGCTTATGCAGGTCCATGTCTGAGATTGCGCGGACTTTGTCACACCCAGAGCGTTCACATTATGATTGATGTGGCTGTTGTTAAATTAAAGCATGTAATTTAACATTACTCTTAGTGAGCTGCTCACGCAATTAACTTCAAAAGGTCACGGTTGCTCAGTTGTCAATATGAGGAGAGGCAGAGCGATGGCACTCACCTGCTTAAGATATGCAACATATAGTGTCAGTCACGATACCGTCTCTATTGCCGTCGTCAAATTCAATTAGTTCACATTATTTATTTCAGGTCCTCTAAGTGGCTATAGTTAATGGTTTGTATTCACCATAGACTTGAACAATATGAGGAAGATGTGTGAGTGTGATATACTGAGCCATAGACAGGCAGATGTATTGAGGTTTTTTGGGGGGTTTTCCTTCACACCTGCTCATATCACACTGAATGCGTGCTAGGATATAATCTGACTTCCTCATATAGTTTGTACCAAGACATCATCTCTGAATAGATCAATTAGTCTCGGGCTTTTCAAATTCAGATTGTGAAAACAAATCTCTTTATTTGACTAAAATTCGAGTTGATTTTGTCTTTGATTACATGTGATGAGACATTTTGCCCCAAAACTACCTAAATGGAAGGATGTGGAATTGTTACACTTTGTTAACAAGCTGAATGTGGTTTGCAACATCTGCATTCACTCACTATAATCAGTAGGACAGGCATAGCCAATGTGGTGGCAGAGGACACCTGGTAACCAGGACGGCCTTCACAAGTCCCCTGCAGGCCATGTTGTTAATATAACAGTTACCGTAGTACAAAGAAAATTATTTATAAAGTTAGTACTATTTTGATGGGAAAATTACCCCAAAGTGAGTTTATAGCACTTTATCCAACTCTAAAGAGCAGAAAGACATATACAGCACAGTGGACCTTTCAGTGGATATTGAAGAAAATGTATCTGGCATGACTCATCAGAGACCAAACAAACCACCAAAAATACTAAAAGTAATCAGCATTGTAGATTTAGTTTTAATCAGATGGACACAAATCCATATTCAAATGAAACATTGGTGATGGTAGATTTACTGTGAGTTTGGAGGCAGCTCAGTTCTGCTAATGTTTCCTCGAAGCCATGCTGAGGATCAGAGTCGGTTTATTTTCCTGTTGAATCACTGCCTCCCTCGCTCAATTGTGATTCAACAAAGCCCTTGGCTGTCATGATGCTGGTCTCTTCCTGTAAACAACTGAACACAAATGGAGATTCTGCCCAGTCCACAGCGGGGGTTTCTATCTGAAGTAGTGAGAGTTTTCCGTTTGTCCAGCAGACCTGTGAGCTGGCAACGAGTACCTAGTGTATCTGGTGGGGTCATAAAAATCACCATGTCTCATCAGTCTCTGCTTCCTGCCAACTTTACAGCCGAGGAGAAGTAGGTCGAGTGTCTTTGAGCCGATTGCTTTCGAAGCAGTCAAGTTTTCTGCTATTTTATCACCGCTCACCAGGACTTCCTCTTTCTCAGTGAAACAAAGTTGATTTACGTCCAAGTTAATCAACGTTATTGTCATCGTTTGCCGTCTTAATTATTAGGCTCAATACAGACTGTGCTTGCAGTGCATTTTAGTACAGAGCTATCCAAAACACCAAAGCTCACCTCCAAATCATGAGCCGCTATGACACTTAATTTCCTCAGCATGGAGGAAATGACAAACCGACAGTAGATTTGTAACTGCGGAGTTCTGAAATTCAGGCAACTGCTGACAAAATATCCAATGACGAGTGTGAAAGACTTGTAAGGATCCCGTTGTTCCCATGTGTTGCATCCCTGTCGATGTGCAGCTGTTCGCCAGGTAGATACCGCTCTCCTTTAATTTGGAGGGCTGCTGTGTGAAACAAGCAGCAACTAAATTGCAAATTAATTACATTTTAGGTTGAAGTTGGAAAAGTTTGAGAACACGGAACATGAACTGTAAGGATTCTTCCCTCATGGTTCATGCGAAAACGTGTTACTGCTTGGGATGGCCGTCACTCATTTAGTTTTTCAATCCATCTTGCCATGTCCACTTTAACATACTGAGCTTCATATTGTTTGCAATAGGGGTTTGGGGCCTTATATGGCAGCCATTATCCTACTGTTAGGCTCATAGCAGAAGAATGAAAATCTTATCCTACGTGCAGGAAAAGTAGTTTGGTATGGAAATGGAACATTTCACCAGTCCAGAATTTCTCCTCAATCCAACAATCGTTATGCACAGTACAATATTTTCTATTGGTTGTCAGTAGCTGTGAATCGTAGCAGCAGTCATCGTGTGTGGGGTCGTGAAGCAGTGCTCATGAAATCATCCCAGGCTGTCTGACGTCATACGGTCGACGCATTGGATGTCTTGGAACCTGTTTAACTTTCTCACCTCAGAGTCTAAACCACAATGAATGATATGTCAACGTGTATGCTAAGTATATTAAGTTTGAGACAGTCAAATATTAATAATAAACAGTGCATATCTATATTAAAGTATTTTGAGACTGATGATTCAGTGAAAATGTGCTATGTGAGTAAAGTTAATGTTTCATTTACACCACAACTAACTTTTGATTACAATAAAGAATAACTAAAAAAAAAAATGAAACCTCGAAACAGCCTTGAATATCACAGAAACCTAAAATGTTTCATTAGTTTCTCGTGAAAACTTTAAACTTTAATGTCTTATGAATTGTTTTAATAGAGTCATCAAACATTTGGAGTGCCACAGAAAAGATGAGGAGCCAAAAAAAGAGAACATTAAAAATCACCAAACTGTAAGTGCTACCAAAAAAAAAAAAAGATTAAAGTGATGATGAGCTACTGACTCATAGAATAACAAAACTGTTCAGGTTTTGACGACGAAATCTAAATTGTTGATTTGATTCAGACTGGAACATTTAAGGAATAATCTCCAAAAGAAGTTGAGATTAGTTCAACAAAATATCCTCAAATTAGGACAACTTAGTAATGTGGCTACACTTCCAAGAAGTATGCTTTAAGGTGACTCCAAAGACGACAATGCAGTATGAGAGTGAGTTAACAGTATGAGTATGAGATGCTGAGACATGGAGTCAAAAGGAAACTACATGCTTACGTGAGAATATTTCTACTGATGGTACGGTGGAGGAAATATCATGATGTGTGGCTCCTTTTGCTGTTTCAGGGACTGGATTATAATTCTGGAAGTAAAGTTTGTACAGAATGAGGAGAAAACCCACAATTTGAGATGAGTTGGTTGGTAAAAATGAGTGATTTCAAAATGTTCTGTGAGGAATACTCAGAACTAGGAGTTGTGAATACTTTATATATATACTACTGTAGTCTGGAATTGTGCAAAAAAGGTTTAATTTCGCCATTTCTTTTTCCTTTAACTTTAAATACAGGGTAAGTAAGTACTAAGTAATGCAAATTACACATTTTATTCATTTCTGTATTTATCCATTCAGGCCACTAAGTTGGTTTAAGAAAAAAAAGGCCATTTCAGTAGCGATAGGTGTTGAACAAAAATTAACAATTGAATTTTTTAGGTTTAACAAAGAGTCCCAGGAGAGAATCCAACATGTAGTTAAAACCCAAAAGAGACTGAAGAAAAAGCTTTGCTGATTAAAAATTGTGATTCCTCTGATAACCAGCGTTTATCTTATATTCCTGCTGTGTCTCATTTACAGTTCCTGCTGAGGCAACCTGAGCCTCCTGGCGAGATCGACCGACTTTATCTCATCTAATCAAATCTAATATGATCTATTTCGGCAACTGTAGGAACTTCAGTGAAAGTGTAATTTCCATCCAACATCAATATTTTCCTTTGAGATTTTGTATCATCCTGGCAACTTTCAGCTTAACTACTTTGTACTGTGCCTTTGTAAAACGCCATGGCAATATAGCATAAACCTCATATATATATATATATATATATATATATATATATACATTAAACAAGCAGCTCCACAGTCTGCACAGGATTCACTTTGGATCAGTTTCCAGTGAAAGATGTTTCCAGGTGCTCACCGGAGCATTTCTAGACCCTGGAGGCTCTGAGCAAGAGGCATCATGGCGACCGACTCACACACGCATATATATACAGGCTGAAACAGTAACTAGTTCTCATAATAAGGATTCAACACACACCGTTTAATTTGACAGTGTATTTAAAGATGAATAGAAACATAAGCAGCTTTGCTTCTAAGCAACTTTGCTTAAAACATTTAGATTAATTAAAAATCCGTTGCTTGCAGGCCTTGGCTTGTGCAAATGCCAATACTATGTCCTCCATGTCTAAAGACCTTCAAACATCACATTCTGTTGAAATCACTGCCTCATCTGTCACATGAATGACCTTAAATGGGTGTTTATTAGTTAAGGCCGAAAAGATTCTTAAATTAAAGCAACAGGGACAGGAAGACATGCTTGGATTGGTAATTACAGACCGAAACATTCTTTTAATTGATATGTTATATGTTAGAATGTTGTTTAGTCAAGAGAAGGTCATAAAGTGGTAAATGTACAATTTCAGGACGGACCTAAAAACGCTTTTACAGGTTAACTTAATGTGACCTGTTTTGAATACACACAACGAATTGTTCAATGTTTCTGGCCTCTAACAAGGAGCTTAACTACAAAATTCAAAACAGGCAGTTCTACTTTGTGATTTATTACTTTATTGGCTGCGATTTTTAATTTTCAAGGATTATTTTAATGCTTCTTTAATAATGCAAAAACCAGCCAAGCATGTATTTTATTAAACTATGATCAAACTCTTATTATGACATCACATTATTGGCTGTGTTACACTTGAAATGGCCAAAATTATTGTATTATTGGCTGATGTTGGTGGAGTGTTTTCAGCAGGGATTCATCCTGCAGGTCCACAATATTAGTTGCACTATTTCTTTTTTCCAATACACATTGAAGGGTATGATGAAACAGCCCATGTTTATGTAATATTATTATTATTATTTGTATTTTTTTTCAGGATTTTTCCAGATTTTCCAATCCAGAGATTGGAAACAAAGTTTCATAATCTTCCAAAGCAAAGGCATAAAGTTATTGATTTATTTTTGTCTGGAAGAGTACGGGAGCTTAAATTACACGCTGAAGCATAGAAACACTGTGCATTTTGTTCTTTTTTTTTTTTTAACATAAAAAAAATTATAATAATTGCGAGAAGCTATGCATCTGTGATGAAGAGGATTTAAAACAGGATGCAAAAACTGCAGCTCTTTCCAGGAAACATCTGTCAGTTATGAAAGCGTCACACCGTGAGCCATTTAAGTCTGCATTTAATGACACGTCTGTGGCGGCATTAGCTGTGATAGATCCAGCACCCTTGTTACCCACAACATTTTACCCGGTCAAACATTTGACCCCTTTAATATGTGTATCGAGGAGGGGCATTGGAGTGGTGTAAATTGGAAGGGATTACTCCCATTGAATCACCGCAACCAAAACACCTGTAATTGAGAGTGATATTTAACAACCAGAGGACTAAACTTGTCACCCTGAGAGAGGCATGATGTGTTGTTTAAATGTTCCACACAGAGAAGCAGAAAACAAGTCTAATAGGAAGTCAATTTCCCCTCGAAAATTGTTCCCTTTCAAATGTCAGATGATATAACAGTGTTATACAGAGCAGAGGTATATTTAGTAATGTAAGTAAGAGTCATTGTGGTGTGACTGTCACCTTTAACAGAAAGCATTATGCAAACATACAGAGTCGCCAAATCTTTATCGAGCAAATCGGTCTTGGATTTTGTGTTGATCTTAAACAGTTGTTTACTGGGCATTCAGTTTGTTGTATGACTTAGTTGAAAGTGGATAGAACGAGATAGAAGATATATGATTGGAAACTTAATATTTTAAACTGTTCTGATGGGTGCAGGGCATTTAACTGGAACCATAAATCACCAGGGAGCTTCGTTGTGAATTTAATTGTTGCTTATTAGTCATTTTAATAATCTCAACAGGTGATTTAGGATACCACAGTTCTAAACAAAGCAAATATAGTCTTCATTTTAAAAAAAACAATAATTTAAAAACTTAACTTGTTTAATGTATAGTGCAAGAACAAAAACATATGCAAATATGATGAAAGACATTTATGTAGATATACCTTCATTAACAAGCAAAAGTGGCATTGACCTTGCATCAAAGGCAAATAGAATAATTTCCTCAATCAAACGAGATGGAGGCTGAGAGACAAAAGGAGGAAGTGGTATCCAACCCTCTTCTTGTATAAGAGGAAGTTCGTGAAGCTTTCTCTTTTTCTCTTCTCCTACAACTTGCAGTGAGGTCACAAGCAATGTCAGCGTGTGGTTTCCTTCACGAGAGGAAGTTATTACGTCTCAATAGACGTAATAACAACCATATTACAACTAAGTAAACGAAGATATTAGTGTTTGCATGTACTGGGGAGTTAACATTAACTTGATTTGAAGCAAAAGTAAACTACAATTCTTTGGTGTAAAAGCCACAGTTGATGTGAAATATGATAAAGTAGCACATGGCTCTAAACATAGTATCGCATACAACCCCACTTCAAAATCCACACTGTACCTTTAAGCTGTGAAATCCCTCCCTCCTTTTTCTTAGCACATTTTTTAAACATAGACCTTATTGTGCTATAGAAGCAGACTGGAGTTGAAGTTGAACTGAATTGTGAGAACAGATGTTTTGCAGCTGCTCTCTAAGCCTCTGATTATTGGCTTGCGATTTTTTTTTTCTTCTTCCCACTTTTTAATGTGGGAACTTTAATTATCACCTAAAGTTATGTTGAAGTAGATTTCCTAACACTAGAATGTGTTAGGAATCATTTTTCTATCACCTTTGAGGGAGAAAAGTGAAATAGTTATGCTGTACTATTTTCAACCAATTTGCTCCACACGTCATTAAAATGTTTACCATTTTGTATATGTTATCAGATTTACACACATATATCTGATTTACATAGGATTACTTGGGGAAAACAAAAAAATGCACCTTTAAATGTTTATTTTGCTTCTTTATGAATAAATCACATGACAATTCAACGCAATTTTATGATTATAGTCATTACAATATAATCTTCATACACTTTACATGCGTGTGATTTTATAACTGTTAAATGACCATTAAATGTAATTTTCACAAAAATAGGAAAATAACAACAGTAATAATATTCTCAAAAAGATCTGTAGATGCTGTTTGCTTCTTTTATTTCCTATTGATAGAAAAGAACTACAAAAACGTCAACCTGTTTAAAATTAGGCAGCATTTGAGAGCTCTGTGCTTTCACTTCTAATTTGGATAGTTTTGTCCAGGAACAGATTTTAGATACACGCTCATCCTGTGACTCATGAGATATTTGTTTATTTTAACAGTAAATAGGTCCGAAGACGGGAAAAATAAAACTAACTCTCAAATGTGGTATAGATGCCCTTGAACTTTAATGGAAGATTAATAGATACAAAAAGGTACATTTATGTATTTACCTATCAAAAATGTGATTTAACATATTATTATTATGTGTTTCTTCCAGGTCCTTGACTAAAATCAGACTGTTGTGTATTTAAGGTGCAGTTATATTACTGTTTTTGTTTTATTTTGTTCTGTATTTTTCACAATTTTCATCCTATTTATGCAATTCATGTTCACACAGGGTTTGGTGTTTTTTACAGTATTATAATGTATTAGCTTTTGCATTGATCACGTTCTGTACAATGGGCTCTGCATCAGGTGGAAAATCTGTGACTTTGTCTTATTAAAATCCCAAATGTAAGATACACCGCGTATAAGCACATCTACTGTTTATATAACGTTTAGAGTTGCTTCATAATCACAAAGGACTTCTTTTTTTTTATATGAGCTCCATAAAGAAAATTCACAGAGCCACCCACACAATGATCATAATGCTCTTCTAGAAATGATACGAGTCCGGGAAATGGAATTTTAAATAGTGATCCTAAATTTAGCGACATCGCTGGGATTTGATTCCATAATTGCTCTTGAGACCTAATGAGATGACCGCTCAAAACTGTGAAGGAGCACCAAAAATAAAACTCAGATCATGGCTGCACTTTAAAACTTTTACTGAGGCGAGGAAAAGAAAAAGGACCGAGACATTGCAGAACTTTTTCACCATCGAGACATAAATCAAATGGCCTCCCTCCCACCTCCTTCCTCTCCTACAGTTGGTGCTCTTATATTAGATGCTGTCCTGGGGAAAAAAAATAAATAAAAAAATAAGCGCTGTAGTAAGACAAGGAAATTGCTCCTCCTAAGTATACAGTATGCTACCACTTATTATGTAATGAAAACAGTTATAACAACACAGTACTTGGTAGCAGTTACTGAATCTGATCGTCTGGTTATAAGTCCCAATTCTATGGTATTATACAAGCTTCATTAAAGTCAGTTGTTAAATGGATAAATCTGTGCAATGGGAAATATGATTTAAAAATTATTTTTTTTTTACAGTTAATTGATTTCTAATGTCAAAATATGCAGCTTTGTGTCATTTGTATTGCCGCATACCCTTCTTATTTCAGGTCATAGCTATTTACTGTACACCACAACAGACCGGGGACTTTCTAACCGAGCAGAATTAAAAGAAACACGCACAATAAAATATGTTGGAGCAATACGAACTCTGCATTTCTGTGAGTTATACTTTAAACAGAAAGAAAATCCTCATCAGCAGTTATCCGAGTTTAGTCCAGGGAATGCCCTCTTCCAGGTGCCTGTTTTATTCTTATCCACTCAGTACAGCGTGTGCAGTGCAGGTCTTTTTTGCTGCACCGTCCACTGATGGATTTCTTCGTGGCGCTTCAGTGTGGTCTTGGCGCTCCAGTTAAGCATTGCAGTCACATAGAGGATTGGTATTTTAGTCAAGCTGAGTGACAAAGGTGCAGCAGTAACCTGCACCCAAAAACACTCCAGCGAGGTGTCTGCTTGTTGACACAGGGGCTTAAAGCTGGAGCTGCTGATTAAAGGACAGATAGGCACTAGACAACCTGACAAGCAGGTCAGATGATTCACTATTGATTCGGACTGCAGAGAGAGAGAGAGAGACAGAGACAGAGACAGATCAGGTGTCTCCACCAAACAAAATCTCTAATTCTCTCTAACATTCGGCAACATGAATGTGACTTCAACAATTAGTTTTGCAGCTGCTCCAAATTACCCTGAAGGAATAGCTCAACATTTTGGGGAACAGACCTTTTGTGTTTGGAGTCTGATGAAGAGGATCGATACCACCTTGTTAGTTCAGCTGAGCACACGTAGCGGAACAAGGGAGAAAACGAGTAGCCGGAGTGTAAAAAATGGCAGATTGTGCTGTAGTATCATCAGGGGAGGTGTGCAGGGCTACGGCTCTGCTGGGTGCACTGACTTCCTGCACTGTTGTGCCTTTGTCTTTGAGGCTCAGAGGCCACCAGCGGAGACCTTCAGGCCAGGCTAACTGCTCCACCTCGAGTCTCTGGGCTCCTCTGTGCTAAACGTCTCCTGGCTTCTCGTGTAGCTTCACCCCTTAGGAACAGGGATGTGCAGATTAATAGGAATTAAAGCTATTTTAAAATGTTCCAAACACAACTCCGACACAATAGACTACCAAATATCCAAATTGAGCACAAATGTTCCCTTTATTTTGGTATTAAAATCCAAATAGACCTTGTGGTTGCAGATAAATCATCTTTTATTTTGGCTGTATCATTTTTGAGCCAAAATCAATAAAATAGGCAGCCTTTTAAAGGACTGAATGAGACTAAAGCTGGGAACACAAAGTTTGAAGTGATTCGATTGCAATGGTTGAGTTGAAATCGGGTTCTCATGGGGTTGCTCCTCTGTCTGAGGAGTGCCAAGGCAACATGAACTCACCCATCTTTCCCAAGAGGCCACGAAAATACCTCATAGAAATCAGTGATTTAATCAAATGTATTCACTGTGATTAAGTTCTAAAAATCACACCCAAACACCTTTTTTTTTTTTCCCAGGGAAAAATGACTAACGAAGCAGAAACACAAACACCTACAAACAGGTTCTTTTCAAAGTTTGAGATCATATGGGAGGTGGCCGTGTGCAGGATGTTTGCATGCTGATGTTTTGATTTCCTGGCGCCTCAGGTGTCTACAATCAGCCGCTCAGGTGAACACAGCACTGCGCTGAAACACATATTTAACAGAGGTGTAAACGCAGTCGTCTTTCCAATGCATGCACAGCACTGGATATTATTGTGCTCTTTTCCAGCTGCGCACCTGCTTGAGTCTCCTATATGGGAAAGCCTCGCTTGTAGAGTTTTTCCATCTTCCAATCCCAAGGTGGGTGGTTCAATCCCCATTTCACCTTCTGGACACTTTTCATGAATCCCATAAGTGTGTGTCATATGTCAATTGGGACTTAATCTGACAGATCACGTCAGACCACAGCATGTATATGTGCATTTATTAACATAATACGAAAGGAACCTCCCTAATTTTTTTAAACAAAGTCAAAGTAAATATCACTTGGCATATATATATATATATATATATATATATATATATATATATATATATATATATATATATATATATAAAAAATCCTCTGAACGTTTCAATGCAAATGTTATGACTGTGAAAATCACTACTTTAGTTTAACCTCAAACAGAGTTTTAGACAGAAGTACCTGGACAAAACTCATGCAGGTACAGGGAGAATATGAAAACTGCACAATAAGCCCCCAACCAGACTCAAACCGGGAATATTGTTGCTCACTATTATACCATTGTCTTGTTGTGCGATAGATAATGTCACAGTGTCTGAAAAACAAACGGAAACATGGTCTTTCAGAATGTTTTGTACATTGATTCTTGTGATGGAGGCACACCAATGAGAAATATACTCTATGCTCAAAAAAAGACTGTTGTTCCTCCTAAATCGGACACAAGAATCGCTTCACCTGAACAAACGATATTAGTCAGATTTGGTGCGTACACTTGAGATCCACACAAACACCAGGTTTCAGTTGTACATGGTTAAATCACATCTGTCGTGTCAATAGCAACAACAAAAACCTATCAGACAGTTTGTGCTGAATTTAGCTAATTTTACTTTCATATATAATTGTGACAGTAGAACCTGTGGTACTGTGCCTCTGTTGTCCATATATATTAGTTGGAAAGCCAATAACACAAGGTAACCGAAAAATTAATTACAGACACTTTTCTTTTGAAATGAACCGTATATTTAAGTATTTTCCATTCAGATCAGGAGTGTTGTAGAGCATATATTTGCTATTATTGTAATAGTTTACTGTGACTGTCAGTAGTTGTAATTGTGCGTCCCCTGAAAAGGTGCTAAAGCAATTAATTTTCCAATTATTGTATTTTTTTTTCTCAATGCTCCACAGGAGAAGTGCACTTATTTTTTTTGAAAATGTACCATTTCAAATATTAGCTAAATTAACAAACAAAAGAGCCTTTTCATATACAGTACTACATGTCTGTTGCTTTCCAAATCTATTTTAAGCCTAAATAGCACTATATCTTATTAGTGGATTTATTTATTTCATAAGAAAAGAAAAGAAATCTTAAATTTGATCAGCAACACAAACATGACTCAAGTACATGAAGCGTTCCGGAGTGTAACCCGTTATGCAACGTCAACGCTGTTATGAAACACATTCTATTTACTAAATGTGTGACCTAAGGTTTTACTGTATGATATCCAGATAAATAGTGTTGGTTTGCTTCAAAGTTTGCTAATAAACAATTAACCGTGTCACTTTATGTTGCCGGGTCACCTTTGACTCCTGGTGTGGCAGCTGAGCGTAACACGCCGATACCTGCAGCTCGTGTTGATGCTGCTGCAGTTTGCAGTGTCACCTCCGGTGAACTCCACCCACGCCGTCACATAGCAGTCTACTAGGAGAAGTGCTTAATTGCTGTTTCTCTCTCTCTCTCTCTCTCTCTCTCTCTCTGTCTCGACTGGATCTCAGTGGATTAAGGAATAAATATGCTAAATTACATTTGAATTATTTGTACTTTTTAAAAATGTCCAAGAAAAAACAAACAAAAGACTTGCGTGTGTAGAATTTTATTTTTTGTCGTTGGTTGCATTTGGGTCCACACATACAATTTGTACAGTGCAGCTAAATACAAACTTACCTGACCTGGTAACAAGTAAAGGAAGGCAAAACGTACAACATTACATTCATGAGGCATATTTGCCACAACAACAAACAAACAAACAAAAAAAGCCTCTAACTTCCAGAGCTTGTTTGTGCTTTCAAATTACGCTTTACCTCTAAACCTGCACTTCTCAGCTGGTCTGGCTTCAGCACCCACTGTCGCCCATTAATACCACGCAATGCACTCAACCCAAATCAAGGAAAAAGAAAAAAACAAACAATATAGAGTTAACATTGGGTGTTGTGGGGCTTAGCCAAATGTCAATTGTCATATAGTTGTGAGGGGAGAGTGTTAACCACTCAACCCCTCTACCTCTGACCCAATTCTTCATCTTTTGTATGAAGCTAAACTGTACTATTATTGTGAAACATCTGCAACAATAACAATATGACAGAGAAGTGCAGTGAAGCGCTGCAATATTAGAATATCCATGATGTACATTTCTGTATGTGAGCAATTCCAGCTCACATGTATGACAACTCTGTAAATGTGACTGTAAATACTGGAATTGTTGCACAGTGTTATCAATTGATCACAGCTTTAGCAACATACCTGTTGTGGGTTCTGGGGTTATTAAAGTTTAACGCAATGATTATAAATGGATGGAGTTGGAAGCGAACTTATGTTGAACAAATATCAAGACTTGTAAGTTTTGTTGTACTTCAGTTTTATCAGCTTACACTCAGAAAGAATTCCACACCAAACATTGTTTTGGCTCCAGAAATCAGTCGATTTATGAGGGAACTGAGTCTGCTATCCAATCCAGTGAGGCATAAAATACTACCTCAGGGCCTAAGAGGTTGCATCTAAGATATTTATTCTCGAACTGTGTACCTTCAGGCCCGAGAACACCTGCCAAAGGTTGACACAGTGGTACCAACTTATTATGGCTCGTGTCAGAGCCGCGTCGTCAGATGGTGACAGATCGAACGTGGGGAGGGACGGAAAAAGACGCAGTGTGGAGTTTAGGGCCTGAATGGGATGATCACTGTTGTCATTTCTGATCTGCTGCCTCTTGTTATTATCAAAGGCTTAATCAGTGACCCAGCATGTTTTATCTTCTTGTCTTTTTCCTCATCCTTTGTACCCTCGACCCAGTGGTCCCCCTGGTCGCACGTCATCGTCTGTCATATTGGGCCTCTCCAGTCGGTGATTCATATGCACGGCGTCACCACCAGCTCTCTTCGATTCCCTCCCACTCATTTTTATTTCTTTTTATCCCCCGGTCTTGCCCTCTCTTCTGTTTTCGTCTTTGTTCCCCCGGTTTCCTCGTGGTGTCACATTTCCATGACATGTCGGCCTCCTCTCACGAAAGCCCTTCGTCAACGCTCGTCCATCTTCTGCAGAGATTTGCTCTTCCGTGCAACACTGTGTTGGATTGCTAAGGATAGCCGGGGACAGTTTGTGTAAATTAGCTCGTTTAACCTTTCTGCTATGTCGCGCTTATCTAACGCAGATGGCAGAAGATGAAGTGTCCGTCTCACAGACAGACAGCTAATCAACCTGCAGCTCAGTCTTGCATGTTGGCCATTTCTAATCTCGTCAAACTTTTTCTATTTTTTTTTTTTTTTGCCAACTCCACAGTTCTGTTTTCTTCCAGCTTTGGGTTTTTTTTTTTTTTTTCTTTCTCTTCTTCTTCTTACACTGCCACATGGAGACGAGCGTTCAAGGTCAGATCGCAGTGCCCCCACACACAAATAGCCTCGCAATTTGTGTGTGCGCTGTGATGGCGTGTCAGCAAAAGTGGGCAGGGATGGATGGTTTTGCCTTGAGGGTAAGGGAGAGGGTGATGGAGAGAGGGAAGTGAGGTACAGACATACCGGGGTACTCCCTTGTGGGACTCATTTGATAGCTTTTTCATTGTGTTACCCCTTTTTTCCCTCCCCCTCCCTTCCTCTCCTCGGTGTGCCGCTGCCTATCAGGTGCCATCTGTTTGTGGGCTCAAATGAGGATGTTTGTAGTTCCAGAAACACCTGCTTCACAAACTTAATGAATCTGGTGGCTCGTATATGGAACAATAAAGCCAGTGTCAAGAGGGAATTTGAATTTATTAATTTTATTATTCATTTATTTGGTGTGGAAGGGACTTCACATATTGTTTTATCTGTTGTAATTTTTTTTTTTTTTTTAACGGTTCCGGATGAGAAATGGCTGTACATGTTGGAAGAGTTGAACTGACATGTGTTTCCACTTCCATCGGAGCATTTTCAAAAGGTCTTTTAAGTGCGGGTGTCCTGCCAACTTGTTTTATGAAGTTGGAAGCTCCACGAGGGGGTCGAGTGTCCTTAATAGACTCGAGATCAGCTGTGAAAAATAAGCCCCTGTACGAGCACTTTTATCCTGAAACGAGAAAGAGGATAATGAGCCCTACCCTGTACCTGGGATGGAGCCACACTGTGCGTCTTTGTTCGTTTCAACCCAGTGCACTTGTCTTTTTCCTCATCCAGCCTGGACGTTTCTAAAACATCAATGTACTCCGGCCAAATCAAGCCAGGACTGGGCCGGCTGGAGCTCGGCTTGTCCTTCAATCCCGGGTTGTTGGTTCGATCCCCTATCTTGCTCACTAATAATATTCAAGAGAAACCATTGATTTTTGAGATGTGATCAACAGTGTCAATGGGTGAAACATGCTATATTATTAAAGTTCATCTACCATTAATTCAATGGGGAGTATTTGTGATATTTCAAGGGTGCAAGCTACAATTTTCTTTACATGCAAGGGTTTTGCTAAAAGGTTTTGAGGACCTCAAGCTGTGTTACATCCAGCTGTTAGCTGTTTGTCGGTGTTTGACCACTGTGGGGCCGTCCACACGAGCCTTCCGGTTAGCATAAACGTGCTGTTTTTGGCCTGACATCCACATGGTCGTGTTTTTAAAGCGTGAAAATGTTTTTTTTTTTTTTTAACACAGGTCATAGAGTGGGAAAATTCTAAAACCCTGGCTCATGCCATTCAACACCCCAGGCTGTGCACGGCAAAGATGATCATCTATGGAAAAAAGATGACGTAATTGCCCCCCTCTCCCCCCACCGCAGTAACCGATGTCACCTAATAACCACAATTTTCACAGATTACAAACTCCGGTGGAGCTGCGTAAGCCACTGACGCTAGCAGCAGGAAGTGCAGTGTCCATAGACCTATAGAACTGGAGTTATATTTCAGTTTGTCTCTTAAAATCACCATTGTTCGAGAGGTCAGAACAGAGTATTCAGATTTTTTTTTTTTAATCCTTTTGAATTCTGCTGCAGGAAATTAAAAGATGGTGTGATATTATGGCCAAACCACCCCATATAATACTTTGATCATTTTATTATGGATATCTTTCGATATATCTCTAGCTGAATGAAAGCAAACAGCAACCGACAACAGATTACTGGATCAGTGGAGTTAGTTAAATTCTTTTGAGCTCCATTAATGTATGAAATGAAACGGCAATAAAATCAAGAGTAATTTTCAGAAGTAGATGACATAAAAACCTCCATGGTAGCCCTACAAAAATCAACCCAGCATTCATCGAAATCAATACCAGTCATCCATTATTTATCTTCAGTCTGGGCTGTAGTCCTCATGTGCTGTAAAAAGCTTCACTCCTGTGGATGGGGGAAGGGGCTTCCTCATTGAAGTGTACAGTAGACATGAAAGGATAAATGGACAAAAATGAAAGTCTCCAAGATGAGAAGCATTTAATATAGTCCGCAAACAAGCGCAAAAGAACTCTGCGACCAAGCCCCTACTTCTGCTATCTCTGATCTTCATTATTTTATTTTCTTTCATCTTGCTTTTCTCTTGTACAGCTTTTGATCCCCTTTGCACGTCCTGGCCACCGTCTACTTAGATACTTAGACCCGAGTTCTCTCTCTCTCTCTCTCTCTCTCTCTCTCTCTCTCTCTCTCTCTCGCTCTCTCTCTCTCTCACAGCATCCCCTGCTCTTTTCACAACAGTCAGTGTAATGGTTCAGATGTCAAGGAAAAGAGCCCAGCTGTCTGTCCCTCTGTCAGTTTCACCATTAGGGTCTTTGATCAGTTTGTTGCTGGAGCCAGTGATCATGCCTCGACTCTTCAGCGCCGTCGCCACCAAGTACATCAGTGACGGTCTCTTCTTGCAGTTCCTCTTGACTTATTTTTGCTTTCGTAAGAGGGCTGTGGGTGGTGGCTCCTTGTCAGTCTTTTGTCCCAGCAGGTTGCTGGAGAGATTTAAAGCCATCCTGTTCTGCTCAATAATTTTCCCTGCTAAAACATAAATAGTCCCCCCTCCCCCCCCCCTTTTTTTTTAAACCTCAACTTTTGCTGTGTTGATCCGTCAGCGGTGTTTTCATTTCAAGCATTATTTTTATTGTTTTGGTGTTGATGGCATGATCTACACACACGACATACTGTAATTGTTTTCCTGTTTTAAATTCTTATTTTCCCAGAATCAAGCTGCCTGTGCTGATCATCTAGTGTAAAGCTTAACAGAGACAAACGAACAGAGTGATGCAAGTGGAGCTAGAATAAGTGTGAAAGCTGCATCCAAAACTGTTATTTTAGATGTATCCAGCAACATTTGTACAAATTCATATCATGAATGAATTCACATTTTTTGAGATGTTGTGGTGATTAAAAGTGTTTCTGTATCTCCTGATTAGACACACGCATAATAACCCATAACTAAAACTATCATCTGTTTTAAAGCCAAAATGATCAACCAAAAGAGGATTATAAGTGTTGTAAAGTTGAAAGGGACTGCAATTAATTTATCATTGATGTAAGTTTATGTTATAGCAACCACGTTTATCTTTAGATGAGGTCATTTAATGTTTGTTGTTATTTTTCTTCATTGTTAATTTAAAGCAGGTATGTGCAATATAAATCTATGCTTACAATATAAATGTCAGGATATAATACAATAACACTATGGATTTTCTGATATACTCTAAGTAGTTTGAATGCTTTGTAGATCTTATGTGAACCCTTGTTAACCTTATGTCAATTGGGCATATTTCTTATGAGGAATTACTCACAGTATTGATTTTTTTTTTTGTCTTGTTGAGCTGCTATTAACCGAATTTTTCTTTCTGGAGTGTGATCTATTAGCGTAGCGTAGCTTTATCGTAGCGAAGCAAGTCAAACGGGCTGTCACATTAAAATAAAGATGGCTTTTAATATGAAGCTCATCAGGTGAAGTTGTGTGTGTGTGTGTGTGTGTGTGTGTGTGTGTGTGTGTGTGTGTGTGTGTGTGTGTGTGTGTGTGTGTGTGTGTGTGTGTGTGTGTGTGTGTGTGTGTGTGTGTGTGTGTGTGTGTGTGTGTGTGTGTGTGTGTGTGTGTGTGTGTGTGTGTGTGTGAATAGAAATGTTTTGTAAATAACCTTTTTACTAGACGGAAAATTATCCATCTATGTCTCCAAAAAAACCCTCAAATCTGCAATCTTGTCAGATTGTTCATTGCCTCTTGAGGCTTAGAAAGAAGCAAAGCACAACTTTACACAAAAACACACATCCTGAGGACATGCGAAGCTCCTGTAGATGAAAGTGTGTGCATCATTGTGTGTGTGTTCTTCTCCCTCCGCAGGTACACTTATACCTTGTGCCCGTTCAATCAAGTCACACAGAAGAGCACCGCAGGAACAGAGGTTTCATTAGGGTAAGTACCTCAATCAGCGCCTCTTTTGTCCACACGCTTAAACTCCCAATCATTGACTGACCTGGGTATGTCCAGCACAGTGGAGGACGGAGACGCACTCTTTTCAGGGGACTTGACAGCATTGTGCGCCGTGACATTTAGAACGTACTCGTGTGAGTCCATAAAAACGTGGCACGGCTCCACGTGCATTTTGTTTTCCTCTTTCTTCATTCAAACAAGCCTGAAACAGTAATTGTTCCTCATTTATACTAACTAGATTAATCTAGTGACAACATAGTGAAAGCTCTTTAATCATTGTTAAAGTGCTCATTTGAAGTCACTCAGACCAATATTTGCGATATTGATTTTTATTCTTAGTCAATGTCCGCTAGATTCATATGACCTTTAATCAGTGATCAACAAATCTTTATTATAGTTTTGATACAGTTTGATCAATGACAAATGGGACAAGTTTCCGAGACTGCCGTGGTTGCATTTCCTGGGCCTCCGAGGGTTTAAGTTTTGTCGACCTGGTCTTTTACTGACCCTCCGGGTGGGACAACTGTCACACTTTGGACATGTTCTGTGCCCACGTGTGATGAAAGATGCATGATTCTTTGTTCTCCAAGTGCCATTTCTCAAAGTAACTTTCTCGTTCTTTTTTTTTTTTTTTTTCTCCTCACTGCCGTCTGGGTTTGAAACAATGAGTGCCATTTAGCTCCTGAGTTTTGCTCCTATAATCACATCACACCACTTCCCTCCCCATTGTAACATCCCTGTCAAACAGTTAAAGAAAAAAAAAATGTATATATAGCATACGGATGTTTTCCTTGCCCCCCCCACACACACACACACTTCTTCCTTTTTTCAGAATTTAGATTTGAGGTGATAATTATGGGATGTCACCTCACTGTCCTTTCCCACTCTCTCATTAGCCTTAACCGTCAGTCACTCGACACTTTTATAGGGTGCAATTATGGGAACGCTCCTCCGTCGACATTGACACCTCTCCGAAAAAGAGCCTTTATAATTCGCCGCGGCTCCTCCCCAAAGAGGAGGCCGCGGCCGCTGCCCCCTCTTTTCAGACGCGCAGACTTTGTTTGGTGAGCAGACAACACAGAGGTCAAAATGACCGTGGAGAATTTGTGACGGAGTGTCAAAACATTTTGCGCCCTCCGAGATGCGAGGGCCATTAGGCTCCACTCGTCCCCACCTTCTGCGGCTGAAGTGAGACGTTACAGCTAATTTATTTGCAATTATCCTTCTGTGCAAATATAGTTTTGCTTTCAGATGGTAAATTAATTGGAATCTAAAGCCGAGCTGTGTTTTTTTTTTTTTTTTTTTTTTTTCCTCTTTGCACCACCACCTCCCACACTACCTACTCACTTTTGGAGCGGAAAGTGCAATGCTTCACTGTGCTTATTTAGCGCAGGAGAGAGCAAGAACAGAATGCTAACTGTGAGTAATGTGACCCGGCGCTTCTGTCTGCCTGTCACTCACGATGGTATGGAAGGCCAGAAGGAACCAAACAGAACCAGTGGTCAGACACGTCTTTGACTCAACTTGGAGGGGGGGAAATCGCTGCCAAACCGCACGGGAGGGAGAAGATGTCTTACGCATATTTTTACTTGACTGATTACAGCAAGAAAAGCGAGAATAACCTCCGATTATTTACTTCCCTTGAAAACACGTCTGAATGTTTGAACACGTCACCGGCGTTTGGCGGCGCGGCACCGTATGATGTACTATACTGTTTCCAGAAAGCGTGTAGTAAAGGTATGTGTGGAGTGGATTCAACCGAGGAGGGTGAGGTGGGGGAGGGGGGTCACATGAATCATAGCTCGCTTGGTGGGTATAAAGTTCATTTTTTATCCAGACAGACCATCAGTCAGGCCTTGCAGGGTATGGTGGGGCCTCCTGATATCAATCTGCATGGAGGCATCCTCTTTCTCCCCAGAGGGGGGCGAGGAGAGAGGGAGAGGGGGTGGGGGGGGGGCTTTGATTTAAACGGCAGCATTTATCACACCTGCTCCAGCATCCTAAAGGACAAGCGTGCGGGGAGGAGGGGAGAGGTCGGGGGAGGAGACGGAGGAGCGGCATTAACATGTGTGTCCTGTCAGTGCGACTGCGGCTGTCGCAGTGATGACATCGCTAATACTTGCTTGTACCACTTTGTCTAATTTGGATTAGTTATGTTAGATTCCTGCCGTATTAAATGGACGCCACCGCTACTGCTGAATTTTGATTACGGCTCATGGCCAGCATGGTTTGTGAAGTGTGTCAAGGCTCATAAAAGTTAAAATTGTTCCCTGAGCTTCAACCCTCCTTCATGCTTGGTTTTGCAGCATAGTTGGCGCCAGACCATTAACCATACAAATGTTCTTAAGGAACGATAAATCAACATGAGAACACTTCCTTTTGTAGCTTCTGGCTCTTATATTGTGGCCACACACGTAAGCATAAAGATTTCATAAGGCTCGGCAAGTCATACTGTATGCTCCCAATTATCTGTAAATGTAGATATTATACAACACACATTCACCTCTCGAATTCCAATATCTCTGTTTTCCATTTAGCTTTTCTGCCTTTCGGCCGCAGCAGCTCAACCACTTCCTGAAATGGCTGTTGTAACAATAACATCAGCCATGATAATGATAATAGAGTAGAAGAAAATGCTTGCATTGCGACAAACACCATCCCGCTGTGACAGCGTCGTCCATCTTCATAATGTCCCTCGCCGTGCCCACCAGCTCCCCCGCCCTCCGCCTCCGAGAGGCAGACATGCTAGGTACAATGACGGAGCAGCAGATGCAGGGTTTGCTATATGAATGCAAGCGGGTACATAACAATGTGCACGCGCACACGCACGGACAAACAAACGCTGATCATTGATGTCGAGCATCGATTCCTTTCGGCATCAGTTTCCCACAGGACTGTGTTTTATTGAGATCTTAATTGACAAGGTGGAAGATCGTGACATTATTCAACCAGATAACTTAAATGTAATGGTACAATTTCCCCTCGACAGTGACTTACTGATCAGACCCAGAGATGAATCACAATTCTCCCGCCATGTGTGACCTTTGGACTCTTTTGGCCTCCTTCATATATAATGCTGCATTTTCTACCCGTCAGTTTACTCGACCCTTTTCCACTAGCAATCTGATGTGTGAAGATGATTAGGATTTCTTCTCTGTGATCCTCCTCCATAGTCCCATACTGAACCAACATCGACATCAGAAGTGTGATACATGAAAAACCATCATTGTCATTATGGATGTTCCTGGTGCTTAAAAAAAAAAGCAAAATACTCAGAAAACAGTCAAACCGTTTCACAATTTCTAGTTCCAAACCTGCTCGGAGGTAGATTTGAGTTCCTCATGATGCTAAAACTGATTTTCCCTGCAAAGGAAGAGGTTGATATACTCTTCCTGTTGTAAAGTTCATGAATTTATTATTGATTTCTTTGCTAATTTCTACAGATCATAGTGAAAAAGAAATTGCATGTATTGACATTTTGTTGTAGTAGTTTGACATTTATGGTTTAAATTGCACCACAAATGAAATACGCTATATTATTATTGTGAACATAGTCCTTGAAATATATTGTGTGCATTGACAGTCCATTGAAGACTCAAGAGAAAAATCTCAAATGACTATATTAGATTTTCATTGCTGCTCAAGTACGGGGCACTTTGCTAGCATTTTACGTATCATGACCATGTATTCAGAACATTTACTGAATACATTTACTGAATTATTTGTGTTGGGCGTCAGCTTTAGAAATGTATCCATCGTAGATGTTAGGATGTGGTTCAGGATTAAAATCTCATCATTTTTAATTTTACCCATCAAAAAGACTCAGTTGAAGGACAGCAAATAGATTATTGGATGAAAGGAAATAAAGCAACTTTGGTTACTTGATGTATTCCTATTGTGATATAATTTCAGTTCTCCTGGATGAAGCCACTCATAATTACTTTTCTGTGGTTCATTTCTTTATTTGGATCATTTCTTTGTTTCCTTCATGACTATGGCCTCTACTGGGACTCTTGGAACAGGGTTGCCAGAATAATATCATGCCAACATTTCATCAAAGTGATTGTGCTGCAGCTCTCCAGATGTTAACTGAACCTTGCGTATTTATTTTCAGTTTATTTAAATCATGTTCCAAGGGGTGAAGCTGATTTGATGACTATGTACTGTCAAAGTTTGCTTGGTTTTGAAATTATCAGCACGTAATACTCTAACTAAAAGAAATGTATAAATGTGTCATAGGGTTTTTTCACACCAGAGTTGCTTCTATTGAGTGCTAAACGTAGCTATTAGTAGCCTATCTATTATCCTATAGGTTTATAAAGCCAGACCTGGTCCAAATATAACCTTTTTTTTAATTAAAATATGTTTTTATCTTAAAAGTTCTTCATAAAATGCTTAAATAGGCTTATTCTGAAGGCTGCTATTTTTCAAAATATATTTTGTCATAAGTGAAGAAATGAAACTAAAGGGAAAATATAGTTAGTTTATCAAAAAAAGAAGAAGAAGAAGATAACCGAATTGTAGGAAAACAGATGACTGCTCGGCAGATAAAAATGTGAAGGCAAAAAAAGGTGAATCACACTAATTTGTTAAAACAGGAAGGTAACTGGATGCTGTGATTTTACACTGTTGTTGTGAAAACCGACACAAAACAGAACAAAGTTTTGACTGAAATAATGTGCCACCAGCTCCACAAAATGCACGCGATACAGGCAAACTTATAACCTGATAAAAACTTTATTTTATGTTATCTTCTCAGTAATACATGCATGCAGTGCCAGCACTCAAATACAGTCGGATCCTTTTAAGCTTTAAAGTCCCTCCCAGAAGGTACTTTGTCAACATCCAGTAATTAGCTTAGTGTTCAATCCATTTCCTGCTAACAACCACAATAACTACAAAAAAACAAGTCTTTAGAGTGTGCCACCACAGTAGCGCCGGGCCATAATAACCTTTCACCATGAGCAGAAGTGCATTTGAAATATTAATGTAGAGCCTTTCAAAGTTAGCCCAGGATAAGCACATGGAAATAGCTCCGGCTGCAATGATACAGAGCGAGACATCTGAACTCAGAAACCTTCGTTCCAGATACCAAAGTCAGCCGACGCGCAAGACGAAACGAGAAAACATAGGGAAGAAATGCCGTGGCTTTGCTTCGCATGGAAGAGGAGGAGATCAGTTGAGTGGGTTTATGTTTTGGGACTCCAGGGAAATCAGGTGGCCACGCACTCGGGGTCGCGGCGGGGGGTCGGCGTGTGTCGCCCGGCAGAGTTCAAAGATCGCGGCCTTCCATTGTGTCGGGGTCAAACGGCAGCTCTCGTCATCGCTGAGAGCGCACGAGGAGAGAGGGCCAAGAGGCACTGCTGAGATTCACCTTTCACCCTTGAAAACATGCAGCGTTTGACAGTCCAGGCTTGGGTACGCCCAGCATCCAGAGCTGAAGACAGGATAGACTAAACAGGAATAATAATAACTCCCAGACTCTGCTGGGCGGATATGAGTACACACACCATGAAAGATCAGAGGAAGACTACAGAGGGAAGATTTTCTCCACTCCTATGACTCAGAGTGTACACTTTGAAAACAGGTTATTAATGTTGCGATGGAGGAATATCGTGATAGGAGACGCATCGGCCGTAGAGGAAGAGAGGCGCAGACATGGCTGCTGCGCAGTCCTGGGGAAGGCAAAAAAAAAAAAAGCATTGTGAAACGCGTAGGGGAAAAAAAAAAAGGCTATTAGTGTTGTCAGTTACTCCTGCAGGTTCATATCGCTCAGTATTCAAACCCACAGGTCTCCCTTGAACTGCTTTATTGAACAGTAGATTTTCAAACAGAAAACAGTGGAGAAGTGAGGTAGCCTAGCAACATTGAAGCCACGGTGAATGACTGCGTGTGCCCACTGCGAAGGAGCCAGGCAGCTGAAATGACAGCGCAGAGCAACCCCAGAGAGAGTGGGATGTGCTGGCCACCGTGACAAATACAAATACGGCGGCTGTTTGCGGCGGTATGCGGCAGACATACGTACGCTGTCTACAGGCGTCCTACCCCCCTCCCCTCTCCCGAGTTACAAATTGAATAACGTCGTTTTCTTTACACCGACTGTCATTCCTCACGTTAACAGCAGCGCGAGTGACCCTGTATTGTTTTCCGTTGTTCCCTGTTTTCATGGGGTCTTAAATAAAAGATTTCCGGAATGAAACAGAGAAAATTCCCAGGCGCTGAGGGGAAAGAGTATCAGCGGTGTTGGATGCCTCCAGGCTGCCAGGCTCCTCCGAGGGGGCCTCGGTCTGAATGATCCAGACCGCCACATTTATTGGCACAGACCCAAGAAAGAAGAGACTCAGTGGCCATGGTAGTATGGAAATATGCTCATTTGATCAATAACAGTCAATTTCTCCTGAGAGCCGCAAAGCCCGGCATCTTTTTAAGAGTATGAAAAGGAATAAAAAGGTCTGATGGAAAATACATCAAGTCTCTCTCCATTTTGAGATTAATTACCGTTCGCTCGCAGTTTTCTGCGACGGCGGCTGCACGCGTATAAACAGGAGAAAAGTGCCGCAGCTAATTATCTCGATAGGTGGCCATTTTGTTGCACAGCAATCGCGAGGGAGCCGTAAGATTATTACTGTAGAACTGCTCAAACACTGGCAGGCTACAAATGAGCTCAAAGCAAGTGAACATCGACCTGAGACCGGAATCAGGTAATGACACACTTCAACGTCTCTTGACAAAATGGCCTCACTTAGAGCAGCCAGCAGTTATAGAATAAAATATGAGGGTTTTTTGTTTTTTATGTTTGTTTGTTTTTTCATTTTGACAATAAATATATTTCCTTTTATTTGTCTTGATGATTACTTTGTACTATGTGACTCAGCAAAGAAAGTTGGATTAAAAAGCAATTTTAAAACAACCAAATCATATTGTTTGTTTTTGAGGTTATAAAAAGAAGATAATCATTTGAAAATAATTGTAAATACTTTATCTGTGAAGGGCTCAATCCTAAACACACCCTAAATAACTCCAACAGGCTGCAAGGAAGTTTACTCCAGGGAGTATTTAATGTGAAACCGTAAACTATACAGAAAAGTTTCAATGCTGACTTTAGCTTAGCATTAGCAGCTTATAGCTCAAAACAAGAACAATTATTATTTTAAACATCTCCGAAACCCTCATTATACATCTCGTAAGGGGTGTAAACATAGTTGTTAATGACGCACATAAAACATAAAAAAGTTCAGAATGTGAAGTTTGAAGCTGTTTTATTTTAATATGTACCAGTAGCTGTGAGCTGTTATGCTGCTGATTTCACAAGTTTCACACACAAAAAAATAGCGCAGAGTGAAAAGTCTTCACAGTTTTTACAAAACACAAACCTGATTTTTTTTTTTTTGTGTGCCAAAAAAAAATAAAGTGCAATCTGAATCTTACCTCCCGCCGGATTTCTCCTCACACTGATGTCGGAAGAAGTTTGTTGCTCCTCAAAAGTCGGGATTTCTGAAACCTTGTTTTCGAGTTTCATGCTAATGCTCCTTCCCTGGCCATATACTTTTCCCAGCTGCAACATATTTCCAAAGTTACAAGCGTTGTTATGAACGTGTCGTCTTCAGTCCTCCAGTTTTTACTCACCGAAACAGTGCAACGCCTAGTGGACAACTTTGGAACTGCATACATGAAATTGTACTCAATACTTGTTCGTGTTGTGGTTTTACATAATTATTGAAAACATTTTTTTTTTTTTTTATACAACAAAAGTGAAATTGCTCATATTTCTTTATGAAATATAATAAGTATGGAGCTCTTTATGGAAAGAATTCCTCTGAAATGACTAATGACTGTTTGTGGCTCCACTCTTCACGGCTTTTTTTTTACTCTGCTTGCTTAATGAGCGCATTGACGCTCCCTTTCATGTGTTCATATCAAAGTCAAGCCCTTAATTGTTGTGATAGGCATATTTTTTTCTTTTATTATTCAACTTTTTTCCTCATCTCATCCAAGCCGCGATGATTTAACCTACAGAGCAGTGACAGTTCCGCTGGAACAAGTGCATAATTATACATTTAAGTGTTGTACTTAATGTGCTCATTTTCAGGCTGTCAAGGTCATTTTCTGGAGTGCCATTAGTGAAGAGAGAGGCCCTCCTTACCTGGGAATATGGCAGCTGCTTAATGCCCAGTGCTCAAGAGGAGCATGCCATGGTACACTAGTGCACCCCGATGCAGACGCAGATATTTATTTCATAAATTCGTCTCACTGAAGTAAGAAGTGTGTGATGTCCTCGCTCCTAATGTGTTTACGATACAGCACCGAAGGGCCCGCGTTGATCTGGCGATCGACGCAGAGGGGTAATGACTCTTGTGCGTCTGCAGAGAGGGTTAAAGTGGTGGGGAGTGGAGAGCGGGAGGAGCTGACACTGTGAACCCCTGATGGCCTTTCTGCTGGGTCGCCATGGCAACATCTAGCCCAGTCGTTAATGAGGCACAAGTGAGCTGTTAACTGAATACTGATTTGGGTTTGACATCAGCCCTGATTCATATCTGTCAGGAAGGTGTTGATGAAATATGCACCCTGAGTTTGTTTTATAGCCACACATTCAAAACAACAACAAAAAAAAGACTGCCTCGGTCGTTTATGCAGGGAATGAAAAAAAAAAAAAGTATGTTAATCACGATTTCCGGGTAATTACATGGGTCAACACACTATACATTAACACAAATGGTTGCATAAAGCAAAAACGAAAAAACAAAACAAAACATTGGGCTTGCTAGCTGCAGTCCTGGAATGTAAATAGCAGAAACATGAAGATGGATTTCTTCACACACCATATGTATAATGATGTATTTGAATCCCGCTCTGTACGCTACGATTCAGAAATGCCTACTGGCGAAGAAAAAGCAGGCGTAAATGCCCTCTCTGTGTATCACTCATATGAAATGAAGTGAAAGCAAATCCCTGACTGAGCATGTGCCCTTCACATGTTCCTCTGCGTATGAATAATTTATTAAGGTGCTGGGCACAATGGTTTGCTACAGGGGTGAGAGGAGCATCCGCGACTGGCACAGTAATGACGGCGCCTGGGCTCATCGCAGAACGCCGCTCTCTGATTGGCGACCCGACACAAGTGGCAGAGGTTAGAAATGCGTGGCTATGAGAGCGGGTTTTTCTTTTTCTTTTTTTTTTTTCTCCTTTTTTTTTTTACAGTTTTTGTAGGGCTGCTTCTCTGAATCCAAATTAACCAGCAGCTCCCAAAATTACTCCCTCTACCTGCCAGTGCATTGCCGCGTCTCACGCTGTAAATGATTAGCGCATTAACAGCATAGTGAGGGGACTAACTTACTGCTCCAGACCCCTTGTTAAAGCAGGGAAAAGCATGGCTGTGAGGTATAATTCATTGCAGTGGCAGCTAATGAGTGGATGCTACACTGGGAAGGTGACAGTAATAAGCACAGACTTTACACCATCTTAACACAGGTTCTGTATTTCATTAGTATTGCACAAGGTGAGGAGTCGCGATGAGGCGCGGGTTGTTAGAGAAGTATTTATCCGTCATGTGATGCTGAGTTGGCACATTTGAACTGACAGATCCTCGCTCTTTACAGCCGAGGAGGAATTGAGTGTATCTGAAGTTTCTGGCCTGGTAAAGCTTGATGTCTCTATAACAGAATGTGACAGCAGATGAAGCCAGCAATCAGTTAGAATTCTGGCAACTTGGAGATGCACTTCTAAATGTACTCAGATTGCTGCAAAATGCTTTGCTGATCTCATGTGAACCCTTGTTACCCCGGCGTCAACTCTGCAAATCTTTTTTTTAAAGTATGAAATTTACATTTTACTCGCAGTATTAGCAATATTACCTTTTTGCAGAGCCTATTGTATGGCCTTGTGTTTCTCTTAACTTAGCTCGGTTTATTTTGTCTTATTGTTTCTTAGTTTTATCATATCTTACCTTAATTTATTCACATTTTAGCTCACCTTCGTTTTAGCTTAGGTTAGCTTAGTGTGATCATATATGTAGTTTTAGCTTGTCCACTTTCCTTCACCTGTATTTTCCAGTAAACAGAAAATACAGACCAGAAAGAACTTTATAATGGGTGAGAGAATTATTACACTATAATACTAAAACTGTTTCCACTTAAAATCATACGCCTGTCAATTTGTTGACTTATCAATTGCAAGTATTTATTTATTTTCTCACACAGGTAAATAATGTTGTGTGTGTGCCCAAAGGGCGTCCTGCTGCTGGCCTGTCATCTCCAGACTCCTAGAGTCTTGTAAATACACGAGCTCCTTCGACAGGCCTGATTACTCTATTAACTGCGTTGTATGTTTCTCCTCAGCCGGTAGACCAGGTACTTTTTCCAATGATGGCTCATGGGGAGAAACAAAATAACTGCACCATTGAGGAGCCAATGTGGCATAAATAACAAACTGGAGAATCCAGTGCCCACATGCAAAAATGATGCATTGAAGTAGGAATTGGAGTAAAAGACAGTAAAGCTTTGACTTTAATTGTGATGCAAAGACTAGCACCTTGAGGAAAACATGGCTTTGTTCATTTTAATTGCTTTTAAAGCCAGATGTGGAGGGAATTTTCAAAGAGGAAGCATAGATACTCAGTAACAGACTCATAATAGCCTAATATTTGACTTAACTGCAGAACACGGCAATTATCAAGAAAGCTGTCTGTCCTGAGTTTTATTAGGCTTTTTCATGCTGGAAAACTGCTGTAAACTGAAAAACTCCCATCGCACAAAAAAAAAAAAAAAAAATCAGACGAACGAACTCTTTCTGCCGACTAATTTATTAACTGATGTAATATTTTCCTCTTTCACTCACTGAGTATTTACTCAAAGTGTTTGGAGCTCTCTGGAGAGGCCTGGCTCCCACTTTGAAAACCTCTAAATGAGACCCCCGGTGTCGGTGCAGCAGAGCTGCGCTCAGGGGACACATGTTGAATGTGGCTCAATTTTTGCTGCAAGGTCATTTCAGAAAGTCGCACAAGAAGCTAAAATGTGAGCAAATGCCCATTACTGGTGGATTGCTTTGAAGGTGGAATAGCATATTTGGGCTGTTTACCTGATGATTTTTCTTGCTCGAATGGCCGAAACCTGCACTTTAAGATGTGATTTTGGGCTTTAATGCTGTTGTTTTTTTCCACACTTCATACTCAGTGACTTGGTACTAAAATGATACTTGCTGCATCTTGCTGCTTTAATTAGTAGAGTAGTCATTGAGTAGTCAATGCTATGGCAAATGTTTAACCTTCTTAGTAAGATATTGTTCCATAATGCAGATTTTTTTACTGAATACATAGCATCATAAGTAAGTTTGCATGCAACTTTCACCGACTCTGGTCTGCACGTCACCTCTTTTGCTATATTATTTATTAAAAATGGCTGCATATTCGACCCCTGGCACATGTAGATGGCCCTTTATAAACTTGTGAGTCATCAGAATTTTATTAAAGAGAAGCTTCACACCAAAAAACCAAAACAAGGTAACCAAAAAGCAGATGAATTGGAGAACGATCAGGTCACTTCTTTAGCCACGCAGTGGTAGTGAACACATGAACTCCAAATCCACACAGAACTTTGCCTCATATGAATGAAGGAAAGCCAAACACTGTATCGGGGCTGATGTTAAGTGAACATGCAGTGTGTGGTCATTTGCATTTGGTTTACTTGAGGAAACGGCAGACATACCAAACTTGTCCACCATTCGCTTCAACCCCCTCCCCTGTGGTTTTTGTTCATCCACTCTCTCTCCACTGGAGGCCCGGGGTCTCCAAACACACACAGACACAACATGCACACATGTAGACACGCACAACTCCACTTTTGGCCCAGATTTTTCCTCCTCACTCACTCGCTATCTGCGGGGTGTTTGAACACCAGTGTGGAGTGGTCCAAATGATAATTGCTTCTGAAAGGTTGATTTGTGGCTGTATCAGAGGGGGGAACTGTCCTCTCAGTGTAGAGTGAGATTAGCCGTGGATCTTCGGGATTTATCACTCGAGGCGTGAGGATTAGCACGACGATGAAGTCGAGAACAGAATCACTGGCGACCACATCATTTTAAAGAAATAAGAGGAGCTTATATCAGCTCAAGCCATTATCAGAAGAAGAAAAAAGAAAGTTAATCAGCTTTTTTTTTTCTTTTTTTTTTTTTTAAAGCTAATTACTCTTTATGAGGATTAGATTACAAAAAAAGTCTGTCAAGTAATATCTGGTCTTGGACAGATAAAATAATAAAAAAGAAGGTTTATTTCTTTATCCCAGCGATGTCTGTTTGGATATATGATAAATAACTTCTTTTTTTTGCCTTGAAGAGTCAAAACACTGATTTTAATGGTATTTTTGAGTACTGGCTGTAATTAAATCACAACTCCATCTTGTCGGGAGAAATCACACCTGAGTAATTCAGGTAGAGAATTAAATGAGATCAGCTCCCTAATGGGTGCAGCTAGAGGCAAGACTGGAGTTCTCCAGGGCCCGCTCTCTCACACACAATGCAAACTAAATGTATGGGTAATAGGTTTAGCTGGCTGGATATGCTGCTATTACAGGTTTATCTTTGATGGAAAGCACGTTTTATGGCCTTAAACAAGGCCAGACAAAGAAAGAAGCATAACCCAGATATCTGTAAATACGATTCTCTGCATTTTAAAGCCTTAAAGGAGCGTGTCTTGAAAAGCTCCCATCATTAATCATTAACAGGAAGTCTGCATTTTGCCCCCCCCCCCCTCCTCTCCCCCATCTGGTTGAAAATGGATTTACTGCCTAATTTCATACTTGCGTTCATGTTCATTCTGCGTATTTATTTTCTCTAAAAACAGAAAGTGTCTGTTTTATTTTCCCTGTTGGTGATTTGAATGGTAATGTTTTGCTCGACAGGCAAAGAGGGCTGCGGCAGATCAGCCGACAAGAAAATCCAAACGCTAACCCAGATAATTTAAGGAGACTGACCCTGCTGCTACAAGTGCCAGCGAGCATGATTTGTGTCATGGCTGCAGCTTAAAGCTAAACTGTGACAAATTGGATGCGAAAATGAAGTTGTCACTGAGCCACAGGGGTCCATTTTGCACTTTTGGGTTGAGCCACATTGTCTGTCAAAGAGTCCGACCGACGTATAGCGATATGTATGCATCGTGGTGCCAAGAAATTAAGAAGGAAGGCGCAGCGCGATGGCTTTTGTCACACGTGTGCGCTAGCGTGGTGAAAACTGTGGAATGATTGGAGAAAATGACCTGCCAATACCAAGTGCAAGTAGGTATTATTACTGGGAATGATCTGTCAATAGGATTCCATCTCGTGACTCCTGTGAGTCCAAATGACTTGAGTGTGTTGGCCACCTCTCAGCGATAACTCCTGCCTAATTGACAGGACCCACGCCGCCTCCTGGGGCACGAGCGGGCTGACAGAGCGAGAATGGAGATTAAGGAAGGAAGTGAACGAAGGTGAGGTGAGGGAATGAGGTGCGCACGTGTGCTCGGAGGGATGTTTTGGGGGTGGGGGAGGGGGGGCTTGCGATGGATGAGGAGACAGAGAGGCGATGCGCAAGGGATCCCTGGTCAACTAGCTGCAAGAGCCGAAGCACTGTCACTTTCTCGGCTCGCCGTGCCCGCCGGCCCTGACAGCAATCCATTTGAGGGCCTCCTGGTGCTAACAGAGTGCTAAAACCCAATCAAAATGGCTCGGAGGAAAAAGGCGAGACGCCCGGGCCCAGCCGGCTTCCACTTGTGTGAGCAATTCACCTCTGACTGACCCGCTCAGGCATCTTAAATAAGCCATGCGCATCGTGAACAGCAGAAAAGTCCCACTCGGGGGGCCTGAAGACAGCCATGTGTCTGTAAGAGCCGGAGAGTGCTTTTTGAAATCAAAGAAGAGTCCATGTTTACCCTCACCAAGGTCAAAAGAAGCTGTTTAAAGAATTGTGGAAAGAAATTCTGGACACAACTTAATATTTTCAGTCCGCTAATTCATTTTTTTTTTTTTTTATTCCTCCGTTGTGTGTCCTGCCTAAGACCTCTGCCTGACATTACTAAAAGCACTGCAATGTGGCTTATTGTTGCTCCTGAATCACTTTGACTCAATATCAGGTCATCAATGTCAAATCCTATTGAGATCTAAAATAATAATAATAATTAAACCACCAATAAAAAGCAAGACGAGTTGCGAATACTGAAGAAGTACTCTACAACAGAGCAGGTCCTGCCTCTTTAATCCCACGTGGAAAGGTCAATGTAAGCGCATTGCTCAAGTGTTACTTACTTGTGACAGGATTGCCACTTAGGCACTTAGGCAAATTAAAAGAACAATACTTTCAATTTATGGCTTTTTATAGCTCTTTATCCAGGATGATTAATAGAGGACTGGCAAGCCGATTAAAATAAAGGCCTCCAGGTTTCTTTTTTCCATTACTGTAGTCAGTGAAAAGATTGATTTCATTATTTACGCTCAGTCATGACAGAAAATAGTTGCTTGCCGATGTTGGGCGAGAGACCAGAGCCTGACACATTTCAGTAAAATCTTGTGTACCAGATGCAGAAAAGATTTTTTTTTTTTCCCCTCCTCCTAACAGGATTACGACGTCGCACAAAAATCAATACGTAGCTGCAGCACGGCTGCGGTTGACGCCACCTCAACAGATCAGAGGAAGTTAGCCAATGAAAGCATAATGAAATGGCATCTGTTGGTGCGGAGTTGGACGGCGGCCACTGGCATCCCGGTTTGCTTTGGTTTTCCTAACTCCCCTTGAAATGTTTGGTGAGAATGTAATTAGCTAGCACTGGGCAGCCACAACCTCATTTGAGGCATGCTTCACTGTTTTTGTTTTGTTTTTTTTTTTGTTTTTTTTTCTTTCCCTCTCCTCCTTCCCCTGTGTGTTACTGCACACAGCATTAACTCTGACAAAATGGTAATTAATATTTCCCCTCCATTGTTGAACAGGAGAGGGGACGTGAGTGCGCCGGTGCCAAGAACCAAAGAAGGACACTGCCAGGCTGGCCATCTTGCCAGCTTTTTATTTTTACAGGGAGAAAGTGTTTTTCAATAAGCCAACTGAGTGGTGTTTTTAAAAAAAAAAAAAGAAAAGAAAGAAATGACATGCGTTTGTGCTCAGCGTGGCCCAACTCTTCTTAAAAGTCCACGTTGGCCAATAGATGGAAGTTTGTTTCCACAGGCAAGTGATCAAAGACTTTGCTTATTTAATGCTTTATTTTTAGGCTGTGGGGGATGTGGGCCGGAACGCCAAAGAACCAGTACAATCAGATGGTGTATGAAAATGGAGAACCCTGCTGGCAAGGAGGTTCGCGCAGTACTACAGTGAGTATTGAACAAACATATACAGTAAACACATTCAGTATGTATGATGTGACAGCAGAAACGACATTGTGTACCCTTGCCAATTCTTTTAATTAGCTTTGATCAATATCTTCTTAAGACTGGTTTAGTTGCTTGTTGTTGTAACGATGGGGAAAATGTATGTGCAATACTTAAGGGCTGTTCGACATTTAAAGAGTTGTCAGTGAAATGACCAGCAAGTGTCGTAACACACACGGGCTCCAAATTCATTTTAAAATTGGCCTTTGGTGGGGTGAACGTGGCCGAGCCTCGTAACGCTCACATGATCTCCACTGTTTCTGGACAGATCGACATCATCACCTCCCCCTATCCCCGGCCTTGAGTGTGCATCTGCAAAACCCCCTCCTGTCCACCTCCAAGGCCGTTTACCCCCCCCCCCCCTCCGCTCCACCCCCCACAACCGTCCCACCCGCTGGTTTTTTCAGACTTGACGCAGTGGGCGGGAATCTGACCTTGGACTTCAAAGTGTCAGTCAAAAAGCAGCCTGCTGCACCAGACTATAATACACTTTTAAACTTAAACACTCATTTCTGTACATTGGTGGAAAAAAATATTTTCAGACACACATTTTAGAATGACTACGAGGCCTTCAGGCAATTTGCAAAATATTAAAGAAATCCTAAATTAAAGCTATTAAAAACTTAAACATGATTGGCTTCATTCAAATTTTGAGTATTGAGCCATTTTGGTACCAGTGAGCCACTTATGGAGGCCATGCTTTTTATTAAAATAATAGTTTTGTTAGTAAAGCCAACACATTTGAAAGTTCTTCAAAGACAAAAAATGGATAAAACAAGGAAGCTGATGCAGGAAACATGTCTGAAGTTACAGATTCTCAGCCAGGAAGGGTACAGCTGCCTCCAGATAGCCAGGAAGTGCAGATGCAGTCCTTCGGCAGCTGGATCTCCAGCATGTACAGTCCTTCCCGTCAAGCATGGTGGAGGCAGTATCGTGGTTTTGGGCTGGTGCTGTTGGCCATCTCACTGTCTGTGATGACACGGCATTGTGCCATTGTCAAAACCCACGTGCTCCCTTCTGCATGCACACTGTCAAAAAATGGATGTTTCAACAAAATAATGTCCTCTGCCACACATCCATTTTTCCACAAATATGTCATGCTGATATTTGACATCGTCTAAGATTTTAACTGTGTCCCAAAATGTTTGTTTGTTGTTTTTTTGGTTTGTTTGTTTATAATTTTGTCCACCACTATATCTGATTCAGTCCAGACCAATTTTCTGTTTTTCTCTCTTAACAAGAATAGTCCCAATTCTTTTTTCCCCCCCGTTCCGACTCATTCCAAACTACTGCAAAACTTTTAATGTGAACATTCAGGAAAAAGTGCTGAGTTTCATTTCTTGAGACTTAAGGAGGTGAAAAACAAAACCCCCAACATGATTCATGGTTAACAGATGCAATTAGTATAATGAAAATGGATGATATGCTGGGTTTATTAAGACAAAAGGCAAACTTGAGGTTTTGTGTTAACAAGGGTACAGAGGAAATTAGAAATAAATGCCTCTAAATGTACATGGAGAATGTTGACTGGGGGGGGGGAACCTGAAGAAAACTGGGCTTCTCTCTCCACATTAATCACACAGAGGAGGCTGTACGACTCTGTGAATGCTTTTCCCTGCAAAGAGAACTCAGTTAATCAGTTAAAGACTTTACGTCCTCAGTTTGTCCAAAACTAAACGACTGAAACCGACTTGCTTCTCCAGTCTTTTGTCAGTCCGCGTTGCCTAAAACATTGCTCACTTTGCTTTCCTTTGCTTCCGCTTCCCCCTGCTCCGCTGCAGCCTGCCAGCACAGCCCCGTCTTTCACTCACTTTTATGAGACCCATTTACATTTTTGTGTGTGAATTTGCTCAATTAAAAATGTAGCACATTTAATCATCTGATTTTCTTTGCCTGGCCCCCTCTTCAAATCAGAGCCCAATAAAAGTCCTTCACAAATGTATGTATTCATGCCATCCAGGGGCCCCCTTTGAAAAGATTAAATTGAATTCCTTTGATACGACCCCCTAACCGTGTGCAGACGGCATAAATGAAGTCTCGTCAGAAGTCGACGCTCATTATATTTGAAATGTTGAACCTCAGCTTTGGGTTGCGCTCTTTCATTCTGAAGTGAAGCACTCTTGAGTAGAGGAACCCGGGATGTAGTGTTTTACTGTTGGATATTGTGGTGCTCTAAATTCAAGCAGGGTGCAGTTTTTCTCACGAGCCAATGGGGAAGGAAGAACTCAACTGTTTCACTTATTGATTAAATAGCCGGACCGCCGCTGTTCTTCATGTGCCGTGTTTTTCTTTTTTTAGCCAAGGATAAAGTCACACCTGGGCTTTCTGAATTTGAAGATGATATCCTGAGCTACTTTTATGTGGATTTTGATATTCAGATAACCGTAGGTCTAAAAAGCTAAGTTGAGCCTTACTGATAGTTTTGTTCAAAATGAAACTGCTGAATATGACGTATTGATGCTGTAGCCATAACTTTCCTATACAAAAAAAACATGGTTTATATGGCTTCAAATCCATATAAATGATCAATTCAGCAAGTATTCCTTCATGAGGTCAAGATCCCACAAAACGGAGTTTATGCAAATAATCTTTGCTGATTCTCTTTTGTTGCTATTATTCTTCCCACAACTTTGACTTTGTGTGTGTGTGAGATCTGTATCCAACATGTCCAACTCCTTACTGCCATTCTTCTTTTTGTGGGGTCTCATCAATCCAGATTGAATTCAAGCAACCAACAAGAAAACATAATAATTCTTAGTTCTTGCAGATGTGTCTTTTCTGCACTCTGATACTGTCTCCATCAGGTAGTTCACCATCATTTGATTGCTCCTGTTTGAACGTGATGCAGTTAAGTGTGTTTTTCTAACTTTATCACCTGCAAAACATAGAGGAGGACACAGAGAGGTTGCAGATTCTTTGTAAATCAGTCTTTATTCAGAGGACCTGAAGAAAACAGCCGCAGTTAAGTTCAACAATCTTATTCAGCTCTTCATGGATGCCGTCCATCTTTTCTTTTGGTCTATATTAGCAGTGTAGTCCCGTTTATTCTGTCTGGGAATGAAGTACCATTGCTAAAAGGCTCCTACATGGGGTAAGAAATTCGATGCCAGATGATCAAAAGTTAGTGTGCAAAAGTTGGATGACAAATCAAAGACACTGGTTTAAGTATTTAGTACTTAAACTGGGTGTTGACCCACTAAATCTGCTGCAGTTTTCCTGTGCACTCACTTCCCAATGAAGTGGTTTGTTTACAGCCTGTGTGATCATGTTTTTGCCCCTTTTGAAAAGTTGGTGGCCAAATCTTCCTTTAACGGAATGAGCTTAACACGAAAGCTAAAGTTGCTCTGAATGTGTTGTCTTGAGTGCAATTGACAGAATGAGTGCTATTCTATATATTGGCACATGATCATGTTTAAGCCATGAGATGAGCTCTTCTGGCCAAAAACTGGCGGGAACTGTGAGCTGCTTCCATGTTTAAACATTGTGGAGTGATCAGGTTCAAGGCCACCTTGAGAGAAACTCACAGGCAAGATTCTGGCATTTTCCTCTCCTTTTCAGCTGCTTTCTTCTTGAGATACAAAACAGTGACCCCCCTGCAAGATTGTAAACACTGTTATTAGATGGGAGAGGATGTTCACATTGCAGTCTTTGAAGTTATTTAAGGTTTTATATCATAATGGTTTTTATGGATTTTTCGCTATCTCATACGTTTACAAATCGGCGAGTTGTTGAAACGATCCTCTTTACATGATTTGGTGGAAACTGTTATCGTTTTAGTGTCGGTTTGCTTCTGTTTGACATTCTTACCATAATAGTAGCATCGTGTCTGCTAAAACATGATCCAATTTTTACACATAAACTACAGATACCATCATAAGCAACAGAAGAGACCGTGAAGATCACACATATTTATTATTCTTAAAGGCAAAGTACTTAGTGTTTTATTCTATGTGAGTATTGTTAGAGGATCAGTTACTGCTTGTCTGTGTACCCTGTACGATAAGCCAATAGCTTGGGTTAACTGAGGCGAGGGAATAGTTTTATTTTAGTGGTTGGCTTCAATTTTGAGCCCCACAAGTGTAGTTTACTCACAGTTTTCAGGCCGCTCAAAAAGAGGACTGCCAGACCACAGACAAGCACAAGCAGTAAAACAACATTGTCTCGCCGCGCCGCACACACACCCACCTAATATCTCGGCGCAATAAGACACTAAGTGACATAACAAAAGCGTCTATTTTTAATCCGAAAATCGGGACAAAACCAAATCACCAGTTGTGCTGCCCGAAACTCGAGCACAATAATACCTGTCAGCCCCCCCCCCCTGCCCCGTCGCCTCTCCAGGTGCTTTTGTTCGCCGGCGGGATCGTCTGCTTCAGGGTGCTGTATGATGTGCTCGGTTGCTATGGAAACCACCTCGAAGTAAAATAAGTTGTTTTCCCATCCACTCTCCTGCAGGTGTGTGTGGGGGGGGGGGGGGGGGCGTCAAAGTCACCTATTAAAGTCGTGACAGCGGTAATCACATCCCCGCCTGTCCTGTTCATGACAGCGGCGACGTCCCATTATTCCACCCTGTCCCATCGTCACGGCAACACTTTGTACACATCCTGGTTGTATTACAGGAAAACTTTTGCAGTTTATTTCAGAAAGGACCTGAATACATGCCAGAGGTAGAAACTCGCTCCATGTCTTCTGCATAATTTTGTCATTTGTAGGTTGTAACCTGAAAGTTCTGAACTGTTTGGGGAAATCTCTCCGAAAAGAGGGCGGACAGCTTCCGCCAGCGCCCCTCGCGAGACAAAACTCTTAACTCAGGCTAACGGTGTCTCTTCTCCACCTCAACTTTTCTTTCCTGTGCATTTCTAGGTCACTCTGACATGCGGAACGGAGACAGCCTTGCGATCGGTGAAGGAGCCCAGCAAATGCCAGTACATCATGGACTTCCAGACTCCCGTGGCCTGTCAGCCGGTGCTAAAGCAGCGGGGTATACACAGCGAACTGTAACCCCGGCAGCCTAGAATAACTTGAACCCCACCCTTCCCTCGGCGAGCCCGCGGTGACAGGTCGGGGTCCTGAGGGTCCGCTCTGACATCTGTGTTGTCAGAACATATATACTTCCAAGTGAGTCTGGCTAAGGTTAGAACTGAGCCTGGCTGACGTCGCTCCCGGACTTCCCGTCGATTGTTACAGTGCTGCTTCATTTCTCTAAATGTATCAAAAGAGCATCTCTCCAGTGAGCACAAGTATTATCAACATATTCCTTAGACGTACCTATGACACTTAAGACTGTGTATAGTTGAATGACTGAAGTGAAACTAGACCGGTTGTAGGGTCTGGTGACGTTTCTCACCAATGTAAAAGCTGTAAGTGCTTATTTCTTCCACTTCAGCACAGTGGTAGTTATAGCTTTGCTGGTATTGTGAGCAAATACCATAACATTACTGGTAAGAACTGCATGTTTTGCAAAATTGTGATTTAGTTTAGCATGGCGCTTTGTTTATCAACACATCAGTGAGCCCCAGTAGGACTAGAATAAACTTTAGTGGCGGCTCCTTCAACTCCATCTGGTCCTGTCCGACGATTGACGGCAGGTTGTTTGGCGATTACGTTCATTCGTTCTATCTATGTCACCTGTAACACAAGTCAAACCCAAAGCATAATATCAAAAGAAAACAATTATAACCACTCCTAGATATTTATTTTCTCTATAAAGCACATCTATACTGGCGTTTCTGTCGATATCTAAGATTGTTGAAAGCTTGCAGCAAATGCTTCCACTTAAGACTTTTAGCTTCTCTTGCTTTTCTTTTAATACCGCGCTCAGACAGTTGGCAGGAAACCAATAAGTGTTGTCAGTTTACACATTGAGACGTAAAGCAATATTACCTTTTGTTTGGAGTGACATTGTTTTTAGCCGCCCGATGAGCGAAACTCCAGTATGTTTTGATCTGGAAGAAACTTTTTAATGGCTTTAACAGGAAACAAAAAACATTTTCTGACGTATGTATGTTGGTTTGAAGTCTGAAAACAGTATATTTGAAAGATGCAATAAACCTACAAGAGATGCCGTTGTGACATCATATAATCCAGTGCTAAGCTATTAATACCATTCACATCGTGCTACAGCTTCACTACAACAAACTAGATTTGACCAAAAGGTGTGTAGATCCACGGTTGAGATTTAAGTACCAGCAGATGTTCAGTTTTCTAAAATAAGCTTCAGTGTGCAGCTGTTTTTGGAAAGTATGCAACATCTTTTATGAAATAAATGTATATTTGTGACAACTTACACCAGATTCACGTCTTCACTTTATGACCTTCACGATGGAGTCACAATCCCGGCGTAAATAAGTTTGAGCAGTGGAGCCGCTGTATGAATCAACTGCTTATTACCTTGATTGAAATGTTTTATTTGCTCAACAAGCAGAAAGACAACGTTGTGAAAGGTGCTTCGGGTTTTTAAGACGTGCTGACGTAGGTCCGAGATATTTTATAGTGCTAATTTAAACACGGTAATATATATTGACTCGTTGTTTGCCTCGGCGGTATTTACCGACTTCGGATAGTGATGGGAGACTGAATGGAACGTCTCTGGATGTGGCGGGATCGTGCCAGCCGTAGCAGTCTGCTTCTTACCGTGCCTATGATGTTGTTATGTAACAGATTGTGGGGTTTCTGCAGCAGATCCCACTGCTCATTAAGGGGAAGCTAAATCAGCTGTCAGGTAGCCAATGGGCTGCCTGATGTATTCCTTCCCTGCTGGGGCAGCTGGGTGGCTGTTTGCCTGCTAGCGATGCAATAGCCTCGGGCCTGGTAGCCCAGGGACTCCTGCTTTTTATTTATTTGATTTATCCGGCTCCTCGTCCACGCGCTCTGTTTGCTTTCACCTTCGATTTGCAGAACGACAATCAATTTCATTTAAGGCGACAAACAAAGTCGAAACCTCCGAATAAATATCTGACATGAACTCATTTGGCTTGAGATTCTGAGTGGAGCATGCACAATGTGTTAATAGGGTGAAATCTGACAGCTCATATTGTAATTAGCACATTCATCCTGCAAGGGCAAAAAAAAAAAAAAAAAAAAAAATCCTTGATCAATCAGCTGAATTGGCAAGACAAAAGTTTTTTTTTTTTTTTTTCCAGGAGGTAAATCTATTTCCAGTCATCATAATCTCAAGGAAGCGGTAGCGATCTCTCTGGATGCTCTAATCTGTCGCTCGTGCGGCGCCTCGGAAGTGCAACAGATGCCAAAACGGGTGTGAGCAGAGAAACAGTGAGGCTCCTAACTCTTCCAACAGCTGGAAAAGCTGCCAATCACCCTGAGTGGAGAGCAGCACTGTGTCAGTGCAGCAGCGGCATTACATTAGTGGCATCTGGAGAGGGGGAAAATAAAAAAAAAACTAAAAAAAAAAAAACTTTATATGGCAACATTGCCATATGGCAGCCATTGTGGTGGTGTCTCATAACAAAGTTTTCCTTGGATGAAACCTGCTCTCGCAAAGGAACAGATTTGACAATCTGCAGGGTATTAACAACTCCTCACTTTACTGAATGATCATCATGTGTTAAATTACTTGCGTGCTTCACCCCACACAGCGTGGGCAGGAAGCACATTGGAAGATTGCAGTGAAGATGGACAAAAAACAACAACAGCAACGGGCACTGTGTGCTTCTCAGCTGAGTTTTTCTTTTTCGTTTTCTTTCCTTTTTTGAACTGACTGGCCAGTGATGTGCTGCTACAGATCAAAAAACGGGAAAGAAGGGAGTAGTGGGAAGGATTCAGTAGGGAAAGCGAGCGCATGCTGAGCACACACAGACACCAGCACATACTTACACACCTCCATTCGGCACATTTGCACATGAAGGGGCCGGGATGGAAAGTCTTTCCAGTTGAGCGTGGGTGTATTTGTGTGTTGACTCCAAATTGCTAAAAGGGCCCAGAGGCTTTATATTGCATTAAATCTCCGACTCAGCTTTGTAGAAACTAGTTCAAGGTACCTGTTCTCTGGAGTGGGAGACAGCAGGGCCTTCGCCTGACTGACGACTGACTGACTGACTGGTTGACTGACGCCCACCACAACCCAGCGCCGCTTTCACTCTTTCGGAGATTGTGTTTAAGCTTCCTCCTTTGAAGGGAGGCCAGTTGTACCCTAGGGGCTGAGAGAGGGGCGGAAAGGGAAAAAAAAAGCAACAGCCCTGGCGACAGTCGCATCCAGCTCTCTCGCGTCCGCACTTGCTCCGACCTATTCAGTCACGATACTGACGCTTCGGCCGCTTTCTAGCCTACATATTTTGTTGCAAACAACACCATTCGAAGGCGTCTGGTTTGTGAGAATACAGTACATACAGTATGAGCGCACATCTTCAGGCCTACACTTGTTATTCAGTGTGCATTGCTCATACTGTTTCTAAAAATATTTAAAGTGCTGATAAAGTTTATATACTCTTTTTTTTTTCTTTTTTCTTTTTTTGCTGATAGATTTCTAATAGTTGTTGTTTTTTGTTACCATAAAACTTAAAATATCTCAATCAATAACCTCAGTCAATTATTCCAACCGGCACTTTCTGGGAGGAGAGACTTTATGGATTCAATCAACAAACTTGCTCTTCACAAACGCAGAAAAATGTAATTTTGTGTGAAACCAAAGTGGATATTACAACCGGCGATAAAATAGAGTTTCAGATATTTGAGGCGACCATGAGAGCTGCTGTGACCTACGGCAACTAAACTGGTCCAAATCCATACCGAATGCATTTTTTAAGCGGGTTTGACCATAACAGTAAAGATAAAATGCTAGGAAATGCTAAAATGTAGTTATTTGGAACTTTGCATAATGTCCATCCCAAGTTGGCTTCTATTTCCGAGCCATGACCGCATCCACATTCACCTCCTCCTTTTTTTTTGAGATATTTCACCAAATTAATCCGTTTATGTTTCACGTGACGGGTTTGCCATGTATGTTGATTCAGATTGGCGCCCTCTGGTGGACTGATCCAAACACAATAGATGCATCGAAGTACAAAGGCAGTGACGTCTACATAGTTCATATCTGTTTTCATGCACATGTGGAGGTTAATTGAGGATTTCTTAAGGCGTATCATCCATTCCAGACCCTGCTGTACGTCAGTGGGGAAAACGCCCCAAAATTGTTTGTTTTCAACTTAAGAGTAATCCCAGAGTTTTCCTGTATTAATAGCAGCACCAGCAGAGAAAAGACTTCAGACTACAGTAAAGTTTTCTATGTTTGCCAGCGTAAGCTTGTGTTCACACCAGATCAAATAGTCGAGAGCCTGGAATGTACTGAGTGGAGTTTATTCCTCATAAATTCAGCTTACAGGAGAAATGGTGGAGCTTTAAAGTTTCTCCTTTGTGTTTTAATTAGGGCTATAAGGGCGACTTCTGCGCAGACTGCTTCTATTTTTGTTGTGCCTTACCAAAAAAAAAGAAGAAGAAAAAAACACGCCGATACCTCAACAGTGGCGAACACAGTTTAACAGCAGTCTGAGGGATAAGCCGCGAATCGGTAATATGTCAAGACACAAGTCGGTATGCTGCAGCATCCTGCAATACTTTACTCACATCCCTGCAAATGAAGAGGAGCGAGGGAAGAAGAGATACAGACGAACAAAGACTAATATTGACAAGAGGACGGGTGTGAGCGGGGGGGGGAGGGGGGAGGAAGGGGAAGACAGTCAGACGAATAAACAGCAACAAAATTGATGGAGAGCGATACGACGCTGGAGGGGAGACGGCTTCTTCTTCCAGAGGAGGAGAGAGACAAACGGAGTGTGCAGGGAGCCGTGGAGGGAGGAGCAGAGGAGGCTGCCTATCTAACGCAGGGTGAATGTTTCTGTTTGCGCTCTCACATTAGCCGGCGAGGCTCAACACTTCCCCTGTGGAGTGGATGAGTGTAAGCGTGTCGCGGTTGGAGGCTGGAAGGCCGAGCTGTGATAGCATGTGGTTACCAGGAGCCTCCCGCCGTCGCCTTCTCCCACCGACGGTGACTGAGAGGCGGCTCGGGGAGCCGCGGAACACACAACGTCTGAACAAAACAAAAATCCTCTAAACATAACCGGGGGACTTTTTCTTTCTTTTTATAAAAAAAAAAAAAAAAAAGCATATTTGTGAATGCTGCCAAAGGTGAGTCATGTTAATACGAGTTTCCAGCGAGCTATCAGCACTCCAGCACTTCCTGCGATCACAACAGAACTCAACAGAGGCGGAATCGGAGAGAGGTCCGTCCAGGGAGAAGTCTTCCAACAGAAGTGATCCTCAAACTTTTGACTGTTACTACTAACTGCTCAAGGTTTTTTTGTTCTATTGTTTATCCTTTCCTCTCTTTCTGTCCAATAACTGCAACAGGGGAGTCGACACCTCTGAGTCTGGCTCTACAGGAGATTTCCTTTCCACCCTCATCCATGCTCACTCACAGAATCCTCGCGGTGAAAGGACATCACAAAACGGCAAGCCCTTCTCTCTGAGATGACGGCCTTGTTTTTGTTTTTGTGCTATGGAAATACATTTATACCAAACGGTCAAATTTGTTATAGAAACATAACTTTTTTATAAATAATACGTTTTTCCCAAGACTAATCAGTGGATTTAATTCGAGTCCAATTTAATCTCATGTCGGTCAGAGCAATAAAACAAGTCATCTCTGGATGTTTTCCTTCATTTCACTTCAGATGTTTACATTTGCCATGTTGTATAAAGTCCATTTCTTCCTGGTCCAGTTAGCATTCAAATTCCTTAAGTGCAGCTCCTTCCAGTCCAGTCCTTTTTGTAATTCACATACCCAATAAATCCTGCAGGAGCAGGTAGGGGTGGTGACCGAGCAATTTAAAAAAAAAAAATTTTTTTGACATTCGACCGTTTATTTGTGGGAACCTACGAGAACTTTCGTTGTTTGTATGTTTTATTTTTTAATGACATTTCTTCACATTTCCTCCACACTCACGATGGTTAGTTGTTATACCTTGAAATGAATGCAGACTGGTTGGGGATAAATGAAAGTCTGAAAATGTGTACAGCTTGTGCTTTAGGCTTCTCATAATCACACAAACACTGTTGTGTTTTGCTCTTTTGCTTTTGACAACTACTACAACATATCTATGAGCACTGGAAAGTCAAACTGTGGTCTTTTGTTGCAAATGATGAACTCATATTTAGTAGGTTTCAGTTGAATTAAGTGCACTTTAGGTCTCTTTCACCCTTCGAAACAGATGTTATCGTTTATAAATACTCCTTTGTAAAACAAAGGTTGAAATGTTGATGTTCCTCCAGAACATTTTGAAGTTTTAGATTTCAGTTCATTTTCTATGGATTGTAGATTTGAAATGGAGAATATGCTATTCTGAATATTGGGAAGCAACTCGATTTGTTAAACGCAGCTAAAACGTGGCCTTCGCGTGATGCGATTTGCGCAGCCCAAGACTTGTGGTGTGACGTCGGTGCAGATTTCGGAGGTCTGTTTACAAAGAGGCTGATCTGAGATCCGATGAGAACGAGTCGCTGCTGGCAGGCTGAGCGCGGTGTCACGGGGTGTCGCAGTGTTTGTGTACATGCGTGCAGGAAGGCGCACGTCTGTCAGGATGAGGTCTGGTCCCGCGCCAACAGCCCGAATTAAAGCGGTGACGGACTGGAACTTGATCGACTGTGGCAATCCAGACACTTTTGCTCGGCCTTCGTGCTTCTGCCTCTGCAAATTGTTGTTTTGAGTTGAAACCCCCCCCCTCCCCCCAACTCTTGTAGCCCCCATTAGGATGATAGATGAGAAGAAATGCAGGGAAGATGGTTAATCTTTCAGGAGGAGAGAACGGAGGGGAGGAGACCTGTACATACATAAACTGCAGGAACAAATGTGTGCAGGGGAGAGAAATGGAGGTGATCAGCGCTCGGAGGGCCGAGAGAAGGCCCGGGCGATTGAACCAGAGCAACGTGAATGAAAAGCGGGAGTCTGCATTGGAGGAAGAGATGAGAGAGGGAGACTGAGAGCAGCAGGATCCTGGTGGGCGAGGGGAGGGGATTCTGGAGGGCTATATTGAGCTCAGTTTCTCCACAGGAGCTGCTTAATGAGCACACAGTTTGTAAGTAATTATTGGTTATCAACCTGATAATAGTTATTGCTCCATTTTGTGTAGCAGTTTCCACATACTTATACAATTATGGCAATTATTAACGAAGCCACATCTGTGCCCGCTCGCTGTTTGGATCGCATAGCGTGTCCGGGCCGGGCCGAGTATCGTGGGTTCATTCTTCTGAGTCGCGGGTAAAAACAAGGAGCAGACAGTTTAAATTAAATAAGTAAGGAAGAAAAAAAAAGAATCTTAAACTTGCCCACATGGTGAGTTTGAGGCGTTCCATTTACAAAATGAAAGATTTAGCGGCGGGGGGATGAAGACGAGAGGGAGCACGCGAGCGTGGCGGCGGCCAGCGAGCACAGAAGTCGCCCATTTGAAGAGAAGCCGCTCGCGTCTCATTAGCAGGTGAGACGCACCGATAGGATCTGTGGCTGCAGACGGATGGCTGGCCAAGACGGACAGATGGCTCTCCGCTCCATTACGCACTGCACACCGGACACCACCTTCTCCTCTCCACACACACTGACGAAAACACCACTTCACACAATAAAAGCAGGAAAAGGGAAGAAGAAAAAAAAAAAAGCACTTAAATTTCACTGTGCAGCCTAAGGATTTCTACACTGAACACTTATCTGCGTTTTTGTTAATGAAATTGGTTCCTTTAAATAATGGAGCTTTCTTTTTTTTTGTCTTCCTTTTTCCTGCCCCTTTTAGAGGTATTGGATTTGAATTTCAGATGAGTGCTGAGAGGGAAAAGAGACACAATTGCTGTTCAAGCTGAAAAAGCAAAGAAGTCAGCGGTTGCTGTTCCAGACTGTGTTGATTCAGTCATCAATTACAGCAGCAGCAGTCGTGATAAATAAAAGTCAACAACTGACTAACTGCAAAGCCCCGTCGCTGGCGCTCATCCAGCACCCGCTGCAACATATTGAGTTTTAGACCGACAGTGTCTGCCTGCCTGTATACACACATCATTGATCTCTATAAGTTCTTCTTCAAAGTCTACACATCTGATCAAAGGTGGTGGAGGGCGGATGGCATTTTTCGAAAGCGTGGAGACCAACGGTACACCTGAGGAAGAATGGAGGGGGGGGAGGGTGTCTCCTCTGCCACGACAGATCTGGATCAAAAGTACCTATTGCAGAATCAAAGTCGGTGCCATCAATATTTCATCATAGGAGAACCTGCCGGTCGCAGCACATCCACCCCTCTCCTGCAGCCTTCCCCCTTCCAATTCTCCTCCGCGCTGCTATTTCTGCTGGCTGCGCGGCGCCTCGTATTTTTCTCAGATTGCAGTGTTTATTGTGACAATACACTGTAATTACTGGCAGTCATGTTAATCTTGCAGTGACTTTTTGTTCTTCCACTAAAGAGCCCTAACAGACTCCGGCAGGCAATTTTTCACGAGCTGCACAAACCAAACGGAACAGCTGTTATCGCCGCCGTGTCAATACTCGTACCAGAGACTCAGTTTGTCACTCATGTGAGCAATGATTTTTTTTTTTTTTTTTTTCCCCCCAACCCTCTCTCGAAGTAGCCACATCTCCACACTGTGTTTATCAGGCCGCAGGATGCTAATATAGCATCAACCGTGAAGTTTTCCAGTGGAAGTTTCTGACCAGGGTGGACATGACCAAAGGCAAAATGTAAGCATGTCGTGCAACAACAAACAAAACTGCGAATAAGTCTTCATACATATTTGTCCCTCAGCATTTTCTTCTTATAAATCATTTCAAGGAACTTCTCGTATAACAGGAGGACAGGCTTGATGGTGATTAGTCTTGCATATGTCAAACATTAGCCCACAATTGATTTTATATCCAACAACAGAGTCTCCGTCTCATCCGTTTTGCGGCAAAATATGTAGCCGCACCAAAAAGAAGACTAACAAATTATAATGATACATCACATTTTGTCAACTTTTCCCTTTCACAAGTCACTTCACTGAAATTGAACACATAGCATGCATTAAGAGTAGGAAAATAAAATGCTAAAAAGAAGATTTTCTGCATAAAATGATGCCACAAGCTTGAACACAATTAAGATGATCATCCAATAATTACAATTAAATGTAAAATTTTTGTTTCATTCACTGTCCAAAAAAAACTATTAAATTAAATACTGTGCATTTTTCTGTCTCCATTTTTGGATGTCAACAATCCAAAAGTCCGATCCAAAATCATAAAATAGCTTTGTTCGTGCATTTGAAAAGCTTCCAGATAAACTAATAAACTCAATTATGAAAACTATGGACCGCTTGAGAAACTTTGTGTGGCATCGTAGTGATTTCAGTTTGTAATTCTATACTATAGTTAAAGTTTCATTGGAAACATTTCCACCAAATCTCATTTTCTGTGCGGCAGAATTCGTCTTCTAAACCATAAACACGGCGAACACACCTTTACCTGACACCCAGCCTCCGTCTGGCCTAAATAAAAAGGCTGCTTATTGTGATATTGTCAGCAGGTTCGCTCTGATTTAGGCCAAACATTAACTGAGACGTTCACATCCGACCACTGTGTGTGTCTGTGTGTGTGTGTGTGTGTGTGGGGGGGGGGGGGGGGGATGTGCAGCGTCTGTGCAGGGAATGAATAATTAAATCTCTGTGTCTGTGCACACAAAAGATTAAACCTTATGAGAAATGTATGCAAATAAAAGTACATGGAGTTAAAAGGGAACTTTAGCGAGACAGTGTGTCATATTCATGAATACAACCCCAATGTGTCAGGATTTGGATTCCTCTCCGTTCCCAAAACAGGAAGCAGCAACATTCACGCTGTGCAGAAACTAGGCTACGCTGCGCTTAACATGGCAGCACAGGCGCCGGGACAGGAAGAGGTTAACTTAATGCAGAGACACACGCACACGCTTAACAGTATTAAGGAAAGGGAAGGAAATGAAACTTTGCATTATTTTTAGAAGGAAATTATGTCTGTGCATCTCAGTAATTATAAAGCAATTCAGAGCTGACTGATAGGCCTCCGGTTGGCTTTTTTTTTTTTTTTTTCCCTCTTCTCCCTTTTCTCCCGTCTCTCGCCGCCTTATCTTTCCCCACCACGACTGCACAGACTCCTACATGCATTTTAATATGGTAATTATCGAGTGAATTCTAAATACTAACCAAAAGTAAAAGCTGGCGAAAGCATTTAAAAATGGGACGGAGCCACACGGTTTCCCCATATCAACACGACTCACGGCTTCTCTCGCCTCCTGATTAGTGAGGATTCATTCAGGGTATTTATAGCGGCCCGGCTCTTTTGTGTCTTCTGGCAGCCGAGCTATTTACAGTATTTTTGCTGCCGTCATCACGCTGATTTTCAATCGTGATAAACTTCCCAGATGAATGAGGAAGCTTCATCATTAAAAAATGATCTGAGCGTGCGGCTCGGGACAACAACAACCAGCCCGAGACCTTCTTTAAGACTCATTCCACTGCGCATAAACACTTTCACAATGAAGATTACTCTTTAGAAAGCTGAGTCTGCAGATTTCTATATGCTTTTTCAGACTGGGAACAAATAAAAAAATAAAAAAAGAGGTTTTGTTTGACACAATGGGTCTCAAACTTGTTTTTCCAGCTGAAACAAATGGATAAAGGATGACAGTTTCTCCACTTTTGGCTTTGTTGAGGTGAAATTCGACATTTGCCCCATCTTCTCTTGAGGTCGGATGAATCAAATGGTGTCAGTGCTGAAACCTCATCCATTACTTGACTTGCGTTTAATCAGTTGAGTGTCTGCGGTGTACACACATCTTATATTGCAAGACTAAAAAAAGTCGTTTGTTGATTCTTGTGCTCGTCACTCAAGTTTGTAGACAACTTCAATATACATTCTTACTTTCTAGAGAAAATGACATGTCAGTCATTCAGTGACATAAATTCGCAAAGAAAAAGCAGGAAGTGAGGCGGGCCAGTGTTTCTGGCTCACTGTAGGGGGCAGTGCCCGAGCACACAGAGTTGCACGTCTTCTACTTCCCTTTCAGTCGTTGTCCTTGTGTAGCGCAGGACAAACGCATACGTTCCCTCATTGAAGGCACCATCTGAATGGCTGTGTTCGAATTGTGTGTGCAGAAGACGACGACACGAAGGGCGGCTGTTTGTGAGAATAAAACACAAATCGAACTTTCGCCGTTTCTGATGTCTGTGCAGGGGGTGGGGGGGCAATTGAAAAGTATCACATCTCACCACACAGCGCTGAGAGGCAACAGTGCTTGTGTGCGAATGATTGTGTGTATTTTGTGGTCTTAAAATGTCCCTGGAGTGTTTATCTGTTATTGGAAGAGTCTTTGTGACTGAAACTGTCTTTTGAGGGATGTAATGATGCGTTTTCCTCCGATTGTACTTTACCTGGGAAGCATCTGAAAGAAACACTCACCGAGTCCACTTTGAACAGACCAAACCAGCACGCGGTCTGATCTTAGCCCGGGGGTGGACTCCAGCCTCTGTCTCCTTTCTTGCAGTCGTGTTTTGTCAGCACAGTTTTATCCCCATCTTATATGAAGTGATAAATCCTCCGTATAATGTCCTTTCTTCTGTCCCTTTCCCGCCGTCTTCCTCTCTCCAGCTCTTCCTCCCTCCTGGGTTAGCTTCGCAGCCCAGCCTGTGGGCCCAGGGATGTTGTATTAATTAACTCGCCTCACTGCACTCTCATCAAGCTGCCGGTAATAGGCCCCGCTCCAAGTTTCCCCTCCCGGAGCGCACCAAGATGGCAGCATCCGTAAACAACTTGAAATTTACGGTGCTGCAGTCGCGGCGACGAGGGCGCCGCTTCTCCTCGCAGGCTGGAGCGTGCAATTCAAACAGAGCCCGGCTCCGCGCGCTGCCACGCGGTTTAATATGCAAATGCGTTTGGGTTCGACGCAGACTGCCGTCGCAGTCATCTATTTTTCCCCGCTACCTCTCTGATGTCTGTGATTTGCGATGGCTGCTCGGAACAAAGTGCAATCTCTTTTAATGTGCACAGCGGCCTGGAATGTGCCTATTGCTCAGCAGTGGCGCGCCCATAAACAACTTTGTATACCTTTTATGTGGCGCGATTAAAATGGGTGCAAATCTTTGTCAATATTAACATGCTTTGACAAGCAGCCATGCAAATGACGGGGGCCTCCTCAGAGACTGTAATGAGGTAAATACTGCGGCGCATCACTGTAGCCGGGAAGTCGGCAACTTTTCAACTGTACAACAAAACTCAAAACTATCGGATTTTTACCTTTGACTTTTAAATGCACAGGTCATCTTCAACTAGATGTAAACAAGTTCCACACTTCATGATCAAAATTAATGTTTCAATAAAGCCTTGAAAACACTCCCGTGTTGCACTTTAGCCCTTCGTTTACTCCGCAGATGGTGCAGAAGGACCACAGAAAGAGTAGCAGATGTTACTGCACAGACTAAACAAAATACCCCACAATGTCCACACAACTTTGGATGAAAAGTAAATGAAAAAAACAACAACAAAAAACATATGTGGCCAGATATGTTTCGCAAGAATTGCAGAATTCAGCAAAATGTAGGAATGGGGGCAAGACATGAGGCCGATCCTGTGTGTGCTTCTGGTTCAGTGTACCAGCTCAGTGTACTGTCCCATATTTGTAACTGGCTCCAGACACGACTCTTTATTTGGGATTTTCTGAAACCTGCTGCAGGAAAAAACCTCAACAAACACTTCAGCTCTGATGATGAGACAGAAATCCAGAGTGTCTCATCCCAAAACAACCACAAAAGTGCAATGGGACCGCAAACTATAAGACAAGCTTTACATAAACTAAATCTGATCTTTGCTGCAATCCAAGTGGTCATTTTATATGTTGGGTTCTTGTTTACCACAGGAGTTGTTGGTATGGAGTTTCTCTGTGTACGCCTCTTTCACTTGCATCCTCTGAAGCCGGCACAAGTTGGTCAGAAGCATCTGAGTGAAATGCAATAAGCTCCGAGTGAGTCACGCTACCAGCAGAGCATCACTGCAGCTCCTCATTCTGAAGGCCAAGCACAGAAATACACCGACCTCGCATCATCCATAAACAATGATCTGAGACGCTTTTTTTTTCCCCCTTTTCTTTCTGAGGACATAGCTTCTGTCTGTTTTCTCTCTCGGTGGCAGCAGCGGGGGGAAATAGCCCTCACAGAGAGACACACCCAGAAGCGAGTGAAATCAAACATCATTATTCCCCGAGTAAATATTGTGAAGAGATCTCATCTCCACTGGCTGCAGAGGAAATGAGGGACGAGGCTCTATTCCTGGTGTGCTCTGGCCAACCCCGAATCAGGACTTATTACGGCTGAGCACACGCGGGAGACGCTTCAGCCTTCACCCAACACGCATGTAAACAAAGCGGCGCGTCGACGTATGGATGCGACACGAACACGCAAAAGTGGATCCAGATGCGCAACGTGACAGACGCTCGGCTTTCATCAGTGCCTCATGCATACATCACCTCACGCTGCAGACTGACACAGGCTGCCTACAGTTTCCATTCAGCCTCTGTGAGCTTTCATTTCTACTGTGAACCCGACGCGTGGAACAGAAGCTATTTGTCATGTCTGTATCTCGCAGTCAATGTGTCTCTGATCAAAAACTTATTTTCTTTAACTTGGCTGGACTGATTCTTTCTTTGGATAATTCATTTTTATACTGAATCCATACTGCAAGCTTTTCCTGTCATTTACATAGAAATTGCATCTCAGGAAAAATATTTTATCCTCGGCATATAGTAGACATAATAGTTGACAGTTTTGAATACATATAGAGGACTTTCTATTCAATCCAATGATGAACACTTGAGATCTTTAGCTAGTCTTGTAATACTACTTACTACCACAAGATGGTGTAAAGAGTCATTTAATGAGTCTAAAAAGCAAAATCGTCTGCTCAAGATGCTTGTAGACATTATAGTCATTTTAGCATCAATGTTAAACTGCATCTGTAGCATCTCTTCCCGATTTTGAATTCAACTTGATTTTTTTTTAACCCGATCACAACAGTATTCTCAGCCTGGTCTGTTACTTCAGCAGCTCTACCCAATGTAATGGGCTCATAAAAAGTCAGTAATAAACATCGCTGCTGTAAATCTGTTTGACCAGCAGGGGCCTCACAATACAAGCCTAATGTAAAAAAAAAAAAAAAAAAATTGATAAACCCAGGTTTGTCGGTCATTACAGAGCAAGGAGTCGTCGATGGTAATCACTGGCAGAGGAGTCTCTGTCCCCGAGTGTCCTCAGCAGTTTCCCACCAAGCAGCATCGTATCTCTGATTTACAAAGTCAACAATCAGGGGCATGGATTTCTTCTCCGTTCTCCTCAGACTGCTGGCGAGGGCTGAGGAGCGGAACGAGAGAGGAGGAGGAAAAAGATACCAGAGAAGAAGCCCTGGTTTGTTGATTGCTGTCCTCGTGCCGGCGGCTTGCCACAGCCGCTATTCTTGGGGCTTGTTTTTGCGTGGGGGATGAGAGGGAGAGAGAGAGAGAGAGAGAGTGAGAGAGAGAAGATTTTTCCACGGTGCTGCAAAAAAAATGAGAAATGACACGGTTTCCCCGAACGTGGCGCCTCATCGGCCTGTTATGGATTAGTTAAGGCTGTTATTCTAATCTGCAACCCCTTTTCTTTGCCGCCTCATTATGGAACGGAGGTGCCAAGGCCTCATAGGGAGAAGAACGTGGAGCCTTGTTAAGAGTCGTTAGAGAAGATAGAAGATGCCGTGTTGATGGAAGTCCGCGCTGATCTGACAGAGCTCGAGAAAGCCGAGCTCCAAACCATTTGTGATGTAAGAACTTAAATCCAATCACTGAACATGTTCGAGCGTGGACTGCAGGAAATAGGAAGACAGCAGAGGAAGCTTCTATACGGAGCTGCATGTCTTTGATGTCTGGCGAATGGAAAGATGATGCAAACGAGAAGTATTGAGCATCGAACATCGTGCATTATTCCGTGTAACCCTTCTATCACTGACAGCCGAGTGGGGCATTTCTGAGTGGAGCAGTGGGAAAAAAAGAAAAAAATAGGGTCTGATTTCTTTTGACCTTGGACATTTAATTAATTTCCAGCAAGTCAAAAATAGTACTTTAACTCCATTCATCAATTGCAACGTGTACAACCAACAAGGACCAGTGATCACCACTTATCCTCTTAAATAGGCAGGTGCAACATGTCTGGCCCTTTCTAACCACCCGTTAAAAAGAACATTTCGGGATGTGGTTAATGGAAGAAGCTCACACACAGGAGAGGCACTTGTAATTATGTGTGACACCGTTCCATTAAAGGGATCATATACGGGCCACATAAAGCACTGCTGTTCATCCACTCCACCCCAATCAGCTTAAAGGCCTTTTCATTTAACATGTTCAAGAGCGATTCATCCGCAGATCAAAGGCAATGACAAACACCCAGCGAACCGCCGCAAAAAAAAGATGGCCGGCTTGTAAAGTCAAGGACGGCAACAAAGTGGCTCAATTTTGACGGTAAGCTCAGTCAACCACCCCAAATCCTACATTTTTGTCCTTGTTTATGCATGACGGAAAAAGGAAAATGGCTCAATTGAGGGGAAAAAAAAGGTCTGTGTGAGGTTTAAACGAGCATTCATAAAGTCCTGTTCCAGCTGATGGTGCCGTGTTATTGGTGTAATGGCTAGCACGAATAATCACAGGGAGAACCGACTTGTCATCGGAGGCAACAATAGAGCATAATCAACATTTTTTTTTTGATAAAACTGATTCAACACTTATTTCATATTTTATACAGATTTGGATCACAGACAAAAAAAACTCCAGGAGGAAAAGCAGCAGTCTTTGTATATTTTTATTCAGGTTGGATCGTGATGAGACTTAATTTACAGATGAATTGTCTGCAACAATGGAAGAAATGTTGCCATTGTTCTCATCAGGCTCTTTTTTTTCTGTCCAGTGACTTCTGTTTTTATGACGATACTTTCAAACGTGCTCAGATTTTTGACAAGTGTCACAGAGGGAGATGAGCTGTTAATGACCGAACGATAACTTATGATGTACTTCATCATAATTATCGGATATGTAAGCACACCTCATTGCAATGGATGACTGGTTGTCTTTCCGCACTGCTTCATAATGACAATCATTAGAACGAGGTGTGTTGGTGGAGGAAGACGTTGAAAAGTCGCAGGACTGTCATTTCCTCTGAGTAATCAGAATTTCTCCGAAAGACCAAAAAACTCCAGGTTGATTAGTGAGTCTCGATTGTCCATAATTCATTTCTAAATAAAGTATATTTGCAATCAGCAAAGAGATTGGCCGATAAAATGGTTTGAAAACCAATGTGCCTCCAATTACTGCAGAATTATCGAAATGTTTACGGTGTTGTAAGAGATCTGTAGTTATACAGGATGTTTTGTCATTAACACGCTCGTATTATCTCACTTATCTCCACATGAACTCCTCTCCGCAAACACAACATGAGGAATCCGTGACGGCGAGAAAAGGCTTTTGTGTCTGTGACGCTGGAGAACATGAACAGGAGGGGAGGTGCAAATTATAAATGAGCGCAACGGAAAACCTGGTGGGCCATAAATCACATCGGCAGACAGTCCGCATGCAAATGTGTTTAGGCGCGCCTTGCTGACATCAGCAGCCCAAGACGACGTGTACGGGCATATTTTATTTATCGTGTGTCCCATCACATGGCGTGCTACAGTACGTTCGCGCATCACCAGTGCAAGAGGGGGTAGTTAGAAGGGCGAGAGCGGCAAATGGGTGTCATGATGGAACGCAGAACATCAGCGTGACCCTTTTCTTCATTACACACTGAAATGCAGCCGAGGGGAATAAGAACGTGCAGAGGACAGGCTGCTGGAGCTTCATGCGTCGGCCATGTGGGAACTGCAGGTCAAAGCTGCAACACTTTTACCGCTCTGCATCAAGGGCAAACTGGGTAAAGGACTTTTTTCTTCTTTTTTTTTTTTTAATACCTCAACCAATAAGCTGTATCAAAAAATAGCACAGACGGCATCAAGCACATTCCTCTCTTGACCAATTATTCCCAGTGCGGGGTTTGACGCCCGAGTTGGGATGTAGATGTGAATGTGTGAAGGCCGAGTGTCCTGCCTTCACCCAGAGTCAGCGCCGGCCTCCCGTGACCCTCAGTTGGATAAAGCGCCATCAAAGACTGATGTTCTTTTTTGCTATTGGAGTGTGTCACGTTACAGCGCCAAGATCTGAAGAGTTCTTCAAGGCCTCAGGAATAAAGTCTGGCAAGAAATGTAAAAACATGTCCAATTTCTATGTTATTTTTAATAAAACAGGAATGTATCTACAAGAGGGTTTACTTTCAAGTTTACCCACTTGCAGATTCTTCCCATTCATAAAAAAAATGGCTCGAAGAAATCAAATAATCTAAACGTTTCCGTGGAGGAGAGTCAGGATGAACGCAGGTTAAAGTTCAAGCTGAGGCCTCGGTGCTGGAGAGGTGCCTCGTACACAAGGGGGCAGTTTGCGGTCAGCGAATCATCCGCAAATCCTGCAGGGTGTCAAATGAGAACTTGTGGAGATAATGCGAGGACGTCTGTGGTGGAGTAAAACCTGCAGCAGACTCTTCAGCAGGATCATGGTCCGCAGCGGCCCGGGCAAATCCACCGAGACGGGAGTGAAAAGGCAGGAACAGCCTCGTCAATGCCCCGATTTGAATCCCATTGAAATGTTGTAAGGGGATTGGAAACAGGCAGCACATGCAGGAAAAACCCTCCGACATCTTACAACTGAGGAATTCTGCATGAAATAATGGTTAAAAAAAAAATGTCTGCATGCCGACTGGAAAGAGACTGTTGGGCGATTATGCAAAGAGACCGCTGGAAGTTATTTCTGCTAAACAGGGCAGAGCTTCAGAGGCCGAGGGGTAAACTCTTAACATCTTTGTAGATTTTACGTCAACACTTCAACTCCTGCTACAAGAAAAAAAATTGCTTGTCCAGACCCGTTGTTTATTTTATTTAAAGGTTACAATTCAAATGGGATTTACCTTCTTTCTAAATACATCAACCTATTTATTGCAGTGACGCTCCGCTTTATGGTTTCCAAAGAGTCTCGGCAAACGATCTGGATTCATGAACTGGCACGTTTCATGTCAAGATGTGACCCTGGGTTGGGAGCCATAGATGCGGCGCCATCAGGACAGTGACGTCAGACGACAGTGAGGCGGTGTCCACTGGGTGAAAGGAATGGGAACAGTTGTATTGCTTTGACATTAGCTGCTGCTGCACACGTGCAACTCCAACTGTAGTAAATCGTTCTGCACATGTCCCGAGTAACTGGACAACACCAACAATGGCTGCCTATAGTGTCTTATAGCCTCCCGGTCCATATTCTCCTGGAACTTGGTACATATTTGATTCACTGCAATAGCTCAACCTGAAAACTACATTTTAAGCATTTGAGTGAGCAGAACACACAGCAGCTCTGCAACGGATCACAAAAGTAATGTGAAACTTGAGGATTTCACTCGTACGAATTACCAACAATATTCTTAGCTTCTTTGAAACATTACAGACATGTGCAGCAAAGAAATGACTTCAGTTTATATTATTTGACCTTAAGACGTCTCTCAGTGTAGTATGTCCTCCTTAATGTGAAATGTTTGCTAGCTTGTACGTCATCCTATGATCTTCATATCTGCAGTCTGAAAGCCAAGCACAGCTGGAGCAAACACACTGGAAGTCTTTCTCCATGTCAAACAACGAAGGACGCGACATCAACTCCCCACAACTCATCTCCGATGGCCATTAACCGCTGAGGCCTAATCCCATTTTTCAAAGCAGCATGTAATCACACCATATGACTGAGAAAAGGGGGGGGGGGGAGGAAACAGCACAGCCATCTAATTTGTCAGCCATGATAAGACCAGTTTCAGCTGGGAGAAGAGCCTCTAACATGTCAGATAAGAGCCCCATATGTTGTCACTCAGCCAAAGCTCCTCACATCATTATCTGCTTCCAGTAAAGCGCCACAAACTGGAGCTGAGCAATCTTAATATTGACGCGCAGATGCTTTTAAACCGCAAAAATTACTCCTTTCATTGAGGGGTGGGGGGGGGGGGGGGGGTGGACGCTGCTTTCAGGAAAGATTACTTGTGTTCTAACACGCAGGCTAATGGAACAGTAAATATCGGAGAGCGACTGAAAGCTTTTTAAGCAGCTCACAGAGTAGCCTCCTTATCTGCTGCAGCCAAACGGCGAGCTCGAACGACTACGTGATTGAATACACCATAAATATTGTTTTCATTAAAAGCTGGAACTTTTTTTTCCCCCTCCTTCACTGCTGCCACCAAACAAGAAATATTTTAGAAAGGCTTTCTCGACCAAAAAAAAAAAAAAAAGCCATTGTGGCTTCTTCCATCTGCGTCCTTGCAATGCCCCTAAAACGACAGTCGGGCAGCGTGAGGTGGCTGCGCAGCGGGGAGGCGCACTTCAAAGCGGGCCATTTCATCTTCAGTGACTCCGTCAGCTTCAAGTGCAGCATGAGATAAAAAAAAAAAGAAAAAAAATAAAATAAAAAAGGAAGAGAGAAAAATCAATAGCCTATATCAGGCTTCTTCCTCCAACCCTTCCGTTGCTCTTTGTGACGGTACATTCAAGTCAGCACCTCGATTGTTGCCCAATTATCTGCGGAGCAGCTTGAAAACACATTCAGACATTTAATGTTCGGCGGTTTCAGACGTATATACTTTTTACATTTAACCTCGACATGCCTGTGCCGTGAAAAAGTAGACGAAGTGTTAAAATTCAACAAGTGCGACCATGGAACACTCCCCCAGGCGAGGGCAACATCTTCATGTGAAAGTACAGTATTCAGTTCTAGTACAGTATTCAGTATTCATGGGAGAACTGGGAAGGTTTGAAGCTCCAACTGAAGGGATTTAGCCCATGAGATGACATACAGTCCTATATTAAACTATTATTTATTAGAAAGTGTTAAAATAACTAAATGTTGCAGACCTCAGACTTCCTCATGAGCAGGTGTGTTCAACATGACTTCATAGGGATTCATTTCAATGTGTCTGAAGTGAAAACTTCTACATGACTTGCAGTTTTCGTGAGTGTGTGTAAATAGCTCACTATAATCACCAATTACACTTGTTCAGCACTTCAGTGTGAACATTAAATCCATTTCAGTTCACCGGGGCATTTCTTCATTTGAGACCTGGAAACAGGAATGATGGGATCCATTCACAAAGCTGCATTGCCCTTCAACTTATTTATTGATGTACTGAACATGGAAAAAATCCAAAGTATCCAAACACAAAGTAAATAACATGTACATCCTTTTAAATACTTAACAAAAAAGATATTCTATTCCAAAAATGCTGTGAACCAAGTCAGACTATACAACTTCAAATAATCATTCTTATATTAAGAATTGAGATAAGAGGGGTGGGAGGGAACATTTGTTCATGCCGGACCGTCGGCACAACTTGCTCAGACCAAATCATCATGAGATTACAAAATGAAAAAAAAAAAAAGAACGTTTGTTTTGGACGTCAACAGGCCAGGCATGAAAAATGTCATCTCTACCACACGGCAGCATATCACAACTCATCTAGACTTAAAGTTTAACTTTTACATGTAACACAAAGAAGGAATAAACAAGAAAAAGCAGTTGCAGAGAGAGAGTTCTAGAATGCATAGCACACTGCTCATTTGAGGGGAAGCATGACTAGTAATTGGTTGAAGTACCAAGCAGGATGCAGGTGCAGTATTCAGTGCATCTAAAGGCCTCAGCGGCCCCGTTTTGTTCTTCCGCAAATTTTTGCAACCAATTTTGGTTTTCGCTAAATGTAACTGCTTCACTGTCCTTCCCCCAAAGTGACAAAGCAATATACACCTTTTTTACGATTTTAAAGACAGGTTATATGCATTACGTATATATATGAGTATGGAAAAGAAAAAGGTAATCAAATAGTTCAAAACTGTGGTTTATAGCCATTCTTTACCACATAAATATATATCTATAATGTTTATATATAAAAAACAAAACAAATGTCTATAGTTTAATACCTTTTCTTTTTTTTTTTACGAAGCAAGACTATCTACAGACCAAACAACCAACAAATCTGATGCACTGTAATGCTAGTCCCAAGGACAACAAATCAAGTATTTCAACGCAAGAAAACCTCAAAGGAAAATATTCAAAAAGAAAATACCTTACATACTCCATGAAAGGAAAAACCCAAAACAATATATATCTATATATAATATCACACTTTTCAATGAAGTCCAAACGAGAACCAAAAAGTCTGCCAAATACTCAAAACATAAAAAAGGACTTATTTACACAGCTCAAAGCTCCAGCAATCTGCTCCGTTCCTCAGACTGGTGGATATCAAGACAAAAATCAGTCTAATGAGATATCGTAGGTACACCACAAAACACCATGAGCTCCATCTGAAGGGAATCGTAGAGGAAGAACTGATTTTTATCCCCCGTTTACCTTTTAAGATATCACCATGTTAGAATTTTGCATGCACTTTTTTGCAAATAAACCTTTGTAGAGTTTTTGTTTTGTTCTCAAATCAAATCGGAAAGCAAGTTGCTTGTCGTGACGACCAGGATGACGGGGGGACCCACAGATGATTTTACAAATGAAACCAGCGCTGCGGCTGATTCTAGAATCTAAAGATAATACAAAGATCTCAAAAGGTATCTTTTACATCATAAATCTCTCCAGAAATTTCAACCACTGCAAACTTTCTTGTAAAGTTCAAAAGCTCACAAGGTGTCATATGAAGATATTTCTCAAAGTATCCAAGTCAAAATATTTTGTTCCAGGTCCAGTAAAAAGTTTCTCCAAATTTTTCTTTTTATAAAAATAGATGCTTTTTAAACCCACATCAAAGAGGTCATTCACTCTTTGGCAAGGTACTGCTTTAAGAATTTTTTTTTTGTCTTTTTTCTGTTTTTTCTCCTTTAAGTTTACAATAAGCAACATTTTGCAGCCAACCAAGAACCAACTTATATTACAATAAACAGAATACTTACAAAATCCAACAAAAACCGCAAATAGGTCAAAGTAAGTACTTGCTAACCACTGAAGGCATAACGCACCTATGGCAAATCAGGACACAGAAAAATGTAAAGAAAGTCACTACACATAACCTTACAAGACTTACTGTTTCAAAGCAGATGTGCAACAAAATGACAAAAACCTATAGTAACATTTTTAGATGGTCCATCTGTAAAGACAGCAAGAGAATTCAACTTCACAGGTGTAAAACCTGAACTTTTTTTTAGTTTTTTAAAGTATATCGAGAAGATTCAAAGCGTAGCAATGAAAACAACAAAAAACAAAAAAACAAAAAAAACAAAATCACATTGTTGGACGCTAAATATTGTTTTTCTTCGCAACACTGACTTACAAAGCTGTTTTTACTAATGTAGAAAGTTACGGTCAATACGCTTCCATTTTCTGCTTCCGTTTTCTGGTGAGTTTTCTAGAAACAATCTCGGTGGGTATTAGGCTTTGTGTGTTTTGTTGGTTTTGAATGACACTTGAAGAACTCTGTCCCCGAGGCGATATCCATTCAAGCTGGCGATGGCAACCGCTGCCTCGTCGTAATTGGTCATAGTGACAAAACCAAATCCTTTGCACTTGTTTGTGTTGAAGTCGCGAATAACCTTGACGTTTGTGACGGCACCAAACGGCCCAAACATCTGCCAGAGGATGCTCTCGTCTGCATCAGGAGCCAGGTTGTACACGAAGATGCACCAGCCAGTGCCCGCGTGCCCCGGGATGTTGATGCCAGCCAAGCTGGTCACCCCGTCAATGGCCATGGGCGAGAACCTGCTGTAAAACACACAGAGTAACATGGTTCAGGGTGAGAGCCAGCGTGAGCACAGAATGGGCCTTTTTAGAAGACGGGGCACGACGCCAACAGGACTAACACTCTGAAACACGCCGACAATCTGCAGGGATCTGCACTCACTGAGCCACACCATTAACACTATTTGTTCACATGATCAAGATTCACACTTTCCATTAGTCAATATGTTTTTCTGAGGAGGACAATAAGTTAAAGGCAACCTTGTGTTGTCAATGCAGTGAGAGCAAGAGCAGCACACACGCATTCGGTTATCTCATACAAGTCATCTGGAGATAAAAAAACAACCTTTTCAGGTGTCTAAGAAACTGCAGCTGCTTTTAGAAGGTTATTACACGCCAAAGATAGCGGCACAAAAACACTTTACCTCAAACCCGAAAAGTGACGAATCACAATGGGAAATAAATACCACATTAACGTTAAGAGTTTGCGCCAAGATTAGAACGGCAAGGCGGAAGAAAGCCCCGGCTTTTGGTAAATGTGGTTTTGCAGTTTTAAGAAACAAAATTCAAAGTGCATGGAAATCCTATGAATTATTGCAGCAGGTGTCACATAAGATTAGCTGCTCCAGTTGGCCTCTCAGGGAACATCCACTATGACAGGTGTGCTGCCAGCATCAAGGACCCAGAGAGAGAGACGTCAGCCAATGAGCAAGGCAGGAGAGAAATCACTCGTCTATTGTAGCCGGCGATGGGCCTTTGAGCTCTCAGGGAACTGGACTTCAATCATCCTGGAGGAAGACATTCTTATAAAACCCTACTTAGACAAACTGGTATCCTAGTGAATCCTGAAAGACTTCTGACGCAACAAAGTTTAAAACAGGACAGGGCTGTCCATAATAGATCAAGGTAAGAGCATGGAGCTCAAAATACAAGTGTGCAATTTTGTGCAATAGCGAGTAAGATTGTAAAATTCTGTCCTTTGTTATGTAGACAAGCAGCGCAGACAGAGCTTTAATCTAGACATAATGTCACAACATGTCTAGATTAAAGCCCTTCACTGTTTCAGTCACTATTTTATCAAGGTACTTGTCATTTTACAGCAGAACATTCAATAATTAATCAAAATAAAGTTTAAAGAACTGATCTAACGTGCAGAAACATGCACACACAGAATGCAGTAACCCTGGCAAGTCTCATCACATGCATTTGCGATTTAAGTAACACTAATGCACAGCGAGCTCCAGCACTCAAAAAAAAGACAGACATTTTTCTGATAGTCTATTATTAGTTGGATGGTCAAAGGTTTAAGAAGAGCTGGATATAAATGAGCTATAAAGTTAGAAAGTTTCAAAATTTTAATTTAATTCTATTAGAACACAACATGTGCCAGTGTCTGCACATATTTATTGGAAGATTTTAAACTTTTAAATGACATTCTCAACGGGTTTTTAGCAGTCCAACATCCAAAACAACCGACTCCTAAAACAATTTCTGAAATCTGTGGTCCTCTGTAGAGCCCGCAAAAAGTCCACTTCGAAAGAGGACTCCAAGTTGTCTTCCTCCACTATGCTACATCAAGTGGAGCACCGTTTTCGTTCCATCGCTGGAAAATATTTGGGAATATTTGCTATGGGGGAAAATTTAAGGCATTTGATAATCGAGCGAGACCTCGGGGAAGTGGAACCTTCTTCCTCTTCCAATTACAAGATTCCCTGAATGTAAACTGTAGCAGGACAAACTGCATGATCCACTCACACGTAATTGTGCATGTAGATAAAAACATTTCCTTCAATCCCTTATTATCATAGATTAATTTGAATCATTAATAGCTTATGCAGCGTTAACTACCTACGCATCACTGCCAAGTGCTCTTAGAGGGAAAAATTAAAATTAAAAAAGTATCCCATCAGCTCCCTTAGGTGAAGATCTGAATTTCCCCCAGGCTCAATTAAACCAGACGATGAAATCTAAAAAGGAAAATTAATTTACCTTTTCACTCCATAGGCCATGTTCAGCAGATTGTCCAACCTTGAGAAATAAAAGAAAAGACCAACACACACTTTTAAAGAAAAAAAGCCATTTCAGGAGGCTGAAGCATTTTGACAGGATGACGTGACGTGTAATAATCCTGATCAAATCTGTGCTTTTTCTCATGTGGATTTTAAGACTATGTCTCTATTGACATGCATTTTCCACCATCCAATATGGAGATGAATTATTCCACTCCGAGTATTGATGACTTTCAACACAGAATATTTTCAACAATGCCGCTGTGAAGCCATTTAAATGCTAATTTCAAAAAAGCCTCAGAGGGTCAACAACATCAACTTCACTTGCAGTATCAACTAGAGTTGGCTGTGATTTGTGTTCGGTTTTAATGTGCCCCTTTTACCTGAAGCGTTGTGCCTGCTGTGCGAGGGGTCCTGGGTACCTTCGATTGGGTGACTGGTACAGCTGGGACAGCAGGGCCTGGCTGGTCTTCTGACTCGGGTTATTCGCAAATTTGACTGTGATTGGTTCAGTGGCACCAGGCGGTTTCTGACAGTTCAGACCCTTGATGGCTTCCTCGGCCTCAACTCGCCGGTCAAAACGGATGAAGCCAACTCCTCTTGAGACGCCTGAGGAAAATACATTAACTTGCAATTAGCCAGATGCTGAGAATCCCCCGACAGACATAAAAACACTTGGTTCAGGATTTACTGTGTGCACCTCCAGACACTTTTTATAGAGGTCAAAAAGTTGGATTAAGTGAGAGTTCCTCCTATTCCTCATGCTTGTGCGTTCTCTATGCAGCTCAATATGTTTGATTTGGAGCTCATCCAATGTTCGAGCTTCAATTCTCACATGCATATCATCCTCGAGAACCACTGGACTAAGAAAAGCCCCTTTAAAGCATGACTAACTTGAAAAATTTTACTGTCTGCTTGTGAGCGATAGCGGAAAGTAATCCCGTTTTATCTTCGGTGATTGGGATCAATACAAATGGATTGCAAATGGTTTTGTTAATACTAAAGTAAAACTAGCAAATTCATCAGGAGCAAGCGGAAAAATAAAAGACAGCCATTCCCACACTGCATGCCTGAAGGAATATTGGGTTTCAGTCTCACACAGGGACCGAACCATTGGGAAATGTCTCTGTGAACGATTCTGTTTATTAGTGTTTCATAAGGGTTTGGCGTCGACATGACAGTTGAGAAATCGAGAATATAACTGCCCTAAATGCATTTCATTTCTCGCCATAAAACAGGCATTGCATGCATACCTTGGGGATAGAAGTGGGAAGGGGAGGAGGGCAGGAGCAGGCAAGTGCAGGCAGACGGGAGATTGGAGGGGAAAGAAATTACGAAGCATTGAGTCCTGCTACTTTACACCCATTTTCATATTCCATCTATGCATATTTATGAACACCACTACTGGAAAATTGCATTTTTGGGGACCTCATACCATCACCTCTGATACATTTCTCAGGCTCAGCTGTGTCATTTTGTGAGGCACCCACAAGGAAAGAGAAGAGGAGGGAGGGTAAAGCAAAGAGGAACATGACAAGGTGAGAAAGCTGTCATGTTGCACTCACCAGTCACTTGGTCCACCAGGATACGTGAGGTAATGATGCGTCCGTACTGTGAGAAGAGCTGCTCCAGTTCCTTCTGAGTCATGGTTTTTGGTAAGCCACTGACGTACAAATTTGCATCTCTGATGGAGGCGGAGCTTGGACGGGCATAAGAAACCTACAGGTGGAAAAATTCACATGACCATTAGGACATTATAATTAAAAGTCATTGTAAAACCTACATTCAATCATTTTTCTTGCTCATGGATGTTATTACAGAGGGAACACTGTGATTATGCCATTGCAAAGAGGACAAGCCAATTTGTGTAAAATACAAAATACATACTATCTCATATGTGCGAGACATTCATTTTTACGCTCATTTCATCCCTCATGAAAAGAAATAATTTCTCTACAACTCAAAGCATTAGCATAATACCTCTATGGGCTTGTCTCAAATAAAGGACACAGACATTCACATCTAAGGGTGTATGCATTCTGCAGTAAAGAATAAAGATTGAAAAGCCGATTTGCTCCATGCGACACACACAAACAAAGCCCGACTGGTCATATTGGTTCAAGTTCTTGCCCGAGCTTTGAAAAAACTCTGGTACTGGATTTCCCAGGAAGCATCTGGATCAGTCAGTGTTGTTGCAGACGTTACACAGTGTGCCCGCCCAGCAAAGGCCTCTGCTGTTTGCTGCTAATAAACAGACTACTAAAATACACTGCAGCCGTTAAATTCAATGAAATGAAAAGTTCAAATGCACTTCTTCTGAATCTTAAAAATAGAAACCAACCTCACCCATCAAATAGTAGAAATTAAATCATTTGAGGTCTACAATGGTTTGGGTAAATTTTAATATGAGCATAAACTGGAATACTTCCACTCAATTGCGTTCGACTCCAGACAAACAGTTGCTGCATCAGGCTCGTCTAGACATAATTTAAAAATAAACTTCTTGGCTGAAAAAACAACAACTGAAAGTGGCTGCCTCTTAAATCTAATCTCATCCATTGCCCTCTTTAATGTCCAGATTTATTTGGAGAAGCTCCAGCGTGAGGCTCGGCAAACACACAGCATAAATAAACATGTATCCATAAGGGCAGGCGGCTAATAGAAAACAGAAGGGGACCAAAGATGCATCTACCAGGTCATGTGGATCGATACATCATTACACCCCTGAGTAGTCATAAATTCATTTCTCTCATCCCATTTTCAGTCATGTCGACATTTATTCAATAAGATGCATGAACCAGAACAGCCTCAAGTTCGGAGCTGATGCAAGAGTTGTTTGAAGAGGAACAAGTTGGTGAATCTCAGAAAGACAAAGAAACGAGAATCCAGAGTCTGCCGTTTTTAGCCGGTCCCTCCATGCGATGCTTCCAGTGCTTGTGACTTGAAACGGCAGGAAATGGTTTAAGGCTCCCTCTTTTGTGTTAAAAATCTAATTGCAACTCATCGTCTAAAGTAACCACACCTCTAAGCACGTCGCACTTAGCCTGAAAGCTGGCCATTAATGTTAAATCTGCCCACAAAGAAACAACCACTGCTCATCTTCATCCCCTCACTCATCTCACCTTCACACTTCATTTGATGCTAATATTTGCAAAGTGTATTCCTCTACCTGCGTAGGATTTTTTTTTTCCTTTTTGCACTTCTGACAGAGCAGCTACAGACTTTTGGATGTGTGATACATAAAGAAATGTTAACATGCTCCATTTTCTGAGGTAACTGAAAGATGTGCTGAATTTGATTGTTGGAATGAAGCGGTATGACTCACAACACGCCATATCCATCACTGTCCTAACATGCCACATCTGCAAAACATTTTAATGTTTAATAGAGAAATAATCAAGTGTGCAGCTCACAACTTCCCATCAAAAATCGTGTTTTTGCCCGCAGACATTTCCTATAATACCCGCCTGCTCGATACGAGAGGGGTTGCTCCATGTAAGACCACTGTGGAAAAAAATATCACCTCTAATAATCTGCCTCCACCATCCATAAATCCTGCAGCACTATATGAAGCAAATGAGTTTTTCTAGCAGCACATTGAGTGCTACATTGCCTGATGAATGCTAATGGCAGCCACCTCCCTGTAAAGGCATAACAGCAGTGCTACAGCACATGCAACCATAGAAACAGTTCTGCTCTAGTTGAGGCCCAAGCAAAGCTGCCTGTGCCCAGATTAACAATAGGCTCCCTTTCCACCCCACATTGCTCCATCCTCATTATGCTCCAACTCCAAGCTCGACAGCCAGACATGAACAGCATACGTAGAATTTTTGCAACCACCACATCTTACCTTGATGGTTTTGGTCTGAAGTCTCAAGCCATTTAGGGTGTTAATGGCTTTTTCTGCATCTTTTGGGTCCACGTAATTCACAAATCCATAGCCTAGGCTCTGACCTGCAAACAGAAGATGAAAAAAAAAAAAAATACATTTACCAAACTGGGTGAGCAGAAAATTAAGAAGCTCTCGTATAAACAGACGTATCACTGTTTAACAACCAATACGTACAGATTAGGGGTAGATAGTTTCTGAGATTGGATTTGTGATTTCCTGCATGCTCTGTCATTTAAGAAATTGACCATTTGGCTTACAACCTATGGTAAATTCTCCAGCAAGCTTTCTGACAAACATGTTCTAAATCAAAAATGACAAGCAATTGCTCTCCTTTCACACCAACTCATCTGGGATACAGTGAAGTAGCCGAGACTCCATGTGCTCCCCTCCCTCTGCATTTTATCTCTAAAATGTACAATAGATTGACACCCACTCTTCATGTGCACAGAGGCAATTCAATTTCCTCCACCCACACAGCTGGGTTTCTCCGCAATTCCACAGCCGGTCAAGTTCACCAGCTCAAGCAGCTTCATCATATTAATACATTACAGACATAAGCAACCACAATTTTAACGTTTCAGATTAAATAAAATTAATAAACTGGCAGTGATGCTGTTCAAGCATAACACTGACAAAGCTGAGTAACATCATTAATGTGTATTTTGATTTGTTTCACGACTACGTCAGTATAACAACATTACTTGTTTTTCTGAAAGGGGATTCTCGTCCAAGGTTTCATCTCTCTAACAAAATACAAGGGAAAAAAGGCTCTACTGCATAATTAAATATACAACCAAAATAAATCACCATTTAGACTATATACATTTCTAGCCAACAGAGGTGTGATGGAGCTAAAAATGCATGCCAATGCAGATCCAGAGTGTTTGGAGCAGACAGCCTGAATATCCACAAGAGAAGCAGGGATTGGACTTGAAGCATTTTTTCGGTAGCAAAACTCAGATCAAAAAGAGATTATTAAAGAGCATGAATCCCCTTCAGTAAGAACTGAAACACTTGAGTCGTCTTGTACATAAATTAGGAAACCTTGGACAATGCCAATCCTGAATGTGGACATGAAGAACTCTCCACACACTGTGATAGGCACGTGGAAACCTTGACGCAAGCAGTAAGCTTGTGAAAAAATGTTGAAGTGGCATTTTGGTCACATCACTAGACAGGACTTTGTATTTTCCCTCTGAGGCAGGATGTGAAATCCCACATTTGGGGGGGGGGGGGTTTGGCTGACATTTACTACATTTGTTCCTCAAATTGACCCAAGTGGCATCAGTACTTCAAGGCTACAGTGATCTGAAGGTCTGTGCAGCCCCGGGTGGGGTCGAGTCCAGGAAAGGCAACACAGTGAGAGTCCAATGCATCATACGCTGTACTAAATCTTTTTCAGTTTCCTTGCTAAGCATGAATCTTGGGCACCATTAGTACTCCAAGTACATAAAGTTAAAAAATTAAAAGACACCCAATAACCAAATGTTGCTTGCAGCATTGCTACCAAGTTATCTTTACGATGCAGCTAAAAGCCCCATAAACAGCCATGCTGGCTTTATCTATATTACAACATGAGTCACAGCTCTCATGGGCTATTCTAATGTGATCAAGTAAAGTTCATAAACTTAATTTCACCTCGTATGGTATGGACTGTTATAGCCAGGAGAAATATTGAGCGCCTTTGAATCCTGCTACTGAAATGCTCTTAAGCCTGGAGGGCAAAACGCCTGATGTACTATGTTCTACGACTCATGAGCGCATCAAGCCACATACACCTTCCTATGGAAGATCTAACACATTGACTGTTAAGGAGTCTTGTAACAAATATCTCTCGCTTGCAGGGGGTCTTTTTAGAAAAAGAAACAGGTGAGTTGCACCCACCCAGCCTCCAGTACAACACTGGCGCTGCCCATAGTGGGAGGAGAATGACACAAAGACTTTAGCTGCTCCTGCAGCAGCCATTGTGACAACATTTAAAGCAAAGAGGAAGCACGCATGTCTCTGGTGATTACTTAACATCTGATGTAGCACCAGTACACAGATGTAGGCTGGCTTAAATCCATTGCCACGGGGCCGAGGGAGAGACAAAAGCAACATAGGCTGAGGGGATATGATTTTATGTTGAGCTGAAATCAGAGCACCATCCCTGAGAAATGACTTGGAGGCTTTGAATCACATTAAGGACCTAATTCTTCCCACTCCAGCTCCAGACTTTCTGTTACAAAGGATAGGGGAAAAAAAGGAAAAAAAAAACAACTTTAATGGCTAAATTTATAATCGCATGGTGGTTAGGGACGGCTGGTGGGCAAAACTGGCCATAAATCTATTATCAATCCATTCTGCAGCGCCTATAATCAAATCGATAGCTTATGAATATTTTCACTGACAGGAACTACTGCACAGCAGCGGGAATCGATAAGGTTTTCAAGGCAGGGCTGTTCATACATATTTTAACATTTTCCAAAGAAGAACTTCACCTCACATAAATGTCCTATTACACAAGTATCTTCAGCAGAGTCGAGAGCAAAGAACTCATTTATACTTCAACAATATTGTTCAAGTTAAATAGCTTCAGTTGTCACAAGACTTTGTAATTAAACTTATTGCCATTAACCACCAATCCAACCTCCAGAATGGACCTGTGTAACATTGTTCTATTACTTACATGATGCATACCAGTTTTTGTTGGTGTACACGACCTCACAACACAATTACCATTTCACTTATGTTGTACAGCAGATAGCAGCCCTAAAACAGTCATTGTTGTGTCAGATGTTTTTACATGCAAACTATAAAGAGCTGAAACCTCAGTGATAAATTGAATCATTTAAAACTGGATTTCAGAATTGACTGTGTACACAGACAGTATAAAAAGGGCATATTGTTTTTTTTAGTTCAAGACCAAAATGAAGGCTGCAATTGAAATTAAACTTTGTTTGAGTTGAGCATAAAAGAAGTAAACAGAAGTAATATATGCAGATGATTCAGTGCACTTAATTTTACAGCCCTGGAAACAAGTATCTGATTCCGGTAAATAAAAATGGAGCTGCTTTTAATTGTTATCTTTGAAAGAAGCCGCATCAAGACGCAAGTCCCTCATATGATTTTTCATTCAAGGACAGCCCGATTTTTAACAACTCATTTCATTCCATTCTTTGCTCCAAAATTACTTTGAGAGCTACATTCACACTTGCTTGACTAAATATGCAACCTATCAAGCCTTGTTTATGTTCAATCACCCAGGCAGGCTTTGCGCTGCACTGATTTTAAACAAGGATCACTTGTCAACTCGGCTCAACCCATTTCACAATCAGATGGATTTCTTGCATGTATGGCAACACAAGGGCACGTATTCCATGCAAGACTAAACACTTGACAATTTTCATCATCACTGCATGCAAAACGTCTAAATTCAGTAAATACATAATGAGTCCCCCAAGCCTTCCTTCCCCACAAGCACACCACTCTTTGCTTGTGGTCTGCCCTGCACAACCATTTATTTCCAGCCATATTAAAAATGAAAGCTTTGATTCTGTATATAGCACACTTTTTGTGCTGCTTTAATTGGGCCATGAGTTTATTCTATCTTTAAAAAGGCACGGGTAAAATACATTTAAATTCAAAATGTATGTATACATTTGAGAAAAAGAAAGGCACTGTGTTGTTAGAGGCAAGGAGAGAAACAGTTAAGTCTGGCACACTTAGAGGACTTTACAGCATGTTTTGAGTTGAGGTTGTTAGTGGGAACCAAAGGGCATTGTAGCAACACAAGGAGAGTTGTGAAAAATAGCCAGTTATATGCGAGCACTGTGAAATATTTAACATTATGAATATTTCACAACAATGATGTGGCTCGGAGCACATCTTTCCATATTAATTTGATGAAGGTGACACAAAAGAACCAGAAAAATAAAGGACAATTCATAATCAAAGTAACACCTAGCTGTCCTTCAGGCTCATTACAACGAACAGATCTGCTAACCGAACATGGACCACTGAGTTTCAGAGCTGGAAATGCAAAAGAAACGGATGTGCATTGTTTCAAGTGCTCATATGTTCCACCACTGAACTGTGTTATAGGAAACAGATGGAAGGTTTCAGTAACCTTGACCAAAACCCCAACTCGCAAGAACAGACCAGCCTGAAACCTAATTTACAGTACTGCATCGAAGCAGTGCCACATCTCAAACAACATGGACGACACTCTGCAGGAAGCTCGCTTGTAGTTCGCCGAAACAGTCTGCTGGTTTGCACACAAAGCTAAAGTTTGTGTCACTGCCAATCTTCCTACAAAATCAGTAGCCATTGCTCACAGCGACTGGAAAAGGCCATGGACTGCCATATGTGTCCAGTCAACACAGAAGTATACATCAGCACTACATCACTGACCTGGCTCCTGTCTCACAGACCAGGTCTTCTCTGCCATTAACATAAAATGAATTCATCTGCAAGTCATCTGTCTACCCAAACATAACATGCAGAGACATTTTCCAGGAAAACCAATTTCTCTAATCACACTAGCTGCATTTTGCATCTCAGTGCTTTATACAGCAGACTGCATACAGCGTTTTGGTCGGCCTCATAATGAAAACTGAATTCAGTGCCAGCTACTCTCCTAAATGAGATGTAGAGATTCTGGCTGGCTTCCAATATGAAGGTCTCTGCATCCGCTGCCCATAAAAACTCCATTTGATGATGGATTTCAAACGCAAACCAAAATGAAAATCACGTAAATGCTACTGTGCATACAACTGGAAAGGTTATGAAAAATACTGCTGCAAGGAGCACTGACGCCTCACCTGAATTCAATATTTACACAAATATTCCAGGAATCACATTTGGTTGACATGAATCTATCAAGTCTATTTGAAGTGCAACTTGAAAACCAATGACATACAGACGTATGTAATGACTTGCAGCACAAAGCACGTCAAGAACCAGTCGTAACAAATAAAATCCCTTTACCTGTGATTTTGTCTCGAACTAGTTTACAGGACTCAATTTCGCCGATGCTCCCAAACAAACTCTTGAGCTCTTCCTGGGTCATGTTCTGAGGCAAATAGTTGACTATCAAGTTAGTTTTACTGTCCTCTATGCTCCCTGACTCTATTGGTGAGGAGCAGTTGTTTGAGATTGTCGAGGGACCGTTGCTCGTGTTGTTGCAAGTTGGCCCATTGGACAACTGTGTTTCCATGGCAGCAATTACCTGCTAAAGAGACAGAAGAAAAAACAAAGTCAAAACCACATACAAATCAAACAAACACACCAACACAGAGTCAAAGAGAAAAAGGATGCTCTTCATACTTTGAAACATTGTTTTCTTAGAATGCCAATAGTGACTTTTTTTCCACTAAACTAAACACAAATGTTTTATCTCCTCAACATAAATCATCAAAATGGTCCAAGAGTTTAAGAGAACAGAAAAGTAGTTCACTGCCAAAGAGAGTCTTGCGGTTACTTTTCATTTTGATAGGGCACTTTCATTATTGATTGCAGAACATTAGGGTTACTATTGCAACAACACATCATCAGTGGAGTAAAGCCAACATGTCTTACAACAGATGTAGTTTAAAGAATAAATGAAAGGAAGCTTCAAAACAGTCAATACAGCTTGGTGTGAAGGTTTTAAATTATGAAAATGTGTGACATTTGCATAGATGTTAAACAAGAAAAGAGTTTGCTTCATTTCTGCAAGCAGCATGAAACTGGTTTATGGAGCAGAAAAAAACCCGGCTAAATTAAATCCTTTTCTTGTATTCGGGATTGCTGTATTTATCTTTGGGATAAATGAAGCAGTCTACTTAAACACAGGCTCAAGAATTTATATTAAAGTTGGAAATTGCAATGTTTAAAATTTTCCAGTTTCAATGTGGCAACCAGCATAAAACATTCAGAAAGATAAAACAGATATGTCAAGCCTGTATTAACACCAAATCAACCTTCTGTGCACTAGCATCGAACAGCGGGATCTGAACAGTATAATCAGTGGAGGCAGCCAGCAACAAGTCAATGTATGAAGAGTCATCCTTAATTAATCATGTGCAGTAGGCAGATCGGTGTCATCACACAACTACCCATAACCAGATCACAGTTTGAGATAAACATTGAGTCGACAGTGGCAGACAGGTCTAGACCATACCAATACAGTCAAATCACTTAAGAGCTTTTCATTCAGCAAACCATTAAAAAGTCCCAAGTCCAGGTTGAACACGTGATGCATATGACTGAGAATGAGCTTCATTGGTATGGCCTGAGCACTGAGCCAAAAAATAGGCCTTCCGGCCCTTTTGTTTATTTTAATAAATGTATTTTTTTTTTTAATGAAACTAAATAAAAGCGCCACAGACCCCAGTCCAAGGCTCAGGTGCCCACGAACCACTTCTAAGCAGAGAAGCCACATCGCACAGTCTGACTGCCATGTTAGTTTGGAGTTGCCGTCTGAAAATGTGGACACAAAAAGTACTTCATGTTAGATTAACAACAAAAACAGACAATCACATGTCATTGGTGGGAGGGGGAGAAAAGAGGCTTTTTTTTTTTACTGGCTGTCCATGCATATTGATAATGTTTCATTTAGTCATCAAGAGTAAGGACAGAAAAAAACAGCTCAGTCGTGAAAGAAGCTGGCCACAGGAACAAGCATGAGGGATGGCAAATTAGTGAAATGGATGGGAGAGCTGCACAAATATTGTCACAGAAACAGGAAACTACCAGTCTATTAGTCTGGAAAGGCATCGCACAACAAATAGAGCTGCAGCTTCAGTTCAACATGTTCCAGCATTTCTTATCCACAGACTTACAAAGTACTCAAGGTCCAAACATCCATATTGAGCTAATCTACAAGTTTCTCAAAGAAATAACTTTTGAACAGCTCAGAACTAGTTTATCAGGGTGAGATGTGGAGCAAAAGTAGGAAAAACAAGCACAACTGCAAAAACACCAAATATTGACAACTGATTTAAAAGAAAATCACAAAAAAATACACTAAACCAAGATTTGTTGAGCCAGAGCAGGTCCACATCCTGTTAAAAGAACAGTTGAATGAAGACAAAGGCATTTAACAAACTACAAACAATATTTGGTTTTTGACATCCCATTATTAGAGCCAGGTGAAAACCTTGAATGCATAGAGTTTGTGCACAACACAATGAAACGGGCTGCATGCAGTCCCTCCACTGTGTCAAAATATAGTATTGCAGTCACATATGCAGTGTAACATGTTTCAATCACTCATCACGTATGTGGGCATCATATGCACCAAATCACTACACTGACATGAATGTTAAGACGGGTTTCTTCTGGATATGCGAGGCTGTGACACAGGAGTGTTTAATATAAGCTAAATGATTATGTCAAATATATGGCCCGTGGGCCAAAATTCATGACCGACCCAAAGAACAAAGAAAAACTTAATTGTTTAACTGAAAGTCATGGTTTCTGGTTTAATTACTCAGGATGGCTGGCTGAGCAGTCCAAGTTGCATCAGCACGCAGAGAGTGACTTAAAAACATTCAGGTGGAGAGAAATGGTTACATAACATATTCAGAACGCGTTTCCAGATTTGGACAGCCAATTAAGGACAATTGATTCATTTGCTGTGTTTATAGTTGCAAAACAAAAGTGAACACGTGTGAATTGAGGACATGATCCTAAACATTTCATTTTACCAAAGGCTTTCTGGATTATGTTGAAATATGCTTCATTTTGTGAATAGATATTGAATGCAATGTACTTCTGCAACAACATAGCGCTGGGGTCCTGTATATTATTACACCCTCATTTCACTGTTCTGGTCCAGCTGGAGATCAAACTGGTAAAGAATTCAAACCACTATATCTCACGTTTAAGAATCTGATGAAATGCAAATGAAACCAAAGTTCTAGGGCTGATTTCACTGGTCTTATTATGCACGATTGTTTTTCTATGCAGCAAAAGGCAGCAAAATTCTCACAAAAATGTGTAGGCTATTGAACAAGAGTTGTACAAGTAAAGAGATTTGATCCAGCAGAATCACTAACAAAAGGGCAGCATTTTCAAAAAATACATACAAGTTAAATATAATTTAGTGGGATCAAACGATTTATTTATTTTTAATCAGATTAATAGTTTCTGTTGATCAATTTCAATTAATCACAATTAAATACCATTATTTTTAACCCATATTAATCACATTTCATTTTGCATGAGCAAACACTCAAGAAAGGAGATTTGATATATATATATATATATATATATATATATAAAAACAGTAGATTAAACAACTTTAAAAGATCACGTTAAACACTTTCAAAACAAGAATGAATTCAGCTTCATATGGCTCGGTTATTCCTTTTTCAATCAGCTACTGTTACAAGAGTAACTTGTTGATAATGTCCGAGAGAAGAGCTGACCGCTTCATATTTACAATGTTGCTGCAACCGAGAGCAGTAAGCAGAATCCCAGACTAAAATATGATTTGCAGCTGGAAGTGCCTCGGTTAAAAGAAAACTCCTTCCTGCAGAGTGTGTGTAATACTTTGTCAGTCTTGGGGATTTTTGTACTCAAATTTTGCCAGAGAGAGGACCAATGTCTATTTGGAGAAACTCCCCGAAAGGAGTTGTCAGAGACTTCTCAGGGATTGTGAATCATTCAGTGCTGCAGATGGGCTGACTGTGTAAAAACTTCAGATCAGATTAATCATGGGGATGAATTAATCTGTATTAACGCATTCATTTTGACAGCCGTTATATAATTTCGAGCAAACACAGGCATTGTGACCAAACCATATGAAGGTTAACGGCTCGTCATTGACGTGAATTTACAGCCCCAACTCACTCACTGAGCTGCTGCACAGAAAATGCAATCCAGTAAAAACAATGTTCAAATCCATTCAAATCTGTCACAAATTTTAAAAAATCTATTTTGTAGTTTTGGAATATGGCAAAATTCATCAATTAAATCCCTCTTTGCAGCAAAAAGTATAATGTAGGCATACATAAATACACATTAAGTGACAAATTGCAGCAAACAGCTCGATGTCAGTCAGATCAAACAGCTGTACAACGGCTCTGGACTCAATTAGAAAATAATTACGACCTCAGCTTATGCAAGTGTGAAAAACTGGAGGTGTACTGCTGGTGATTAGAGGGATTGCTTTACTAAAAATGACTGTATACATAACTGCCTCTCACAATAATGAAATTTATTCCGTTAACAAGAAACATCCCCATGCACAAAACGAAGCTCATTTGTTAGAAGTGAGGACACTACTGTGTCAATAAGCATCATAATGCAGACGAGATAAATTATGAATTTGACACATCGGTACAACCACAATGTGTCATTGCAACACAAAAGAAAAGGCCTTTTCCCCTCCTTTCAAGCTGATGTTTGACCACACGGAATAGAGATTTTTCTACATGCAGTTGCCAACTTGATATCTGCAAATACGAAACAGGCAGAACAGTCATCTGTAAATCAAGTGAATAAATTTAGTTACAATATGCCTCTAAACTGAGATGCATCATGTAATCAAGTGGTTGACTGAACCTCAACCTATTGTGCGCAGTGGAAGAAAAAAGCAAAAAGCACTGATCCTTGCATCCTAAATATGCAAAAGGTACCATCCCCATCCCCCATCCATCCAAGACAAACATATTATTAGTTTATGTCAGTCCTCACCTGCAGCAGAAAACCAGCTATAAAGAAAAGGAAAACACCACTTTTTGTTTTTTGAGTCAACTGGGACGGGATCACAGTGGATTTTAGCCAATACTCTGGTTGAGTCATCAGTGTTTGAGTTGTAAAATCAGTGCAAGAGTGCTCTTAGCCGAATCCATATTCATCTCATGTCAGAGACAATATGCTCATCTCACCGTTTGCAGATATTTGGCAGATCAGAATCCATGTGTAAAATGGCGTGATGCACAGATTACACATATGAAAATGCAGCACAGAGAAGCTGCCTCGCTTCACAGCTTACTGACTGACGCGCTCTGCCTGGAGGCCAAAAGATAACAGACTTTGTCGTGCTCTCTCATGTTTCATATGGTTAATTTAATCTGCTAATTTTCTGATGGCTTGACAAAAAAAAAGCTATTTTTGGACAACCGCATGAGCTGTGAATCTGAACAGCATCTGATTTAAATGTTTTGGTAGAAACAGAATGAGTACAGTCATATTTAGTTTCTTTACTTTATGAAATAACACCAGTTTCTTAATTTCACCACACTGGTAAGCGTTGTCCACATAATCTGCAGTTCCAGCATTGCACAAGTGCAAAGACATGACTCATTTGATTCCCTGGCATGTCCCTAAATCAAGGTCAAAGCCCAGTGACTACATAACCTAAGCAAAAATAGAAAACAGTCATCCAGCAAAACGGGGCTCTTGCCCACATGACCTATTACCACAGATACATTTCACCCAGTGGAGGGGAAAAAAACAAAAAGAGCTCGGCACAGTGTGCCTGACTGACATGGGAGATGAGTGAGACAATGGCAACGTTTGGAGGTCAGCCAGTCCAGTGTAATTATTAGCATTATAACTGCAAAGAAAATGCCATTTATCAATTTTCACGAACTCACTAAAATTTGAATTTTGGCACCTTATCCTCATTTTTTTATATGCAAAGGTTCTAATCCTAAAATGAGCTGCAGTCTTAGCCATGAACTCTGCAGTGGAGAGCTTATGGTGCAGTACGGCAATAAACAATCATGACACTTGCACATAAACATGCTATGCGTGTATTAAACATAATGGATAGTGTTGAAAATCCATAGGCAGAAGAATTGTGTGACTAATGCATTTCATTACTTTAAGCCCTATTATGATTTAATGTTTATTTGTTAAGGATATCATTTGCTGATGTTACAGAAACAGAAATTCAAGCCCGTTATTTGATGAAGGCTCTCAATTGATTTCTAATATTTACTTCATCAGATAAATGTACCACAGACAAATGCATTTTGTCCAAAAACATCTCCTTTGACAAGAAACTGACTGTGAATCACAGCAGCAAATCAAGCTCCAACTTTTGATTTATTAAAATAACTAGCTTAGCACAGAATAGTCAGAGCATCAGAGTTGTATGAAACCTCAGAATTGTGTCTCAGCTCAGTGTGATTTGCAGGTTTCAACTCATTCTGTACATGAATTATTATGCTCAAGTTTGGATTATCTATGCATCACATCTCTAAACTGATTTTGATCCATAAAGCTATTTTAAAAGAGAGCTTTACTGAAGTTGACATCAATATTTAACAGATGAACGTGATAATTGTGACAGATTGTTTCATCATTCTAATTTTATAAATGCTATGAGTGTTAATATTTGATTTTTGCAACACACCATGACAAGGAAAGCAGATTGCCATCAGTAGATGTTAAATGTGCCACCTGTTTCCAAATTAAACAAAAATAGCACTAATAGTTGAGACAAGTACAATCGGCATTGCCATCACATCAACCAGAAGCTTCCCATTTGTGCCTATGAACTTAATGGGTCTAACGTCATCCTCCGACTGCCATTTCCATCTGTTATTTGTCTCCAAGTGAACCCAGTTGGAGATGGCAAAACTTTCTCTCAATTGCGTTCACAGGCGAGGCAAAAAGACATTTAAAAAACATGAATGATATTCAGCCAAAGTTTTTCATTTGTTCAAAAACTGCAATTGTCAGCACTTACTTCTTTTACACACAGCCTCAACCATGTGCGCAGTAAAAACATTTTTTTAAAAAGTGAAGAGAAGAAAAGCAGGTCACCAGAGAACATATTGTTGTTGGTGCAATTGACTTGTTTCAACTCCTATTTTATACGTTTCACCTTTCATGATGCGTACAAAGCACAAACCTGGCTTTTGTCCCACTTGATATAGTGCCACAAGGAAGAAATATTTCATTAGATAAACACTTGGAACAGGAGGCTTGGCAAGACGCCTCTCCCCAAAAAATTTTCAGTCAAGGCTTTCACTGTGTGCAACGAGCCAGCAGCCTCCTCTTAGTGCAGGCATTTGAGTGCAGAGCGTCTTGTTCCCCTAGAGGCTTTGCCTCAGAGTTTGCATCAGAAACCAGGCCCAGATAAAGACCACAAAGATCTTTTTTTGTTTCCCTATCACTGCTAAGAAAAACCCATCCACCTCCTCAATATTACCCCAGTGAGCAGGCTGCCTTTTAGGACTCATTAAAGTGCTGCGTGTTTAGTTATTGGTACTTTCACATCCCATTGTCTTCTCTCAGGGGGGAGAAAAGGCTTCACAGAGGAAAATACAGCAATTCCCGATTCAAACGCAGTCAACACTTCTAACTTTAATACTGTCATTGTGACAGCATGTAACAGTCTTAAGAGCTTTGTTTTATATGCAAGCGATCACCTCTGATGTCGGTTCTGTGCCCGTGCATTACCATTTAACCTCTGAAGCTTGTGGCGCTGGCTGTGTTGGAGCAACTCACCGATTGTGCAAATTAATTACAAGGAAAAGTGACTATGTGGGTGTTTGGAAACAAGATTTCACAGCTGATCAAACTGAAAGGAGGTACAGCCAAAAACAAAAGCTTATACGAAGTCAGTAGCAACCAGGTAGCAGACCTGCATTCTGTACAAGTCAGTGCTGGAGCCATTCAAAGCCAAATTAAATAACAGTACAATAGATTAGACCTAAAAAAGGAAATGCAAAGGTTACATTTTCAGAATTTACTGTATTTTTACAATGTTGGCAATGTCAGCTGTGGAGGGCCAGTTCAGTGTTGGAGCCGACCAAGTAAGATCACAAGCATTTCTAAAATGTATCCTTTTGTTTCAAATATGGTAAAATTATATAAAACCAGTTTCTACATTCCTGAAATATCTTAAAATAAATTGGTACTTTCCTTTGGCCAGACAGCAGCATTTCTGATCACATTTTCTCTATAATTAAAAAGATAAAAGTTATAACCAAGTGAAAAAGTCTGAAAAAAACCCCCCATCTTATTCTACGACAACTTTTTCTTCTTCCATTGCCATTTCTTTTGTACGGAGAAAACAAAAAAAAAACTATAGTTTTGACAACATGTTCTGGTGAAATCAACCAATTTATTTCGTAAATACACCTTTTAAGGAGTACTGCTGAAAATGGCTAATAAGAAACGTAACCAACACCCAGAATGTTGACAGTCTCCCAGGTCTGAAATAAAAACTGTGTCAGAACTTAAACAGCACCTGCATTAATCAAGCAATCTATTCTCACTCGTGAAAGACACCACATGACTGCCACATTGCAAACCAATGAATTTCACATGTGCCAGCATTAACATTTAACAAGTCCTCTCTTTGCTGGAGGAGAACACCAATTAATGAGTCATTTCCAAAACATTTGCAAAACAAGATCCTAGACTTGTCATGGGATCTGCTGTGAGAAACTGCGCATTAGTGTGGAGGAAAGAAATGCAGCAGAATTAAAGATTTTTGATGTTACCCAATATTCAGATTTGACTGAATATGAAACTTCTTCAACTTGAACCTGAAACCCGCAGTGAGATCAGCATGTACTGATGTGACACTGAGCACTTTAAGTGAGGAGGCACGAATCTCTGCTACGAGCTCCTCAGAGGATTAAATTGACCAAGTATGCGTGACAAGCTGCAGAGTAAAGAACTTCAGAGCGCACACACTGACATGCACAACCTGTCCTTGAAAACTAAAAGCCCACAAGTAACGGTTCAAAATACCCCAGCTGAAAACAGATGCGACTAGTCTACCCACACAGCAACAGTGTTAAAGGCAAAGAACATACAATGGTCCAAAAAAAAAAAAAAAGGTTAAAACTGCTTGTACCTGGGTGAATAAAATGAATTACATTAAAAGCAGCCTACTGGTAAATAAAGTTCCAAACTAACAACTATTGGGTATCCATCTGGGATTGAGCTCGAACATGTAGTTGGGATTGTTTTACAGAGATATGCATGTATTTAATCATGGAAACTTTCACTGCAGTTACATTGCACCTGATCCACTGACATCTTTCAAAGTAACGTAAAACTTTATGCAAAATGCTCATTGTGCCTTTAAACACCCATCTCTTATGAGTCCATATCTCAAGCTAACCCAACTGTAGATTTACTGTTCCTAACCAGCTTTTCTGCACATTGACATTCAAAAGGATGAGTAAAAATAAGTCCATGTTCATGGATGAGCAGATCGAGTTGAGAACAGGTAGTTATGCAGCAATTTTCCCATGCCAGCCAGAGCACGTCAGAATACTGAAAAGTGATGCAATTCACAGTTATAATTGGCAGACTGCCTCCAAAGTAGATGTGCACAATTTTTCACCAACATTTCCCCCCCCCAAAAAAAAATCCCAGCAATGCTTGTGAGAAAAAAATCTTAGCGTGAACAAAAAAAAAAAAAAAAAACTTGAGTTTGCCTGAACAAAATTCAGTTGGGAAGTTTATAATACTCAAGAGGCTGTAACACATGTTCATCAATATTGACTTATTCTGAAATGTTGACCAGAGGCCTTTTGAGTCTTGCTGCCTCGCTGCTGTAACAGAGCCTATGTACAAAATCCCACATGTCACTGCTCCAGATATACTGAATTCATTTTTTTTTTTTTTTTTTTTTTTTTTTTTTAAACATACATGTTGAGAAAGTTTCTTCGTTTATCCAATATTGGTTACAAATAAGTAAGCTCAATGGGACAAGTGCTGAAACTATACAGTGAATTGAGTTAAACTGTAATATGCATGCAGTAATAACACGCCTAAATTCAGAGAGTAAGATTAAAAAACAAGGAGAAATAGACTGGACTAGTTTACAAATAAATTAGTGTGACAAAAAACTGATATAGGCAGGAAAAAACAACATGGCAAATAAAAACATTGCAAATGACAAAGTTAGAATAAAGTAAGAAGAGTTATTCAAATGTATTTAGGTGGTTTAAATTTTGTCTGCATGGCTCCAACTTTTGCTCCATTTGACTACTTCAATACTAAAACACTTGACCCCACCCAACAGACGCATAAAAGTTGTCTAATCTATAAATAAGAAAGCAATTTGATGTTTACACACCATAAGACATATTTATAGTCTGTTTACTATCAGCACAGGCCTACACACCTTGATATACACAAACTACACAAACAACCTCAGTGAATAAAAGATATGGCTGTGTATAAAAGCTGTTGTAATCCAGTGACGGGGTTCAAGGGCATTGGATTGCAGGCCTCTCGTAATGACCAAGGGATGCAGAAGCAGGGCCACCATGTGGCCAACAGGCAACAGCAGCTGGATGAAAACAGTCCTGTTGAACAACCACAGAGCCTCAACAAGCTCGGCTGCATGGGTGGAGATGTATGGGTAGTGGAGGATGGCGTGGTGAGAGCCAGAAAGGGGGATGGGATGGACATTTAAGAAGGACAAAGGAGGCAAAATTGCTTTTTGCTAAAGCCTCTCGCTGTACACTAACCCAGTTCTGACAGCGGCACACATTGCTGTACAGAGCACAGTGATGTGTGGCCTTTGGAAGTTCACTCACTGTCCTGTATTTTAGTCACTCTGTCAGCAGGCTTTATTTAGAAAGGCAAACGTGCAGGCTCAATAATATATCAAGACAACCGCTCTTATCTCTTGTCCTACTCAGCAGCACCGAGGTTGCTGAAATTGTGGACGCTGCATGAACAGAGGAGGCAAAAAATGCCTAAAAGCAGCAGATCTCCACAATATATTTTTGATTAGATCCACAGTGACACTTCCGTTGAATTTATAGCTCCTGAGCTTCTAATATCACTCAATTCAAATATGTGAATCATGCACTATAACTGCAAAACCAAATTAGCTTTTAAAACGAATTAGAGAAAGCACTACTGTAGTGCACATATATACAGACATATATATGGCAACACAATATTTAAATATTATTTCACATTATATGCTAAAACACTGAAATTATTTTAATAGTAGTACAGGAAGACCTGTTTGAACTTAGAGCTACATACAAGCCACCTTTCCTGACCCCATGCAGCCATCGAAGCCTCATGTATTTTGGCAACCCCCAGAGAAATGAACTGGTTAGTGCACAGCTGCCTCTTCCATCATTTGTAACCTTCCATCATTTGTAACCTTTTCATAACCCAACAGAGGTATATCACCCACTACAAACTATTACCCGGGATGACCATCACTGAATAAATATTCAAAGCCAGATGCTTCAACAACAACCACCACAAAAAGATATGAAATCTTAAGATTTATTGCACTTTAACAGCTTTTAAGCATGAAATAAATCTGGCTTATATGCACTGAATCTTACCATCACAAAGAAATATCCTTGCTGATGTTGAAATGTCAATCTATTTTGTACTGTACTAAATAAAAGAAACAAATCCATCATCACAATGTACTGTTCTGTTAACACATATATGACGGATTTATAGCCTGAACAGCAAATGTAATAGTAAAAACCTTGAGGTTATTGTAGAAACATGGTTTAAAACTGCTTCGACTGAGTTTTAAAAAAAGAAGAAGCTAAAGTTAGGTCCTGAAACACGTTCAGAGAATAATTTGTCTTCAGATTTCCAACATGGGAACGGATGGAGGAGCCTCCATGTTTAATTAGCTAACCAGCCGCACCTGGGACTGCAGCCAAACTGCGCAGAGGCTTAATTAAACTGCACGTTTGTGTCGCACTTAAACACTGTGCATTTTGTGTTTACACTTTTTTATTATAATTTTTTTTTTTAAAGTATACCAGGTTACAGAGCGGAGGTTTCCTTTGACCTTGGTTTGGGCAACTCCCAAATATGGAGCTTAGCTAAACCGCTGAAATGTGGGTTTAAGAAGCTAGTCTGAAGTCAGATTTATATTAAACACCTGAATTTAGCTTATAACTAAACGAACACCTCTATGAGTAAACTAAGTCAAGTAACATTAGTTTAACTTGTGATTTAAACACGCCTCGGCTATTTGTGCTTTGCTAACTAGCTAATACTAGCAATTTTTAATAAAACATCTTTTCCTGACAGAGGACATTTTTTGGAACTTGCATTTACGCTTTTTGCACCTTTTTGGCGTCTTACCTTAAGGTGTCGCGGTTATGAAGTTGTGTTAAGGCTGCTGGTGTCGGACTTTGGGTCGGGTCTTTCCACAAGATTTAGGGGCGGTGGCGGGAATTGCGGCCACCCTAAATAAAATCCTCGGCGTCTTAGCCAATCAGAGGAGGGCTCGCGCCCCCCACACCGGAAGTACACAATTAGACTAATTAACTTGACACACGTGGAGGTAACCAACTTGAGGGCTGCGCCCAGAAACACACAGCAATCAGTTTGCCAAAGAGGGGAAACCAAACCAAATCAGGAGTACTTTAATTGGATTAAATGAAAAGAAAATTCTATTTGAAAATCCACCTCCGCTCTTTTTCTTTTTTCTTTTTTTTAATAACGCCTACAGGACAGACATAAGGATCTGTAGGTGGGCTTTAAAAGACCAAACCTAAACTGGAAGAAATGCCTGTGGTGTTAGACAGCTTGAAATCTAAATCAAGACTCCTTTTTTGTATTGTCTTTTGTCAGAATAGAAAGCTTCAGTACATTTTACAAGTTAGATCTGCATTGAAATGCCCCAAAAATATGCCTGTGATATCAGAACTTCATCCAGCAACTCCAAGTAGCACAACATGCAGGCTGCACTTAACCTATATAGCACTACTTTTAGTGTTACACTGAATCCACAGCCCCATGGGCTATTTTCCAAGAGATTACCTTTAAACAAACTATCCTTTCAATTGCAGGTCTTTAATCGATTTTTCAAAATTTTACATAAAATGCAGTGTTTCAAAAAATGTAAATAAAGCAGAGATTTAGAATAGGAGTAATACATCTATTAGTTCACAACTACTTATCACCCATGCATTTTGTTTTTTAATTTGCAATGTATTCCCTTGACAAGCAGGGATATCGCTCACTACTATGCGGATCCCACGTTTCAATACTGTACCAAGGCCTATATTTCTACACACCGGAGCAATATTAATCCGTCCACGTCTGGAAAAATTGAGCACATGTGCGGAGAAAGCCTATTGCAGGTCCCTGGTTTCGAAAATCATCCGTCAGTGGAAATAGAAATGCATCACGGCGACTTTCCATCTCGCCGTCTACATGCAATAAGACAGCCTGAGACTATAACAGATGGATGCATGATCTGCACACTGTCCTCAAACAGAAAATATCGATTCAAAAAAGGTTTCAGGTGAAGGAGCAAATGTGGAAAAAAAGATCTTACCGTTTCTACAAATGAAAGTTAGGGACGTCCTTAGGCAAACAATCTCTGAATGAAACACCTGGCCAATAGCTCGTAAAATGATGAATTCCGCTCTCTTAGTTCAAACTTGGAAACATAAAAAGCCAACACAAACAAGATAAAATGAGGAAATGAAATATTTATTAAATCAAAACACAGAAATGATTTCCTTTCAGCAAATGCATGAAACAAAAGGGAAAAAAGAACAGAAGAAACAAAAGGAATCAAATAATTAAAAAAGCCGGCTTCTGCCTGTCTCGCTCTTTACAGGTGCGCCACACAAATACGCGACATCACTGAGTGAAAACCAACGCGAGGAGGAGGTGGTCTTTAAAAGGAAGATAGTCCTGCCGGCGATTATATACGGCCGTATCACAGCGCTCCTATACCTCTCCGCACTCCTCGTTTCATCCATTCAACCTACACACTAGCGTTGCATTGGACGCGGAAGTATACCACGAGTAGCTCCCATCCTGCGCTCGTGCACACGCAGGCTCTTCAATACTATTGGTTCTCACGCGCTCCTCGTCAGGCTCGCACGTCTCCTCCAACATCACAAGATGCCATTCGTCCTCGCCCCAGTCACTCAAAACGACCGAGCCTTTTTTCCCTCGGCTAAATATGGCATTTCAAGTCAAACATCGCATTGCTCAGGCATGGGCCAGCGTAGTATAACCCGTGTTTTATCCAAAAAACACTGTCAGCATCATCAAACTTTAGGATTGTAGTCATGAGCCTCGTCCACCTCGTTTGGGTTTGGTCGGTGTTTTTTTTTTGTGCTTGAAAGCTTAACAAAGGCAATTAAACCACTCCTGTGAGTCACTTAATCCACTTTTCTTTTTTTTTTTTTTGCCACATCATACACGACGTGCGACATTTGCGCACTCTCACATCAGCATGAGGATGAGAGGCGCTGTCCGCGGTGCTGAAAGCTGCGGAACGCTGCGGGGATTTCAGCACCGCGGACAGCGTGCCTCTCCGGGGAAGCAGCGGCAGTGAACGCAGCCGTGCAGCCACCCTGCAGCCTCGCACAGCCGAACAAAAGGTGGGCGTGAATCCGGATAACCCGACATAACCGAGGAAAACTGCATTTACTCTTTATTTTTTTCTTGTCATATTCAAGTCAGAACAATAAGATGCACGCCTGCAAAGCACATGCACGCTGTAGCTTCAGGAGTTATCCCATGCATATCTTTTTGTCGACTTGCAGAGGGTGGAGCAACAGTTAGGCTTGCATCGATACGAGTGAAGGGGAGATCGATGCTCTCAGCTGGAGAGAGCGTTTCAAACATACCAGGCTATGCAGCAACAGCACACTATATGATCATTTACTGCCCCTAAAAATCCAACAGTCAGGGCTGCAGGTCTTATTTAATGCCTAATAAATCAATGCACATGCAGATTCAGATGCACACTTTTGTCAAAGCTTCTAAATCACCTTCTAATTCCAGACAATAGTTAAAACAACACTTCATTTAATGGTACAAAAACACATTGTGCTATAGTCTGCTCTTGGAGTACTCTCAATTTACAGATAAAGGAATTCTTAGAGGCTAAAATATAAATCCATGTTCCATATAAAATACCCTTCTGGGTTTCTATAATTCAAGTGTTCCACATTACTGTGTTAAATCATAAAATAACGAATAATGGAGGAAACTTGCAATGTTAGCCTTTCCACCAACCAAAATAAATGAGCAAAAAAGCAAACATAAACCTTTGTGAGCCAATAGAGCCCACCATTTGGGCTTTTAGCAGCTCCCAATCATTTTTACAAGTCAGCTCAACAAAAAAAAATTCTTCCTTATGGAAGTAACTTTTTGAAAAGCTACAAGTCAGCTCTCTCTATACCATTTGCATAACATCGGAAAGAAAAAGTGTATTGGTTTGAGTTGTCAATTTATGCTTTTATACAACTAAATGTTTGTAGATATGGTCGAGACTATATTAAATCAACTTGATTTCCTCTAAATGTTATTCTAAAAGTGCTTTGTGTTCCGTGTACTGCAACAGTAATCCGAGAAAAAAAAAAAACTCATGTACAAATGTATTTCTAGCAAGCATCTTTAATTAAAAATCAAATTTCAAAGTTTTTCAGTTGCAAATTCAATAAAACAATTCAGCACAACTTGACAAGTAACGGAAAACAGATCTTACTTTCTGTGGCTGATGGAACACACAATATCAGGATACTAAAACATAATCTGTATTCAAATGATAATCCCTGAATACAAAAACATGCAATTTAACTCTTCACTAAGCAAGCGACTACATTAACTCCCACATTCCTTCCCATTTTCTCAGAGCTCGTTAAATTAATGGCAATTACACGGCACACGAGTGAATAGGTTGGAGAATATTGGTGATAAAAGTTGTTTGTGTACGAGTGTAGAATCAGTGAAATGATGACAAAGCACAACATTCCTTCACAATTTCAAACAGTCAAACTGCCTGTCAGTGCACTCACTATGAATATACAGTAATACCATATTTGATCATATGGGCCAAACAAAATAGTACAAGCAACATTATGTCATTATTAAACTGTACGCATTCAGTAGTTCATATTCAAGAATGCGTCTTAAATTGTTATAAAACCATTGTGGCAAACAAAAGTGAAGAAGTGAAAGACTATTTTGTCATATTGTGATCATTTTAAAGCTATAATTTGTGAAATAATTTTAAATTGTACATAAGTCCTGAAATACCCTTGAGCACCACCATGAAAACTTTCATTCTTCCATTTGACTTATCCAACTTAGGGTTACAAGATACTAAAGCAAGTTGGTAGAAAGACAAAACTCTTCAGTTTGATTTGACATATTAACTGGTTTCAAATTATTTATTTCCCTTTCTTAATCTGTCAACTTGACAAGTGAATGAAAACCAGCTTAAATTACATGTATGCAAATGGCGGTAAGCCATCGATTCATCCAGCTTCTATACAGCTTTGTCCAACTCACAGGGCTCTGGAATCAATCCCAGCTGACCACTGGTGAAGGCAAGGCAGGGTGCAGAGACTGTCAGCAAATCACAGGGCAAACATGCAGAGAGACACACCCACACCCACACTCACACCAATGGGAATAATAAATTCATCCATTCACCTCAAATTCATGTTTATGAATTGTGTGAGCACCCAGAGATAACCAATACTCACACAGGGAGAACATGCAAACTCAAAACAAAACCACCTTCTTGCTGTGAGACAAAAGTGCTAACCTATCCCTCCCATGTTCCATTCAAGAAACAAAGTCGAAGGTTCTGAAACGGTACTTCCATTTCATCAATATCATTGAGGAAGGATCCAAGTAATCCGGATGATACTGTATGTGAAAGAGTCAGTGAATAACGAGTGAAATTGCCTTTGGCGGAGCATCCTGGGAAGAGCTTCTCACAGCTGGAGAATAGATTAAAGATTCGACAGCTCTGGCGACTGCACTGAGCTGAAAAAAAAAGAAAAAGAAGGAACACAAATAAATGTTTTGGAAAGCAGATTATGCCGCATTTGAGAAAAGGTGTAGGGAGTCACGACATGAATGAGGTCCACCTGCGCATGCCACACATCATTTCCTGTTCTGTTTGTGCCGAAACAATGTGTTTCATGTGTGTGCAATGTTAATGACAGCTGAAACCATGTATGGAAGGGAAAACAAAATACAAGTTTGATGTGTGAGACTGAGACGTGATGTCAGGAGTCGTCGCTGAAAATAACTTAAGATAGTTTGACCTTGCGCAAATTTTCAGAATCTTAATATGTGACGTTTGGTTGTACAATTAAAAACTTTGATTTTGAAGATCTTTTTGTGCTAAAACACTTTGAGGCTTAAAAGAAAATCATTAAAATCAATCTTCTTTAAAGGTATTCCTTGATTTTACATCTAGATGACAGCACATGTTGAAGTCTTCCTTTTTTTTGGTTTCTGGCTTTGGGGAAGTTATTCATGCTCACAAATATCAATTAGATCATTAGCATTTAGATTGCATATAAGAATTCTTAAAATGAAAGAGAACATGGACCTATTGCCCTTATTTTTAATGGTGATTTGCAAAAGTGTGTCTCAAAAGAATGTCAGGCCGACTCACGCTGTAGGTAGATTATATTAAAAAGATCAGATACAAGGCGGGGTCAATAGATGAGGATAAATCAGCAAAGTTGGGGGCCGTCACTATTTCTGGGACTTGTTTCCAGTAATAGAGTCAGATGGTTCAAATATTGAGGCAGCAAATTAACACCTTGTTTAAAAGCTGCTGAAGTATTTTTTTTCATGACATTTGATCAGATGGACAAATCAAGTCTTTCACTTTGGGTGCGGCGGAGCAACTTCATTAAATATCCAGAGACACCCTTACAGTCTTGCTGTCAATAATTTGGGATTTCAGATTGACCAATTCCAAATACTTGCAGGACACTGGTGTATTGAATGATACAGGGAGAATTCCCTGCATGGCAGCCAAGGCAACAATTATTAGCAGATCTTACCACACTCTTGCAGCTTTAGTCCGGCACTGTCTTCCTGTCAGGCCCTCGCAGCATGCCCCTAGCGAACCACCAACCACCTCACAACCAGGGAGCAGCAGGAAATCAGTCATCTTCATTCCAGCAAGGAGACAATGTCATATAACACAGTGTGGGAGAGTGGACATACTGGAGTTGGCCAGTTACAAACACCCTCTAGGTGATCAGAAGGAAAATGAATTAAAGCTGTGGTTGTACCTCTTGATTCAAGAAAGAAAAGCAAGGTGTTGAACCAGCAAACATCTTCATTTTCCTGTTGAACTGATAGTTCAGCTATCAACTTCAATGCAAAAGTGCTGCTTGTACTAGATTTTTCCACACTTGTCTTACCTGCAGCAGCAGCGGTTGTTTGTTTTGCATGCTTGAAGCCATCTCTGTTATTTGCATCAGTTGAACTTCCTGGTTCCCCAAAAAAGAAAAGAAAAAACCCTGCTGGTGTGGAAAGCAATTTCCTGAATGCAGGGGGTGTGGTGAGGCCTTAAAGGTGCAGTACTGAATATAACCTCTGCTAAAGAGGCAAACTAACGGTTTAATGTAGACAACAGTGGGCGGGAAACCAATTGATTTTAAGGTAGAGACTAATATTTGAAGTAATTCTCAAGAGTTTGGTTCTCGATCCTAATTCATCTTTAATAAAGAGTGGTGATGTCTAAAAGCATTTGGACAGCACTGACGCAATGAGAAGCGTTTTATTTCTCACATATTGTGTTTTGATAAGTAGGCAGAGACTTCTTACAGTTGGTGGCACTCATTTCTACCTGGGTGACTCATAGATATCTGTCACGTGTGACCCTTGTGGCTTCTGGCTCGATTAGCCAGCAGCAGGTAAAGTTATGCATGAGAACTCAAATTAATTAACAGCATTTATTAGAATAATTTGCAAATATCCTATATTTTCTCCTCCAAATACCACATGTCTATTCATATACAAGTTGGGGAAAAGAAAACATGTAGTAATATGTAAATATGTGAGACATTTTCAACCATTTAATAAAGATACTTTCATTCACATGTAACAGTAGGCTATAGCAGAAGGATGTTTTCTTTTTAGTAAATAACAAAGTCGAAGCTTACTGCTTGAGTCTGAGAGACAAGGTACATTGCTTAAAGAAGTCCGCTGTCAGTTTGAATTTTCTGACTGTTCAAACAACCTGCATGCCATTCAGATATAAAGCAACTAAAAACACTACATTTAATTATAAATGAAAACTTAAAAACATAGAATTTACATACACTTGCAGTCAGCTAAACTATATCTTCCGAATCTGATTTGAATACGATCGTGAAGCACAAATAAATATTTTTCTTCCCTTCGGTGCAAAAACAATGTGTTTCATCTGTGTTTTGGTGGGTGTCGCTCGCAAACATGCGCAGCATTGTTGACAGCTGAAGCTACGTGTTTATATGAGTGGAAAACTGTTCTGCTCCATTTTGGAAAGACACGTTGAGGCACAGCACCAAAAATCACTTCACATAGATTCACATAGTTGAAATTATTTTCTGAGAAAACACACTCATAGTTTTTCAAACAAAACATGCCATAATATATACAAATATAATGAGAATTTGATCATATAACAACTTAAAAAAATATACAAAGCATAACTATTTGCAGCCTTTTGCACACTAAGCCAATGTTTTTACACCTCATTCAACAGTGAAATACAATGATGAATCCTATTATTTATCAACCCTTTAGAAAAGAAATTAAACATGTTCATGGGCAAAGTATCTTCCTCATAAAGCATTCCTCCTTCCGCCCTCATCCCATGTGGATCATTTCATCTCCCGGCTGTACGTTGATAATCTGTATGACTGATCCAGTGGGCCCCACCTCTTGCTATTAAATGTCAAGGGTGAATGCTCTTGACCTCTGCGCGCTCCCTGCACACGCTCAGGCAAACCTGTGGAGGATGACAGGCCAGCATTTTATCATGCGCAGGCTTTCTGTCGCTCCACTATTTCTTGCAATAGGACCAAGATGTCAATAGTGGTTCCTCTGAGACATTAACGGTCCTTGTGTCGCAGCCTCTTGTGCGACAATGGTCCCAGTGTTGCATGGGGTGATTATTAATGCTCCCTGCTGGGAGTGGACAAAAATGCGTGGAGATGAGCTTTCTTGAAAGGCTGCAAAAGAGGGTATTAAGCAAAACTGCTGTAAAAGATCTCTTTGTCCCCCCCCCACTCCATTTTTAGCCCAAAGATTGCAGTGATCAGAAGGAAATGTAGAGGCAGAATGTTAAATGAGATAGAACACATTTTTATGAACTGGCAAGGGCTCTCCTGGGAGAGGAACTTCAGCATTGCTCAGTTATTTTTCCACATAAGATAACGCATGCCTTTTGAATACTGCTCAGTTTATTTGTATGCTAATTAAAAGCCAGACACCATTTCCGACTCACGTGTTGTTTGTTTTTACACAAACAGCTCTTTAATTTTTCAGTTTCTGAAAATAATCATGGGATTTGTTTTGAAATCAACATTTCTGAACACCTGGATGGAGCTGAAATTCCAAAGACACTGTTAAACATCAGAGTGTATTTGACTGCATCTAAACTGTCGTCTCTTCAGTCTGTAACAACAGGATTACCACAACGAATTCAAGAATCCGCAGTTTAAAATCTGAGATTAGACAAGATGTGTTATGCGTTGATGCTGGCCTGCACCCTGAGAGAAGTATCCAAGATACATGTGGCTGAATATCTGTTAATGGCACGTTATCCATCCATCATCCAAATTAGGCTAGATCCCCAGGTGGCTATGGGGGAAAACTGAGTGACCCTCAATGGGTCACCCGTCAATCACAGGGCAAACAGAGTGATACAACCACACACTCTCATGCATATTAGCAATATAATTTAGAGTCACCAACTAACCTCAAGTGCATGTTTTTGCACTGTGGGAGCAGTACCAGAGAAAAAGCATGCACAAGGTCTGATAAATTCCCATTTATCAGAGCAGTCTTTTGTTAAAATAATGTTTTTTTTAAAAGGTTTTAAAGAGTAGGTTTCAAAGTTGGAAGTTCCGTTGTGCATAAATCTGCAGCACTAGTAGCCATCACATGAAATCAGACCAAAACCCGAGGGCCGGAAGGACATATACTCAAAAGTGCAATGACTGAATAAAAAAAATTAATAAAAAGGCTTAACACAAATACTGCTGCCGATATCATTCTCCAAAACAAAGACAGTTTAATAAAAAGCAATCAAAACAAAAAGCAGACAAACGAGGTCATATTCCACGCATATTTGAAGGATCCAGCATTTTATTTTAAGTTTCACAGTTGTGAGCACCAACAGTTCGGGGAGGCATCCTAGCAGTACAAAACAGACACTCAAGGAGAACTTAAAACACCCCACAGCTTCAGGCTGATATATGAATTCTTTCCAAGAAAACAATCTTCCAATTTAATGTGTAATTAGTCACAGGATCAGGCCTTTTCAACATTTTAACAGTGTTGCTATTATTGCCAGATGTTCCGTTTCTCCTGTACTTTCACACCACGGACAGGAAATATTTAAAAACTTTCTACTGACCTTGACCTACTTTAACTGAAGCTGAAACAAAAGTCCCACTCATCAATCTGGGTCAAGGTAAAAAGATCCACCAATTAAATCTTTGTGCAGACAGGAACCATGTACCAATTTCTTGCCTGTTTTGATGTTTTGAGTGCTTGGGCAATCTTGAGGAAAAACGTTACAATTTCTCAAAAACGCACATTTTCAACGTTTCAAAGTGAGAGCAGTCACTCCAAAAAACACATCTGTCCACTCGTGAATAAACCATCTGGGATCATCAAAGAACACAAACTGTAGAAGCACAAAGTGTTACGGTATTCATGTGTTTCCTTCTCTGATTTGACCTCACTGTACTTCATCTTTCTTGAATATCAATAGTGTTTTACTCAAGGTGACTTCCTTCTATTTGATATGAATTAAAAAAATAATAATAGAAAGAGCAAATTCACTGCCTGAAGAACACTTAATGTCTTTTGTGCGTGTGATGCTAATATCTTGCTATCATGTAAGCTTTTAAAAATGATGATGGGAACAAGAAGCCTTTGGGGGTCTGAGATCACTTCCAGTTTTGATCTAGCTCTCAGAGGTGCCGGGGGTTGATGCCTGTGCATGATGTCAGCCATCGTAGACCTTCCTGTTTGGGTGGGTCCTCCCAAGGCGACTGTTAGGGGGCTGTAATGTAAGACTGGGTGATCTCATTGCCAGAGCGCAGAGACCAAAGCAGCAGAGTGACTTCATAGCATATATTACACATAATATGAGCTGGATGTCGGAAAAATGAGCTTTATTGCATATGGATTTTTTTTTTAATTATTTAGTCTTTAACCCTTTATATGGCAACATCCACATTTTATTCCTCCAACAAACAATGTTGAATGGAAAACAGCCACAAAATAAAGTATTGGCTGTAAAACTGAAGAGAGTACATAGAGGAGTACTGACAATTAGTAGTCTACCAATACGAATTGCCTGAATTAATTTAATGTTTTCAAATGATAACAAAAGGTACTTTAAATCAATAACAATTATTAAAAAAGCAAAACAATAACATATTGGAACCATTAACTATCACGCTGTCAAAATATTAATAAAAAAGTTATAAAAACAGTTATAGTCATTCAAAACTTCGATCCAATTAGACTATATTCATATTTTGATGTACTTGATTGTGGTTTGTTTTTATAGTATGTATCTTTATCTTTTTAAGATATTTGGTTGTGAACAATTTAAAATTTTTCAGAAATCCAATGAGAAATGTGTCTCACATCAACATTAACCCAACGAATCACTTTTAAACACTCACCAACTGAATATCAAAATATCTCTCAGGTGAAGGATATCGATGAGTGCCCTGTTAAAGGTTAAGTGTTTCAGTCCAGCTCTATTTTGACAATGTACCAGATGAAGTCATAGGATGACTATTTTCAGTGGATTATATGTGAAAAAATGTTTTTATTTGACAATAAAAGCATTTGAGAGGTCAAGGCACTCTGTGGTGGTCAGATGAATAAAAATCCAGCTGTGAAAAGTATTACACTTTTTTCGTTTGGGTATTGATCATGACAAATGTATGCACACAGCTATATGAATTGTTCTGATAGAAAAAAAAATACATTGGAATTAATTTTTTTTCTCAAGACCATTCATACAAACCAAATCAACCGCAGTCACTTTGTCTACTGGAGAAAAAAAACATCAAAAAAACAACACTTTTATTGAAAAAGCTGCTCTGGAGTGATAAAAAAAAGTGCCCTTAAAGCAACATAAACCAAATAAAACCTGAAAACAATTTCTTTCATCTTGATCCTTGGGGAAATACTGCTTGCGGTAGAAAAGAGCAAGGCTTTGGATCTTGGAGAAAATAGGCCATGAAATCTCAATTAGATGTGTCAAGATCCTGGGAAATTTCAATGCTTTTTTACAGGCACTTGTCTCAGGGAGACACTGAGGAGCGCTTGACCACCAGGTGCCTCATTCTCCCCCTGAAATAGCCTGGTCTAAACAGTCTGATTGGAGAGTAGGATGGACAGTGCAGGGCCTATCTCTTTGTGGAGGCACCGGGAGGGGGTGGGGGGATCGATTTGGTTGTCGGCAGATAAAATAAGAAATCAAGAGGGTTTTATGTGGCACCGCTCTCTGGCAAGCATTCACAGAGTCCAGGAGCTTAGAAAGTGAATTTCCCAACAAACAAAGGGCATCATTAAACAGTGACTCCAGACTGCTCACACTGTCTCGTAAGTGCAACTTGATCTTTGCCTCCCTTTAAAAAAAAAAAAAAAAAATCCAAAAGTCTGAAGAGGAGATGGAGTTTCTCAGTTCTCGTCTGATTGAAAGCCAATTGTCTGTGCCTTCAGCTGCTGGTACGAGTCTTTACACAAGAAATACAGTGACGTCTCGGAAAATAGGGTCTGTGATTAGCAGTGCTTTGGTCTCGGTGTGTCCTGTATTTATTTGGTTTTCCATCGTGCTTTCTCATTAAAACAGCAGCGCTTTAACACATTGTGCCTTAATTGATGACACTTTGTTGTGTAGCTTCATCAGGAGCATCATAGAGCAGTCAACACTTAAGTCACGGGGGTCAAACTCTAACAAATGCAAAGTTAATCATGAACTAATTCATTTGCGATTAGTGCCTTTCTTTAAGCTCATTAGACAATTCTTTGTCAATACCCTAATGAATAGCACAATCCTTTAAAAGGCCATCTATTTGCAGCTGCCAACCCTGGCGAACAAAACACAGGTCCATTTACAGCCGGCGTTCGTGAAACTCATGTTTTCTCCCACCGCATATCGCCCAGCTGGTCCTTGTATCATTTCACCCACTAATCAATGACAATAAGAAAAATCAATCCGGGAATATGAGGCACACATCGGAGCACAGAGGGTGTTTTACTTTGACTTTATTAGCACTTAAAAGCATGAAATAAACCCATTGTACTCCAGGCACATACATGATTAGCTGTGCTTGTTGTCAGCCAAAATCTATTTTAACCTTCGCCTGCTATTGTTGTGCTGTTTTGACCATTGCCACATGAAAGCCTTGAACGGCTGCTTCAAAATGTCAGCTTTTCAGAAACAAACAAACAAACAAAAATGTCTTTCTAATGCTGTAAAAAGTCACAAATAAATGAAAAAAAAAATGGTGGAGGCAAGTAACTCAGTACATTTTCTCTTGCACTGTACTTAGGTAGAATGTTCAGCTACGTTTAGATTTATGCCCTTCTTTTCATGACTCTTAAAAGAGATGCACTAATCTGAACAGAGTTCAAAATGTTACATTTTCTTACATGATCTTTGAAGCAATTTGTGAACATTGAACAAAAATGATAGGTTGAGTGTTGGCTATATATATATATATATATATATATATATATATATATATATATAATCCTGCATGTTTAATCCAACCATTCTGCATACAAATAACGTTCTGGCAGTTATCTTAAGTAAATTATGGCATTAGATTTGTCACATTTCTCACAGCTTTAAACTGCAGCTCACTTATATAGTATACATATGGGAAAGATGTTGGGTCCATATAACTGGGAAGTGGGATAATTACCAGTTAGAAAGGGCACATTTCCCAGTTTAAAGTGTCCCCATAACAAACTATCACCGCCTCCAGCAGCGCTGTTTTACCACCGCAGTCCCCCATGAGGGAAATGAAATGATGCCTGGGATGTGCAAAAATAAAAATTGTTGTTAAACTTTATAGCATGGATGTGCTTTTCTCCACCAGAGAGACAAATTGTATTGCATTATTTAACAATGGATGAGAATTGGAGGTCGTAATTTAACACAGATGGATGTAAATTAAGCCTATTGAATCAAATTGCAGGCTTTGATCATTTCTACCTTAAAATCCATCTAGATTTACATTATTTATATAATAACTGAAATTGATGTTGGGTTCAAATGTGATAAATGTCTTCCATCAAACCAGTGCCCTCTTACGACGAGCCCACTTACACTGCATGGATGCTTTTTCCATAATGGGAATTGGGACAGTGGAGACAGGACCAACGGTTTCTCGCATATAAAAACATTTTTCTTGAATAAACCTTTCTTTGCAAACATTTCAACTAACTTGCCCTGGTAACGGGGTATCAATGGTTTGACTCAAAATGTAGCTGAAGCGTCAATCATTTTATATCACCTCACAGAAATTCCAAATAGTTATCTTTTTTGCTCCATCTTGCACGAAATGTATTTAATGGTTTTGAATCAAACACATTAGCTGACTGAGTCTAATGACAGTCAGCTTAAGGAATGCAACTACTCAAGTGGTGACTTTACTATTGAATAGTAAAGCCACAGTGTCTTATATGTGCTTAAATATGACTTTTGAATTCCAAATAGCCTTGAGATGAACCTCAAGGAGTTCCTGACCTTCTGTTTCAAAAGTGCCACGTAATTGCAGTATATTCTACATTAGCCAAGTCAAGAGACCATCCGGATTTTGCAGGGTGAAACATGAATAGCCAACTTTTTTTTCTTAAATTAAAAGGAAGATTTCATTATGGGGGAAAGAGAGGGATAAATGTTATACATTCAGGTCAAACAAACAAGTGATGGAATGATTAATTATTCAGCCATGGCAGTTTGCTGAGATAATGGCTTCTCCGCCCTAATGAATTTAACTGAAGAGAAACACGTTGGATCCTATTTTGGTTCACCATCTGAGGTATGATTCAGCGCTGCAGTGTCACCTTAGTGCATCACTGTAGTTAATTGCTTCCGCCCAAAGAAATATTTGTACAAATTAGACAGCCCAGCTTTACAGGGAAGATGAATTGAGCATGTATCTCATTCATTATTGCAAAGGGATTTATCGGGGTGTGATTGGAAACACATCCGTAGAGGACAAAGAGGACTTGCTCACTCATTCAGTGCCACTTTAATTCCGGGCCCTATTAAGAGGAACCAATATGTACATCCATTCATTCAGAATGAGTAGAGAATTGCAGGTAATAGACATTAAACTTGAAGAAAATGAAAGAGCAACAGAAGACATTGAGATACAATCTTTTTGTTTTCTTTGAAAACAAACAAAAAAGTTAACTTTGTCTCAAGAGGAAAATATTTTGGGATTTTTTTGTTTTCACAGAAATGAAGAGCATGTCAACAGAATATTTCCAAAAGTTAATAAGATTGTATTTGTGATGGTAGTTTGATGGTTATTTTAAGCACTAACTGCAAATTACCACAATGCTGTATTTATGCATGTATGATGATTCAAATTATAGACATACAATTAGTTTTTTTTTTTTTTCATAAATTAGCTGCTTCAATTCTAATAAATCCTAGATATGCCTGCTCAAAGTTTAGTGCTCTGGTACTGAGGATAACTTTGTGGTGGAGATCAAAGTTGCCTCTGCTTGGCTTAATGGTTAGAGCAGAGAGGTTGTGACTGGAAAGTCAGGTATAAAAAAAAAAGAAAGAAGAAAGTCGGGTATAAAGTCTCTCTGAGGGTTCAGAGGGATCCGTTCGTATAGCTCACATAAAACTTGTGCCAAGTCAAGCAGGCGGATCACAATCGGCTGTAGCCACCCTCAAAGGGAATACCATGTTCATCATACAGGAGATACTTATACGGAAAGGTTAGCTACTTTTGAAGGATTCTTTTCTTTTCTTTTCTTTTCTTTCCTTTCTTTCTTTTTTTTTTTTTTTTTTCCAGTGAAAACTGTTGATGTTGTAAACACGACCAGACTGGATTATCTTTTCACCACTTGTAGATTGATACTGTTATTTATGTTATTTCTGTTCCAATCTGATGATGTGTATGTTTGATTGTGTTCAAAACAAATTAAAATCAAGCCAGATGTTCATGTTGAACTGATTTCCACGATTCATAAAGCAGACTGATCACAAAACTTTTTTGTTTCTTTTTACCCCTCCAGCCCCATGACTTAAGAAAAACCAATTAAAACAAGACATTTAAGCAGGGAAATTAAAATAAAATACAACCAGATCATTTGCAAATGTTTCCATGTTTGGACAGGAAAGTTTGAACTTGATGTAAACAACTCATTACACTGACACTCTTTGTCTTTTTCTATTCCAAGGTATTGTTTGGCAATGGGCACAATATCAAAACAAAGCATTTGCTGAGGACGCAGTTATAAAAATTAACCCTGGATGTCCTGACTGGAGTGAAAGGTGGCTTAAGGATACAGGAACATCGGGGAATCACTTTCTTTTTCCTGATGTGCTCATGCAGGGTGAATGCAATCCACTTGTTATGAAGCATCTTCTGGAGAAGAGAAATGGAAGGATGTGAAAAATATGATTCTCAAAAAGTGAAGTAGTCTTAAAACTTCTGTTTTATTGAAACCTGAGTGCAAAATGTTCTTTTGATTCTTTAGTCAATGAGGGTGAAAAAAAAATACAGAAACCCCCAGCTTTTGTGTGGATTCTTCTACTTAGAACCACAAATGACTATTGATGGATCGATTGATCCATCCATCAATTATAAAAAGCGCACATAAATCTAATATGCATGTCTTTGGATGGTAAAAGGAAACAAAGTCTTTAACAATACTTTTCACGCAAATTGATTGATTGATAACAACACTAAAAAAATACATTTTATATAGTTCACTTTTTATATGCAATCTCAAAATACTATGTTTATATAAATAGTAATTTAAATGACAAAAACAACCCCATGGAAGCCAGTTGTCACGAACGTCCTGAACATTTCCCATGATGCTGAGTTTGATCCTGGGATGTGAAGATAAGAGGACTTGTTGGAATGGAGGGAATCTGTTGTGGAATGTGGGGTGAGCAGCTCATTGAGATATGGAGCAGCATTTCCATGGATGATGAGGCCGAATTGTGTGCTGTATCCTAACAAGGGCGCCAGCGCCAGTAATGCAGGACTAGTGGAATATATAGACGTTTCTCAGCATTGGATAGGGTGAATGATGGACAGAACCTTGCAAATCTCCATGTGTATGGGTGTTACAGTTTCCTCCAACTGTCCAAAAATGTGCATTTGAAGTTAAATGTTGCTTGTGTAGCCTGCTTATGTCAGCTGGGATCAGCTCCAGTTTCCATGATCATCAGTAGGATAAACTAGAATAGGTATTCTAAGAGCCGCTGCTGCAAGCATTTGTACATTAATAGAAAGTTTCAGGGATTGATCGTAAAGTTTGAGAATAGCTGTGGTCGGTCTGAGATATTCAGGATGTCAGTCAGAATGTGTGAGAAAAAAAATCTATTTCGATTACAGTCTCAAAATGGAACAGCCAGGTGAGAGGATAATCTCAAACGCCCCTTTCCAAGCCTGCAGACACTGATCATACGGGGCCTGCGTGTGATTACAGGGAGCTCAATTAATGGAGACCCGGGAGACGGTTCAATCACGGAGACAAACATTCCCCCAACATAGCTTACGTGACCTGCAACCAATGGTCCATCTTAACTCCATTGATTGAGTTCAACAGGTTTGGGAAGGTGAGCCTTGCAGATATCCACTTGAAATATACAGGTGAGTTAGATGGTGAAAAGACTTTGACAAGAGTTGTTGCCATGGCCAAATTTTATTCAAGTGATGAAAAAAAGGGAAGAATGAAAGAAGAGAGAATCTTCACCACCCAGGCAGGCTGACTCATGTTGATCCCAATGGCAAGGCCTCCAAATACAAGTTATTCCTCTCATTTTACACTCCGAGCAGCTGTCTATTAGCAATTTTCTATGAACACAGTGGCATGCATGCTCTCATAGCTATTCCCCATTCTCATGCAATGTTAAATATACCTGCGATTGTACTGCATATAAAAAAAAAAGAGAGAATGAAGTCTCTACAGAGAGTAGGCATCTCAAATCCTTTTGATACATTTTTTTTTTTTCGCAGATCACACATAGGTCTTGTGAATTACTCCCTTTCCATTTCAAAGCATCCCAATCTGGGATTTTTACAGCGACGATATCTCATTTAAAATGGAGCCATAATTGAATCAGAGATCATGCGCTCCCCGATATGGTGCGTGGCTCCCCTGACACAGGCGTATCAGAGGCATCCGGCAATTCAAAGTGCTTTCATGTGATTTCATGAGAATATCGCTAATATGGTGTGCTTAGGCAGATCACAATGGGCATAATCCTGTGTTTGGGAGACTACCTCCCAGTGGCACACAAATAATAAGGAAACCTTTGACAGACGGAGGAGCTTCAGTCACTGTGATTTGCTGCAAATGAGGTGGAGATTGAATGGTACAAATGTGACAACCAGAAAAAATTGAATTGTCTTCCTCTTTGCAAGTGTATGTTGTGTAATGCTGGAAACAGCAAAACGTAAACCAGACAGTGGACAGTGGAGTGCGATCTTATAATAGACGTTTTGCACCATCTAAATCCACTCAATTTCTTTTAAAAAACAGGAAGAGTCCCTCGACAGCAACGCCACAACTGCAGTTACTTTCAATCTCTCTGTAACTTGCTCATAATTGACTCGAATAGGCAATTTCTATGTATTTCTGTATTCAATTCTTTGTTGCCATTGGTAACCTCTTCACCACAACCACTTGCTGCCCAATTAAGGGAATGTTAATTCACAACGATCATATTTGAAGCTGTGCCTCACAAAATGTAATTTAGAGCTGCCTGGCACATTACTTGTGCTTCACGCTGCCTCTGCCCTCCTGGGAGGAGGTGACAGACTTTTTTTTTTTTGAGCAAATCAAAATCAATAGCTATCTAAAAGGGGGACGAATCTCATGACATTAATCTTTTGGATCCACCAGTAATTCTCGCTGTAATTAATCAATGTTTTAAACAGGAGAATTTTAGCAATTAATCTTTAATTCTCTAATGGAGAATACACACAGAAGAGGCAAAAAAAATGCATCTAACAGTGAGTTGAAGTTACGCCGGCTCAGAGCTTATTCAATACAAGTCTAATGAGGTCTATTATGAGTCAGATGTGGTCCTTTTGAAGCAGCTGAGTGTGCAGGAAGAGCGCCCGTGAAGTGGAGGGTGCAAGTCATTATGCTCAACATTTTGCTAAATGTACAATTGTGAGGGAAGATGACTTCAGTGAGAATGGCTCAGCTGGTCCCCATGGAGATTATCTACCCCTAAAAAAGCACCCAAGCTTAAAGAGCATCACATGTCCAGTGGCATTTGATGAACTTTAGATGAACTTCATTACTTTAAAGTTTATTTTTTGTGTGTGTATGATTTGATTCCTATGCATGTTTAGGTCAATGCATAATCCATGGCTCTGACCAAAGGAAAGCAGCAGAGTTCATTTCCATGCATGATCAGACGTGCAGTTCACTTTGCATTTGTGCAACCTTTATCAAACAGGTGAATCCACCGTGGCACCTACTCAGCAAGAGCCGGAACAAAAGCAGGACAGAGGAGGAATCAGTCAAGCCTGTCGTATTGACCTACTTGACAGCGGTGAGCTGAACTGTGAGAGCTTGAGAAGTCAGTGTCGGTCTTTGGCTTTCCCACTGTCTCTCCTGCATTTCTCCTCTTTAGTATGTAAATGCTTTGTGTGAATGCAGCTGCACTGAAGCAGAAGCGAAAACATAGAATAAGCATGCTGATGACGATAAGATAAGATATTTGTTTTGGGTGCATTTCTCCTGACTTACTACCAATAAACTAGTATCGTGGTGCCTTAGATGTGTCAGCCTATTTTAAATCACTGGAAAGACTCATGTCTGTAAATTCAAGCTTATCATTAGATGTCTGCTGACGGACTATTGTTACTTTTTTGAGTTTCACGTGTTTATCTCAACCATATCTTGTTGTGTCGTATTATGTTTTGCTTAGCTGTTTTTTGGTCTGACTTTGTTTTATGATTGAAACTTTGAACATGCTGCGACGTTTGGCCAGGTCTCCCAAACAAAACAAAACTCAATCATACTTCCCTCTGTAAGATAAGTTTAGAGATTACAACAAAGGCTGCATTTTCTGCAAAAATAAGACTTGCAATAAGCCAGCTCTGTTTGATTGCGGCATCGAAAGTTATCCACCATATTGCTAGATGAGCATCAACATACAGTGAAGGTGAATTGGTGAAAACGTCCAACTTTTGTGGCACAAGGGGTGATGTTTAACTTTGAGTTTGAAAACCAGTTGCAGTAGGAAAATCATCCACGAAGAAAACTAACCAAGTCTACTGTGTAAGTTGCTGTTGTGACTCCTGAAAAATAGCAGCTGAATAGAAACTTACCTCCTCATAGCTTTACTAATAAGTGCATTTAATGTGAATATTCTTCTTTGCGCAACAGAAACATTTCAAAGGTGTATTTTTTAGGTTATCATGGCATCTCTTTACTGGACTGGCTCATTGAAGCTCAAATTGGACTGTATGGCAAATTCTCACAATTCTCTAGAATCAATTTGATGTGTCTGAGTAAATATGATTGAAGTGAATCACTCACACATCAGTTAAAAGCAAACTAAGCGAAACAAAATCACATTATGTAATGTACTTATGCTGCCATTAATCCTTTGCTTACTTTCTGACAATCTCTGCTATAAAAGGTTTCATATTGTGATGAGTGTTGTGGCATCGTTCAGTTACAGTTCAAGGAATGAAGAAACTCTAACTTGAGCTCAAAAAGACCTGCATTAATAGTGGAAATATCCAGCCTGAAATAGTGCCGCTCACTGGTAGCCGCTCAAAAGCTCTCGCTGTCACTCATTATGTTGCTGCCATGGTAACTGCTGGTTGGGCTAAAGGCCCTATTAAAAAACATTTCAGCTGAACATGTGAAGAAATTGGTCAAAGTTGGGGGATTTTCTTGGACTTAAAGCCTGATGGTGCAAGTATGACAATAGTTTGCAGTGGAATTTCTCTGACTCTGTAATGTGTGAATAAATAAGTGAAATAAAGGCACTCATTAACTCCTACATCTAATTTGTAATTTTTTCCTGCTGTGGTGGCATCTATGAATTTTTATCTGCAGCTTCATGCAACTTCGTAACTACAGCACAATATTGCATACGAAAGGGGCAGCTTAGCTGATTTTACAGTAAGAGTAATGAGAAGGTTGACAATGGAAATACTAGCTGCCCTTGAATCCTGGTGGGTCTAGCTGCACACAAACAGATTTGAAATTGTGACAATTTCTAAGTACGTAAGAGATATTTCTTGCTTAACAGCGGCTGACCTTTGTACAGCAGTGACTTTTTGCTGAGAGCTGCGCACAGTAAGGCCACACTGCATCCTCAAGTATTTTTGTGACAGTGAGGTGCAACGTTTGTGGGCATTTTGAAAAACAAAACCTGGAAAGTCATGAAATGGCGGGATATACTGAAAATAACAACAAGAAGAATAAATGCTCTGTTCACAATATAATGAAAGTAAATCCTACATACATATTAGCAATGAGAATGAGCAACAATAAATAATGGAGATATTCAATTGGTTCAAGAGCAAAAGAAGCAATGATCACTTAAAATGAGTAAATGTTAAATATTTCGATGCCTCAGAATCCATGTGCTCTTACTGTTAGAGTATTCAAGCTTGTTTTGTGTGAACCAGAAGATTGGCAACAAAATCCAGATTTTAAATGATTGAAATGTTTAGCAATCCTGTATTTCCGACGTTGTGTTTTATTTAAATGAAGAGAAATAGATGCAATCACACATGTAAGACTTGTTTAAATGTGTCTGTTTATCCATTTTCAGTAGCTTATTTAAGTCCTGAGTCATGGCAGGTCCAGTTTATTATATTAGATCAGAATCTAATAGTTAAAAATCCCAAATTTGTATGAATGTGAGAAACAAAACAAAAAGATTTGGAGATGTAGCAATATGTGTTTGTCATAGTTTAACATGGGTTTTTGGAATAACTCAATGTCAAGCTTTTAAACATTTTTTAGAGGCAGAAATTTACATTTCTGTGGAATGTTAACTATATCTTAACATGATAAGACACTAATTGAAATACCACATGTCAAGTGCTATCTAATGATATTTCATCACTTTAAAGGCAGAGTGAAATAATTTTATGTGGCATTTGCACATGATGAAAAGGAAGATAGGGACCAAAAGCACACATAATCACAGGTCTTCGCTTTTAAAGTCAGTTAATTGAATAAATGTTTTACTGGATTCCAGTAAAAGATCAGTTATCGAGCAAGACTTTCACGTTAGATATTGTGTTTGAAAACTTGCACCAATTTTGCATATGTAGACTTTGCTCAGGCATCCTTTTTTCATAGTTTATTATATTTTGAAGTCAAATGAGATCTGTCAGGGGAACTGATAGGCACAAAAAGAATAAAAACATTGATTATCATCAGCACGCAACAAAAAATTCAGAAGTTAATAAATAGCCACTTGTCCAATAAAGGGGTTAACATTACTATTAACACAACTATTTATTTCCTCATAATGAGCACAACATATACACTTTATTAAGTACATACTTATATTTCCTTCAGAAACAAAAAGAGTGGGGTGGGGTGGGGTCACTTTTCTGATGAATGCTGAACTCTTTCTTGCAGTAATCTACATACATGAGTTTGCCTCGGCAACTGAAAAAATACATTTTGCAGAAAGTCGCACAGAATCCCTCCGAGACTTCGTAAAAAGCAGAATCCTCTGGCCTTCCTCTCAAACCAAGCAGAGAGGCAGCCGATACTCACATTGTTCACTACAAACTCTACATTTCACTTGTTTTATTCTCTGTCATGGCAGCTACTGCCGACATGGGGGAACAGTTTAGAATCAAACTGCCAGGAGTCGACAGCTCTGGTGTTTAGGGAGAGAGAGATGGGGAGAGTGTGAAGGGAGAGGGGAGAGCGAGTGAGAAAGCCGATCTATGGTGGAAGAAATATGGAGGCACAACAGGTAGCTCTGTCAAACTCCAGGGGTCTGCCTCGCCGATCCCTGCCTCTCATTAGAACAGAAGGATGACACACAGCCAGTGCAGGTAGAGGGGAGGATTCTGGGAGTGAGGTGGAGGGGGGTGGGGGTTACAGGAGAGGGAAGAAGGGTGAAGCGGTTCTCATAAAAGCCTTCCACTGACAGATTTGGTGTAGCTCAGCTATGTTTCAGGCCATGGTGCAGGTAAAACAAAGCTGCAGTGGAGGGTTGGGCTGGTGAAAAACGCGTAATTGGAAGCTGTGGCATGACAGGCTGGTGGGTGAATCCCACCCTCCTCCAACCCCGACCCACTGACGCACCAGCAAGGTTGCATCAAGAGGGGATTGGAAGTGCAGCTGAAGCTCAGGGAGGCATCGCTACCTCACGTTGGAAAGAAAAGCTTCTGTGGATGTGGAAAGAGAGTGAGAGCGAGAGAGAGAGAGAGAGAGACAGAGAGTGAGAGAGAGAGAGAGAGAGAGAGAGAGACACACACACAAACACAAATCCTCCTCTGAGTGTCTATGGAGCCAACACCAACATATACACAGTCCTGGTGATGGTGGGAGTTTGTAAGTCTCACCTCAGAAAACTCCATGTTTGACAGTTTGCCTGGGAGAGGTGGGTGGAAGGGTGGGGGTGTCCCGGCACAAAAAGCGCACAGTCAGAATCTGTATGCGGGGTGTAAGACCAAAAAAATCAACGTCTGGCGTGAAAAGCACTGACATCAAGTGCAGAGACAGTGTGAGAGGCTGTCAAACACCGGGTACCGGAGCAAAGACCTGCTGCCTCTAACGACAGTGTGCTATGCTCCAGTGAACATGCAAGGACCGCCATGTCACCGCAAACACACGGAGAAACGGTGAAGTGCGAAAAAAGAACTTGACACATACCCAGAGAAACAAAATGGCCTCCTGTCAAGACGGGTCAGCAGGAAGAAGTTGGCCACAAGCATTTCTTCTGCTATACCTTCAGGCTGCCATTCAGACAGGGAGGGGATGCTTCGGATGCATATGTTAAGTGAGATTTGTAAGAGTAGTTTAAAAGTGAAATGTATTTTGCAACGTTAGCACTGGACGTAATGTAAATGTGAAAAATTAAGTATTACAAGTAAACATACTTGATTTTGTATGTAACCCATCCTAGTCACTGGATGGGAGTTCTCCCATCCTAAACTTGTAAGTTAAAGTTTGACACAATAAGTTTTCATTTTCTAAAGGTTAAAGGCTACAAACATCCAGAGTTCCATGATGTAAAAGCAGGATTCCTTTATGATCGATACACAGTCTGTTTTACAAGAAGAAGAAAAAAGTGAACCCGGGAAAGTGTAAAGAGAAGAATGACAATCGCATCATGGCTTGATCACTTTATGACAGTGGCTTTGAAAGTGTGGTGGATTGTCTCCTGGAAGGGGGATGGAAGAGCTTTTGGTGGAATTGTTGTTGAGAATTCAATATTTTATTTTCAGTTTAGAGGTAATCGAGTGAGTCTCACTTTCAATGTGAGTACACAGCTCTGCATCACTTAGATTTTACTCTATATTTATTTGACAAGTTTTATCTGCCCTGCTGGTGGAATAGCTTCAATCACTATGCAGGGGAGACCAATTTCACAACAACTGAGCAGAAGGAGGAATACATAGACTAGAAACACGGTACATCCCACTTATCCTCCCAGAAAATTGCCCCCCCCCCCTGCACACCTTTTACCAAGTCAAAAACAGAGAAAGTAGTAGATGAGTAATCCGAGTACATGTGGGGCATTTCCACCATTAGCATTATGGCAGACATAGGCATCGATTCACAGCCTGAATTCAGCAGTGTGGACAACATGGCAGTGAGTCATGCTTCTGTGTATGTGTCTTTTTTTTTGGTGTTGTTTGATTTCTTTTAATTTGCAAGGTGTTTTCACACAGTCCTTGTAGCACAATAAAACCTGGAGAAAACAGATGTGCAAAGAGGACTTTTGGCACAGCGTGTTTGCCAGCAAGACCAAGATAGGCAGAATAAAAAAAACAACTATAAATTATTGAACGTCTAACCCACCAAACCCCCCTCTAAAAAAATAAAGGGAAAAAAACCTAAATGCTGTGTCTAGACACAACATTGTATTACTGACGCTCCACTGGATGAAGCCACAGCACTTAAGTATTTACATAATTAGTTCAGCTTGGTGAACACTAAAGTAAAGTAGATGATATCATGCAATTTTTAGGTCATGTTTAAGGAAGTTCGACACTATTTGTCTCCGTTAGTTTGTGTTATTACTGCTCATGCACGACAGAAAAATGTGCTGTAAATTGAGGAATTTTAGTCAGGCTTTAAATGTACTGTACCTTTGGCAGTCTGGCAAACTGCTGAAAGTGAGACACTCAATCAATGTACTTAACATGAAAAATAATCAGATGCAAGTTTTTTTGTGTGCCCCTATTACACGCTTGTGTAAAACACTAGAAACCACTCTCAGCCTCATGCAGTGCCGCTTGATTTCATTATTACCTCAAAAAAACCCAAAAACCATATAGTTAAACTGAAACCACTATGATGAGCTTGAGCATAATAAAACATTAAGATCTTACATTTGTCAAGTAAAAGTACCGTGGGTCAAAGGCTGAACACATCTATCCTTTAATCTTCTATACCACTTATACCCTGTTCAGGGTTGTGGGGTGCTGGAGCCAATCCCAACGAACTATGGGTGAGGGCAGGATACGTGTTGAACAGGTCGCCAGTCCGTCACAGGGCAAACACACACACAGAGAGGCAAACACACCTCTGGGCAATTTAGGGTCATAAATTAACCTCACATGTATGAATTGTGACTGTGGCAGGAAACTCACGCAAACATGGGGAGAACTTGCAAACTCCACATAAACGCTTTCTTACTGAAAGGCAAGAGTGTGACCCACTGTGTCACCGTGCAACCCAGGCTGAACACAAAACAGCACTAATATAAGAAAAGCCCACAACACAAGTACAAATGAAAAATAAATACAATATACAGAAGCCAACAGAGCAAATACAAAAGCTAACACCAATAATGTAAAAGTCAAAATACAAATACGAAAGCCATGAAGCAATAATGAAAGCCAGCAAGACTGATAAACAAGACAGAACACAAATGGAAACTGTAACAGAATTTCTTCAAAAACCAACAACACTAATAAAACAAATAGAAAAACCTCCCACTCAAGTACAAAATCTCCCCTAAATTTAAAAGCCAGAAGACAAAGGCCAACAGCTAGCAGTGTGCAGTGTAATGATTTCACCTCAGTTTAGGCATGATCTGATCAGGATTATTAGTTTGGTGTACATTTGGGAACAACGACCATGCACTCTGTCTTCCAGTTTCACTTGTTTTTCCATCACAGGTTCTGCTTTTTGCCTGTGTTTGTACTTCACATGTCTGATTATTAAGCAACTTTTGGAAGCGTCCGTTTGTGTCCTGCAGCGGACTCCTATTCTTGGGTGTTTGACAGCCAGTCCATCACAGAGCTAACACTGAGAGACAGACAACCATCAGTGCACACATTCACACCTACGGCCAATTTTAAGTCCCCAATTAATCAAACATACGTCAGAGGAAGCTGGAGTACCCAGACAAAAGTCTACACAGACAAAGGACCCATCTGAATTCAAACCTGCATCTTTCTTTGTGTGCAAAGGCAGCACAAACTACCACTCCACCATGCCACATAAATACAACTTCTAGGCTTTTAATATTGTCTTGCGCCTACGTGCAGCCCGAGGGCCAATGTCGGTACACTGGACAAAAACCACTTCCATGATTAAAGTTAAGTTTCCCTGAAAATGACTAAGGTAATTGCAGAGAGGTTACTCCACATTGATATTTGTGTTAGAAGACAACTGTGCCCACAGACAAGACTGATCCCCTACTTCTCACAAATGTACCTCCACATGGTTTCCCAATGGTTTTACATTGGCGTTCGTCAGCTAATACTTTCTGATGGCTCCCGTGAAGCTGAGAGCACCAGCTGGGGTGTGGTAGAAACACTCAGCTCCTCAGAGACATCTTCATATCGCTGCGCTTCCTGCTGGAGAGGAAGACAGAGACACCGCTGAGGGAGGGAGGGAAAATGTGGGCACTAAGGTGTGGCGGTGGTGGTGTTCAAGGGGGGCATAATGACAAGCCATAAAATTTTTAATGCCCCCACACCCCTCATTTTTAGTGAGACACTCAATTATTGATGCGTTTATGATGTGTCCGAGAAGCTGCAGACTCCAGGCCAGTAGGACAGCATGAGGTTCCCGGCTAAAAACAACAACAGAAAAACCTGAGCGAGGCACTTCTCCCTCTCTACATGTCACACTTGTCAACTATCCAAATGAACAAAGCACCCACACACACACACACACACACACACACACACACACACACACACACACACACACACACACACACACACACACACATGCTGTGGTCGAAGCAATAACATTTGAATGTCAGAAAATAATTCTTGCAGTAATATTTTCAAATATTAGAGCCATTGGAAAGGCCAAGAATGGCCATGGGGGGGGGGGGGGGGATGACTTACTGGTTTTGCCTGTGACAGTTCATAATTCCATTTCCAATATCTTTTTTCCTTTAAAAGTTTATGGTCGCTCTTGATGTGCTCAGCAGACCTCATATACGTCTTTTGAAATCTACTTCTTCTTTTGATGTTTGCCTTTGTGATTCAGCAGCATGACATGTGACAGCTAAAGTGAAACCTCTTTTTATTATGTGCCCGCCATCTCGTGCCCCTGCATAATCACCCTGAATGTGCTGTAATTACACCTCCCCACTGAAAAGGATATCGGACGCGCGGCTTTATTGAGAATGATGAACGCTGATTCAAACAGCGGTCCGTGGCTCCAGCCTCGCCGTGCATCGGGGAAACGGATTTCACATTATCTATGGATGGTGTCCCACATTCTCAGGCGGTGTGGTTTCGGCAAACGTCAATACGAGGCCTTGTCATAGCGAGTAAAACAACTTCAATTCAAACCCAGAGCAAACAAAGAAGTTCCCAGAGGAGCCGTGTTTGTTGAATCAGTAAGCAGGAAAACCAGCTTCTCTAGGAATATGTTCAGGTGGATGCCTCACTGTGTGCCTCGTAGAATATTTAACAATCACTTTGCAGAAAGACGAAAAAGAAGCTGTCCAGTTTTGGCCTCACTTTTATTCCCTTTGCTATGTGGCTCCTGCTGCATTCTAATTGGAAACAGAGTGGCCCTGTTTCTGGCTGCCTCCTGTCAGTGGATATGCCACTTGTAATGTATGGCATCCCACCCACCCACTCACTTCAAGATCACACCGCAGCTCAGTGTTTTCCACATTGCTCGGGCATGCTGGCTGCCCAATTTGCAGCTACAAGTTCAAACAACTGTCCCTGCATTTTGTCTGCTTCGGCAGCATTTAAATACGCATTTATAACAGGTTGTAATCAAAAATGTCCCTTTTTCTATGCGCATAAAAGCTTTTTGTTCACCCTTACCTTGCATAGCCGCACATAACCTGGACCTCTACATTATTTCTCTATTGCCATTACAAAAATCATGGGTTTTTAACAAATTCACAGTGGGCATAGTAAAACTGTGGGGAAGCGCAGCAGCATAGAAATCAGCCGGCTGAGGAGGAGAGAGTACATGAATGGGAGGCTCAGACACACATGCCCTCAAGACGAGTGATCTTTCACTGGATGCTGACACTTGCCAATTACAAACCACCCACATCCCACTTGTTTTTAAGAGTAATTAGTCAAGCCCAGTGTGTATTCCAGGGAGGTCTTGGGGGATGAGAGAAATGTGCCACAGGTCAGCCGGCTCAGTGGAGGGTTCAGTGCTGAGAGAGCCCCTCTCTATTCAACTCCGTGCTCAAAATGTGTGGGCTGCATTGAAGTGGAGTAATGGAGTGAAGGTTCGGCACGCTTAACGCCCCCGAGGTCAGCCGCGATCATCATCAGACGAGAAACATAAAGGAAAAAAAAGAAAACCAAAAGAGAGAGAGAGAGAGAAGCAAACACACATGATCACTGAGATGGTTTTTCCTTCTCTTTTACATGACGATGCGCCATCACTGATGTGACAGATCCAACATGGCAGATGGGGCTGGGGAGCGCAGCCACATGTGATGCGCAGTCGAACGAGCTTCAGAGAACTTTCTATTCTGCTTGTGCAATACAGCTGAACTATTTCTGACACATTTTAATAGGTGGGAACATTCCGCTCTCGACCACATGGCTTTCTGCTGATGAGAGCAAAAGTAAAATGCGACTCAGTGAGGCCGTTATCACCGGTGAGAATGAACAATTGTGACAGGATGTGGTTGTGTGAAGCCTCACACTGTTTATAAAACGGGGAGTGTGACGGTAACTTCTGCAGGAATGACAAATAAACTTCATTATAGCATGTGTTCAATTGTAAGTGAAGCATTGTTGGGCAACAAGTCAAGAAATCTGTGTCCAAGACATGATCTATCAAAATAGTTTTAGAGGGGAGCTTCATGGATAAAGAAAGAGAAGTTTTTACAGCCCCACAAGGTTTTGTTCAGAAAGCATTAGTTTCGTAACTGAGCTGAATCTGTAAAATAATTTTTCATTCAGAATGAAATGGTGACTCCTGATAAGCAGCAATTTTCAGCTCAATGCTGCACTTCCTGGTTTCCTAACAGGTTGTGATTTGACTAGTGGTCATACATTGTTCTTTGATAATTAATTGTATCACTATAAACTATTCAAAACACCTCCAAAGAGTATGCTTCATTAAAAAAAAAAAAAAAAACTTTTGCTATGAAGTTAAAACTTATTCACCTTGATATCTTGTCTCCAAAATGACAAGAAAAACAACCTGCCTTGAAATGCAACTTTATGTCTTCAATGCCAGGCTTTAATATATTTCTTTTATTTCTTGCCTTGTGTCTGAAGGGTGCAATATAAATACATTTGCTGTACCCTTTCTTTGCCTTCAATCAACAATCAGTTTATCTTTCTTGCTCGTATCCAATCCTCCTATATCCAAAGGTAACTCACACGTACCTTAAATAAATGCTTTCCATAATAGATAGTAGAATTGCTAACTTTAACTCTCATTATTCATACATGAAATTCTTTTAAATGTCAAGTATATCATTGAAAGACTGTTTCGTATATTTATCATTAAAGTAAGTTTATTTTAATTTTGCTGGTCAATGTCTTTAAGTCACTAACTCCGAGTGGACAGTCGTAAAAGATGTCATGTAAAAAAGCAGCATGGAACGTTCTCTCTTTGAAACACAACAACAACAACAACAAAAAAAAGTGAAATTAATACAAAGGTCAAAAGAGAGTTATCAGAATGCAAGGATCTGAGTTTGAGGAATTGTTTTATAAAAAGGAGGACATTGCTTTTAAAACGTTGCTCTTCCAAAAAGGAGTAGACAAAATAGTTCAGTCCAAATTAGGTTGAGTTAAATGGGGGGAACAGACCAAGTCATGTTAAACACCACTTAAAATCTTAAATCTTGGCCTTGGGTGAGGATAATCCCTGCTTGCAGAGAGAAGTGTGAAAACTGAAAATCTTGTTGCTGTGAGCTGAATAGACACTTAGGAATGATTTGCATGGATAAAAAAAAGGAAACTTGATTACATACCCTAACATATAGCAACATATTATGAATACGTAACACTGGGTAGACTGCTAGATTGTGCAAAAGCACGAGTTTATGCACATTGAGTAATACGAAACATGTAATGTGATTAATATTTGCAATCCTAATCATTGCTTCTGTTTCTGATGTGATGAAGTGACTGAAAACGAGGCTCAGCCTTCAGCAGAGAGGCTGCTGTTACTGTGGTGAGAAGCATTTCCTCAGCGGGCCTCCTTTGAGTTTTACTTGCCAACTTCATTATCAGATATTTTTTGTAGGTTGCCAACTTTTCTGACACCTTTGAATTTTTATGAGATCCTCTCCAGAACTGGCGAATCCAGATGTTTCTGCTGTTACATTCCAGTATGCTTGGCAACTCCCTCCACCACGACGTCCCACACTGTGAGATCACGTTTCATTTTGTGCTTGTGGACACTTCACCATTCAATCACCCCGTGGCAACTCAAAATGAAAACAAAACACAGACACAATACCATTTCCATCCCTATTTTGTTTTATTTTTTCATTGATCTCAGACAAAAGGCACGCAAACCGAGACACAATCTATTTATAAGATCTGAGTCAATAAGGTCTACAACTTGATAATTTTAGTCCTGCTCTTTTATTCACATGTGTAGCTTTAGAAATCTCCACCGATGCAGGAAGTTTTTGGGCTCTACGTTTTCAATGAGAAAGTCCATTAATCACAAGAACTGGAGAAAAAGCAGCAGCGGCTTCAGCTCATGAAGTCTGACCGTACATTCAGAGTGTAGCAACAATAGTTGTGTCACTTGCCTGTGACCTGCTGTCATCATATGATAAATACCTGCCTGTGCTTTTTTTTTTTGTCCACTGCAACATAAGCAGGGCATTGTGGGAGATTTTTGTTTCCGCATTGCATGTACGCGTTATCGAGACGTCCCCTCTTTGTCCCCTCTGACCCCTAATTCAACATATTTACTGTGTTTAAACAGAGCAGATGGCGTAGTTGCCGGTGCACAAAGCAAGCTGCAGAAAGTGAAATCTCAAGGACCCGCAGACCGATTTGAAATCCCGAGGGTGGCAGGTTGTTTAGCTTTCAGTTTGTCTGCAGAGGTGTCCTGGCGAAATGCTCAATTTCTATTCGTTTGCTTCCTCTTATTGCTTTTTCTTTTGCAATGTTTGAACTCAGTGCTGCTTGCTTGTGGCGTGCGTGTGGGAGAGGGAGAGAGACACATTAGCAATGTTGTGAGCAATTCCTAGTCACCCATCAAAGAGCACCGTGTCCAGTAATTGTTGTTTAATTGGCAGTGAAATGTTGTTTTCTGGTTTGACAATTTACAAAGGATGTTAGGAGAGCAGCGGCTCCGCTGACTCTACCGCTAATGCCGATAAAAAAATAATCTAAGTGAGCTAATTTCTGTTTTCTGAAAAATGTATCGCTTCATAATAGAGCATAATTCCTGAGAGAGTCGGTGTGTAATTGAGTCGTGCTTCGTCAGAAAGTGCAGCTTTGCCATTTACCATTTTTCAGGTATCATTTCTTGGCGCAATATAACAGAGTGAAAAGGAAAGGACAAGAATGCTATGTGATCTTAAAAGCATGCTTCTGCTCTGCAAGACAAACTGAAAACTATCTGCTGCCGTCGGAAAAATGCTGTAAACACTGCTAATTGTGTGTGTGTTTGTGTGTGTTTTCCCCCCCCCATTTTCCTAACAAAACAAAACATGGTCTCTCAGACGTCTATTAGAGAGTCACTCTCCCGATAGCGTCGCCGCTCAAGGCCACTGGAACAAACCAAGCGGCCATCACAATCAAAACTGGTCATCGCAATGCAAGTATGTCCCTCCCTCGCTTTTCTTCTCTCGACCCGTGCACGACACACCCCCAACCCCCACCCCCCCTATCTCGCTCTCTCTCTCTCTCTCTCTCTCTCTCTCTCTCTCTCTCTCTCTCTCTCCCCCCTGCTTTATCAAGGCAGTGAGACCCCCTGGGAGGCTCTGATCTCCAGTGCACATCCTGAAGAATTAATGACTTCTAATGTACCAGTTAATGCAGAAAAGGCGGAACATCCATCATAACTGACAATTTAATGGCGCTTTCATAGATGGGCCACTCACATCTCTCCCATTCTCCTTCACCATTTTTCTCCCTCGTTTTCTCCTTTTTGCAAGTACACACACACACACACACACACACACACACACACACACACACACACACACACACACACACACACACACACACACACACACACACACACACACACACACACACACAAATAAAATACAGAAATGGAGCACATGTCCAAACCTACGCCAACTTCATTGGAGATTATTTGTAACGTGTTCTGAGATTGCCTGATTGTAAGCATCCATTAAAGGTCATCTTTTCATGAGTAAATACAAGTAACTTGGAGACAATAGTGCACGATGAGGATTTACAGGAAAGTGAATCTGCCACATGGCTGAATTGATGTCTCATTAAAAAGTCACATCCATCCATTTCCTTTATCCAACCAACAATTGCAGGAAACTCGAGCTGAGCCCAGCTGATAGTGGGTGAAGGCAGAGCTCATTCTGGACAGGTCGCCAGTACATCACAGGACAAAAACACACAATGTCTAAAATTCTGAGTGACGAGTTAACCTCTACTGTATACACAGAGAGAACATGCCAAGCAAGAAAGAAAAAAAACAACAACAAAAAAAACCTCAAACCTGGACTTCAACTGGCAAAATCTCTTTCTCAAATTCTACCAAGTTAATCTTGAATCAGCAGCCTCAAGCCACATCTCAACACATTTTTTATTATGACTTTACTACATGTCATTCGTTGTTTTTCTGTCTTCTTTCAAAAGTACCAAATGATAGGAGAAACGCTTCATTATTCCATGATTACCATCACTGAGCTTCCACAGTGAGAGCCATCATTACTTTCTGAAGGGCACATGCGAGACATAACACATCTCTATTTAATATTTCCTCCTCAAATGGGATCAAACTCTTCATTCCTTTGAAACTGGGGTGTCGACTCATTGGATCTGACTTGTAAAATTATGAAATAAGACCAGTTTTGTGTCTATTACAGTAAAGAACGGTCCAAAAGAATTTCAAACAAAACCAATTCTCAGCAAATTGTGATTTGTGCATGTTTCACAAACTCATCCTAACACTACAGGTCTGATGCATCTTGATCAAATCAGCAGTGCACTTCTGGGTCTCCGTGTTGTGTTATGTTTGCAAATCAAATTAGAAACAGCTGGCCTGAGTGCTGTGCCAGTTTTTACTTCCAATCTATGTTGTCTTTCTTTGTAGCGTTTGCATGTTCTCCCTGTGTTGGCCCTGTGATAAAGTGGTATAGAAGTGATGTTGAAAAATGGAATGAAATCAGTTTACAGCTTTTCCTTGTATGATACTTCAGGGAAAGGCATTTGAATTTATTGGATGCAATCATTTTGTGCTGTTGTGTGTGACAATCTGGAAAGAAGTTGAGCTCTGGAAATGAGGCAGATCCAAAATTCCAGAAATCATAAGTGCCTGACTCCTCCATTTCAGCGAAGCACAATGGATATGAATAAAATAAAAAACACACACATTTCGCACACAGTCCCAATTTCTATCTATACTATCCCTAGTATATATTAATTTTTTTTTATATGGCGGTTAAAATACCATATAAGCAGTCATTGTAGCCCCAATACAAACAGATGTTTAACTGTACAAACTTCAACCTAAAGTTGCTTTTACAAAAAAAAAATAACATCTAAAAAAAAAACTAACAAACACATTTCTAGTTCATTAGGGCCAAATGCTAAATATTATGTTCATATATATATATATATATATATATATATATATATATATATATATATATATATTAGATAGATAGACACACTACTACTCTGACAGACTATTGGTCTAAGATAACAGAAATGACTCATACTTTGTCTTCATTGTTTCTGAGTCACTGACTTCTGTATTTGAGCACCTGATTGAGTTGTATGTACCATTTCTCGGCAGATAAATGACGAGTAAGACAGAAGCTACTTTAAGCCACATGCATTTCACATTTGATAGGTCAATCATACTTTAAGAGCATGTTGCTGATGAAAATTTCCTACTGTACGATTCAGCCCCCTATATGTGATGATGTGGAGGATGATCCATGCTTTACTGATGAAAGCGATGCAGCGCACCATAAGCTCACTCTATACTCTCCTTGGGAGCCGGCGCACAGGCAGAAATCAGTAGAAATGACACGGGTGATGGAATATTCAAATTTCCTTTTGAGTGATGTAGTAAACACAAAATGTAATGGATATCCAAGCAAGGCAAAATCAATGTTTTCGAGGGATAACACATTAAACCCTCTCATTTCGTTAGCTTAAAAATCATTTTCGTAATTCAGGCATCGAGCGGAAAAAATACTAATGAAGCAAACATTTAATATACATCAGTGTCGATTGCCTGATTGGCACACTAATCAGAAACTGAAGTGACGTGTGTGGGTACGCAGTAAACATGGCGAGCGCCATACATTAAGCTGCAGTAATGTGGCTGACTGTCACCGAACAGACAGAGAAAATTGCCTGGCTGCCCAGCCTCTTTGAGTTGATGTAGAGGACCAATATTCCCTGGAACAGCTTGCACAGGCAGCTAATGTCCCTTTCAACACGTCTAAAATTATGTTCAGAGGACTGTCCAATCAATGGGAATGTTCAGCGATGGGAGACCAGGCCACCTTGCAGCCAAATGAGTCGGCTCTCTGTAATGGTGAGCTAAATTTATTGCCGCTCCTGAATTGGTCTTTACAGGGTTTTAGTCCTGGAGGAGGAGGAGGAGGAGGAGGAGGAGGAGGAAGCAGACAGTTTTCACTCAGGGACTTCTCGATATCACAAACAGTGTAAAGGGCAGGGGGGGGGGGCAGAAGCCAAATGACTCAGTAATAATAATCAATAATCCATCTGTTTTTTTACTTCAAAATATATAGTTTTTTACATTATTTTAATGAATGTTACAGATATAGGCTAAATTAGCAGCCAATCTTTGCTTCGTATGTTTAATTTTGTATGGAGTGAAATGCTGACTCTCTTGTTGTTGGCAGATTTTACTTTTACATGAACTAGATTAGAATAAACTTTCCTGCTTCAGTGGCAAAAAAAAGTAAATTAATTTGGAAAATTTGAAGATTAAAATCGTTTTGTTTCCATGTCAAAACTTGCTAAGTATTCAGGTCAGTCTGACTTTTCTCATGAATGTAAAGATGAATTCTGTTTCTTCTTAAAGGTGCAACGATTTCAGTTTTTGTCTGAACCTTCTTAGTTTGGCAGCTAATTGCTGAATGTGAAGTAGTTAACTTTGTACTAAAACTCAAATTCACATTTGATTCACATTCAATTTTAATTTATTCAAAGTTCTTCTGTATGGGAACAATCAGTAGAACAAAACTACCTTAAAATATTGCTTATTTGTATTGACAATCAAAATATAAGACAACAGTTCTATTTTCAAGTTTTACTGGACAAATACATATGAAATGAAATTATAATATTTATAGTGTTCTGAATGAATCTAGTCTTAAAACAATATAGCTTCAACAACATGTTCTCCAGTTTTTAAAGGGAAATAGAGAAACTGAAATATCACAAATATCTGTATTCCAATATTTAGTTTGATGTCTTTCTTTGTCAATATTTGCTTTATTTGAACAAAACAACACATAAGTGCAGTAGTCACCCTGTTATATGCTAACTTTTGTGAGCATTCTTTGTTTTCTTCCGAAACAGAATGAACCTTTTAGTCCTGAACTGCTCTGATCACACAGCAGGCTAAACAATAGTGAATACTAATAAATGTATGACTCCACACTCACGGTCAACCTTTATTAAACTCCAGCTTCACGGGCTAATTATGTATCTGGTTCACTTTTATATCTGGAGAAATCCTCAACTAGAAATGCATGTAGAGTCAATGTTTGTTTTTTGTTTTTTTGTATTTCTCTCAAAATGTACAAATCCAACAGGGACAGCTCTGTGCAACAACCAGCATGCAGGCTGACATGTGAAGACAGATCCGGGCACAAGTGGATGCTGGTGTGCAGCGAAGCACAGACACTACATCCACACACATTGAAGGGCAACATTCCCACAGTTACAGACATTCTTAAAAATGGTAAGCATGCATGTGGCGATCCTGACTGAACTTTTTCCTCTTTTACTTACTTTTAACCTCTCGCAGTTGACACTGGATTCGATAAAAGAAAAAAGTGCATACCAGCGGGCATTTGGAGGCTGTACTTTTCTTTTCCCCGTTGGAAAATGTAATCTGTGACAGATGCCTGTTTTGCTGGGGACATTGCTGCTCGCAAGGGCGCTCAGGTCAAAAGTACAAGATAAGCATGTTAGTATTGAACTGGCAGATGGGAAGAAGAAATCGTTGTCATTGACCTGTAACAAACTATCAGATAGCCAAATATACAGCAGAAAACTTATCCGATTACTTGAGACTGTATGTGCAATAACAGGACGTGCGGCTCAGCCATGCGGTAAATGGGAAACATTATCGCTGTCGTGGAGTCAATTACTGATCTTTATTTTAACTCGGGGGGGGGGGGGGGGGGGGGGGTTTAAAGGTGCTTTTATTTCTCGTCTTCAAGGCACAGGCCCTGCTTCTCTTCCTTCATGCCGATGTTTTCTCCTACGATCATTACACTGCTGCAAAAAAGAGGAGCTAAAGCCTCTTGAGCATTTGGCTGAAATGGGAAAAAATGTGAGCGAATAATGAAGGGAAGCAAAATCTGCCTTTTTCTTTCTTCTTTTTTTCCCTTCTTCCCCCAATTCTACCAGCTAAGTAGCAATCTGAAGTCAAATAGCCGTCGGTAAGCGGTGGATGATGTTTAGTGCTAGCTCATTTAATTCCTTTATTATTTCTCTGCAAGCTCTCTGCTTGAGAAATCACAGGAAATTGATTCCATTATCTGTATCGCTTCTCCTCTGTGCATAGCACCTGCATATGAAACGCAGCGCCACCGCCATCTTCACATCTCTGCCATTGAAGTGACATTACTATTGTCATGGCAACAAAGTCCCCTCTCCATAGAGAAACTGGAAGCCAAGTTTATTTGTACAGCACCTCTCAACATGAGGCGACACACAAAATGCTTTGACGTGATGCTCTACATTAGACAAAAGATATATTAGACTATACTATATCACTCAGAAATTTATAAAAATGAATGCTGACCTCCTTTAGAAACAGCGAAAAACATAAAATATTAAAATAAAAAGGTCAAATTGATAGATAGAATGCAGCTGAAAACCAGAAGTATTTTCATTAATTCATGAGAAAATGAATCAAAGTTTATTGTATTGACAATATATTTATACTTACACAAGCGTGTACTCATGCTTTTTGCAGCTTTGTAGTTATTTATATGATGTTTTGCTCATATTTTATTAGTCTGGCCCAAATGAGAATTAGAATTAGAGGCCCAAATTATCCTCCATGTGGCCTCTGAACTAATATGACTTTGACAACCCTGCTTTAGGGGATTAAGAGGTGATTTCCACCTTAATAGACATACCCAAGACAAATCATGAATCATTACAGAATAAATAGGTTCGTATGCATAATCCTGGTCTCTATGTAAAGGTAAAGCCTCGGAGAATCATTCCCAGGAGCATTGTGACTCTTATTATGGCTGAGGAGATTGTGATAAAACACACACAAAAAAAACACCATGCGCAATGCCTCAAATCCTGTACCAGTTTTCATTGAATACATAGATTCTACAAAGGTGTTGGTAGAATCTACAACTGGACTACAAAATTGACCAAAATGTTTTGTTTTTTTTCTCATGAGAAAAAGTTTTTCTCTAAATATGAGGCAGCAAAGCTGTTTCTTGACATTTGAATCACCCTAAAAGATCCAAATGCTTTATAACAGAACCACTGATCACCACCAAGTATTCAGGCCTTTAACCATTCAATTCCACCATGAGAAGCAGGAACCAGGTTAATGGTCTGAAAAGTGCTGTACTACACTGTACTGACACAGCGAGCGTGGAAGTGGCCTTCTTAGTATGAAATGGACAAGACTTAGTATAATGCACACCAAAAATCATGATTTTCACTAAAGTGAATCTCAAAGCTTTCAACACTTATCCACTAAGTATGATAGCAAATTGTGATAAAGTAGGTAACGTTGAAAGAGAAATATTGAGCATTTCTATAAAAGTTTCCAAGATGGCATTCATTCACATTACAAATGTTAAGATAAGGAGATGTGGCATGATATTTTACTCATAATCTGCAAAACCAAGCCATCATTTTTATATTTTGATTCATTGTTTAATTGTTATTCAGTCATTGGTAAATAGTTAGAAAACACACTGTATAATAGTATTGACTTGTTTCATATTGATGGTGCAGGTATCAAGTTAAATCATTTTAAACAAAAAAATTCAAAAACAATTGCTGTTTTCCATATATTTAATGATTAACTGAATAATAATACACAATTTCTGTATATAGCCCAATGAGACTTGCATATTTACAATGCCTGGTTGGAATTTGGGGAAATTCTGGTAAAACATGAAGTCAATCAATTTGTATCTCTCTAAAGGAAAAATAAATAAATAAAAGAAATGTTGCTGGTAAGTATAAACTCTGAACTCCTCTACTAAGCAGAAAAGCTACAGTAGTTTTTGTTAAAGGAGTCTGGTGGTGGAGTAATCTCAACATTATAAAAAAAAACTAAATCATTCTTTGCATTTGAAATCAAAAACTATGCCAAAAATATACAGAAAAAACTACAAGTAGGAACAAAACTAAGAAACAAATTAATGAAATAACACTAATATGATGACAATAATAATGCCTGCCAACAGTTAAATGGAAATAATAACTAAGCTCCAAATGCAAATAGCACTATTGTATCACTTGATATATCAGTGTATCACCAGTATATTAAAACAATGGTGTTGGTTTTGGTAATAGAAACAAAAATAGTAATAATAATGAAGTTGGAATGACACGCTAAAGGTTTTACATTTATGTTAAATAGGCAGATAAACTAAGAAAATGTAGGAGTCAATAAAAAAACAATAAAAAAGCAGTAAAGCATAATACAATGGGAAACATTAAGTTATCTTAAAGTCAGAATGTTGATTATTTCACAAATTAAATAACACTATCAATCATCTGTGTCGGCTTACATTTTGAAGCTTCACTTTGAGCAAACTTGTATTCATGAAACTGATAAAGGAAGTCTTAACATTCAACCATCATTCCCAGTAACTTGATCATCTCACTGCAATTTTAATTATGGAAGCTTAAACAAGGAATAAACTAGTTTGAAGGATTCAAAGACAAGAATTCTGAGATGAGACACTAAATGCTTGAGTTTACCTCAAAAATCGAGTTAAATACATTAATACAATCGAGTTAAAACATTGTAATATGTCATCTCTGAAGTCCAAATATCGCAGTGCTAAGTCTTCTGACACTTTTGAACTTGTCCTCCTTCCTAAATGAAACAGGCCGGCTTGAAAAGGATTTAATCGTCAGGATCAATTATCCTCCATCCAACAGTGAGCAGTGAATGAACAGATTTTGTGTGTGATTGGAGGACTGAAGGGAATCAGTACATTAACAAGTTTAGCTGTTGGATCCTTAAAAACACCTCCTCGCTGTTCAGTTTGCTGCTCTTTGCAGATTTTTGTCTATTACGTCAAAGGAGGGAATCAGGGAGAGTGGAACAAAAAGGCTTTTGATGTGGCTACACTCAAGGACATCGACACAGCACCTTGCAAAATCTAATTTCCAAGGTGTGAAATTTCCTCATTCTCTTCCGTGATAGCTTCATTTCATAGCGAAAGCTAATTATAGGAGCTATAATTTCTTTCAGCAGTCAAGTCATCAGCTGGTCCAATACAGAGCGGCTCACCAAATGACACAATATAATTGCAGTGGCAAAAACAAATGCTCTTTAAGACACTGGTCATTACATTCATGGCGTTTCAGTGCGGAGGGGTGGGGAGAGCACTTGTTTATACTGGCTGGGTGTTTGTGTGCGGGTGTCATTTGGGGTGACTGAAATAGTTTGCAGTTTCACGGTTTCCCTCACATCCTCTCACACATCATACTTTCTCATGCTGTGCCTCTCAATGCTGCTTCTCCACTGGTGCAGCTGTCTCTTTTCAACTCCAGTGAAAAAAAAAGAAAAAGAAAAAAAAACAACCTCCAAAACAACAGATTTACCAGTGAAAACAAACAGTCAACCCACAACTTTGACATTGTTTTGTTTAAGAAAAGGGGGAAAAAGGGCATCGGACAGATTTAAGATTCACTAGGGTTGCAATCTGCATGCTAAGGCCCATCAATTTTTCATGGCTCTCACACTATGAGCACTCACAGCCAGGAGGGGGTAATGCAAAATTGATTTGTGTATTAAAACTGCTTAGCCAAGCAGGCATCACTGGGAAATGTAGTGATTACCCCTTTGGGATTTGAGAAGGCCATGTATAGCCAAAGTGATCCAAAGACAGACTCTTCCGTACACACACACACACACACACACACACACACACACACACACACACACACACACACACACACACACACACACACACACACACACACACACACACACACACACACACACACACACACGCACAAAAGTATGACATTCAGACTATAAACACATATTTTCAAGCAGCAAATTAAGGCTGTCACCAGATAGTTGAATTATTGATGGGATACAGATGTGTCCCACAATGCAAGTCAGTATAATGATCATGAATATAGATTCAATAAGCAATTTCAATGATGTCACAAGCTAAAAAAAAAAAGCAATATGAAAACAACCAGTGAGGTCACACTGCATTGTAACACCAGTGACATCAGGAAGTCGCAGTGATCATCATCATCATCATCATCATCATCATCATCATCATCATCATCAATGGTGCATCAGTCATAGGTGGAAATCACATGGGGAACAGGAAAAATATATAGTTGTCCCCACCAATGTACAGTATATTTTGTGGAGCCCACACAGATTTCTCTGGTTATTTACATCACAGATTACACCATCACCGGGCAGACACAGAGAAACAAAACTGGAGAAAATACACAAACAGAACACATAGAAATGCCCATCCTGGACTCAAACACTCAACATTTTTCACTGTGCAGTGAGTGTGCTAACCACTACAACAAGGTGCACCGAAGAAACAGGCTAGCTTTGTGTTGTATCGTTACCACGGCAACCAAAATGAGATCAGCTCGTGATGAAAGCTGCAGGAAAATAGAAAAGTAGGGCACTAATGGCTACAGATAGTTTGTCTTTCTTCTATTAAGAAATTTAAAAAATAAACAAAGTTTGGGGCGATTTTATTTTGTTGTGTTGAGAAACAAGCAAAATTGCAAACATTTACTGTTGACATTTAGACTCTGTTCATATGACGTTTTCAAGTAAAAATAGGAAATTTTTTATGTGTTTTGGGCCTCTGTCTACACAGGAACATTGCACTGAGACACTGAAAATGCAGCTTTCTGTTATTTTGAAAACTCTCCAACTGCCAGGGGAAAATGCAACTCTCCTAAAATGTTATCAGTACGCATGTGCACTGCACCCATAGTAAATAGTTCTTCTGCACATGCTCAAGTAGATGGACAATAACAACAATTTCAACCACCAGAGTGTCGTGACTCTCAGTTCATATTCTCCTTGGACTTGGTTGCATTATAGTTGAGAGTCACCCTAATATCAATCCAATTTTATTGTCTTCCCACGCAAATGTACTCACCATTGTTCATGTTAATAGCATATTGTGTGTGGTTTCACAACAAAAACAAACAGCACCCAATAGTGGCCGAGTAGACTGCTGTCTCTATGTAAACAGACATAATTTTCACAATGTTGCTGTGTAAACGCAAAACCTTTCTGAAATGAAAATGCAGAAAAACATTTGAAACAAGAAAATACATCATTTCAGAATTTTCTGCCATTTCCGTGTATAGACACATGCGTTTCAAAAGTTGTTGAACTTAAAACTATGTGTTTTCTCTTGAAATGTTCAGTTCAGTCTGCCTGTTGAGGCTTGTTTAGTGGTACGCATCGTTTTTCAATTATTCTTGGACTAGGGCTCCCAGATACAGTTCTAATCTTCCCTATTTCTGAGATCAGATCAGATTTTTGAGTGACTGATGCCGCAGATACACTAATTCAACAGCACATAAATTTAGGTTATAATACAGCTGTATTTTTAAGGGGTTTTAAGTAAATATGATAATAACTAACATGATTATTTATCCCACAATGCCATGTACACAGGATTAACTGACTTTGTCAAAGCTATATTGAAACACTTTTGCCAGAGTTTAGAAGCAGTGTCGTGTAGAGTACAGTTTTCGTTAACCTTGATGTCAGTATGACCAGCCATGCTGACCAGCTTTCTCTGAACATCAAACATGCAGCATGTAGCTGAAAAAAACACCCTGCGTCTTAATGAGTATTCAGTGACTATACGTAACCCACTCTGAATGTGTTGAGTGGCTGATAAAACTAAAAAGTTTAGATATTTGTCTAAAAAGTATTAAAGCAAACCACAGGAGGCAGAAGATCAGAAACAAATAGTTTGAAGTGTAATTAGTCTGATTAATTTACCAACATGAAACAAAGTGGCCATTTGGAAAAAGCTCAAATCATTTGTATGTATTTACAAAGATAAATAAATATATCACTTGATAATGTGCCTGAAAATAATCTACAAATACATTTCCAAAAGTTATAGATTGAATGAACAATTAACACACACACACACACACACACACACACACACACACACACACACACACACACACACACACGATTATATCTGATATCACACATATTGGTTATTTATATCTTGTGATTAATATATCGATATAATTTTTTTCTACATATTACAGTTTTTCTCTTTACTTTCCCCATTGCTGCTGCAAATATCTAATCTATCTAATTTTTATTTAATTCAATCTAATCTAATTGGTTGAAATGGCTCACAATGTATTTTAGCTTATCATTTAGTAATGCCTTTGAATTTTCGAAAAGCAACACGTACAACCGCCCCTTATCAGTAGCGCAGATACCAGTGTAAGATTTATGAAGCCTCATTGAATGTACAACGCATCCGTAGCCTCAGGCAGCCATAGTAGTGACAAAGGAGTTCAGCCTCTCAGAGGTCACTTTTACTCAGAACGGCGGGAACTGTCTAATCGCCGCATGCAACAACACGACCTGTGTCCGTTCGGGATTTACAAATGCTCACCTTTGTACAGTAACCTTGCCTGACTGCTCAAAACACAACTAACACATACATATTTATCAAAGCGCATTTGTAGGAGGTCATCAAATGAGTCGTGTGGACTCCTGCCTGGCTCCTCTGCCTGCTTACACTGAATATGTCCTTGAGTGTGGGCGGAGGTGAATACCTGCACTCCTGGAATATTTACACGTCCTCCAGTTGGCAGATCCCACTATTATCAAAGGGCTTCTTAATATGGTTAAATGAGCTTGTGTTACAAGCTGTGTGCACTGGACTGACATGAAAAGGTATTTCCCCACATAATGCTACACTATTTAACAGATTCATTAAAAATGTAGCAGGTTTTTACTTACAGATGAGCTGTGGACAAAAATATATTTTGTGTGAAGAGCAGCTTTCATAAACTTTAGAATCCACAGACTTTTTGGTGTGTGTGTGTGTGTGTGTGTGTGTGTGTGTGTGTGTGTGTGTGTGTGTGTGTGTGTGTGTGTGTGTGTGTGTGTGTGTGTGTGTGTGTGTGTGTCGGCACCAGTGTGAAAACAAACTCATAGCGTTCCCATAAATTACATACCCATCAACTCACCCTCCCACATTATGCTTTGACAACTCTTCAACTCTGAAAAGCACTCAGAGGTCATTTTTTTTCTCTGCATCCCGCAAACATGAAAGGCTCAACTCCAATAAAAGTTCGTAAATGGTTATTTGCAAAAAAAGAGTTGGCACGCGTCACACAGAAGCTGCCAAACAAATGGTGAATCATCGTCGGTAAATGGTCAACTCAACAAGTTTAACGCGAGTTTAACACAAATGGATTGTCACTTCTTGATTACTGCTGGTGTCATGCGAGCTTAATTTAGTGCTGACCTGCATGTCAAAACATGTCCCCGGCTGAAGGGCCTCCGGCAAGGCGCTGAGAGGTGGAGCAGAGACTGAGCCGATTAGGTGAGCTACTGTACGCCATCAAGGAAATGAGGTGGCCCGGTTTGACATTCACACGCAAGGTAATTGTCTTGGATCTACACTAAAGTTGCTGAATTGCGTCGAATCACTGCCAAGCAAAGGGAAGGGGGGGAAAAAAACTGATCTGCGGGGAGGTTTTTGAGAGGAGCACCAGGCTCACACCCCGCTGGCGCTGCCTTGTGTTGGCTGGGAGGGAGAAAGAGGCTCGTTTCTGTCGGGAAAATGCTGCACCCTGTGGTTGGAAATACGACTGGAAATGGCAGCGTGGCTTTTTATCCATGTTTGAGAAGCAGCGAGTGACCTTTACAACTAAGAGCTCAAACATGTTGTCTGCTACATCTGGGCTTTGGGCCTGGCAGTCACTGAGCTTTTCAGTGATTATGGAAATATTTGTAGATGTCTCAGCCTGGAGACAGCCCAGGGGAGCATTTACCAGGCGCTATACACCATCAAGCTCCCCCTCCATCCAACTCTTCTTCTTCCTAGTGCGGCTTAGCGCTTGTTTCCCAGCCTATAATCTTGTCCCCGACGAACCACCACGGGTGAAATGGAATCATCTGCAATGGGATGTTCCTGTTTTATAAAGACATTGCTCTCCCACAATGCACCGGGGAACAGCTGCTGTTTCAAAAATCACAAGCGGATAGAATCAAAAGTTAATTCATTGAAATGTATCACCGAGAAACAAATGTTTTCAGCTCAAATGAATTCCTAAAATAAACTTTGAAAACAATTCTCCAATTTATTCAAAAGAAAAAAAAAAGGGGGGGGGGTTCTGAAGAACCGTCTGCTGTTGGAACAATGGTATTATTCAATCACATCATCAGTTTACCCTTATTATTCCTTCAGTTATCATTTTAGATTTATTTGCTTACCTTCTTACTGCAAATGCAAAATTACAATAACAATCACAGCAATCAGAATTTGCTCTCCTTTATGCTTTAAGCTGAGATTTCTTGTGTTTATTTTTAAGCTGAATGGGTGCATTTCCTTCACGCTATACGGTCGTAATTGCTGAGCATTTTAAATTGCAGGTAGAAGAAAATTAGGCTTTTAAATGTGGTACAACAACAATATGAATGACTACAGAGAGCTTTCCGACCCGTTTCCTCCCAGCCTTAATGTTTGTGCTCAGACTCGCGGCGCTGTGGAAACACAGCAGAAACATCCACAATTCACACGGAACACAACTTCTCAAAGTTAATGATGTCAAGACCCTGACAAAGCAACACAATACGAGGCGGAAAAACCTTCTGCTTGGATTTATTTGGATACACCTCTGAGTTAAGATGTGTCTAATCTCTGGAATCTACTTTCAGAATCAGAGCCATGCAAATGTATTTTTCACCATTCGGTTGCACAGACAGATCTGTAAGTGCACTATCTCTAGGACGTGGGAGGATCTTATCTAACCTTTCCTGCCTCATGAAAAATTCAGTATCCTGGCCACCAATCTCCGCTGTCTCAGGATGTTATGTCCGATACAGAGACGGAGGTGCCGGGGAGAGAGGAGGAAATTGCTTTGGACTCCAGCACTGTATGATCAGTATTATCATCGTGTGGACCTCATTCACCCACATATTCTATAGCGCCCTTTACTGAACGCTTTCGGATCTTATTGACTGCAGTACGTGTGTGTGCGTGTGTGTGTGTGTGCGTGTGTGTGTGTGTGCGTGTGTGTGTGTACAAGGCCTTGGGTTTGTGATGGGCCTTTGTGATAGGGGTGGCAGGTTATGTAACGAGGGGGAGGCAGCAGTGGGGAGCAGAGGAGTTGAGCGGCAAACCGTGGCATGACAGCTCTCCGAACGAAGAGGGAAGGTCTTACCGCGGGTGACTGACAGATATGTCGAGATAAAGCTTCCCGTCAGTCTCCAAGTGTTGTCCGCCATCACCACCAGCCCCCACCAGCCTTCATCACCAACGGGCCTTGCAGACAGGACGGGGGAGATCCTAAATATGTAGCTGCTCAACATTAGACAAACCAAAACATGTGCTCTGTAAAAGACACGGTCATCGCGCCACCATTTTCATCCTCTTTCAATTATTAGCTCAACTGCTTCTTTTCAAGGGGCTGATTTCTGGATTTCTTTTGCTGATGTAAAAACGTTTTCTAGTAGGTACATATACGCTGGCAGTGTTCGCTCTCCAGTGCAGCCATTTCCTGTATCTAAAGCCATTAAAGAAAAACTCATCTGTAGTTATTCATGTTATTATAATATATATTTCCTGTTTCAGAGGGAATACCCTGCTGGAACTATTTTGATTTTGAAATTTTGATATTTTTTGCAAACACGTTTTCAGCTATTATATAAGCATGAGTTACATTTATGTGGAAGAAAATCCTAGTATATGACAGAATTATGTCCTGCTAATGAGGTTATGAACTGTACTTATTATAGCTGATATCGTCTTCATTGTCTATGTTGTATTATGTTTATTATATTTCAGTAATTGTCAAAATGCTAAATTTTATTTGTGCTACTTTGTGCTACTACTTTACTTTGAAGTGTTACTTTTCCAATATGTTAATATTAATATTATGTGGGTAACTCAAAGAAATTAAACATTATAATCTCATAAATCTCATATCAAAATCTCATATCAAACATGTGTTCAGTTATTGGTTATGGTAAAAAAACAAGTTTAATTCTTCTTTTAAAATTGTTTTGGGGGGGTTGGTGCTGCTGTACCCTGAGAACTTCTTAAGACCTAAAGCTGAAGTTGTTGCAAAATAAACATGCAAATATTCAGATGCCTCCAGTTTTGTCTGACATATTTGGATAAACAAATAATTGTCACCAGCATCGATGTAGGGTTGACGGAGGACATTGGAAGAGGTGTTGCCTACAATGGTTACTACTGCGCAGTGCGTTTAAATTTGAGCCCAAGGCGTGAACATCCCACACAACCCTGACAGCCGCCAGCTGTATGTTTGCTTGGCTTTGCGCACAAGTGTGAACAACACCATCAGTTGCACAATTTCACTGTAATGCCTCGGCCCATTAGATGAGAAGTCACTCTGCTTTTATTTCCACCCTGCCTCCACTGGGCAGAGAGACAACCTTTGTCAGTGAGCGCTGACCACGGCCCACCCGCTGGGCCAGACGACAGGGAGCAGACGCACCGAGGCGCCCGGTCAGAGGCTTGCCAGTGGGGGCGCCTGGCCCAGGCTGCGGCAGCCTCTCTGGCTGGATGTCCACCTGGGCGATAAGCACCACAGACTCCGCTCAGCCCTCGGGGCTCTCAGCCGGACGTGGACACAGAGTTGCTGCTGATCTGCCTGGCACAAGCAAGTCCTATAAGAGTATGAACACGGGAGTGTAAAAACACAAATGTACTTTTACACATGAATGCTTCTTTTAGATTGCTTGTTCAACTTGTGGTTGCAGGATGCTGGAGCTGACCCCGGCTTGTTATGGGTGTATGCAGGACACATGTTGAACAGGTCACACATACTCACATTTACATCGACGGGCCAATTTGGAGACATCAATTCACAAACAACACATTTTGTTAGGTTAAAATAACACACACACAAAGTGAGAATGTGTAAATTGTGAGGAAAGAATGCAACTTCTACTTCACTGTGTAGCTCCCCATTAATACAATCCAAGCTAGTCTTGGTGTGTTTATATATTATATATATATATGTGTGTGCGTGTGTGTGTGTGTGTGTGTGTGTGTGTGTGTGTGTGTGTGTGTGTGTGTGTGTGTGTGTGTGTGTGTGTGTGTGTGTGCGTGCGTGTTCAAGTGACCAAATAACGTCACTCCATTAAAATAAACTTTGAATTTGTTTTAACAAATGACTTGAATTGTTGGATAGCCATGCAAACTAGTATGTGACAGTTACACAGAGTTGCATTTATTATGCAAATGTTGCATGTGAAAATCAGTAATTGCAGTATTTTCAAACCCATTTTCAAATTGCAGCCTCCCTCATGTCAGTGTTATTGTGGAAAACAATTTATTAACTGTGCATATGTAGTCACTGAATGCGGCAATCAATGCGTGTATGTATGTCGGTTGCCATGGTTTCCCGTCCCGATCTGTGCCGCGAGTTGTGATTTACATCTGAGAGTGGGCTTTGTAGTGATGTGCGGGCAGGAGAAAAGAAGTAAAGAGGAGCCGTGTGTGTGTGTGTGTGTGTGTGTGTGTGTGTGTGTGTGTGTGTGTGTGTGTGTGTGTGTGTGTGTGTGTGTGTGTGTGTGTGTGTGTGTGTGTGTGTGCAGTGTTTGCTCACAAAAACCAAATTGTTTCAGGTGATTCTCGACTTTCACATGATCTTTACACATTATGTGTCGCTTTATTATTGTCTTCTTGACCTTAAACAGATCTTTTCATGACACCCCCCACCCCCATTAAAAAAAAAAAAAAGACAGGAGCATATATTATGAAAGGAATCAATACTTGCTGAGGTAAAGTGGCCCACACCATAAAATGTCCTCAGTGTGGAGCGGTGACAGATAAATTATCACAAGGAAATCAAGATAATGACTTTCATTTACTCAATAAGCAGATATTAATTATCTATCCGACAGATTAGGGGGGCTAGACTTATTGAGAGCCTTGAGATAAATGGCTTTCTGATCAAGACATAATGAAAACCTTTTTAGGTCCTCTAACTAAGCACTCTAGATTTACATATTCATTTCTGCTGCTCTCATACCTGTGCTTACTGGAGAATATGTTGCAGCGCCACACCCTCACAGCAAAAACACTGTGTTTTCTTTTCTTCAGGGAATTTGATGTTATCGCAAACACTGCGTCTCCGCTAGCCCCCTCCTCACTGCCACCCTCTGTGGAAAAGTAATGAAATGATGAATTTGTGAAACAACCGCAGGGTGACTATGATGAATTTTGTGGTATCTCTCAGACTAATAGCTCTGTCAACAAGAAGAACTCTATAGACGAGCACAAATGGGCAAAGCAATCATGGTATTTGTGGTTTAATGCACAAAACATGAGCGGCAGGTTGCTTGTATTGAGGCAGCAAATATCTCTCTGATGAGATAGGTTAATCCAGCATTGATCACTCACTCCACAGTGATGTCCCCTCCAACAACAAACACTAAAAACGCAGCTTTTATCCTCAACTGTGTCGCTTTTTTTTAACCAACATGCTTGCCTAAGGGGTGAGCTGATTTGCGGGAGGCTATCGTATGCTTGGCTGTTGTCCACTCATTTAACCTGCCAAGAGTGGCATGATCTTGGAGATGTTCATGAGAACAAATATTGCCCCGCAGCCCAACCGCGATAGCGTCAGGGAACCAGCATTTTTACCTCCCCGGCACAAAGGAAACCTTATCTGAAAAGTAGCAAAGCATTCTTCAAATTGGCAAAGATTTGGTGGCCTCTATATGTGTAAGCAATTCTGGAGATTTATTCAAAAGCGCTACAGATCCGGACAAATCCAGGTTTCTTACACTTTCACAGAAATTTTAACTTTTTTGCACTGAGTGGAGATTTTCCTCATTTGTATATACAGTGTGCTAGTGAGAGTAAACCAATGTCTGCAAGCTACACATATACCTGATAGACATTCCATTTCAGTACAAATACTGTATTAGTTAGCTGTGACTGTCACTGCTATCTATGAATTTGAACTTTAATCTATGTTATGTAAATTGAAATGGAAGCACAAAGCCTTAAATTCTCTGGCCCGCCAAGCTTAGATCCTCCAGTTAATTAAAGTGTTTAGTTTCTATTAAAGAAGTTCAGTGCTGCAGAGAGCAAGGGCACCATCTTCAATAAGAGCTCAATGCCACAAGTCATGCTGGTTTTCTGCAGCCAAGGTTCAAGTGGTGGCATAAATCAGAGAGAAAGAGTCACTTTTGAAAAAGTAGGAGAATTTATCTAGTGCATTTTCGAACTCTTGAAGTTACGGACACTCTGATCCATTAAACTGTTGATCATGGCCAAAGTGACTCTTTCTGTCCAAGTAGCACCATTTCTGGATGGTCAACAAAGAGAAAGTGAACATTTGCACATTAGACATGCTCCACCTACAGAAAAACAACAACAGTCTAAAACACAACAAATGTGGGGGGAAATAAAGGCTAGTTCTAATCATGAAGGTGTAATCTTATGCCAAATACAAAAATTGTGGTTTACTTTAGTGATATGATGAATTCTTCCTACTCCTTTTTGGATATGTTGGGCCATTATTTATTAGTTATCTCTTACTTTTTGCGTTGTTTGCTCTGCTGTATTTGCTGTTTGTCTGTGCTAGTTTATCTTTGTTTTGCTATGTACCCACATGTCTGAAACAAAAACAAAACAAAAAAATGGTGAAATATGCATGTGGGAAGGGGGTATAATCACATGAGTGGTGAATTATTTTTTGTGATACGAAATAACAGAAAAATATATCCATTCTTTATAATGATTAAAGCTACGTCAGCAGCAGATTTGATAAAAACCTCAGTCAAACTGAAAATTCTTTCTGATGTTTTACATATTAAAAGATATTGTTTGGGATCCATTAACAATGTAAACACTTTCAAAGATACTTTTTTTTTTTTTTTTTTTAATTGAGAACATCTTAGCCTGCACCCATTTGTCCTCCAAAGCAGGTAGAAAAGATTATTTTAATAAAAATTATAGGAAAAACCCTGAAACCTAATTGACCTCTGATTTGGGCTGTTAACAGATGAAGGTATAATACAAAAATGTTGCCATTTGCCACAATTAGATTTTCATCCACCTTGTATTTTCATCATGTGCGTTAATGTATGACTTTCAAATACTTATAGGGTTGGATGTGAGTGTGTGGTACTCCGAGGGACCAATGACCTGTTCAATTCAGATGGACGATGGATGAATGCCTGAATGTGATTTGATTGGATATTGATTTCAGACTTGGAGAACACAAACCCCAAACTAATGGTCAGTACCATGAAGATGTAGATCTTTGCCCACCAGAACAAGGTGTACTGCAACAGCTGGTATGTCCCCCTCAGAGTCCTGATCTTAATCCTCTCCAAACAGTCAGACCCTAAAATGTAGCGCAGACATTGATGAAGGCTGCACATTTATGCTTATTAGCTTCAATATGCACATGCTTTGAATTGATACATTTCCATTGCACATATTGTGAAGGGTTAAAAATAAAGGATAAAGAAACCCTAAATGTGAATTAATTTGCTGCATTGGCATCATCACGCACGGCACAGGCGGCTTTATTTGTCTTGTGTGTGTTGAAAGGAGGACATGTTTGCATACATGTGAGAAAATGGTCAGCTGCTTAAATTCCAGTTGTGTGTGTGTGTGTGTGTGTGTGTGTGTGTGTGTGTGTGTGTGTGTGTGTGTGTGTGTGTGTGTGTATGGGGGGCGGGGTTGCTGTTGTTAGCCTGCCCGGTAACTATGGCGGCGGTACCTTGACAGGGTGCACGTCTGACCACATACCAATCAGCTGCCTGGATAATGAGCATAATTGATTGGAGCCTCATTCAGATTCTGTGGAATAGAGCATGCAAATTGTCCTTGCCAAGTCATAACGAGGGCCCTCTTTAATGGCACAATCAAAAATTTCACTTCTAATTCTGCAAACCGAAGCGAGTGCTCTGTGTTGATTGCATGGTCCGGTGCCAGCATCAACGGCATGTAAACAGATAGGTCGGTGGTTTATCTCCATTTACTGGGAAAATATGCCACATGCATGCGTATCCATTTGAGGTGAGATGTAGAGTGCGGGCACTCATAATCCATATTTTAGTCATAGATTCTTGTAACTGCGCATTGATTGCTTCTGACTCTCGCTGCAAAAGAAGTTATTGTTTGTTCTCCGATGAAGAATGCTAACTGCCAAGACCTTCCATCATCGGCATGCTTACCAAGTCAATATCATGATGATCCTGCATTATCCTCCTGAAGAAACCAGTAACGACAAAGGCACACATAATTTTGATTGGAAGCACTTTATCCTGCCATAGTGAGACTATAAATGCTTTCATTTTTATGTTTGCATTTGAAAATGAATTCTATCCAATATTAATACCCTCCTACCGGCGGCGGATTGTAAATATATCGTGAAGTTACCGAAAAGATTTTGTCTTTGGGAAACTTTTACAAACTGAGCATCACAGCATCTTTAGTAGTCCTGTCATCCCCAGACTAATGAATGAATTAACAAATGAAAGAGGATTTGCTTGTCTTGGGCTCTCCCTCAGAGGAAGGTTAATTTTCATTCAATATGCTAAACTGCTTAGAACCAGGACTTTATCCACGCAATAGTCCTCTCGCAGCGAACACACTGGTCTGCCCTGTGACCCCTTGGCCCATCTGTAATCCTTCAGGATCTCCTGGTCAATATCTTAAGATTGATTCACCTCTCCAGTCAAATAAACTATTAAATCCATTAGGGGGACAGCTCAGGCTTACTTTACATTTTGATTACAATCAATTATTTTCTCCAACCACAGATCTGATGGTACCGATGTCCAAATGCGGACTCACCAATTAGAAATTCAACCTGAGATATAAGCTAGTATTGAAAGCTTTGAAATTCTTCGTATTTATAGTCTTGCTTTAGCGACTGGTAGGCTTTTGCCATTGTCCTGCCTGCAATATGAGCATAAAACAATCAAATCCTGAGGAAAAAAATGACAAAGAAAGTGACACGGTTTCATATTATTCATAATGATCACGGATCATTTACATAGAGCTTCTCTGCGAGTGTAAAGAATGTATGATGTGTACACAATGTATCCCGTCATTGCGATACCAACACTGAAAAAGTTTCTCAAAACCATAGAAATATTGCCTTATACATTCATGTGTCATGTGGACCTCTTATGTTCATTTACATTTGGTTAAAATAAAAAAAAAAAAAGGAAAACACTGTTATTTTGTTATTTGGATCGATGAGCAAAACCCCGCCTGGAAAATAGTCAAATCATGGAAGAACTTCTACATGTTCATGTGACTACAAATGATTATATCAACATACAACTTATTCATCCATCCTTTTTTGATAACGCTGGACTCAATCCCAGCTGAAGGAACGGGTTGACGGCCAATAACGGGACAAACACGGAGCCAAAAAGTCACACACACATACTTACAGGCACACACCTGCAGCGATTAAGAGACACCATTTAACCTCTAACACAAAGACTTGCCATGCAGGAGGAAACGTAGTTCCTGGAGAAACCTCATGACTGCAAATGAAGAAAATGCAAACTTCACCCAGAATAATTGTATATTCAATAAATGTATGTGTACGTGTTTACTGATACACAAAGCATCTATTTTGAGAAGAAACACTCTGAAGAAACAGAAACATCACAGCACAAATTAATTTCTTAATGTATTGAATATCTTGGCAAAACTAGGGAATCATCAGAGTCCTCATCAGTTCTGCCATAACCGCAACTAATGAACAGCTTCATTTCTTTGGTTTGTCTGATGTCCCCAAACCCTTATTACACTGTCAGGGACTGGACAAATGCCAAACAATACCCCTAATAGATTCGAACAGCCAATAATTCGCCTTTCTTAATAAAAGTAAAACACTCAGCAGCTAATGGCACAAATATTTCCTGCAGGAGTGAGTTAAATGCAAATCACACTTATAAGTAAAGGAAGTATTGGATTTACATTTGTCAGATTATTTAACAGGATGTTTCTTTGTGCTAGACAAAAAAAGAAAAAAAACATTCATAACAAAACAAATGAGCTTGTGTAAATACAGACCCAAGTGTGACGCTTAAAACTTTTTTAAACAGTCATCATCACAATCCAGAAACTTGTTACCGTGTGGTGTTTTAATAATCGAGTTCCTCTTTGGTCCATTTGCATCTTAAACACAATGTATATTTATACAGATTTCATTTCACGCCATGGATGTAGAAGAATGATCTTAGGACTGTGTAGGTAAATCAATTAACATTTGATGGGATTTCTTCTACTTGAGCTATTGAAAATATGAGGGGTTTCACCATCTCCCTCACAAATCCTTCAACAATAAAAAGAAATCCAAATTCAGGAAAAACAATGTCAAAAAGGAAACCATGTAATCAGAGCTCTTTTCAGATCTTTAAGCAAAGAGTTTGCTTTAACCTTATGACTTGAAAAATGGAAATAATTTTCAGATAGGCTACTATTATGATGATGATGCTGTGTTATCTCTCCTTCTTCTCGGGGCAAAGTTCAGAAGTAAGTGTCCATGAGGAGGAGGCGTTGCCTGAGCGACTTTTGTGAATGCAACATAAATGTTGACACAGGTTGCAATCTATATCTTTTTCAAAGAATGTGTAACTTGTGAAATTAGCTGGGCTGTATTATTATAAAATATTATCAAGAAACAGTCTGGGAGCGTGCACTGATCCACTTATGATCCTCACAAATAAACGTCAATTATTAAACAAAACAAACCAAAAATGAAATGGTTGAGAAGCAGAAATCCTGTATCAGGCATCGTTTACAAAACTGAACTGAAGAAAGTAGAAATTTCCTGTGAGTTGTACCAACCTTTCTGGAAATGGACTTGTACACAAACTTAAGTGCACCGATTTGCTATAAACTCAGTCTGACAGTGACGTCCCATAACAAGTTTTGCAATTATCCTACAGCTTTTACTGAAGAAAAAAGAAAAAAAAAAGAAAAATATAAGAAAAACTGCCAACATACTTTTTGTTTTTTGTTTGCATACAATATTGTTTGCTTAAAGAACAGGATTACTCCCAGTCCATGATTTGCCGCACTGAATTACCGGTAGTCCTCATCCTGGCCATACATATGTAGGACAGAAGGCTATTTCCCTCTCTTGCATGTGTGCTTCTTGGCATGTTCATGCAGCTTAATCTTTGAATTTTCACTCAAAATAGCATCATAAGCTTTCTTCAGTCGCACACTTTGTCCGTTTCTTATATATTCCGGGGTGATAGAATTTTTGGTAATCCCTTTGGATTAAAAAGACTTCCTCTAATACCTGGAGATGCAAGTCAACCACACTTAGTAGGTAGTGCATGTAAGCCTGTGTTGCTGCATGAAGAGGAGGGAAACAGAGTGTTTGGGATGAGCAGACAGAGATGGAGGGAGGAGGGCGGGAGGAAGACAGAGAGGAAGAGAAGCTCTTTAATGCTGGTGTCCCTTTTAGACATGCTTTTAATTCCTCTGCAGGAATATCAGCAATATTTAACTGGAAATGTCACAGAATGTCAAGTTGGAAAATGTCACTGGGGAAGGACTGGAGGGTGACCTCAAACCTCCCCTTTAAGATGAAATAAATATGCCTCTGTGGTATTGTAAAGACAGGTTTTTTTTCAGGGCATGATTTCTCCATTTTACGGGGACTATTCATTTTCATAGCAACAGAGGGGCGAAAAGGCAGAAGAAAGGCCAGGGAGAGATAAATGAACTCATCAATCGTGGTGAGTGGGGACAGGGAAACGCCTGACGTCTACCCTGTCATTTCCACCATCCGTTGGGTAATTGTTGACTTGCAGCATGGCTGCATTGTCGGCTCTTGCCTCCTATACATGATTAGTGCGATGAATACTAAAAGGGGCCCTTACCATTTCCTAAATGATCTATTGGTCAAACATTTCTATGTGAAAGCATACATTAAGGGATGAGTCACTGGCTTGATGAAGCACTCACTCTAGCGTCTCTCCAAAGTCAAAGCAGTTTCACGAAGAGAATAAGTTGGCAAATCTTCTCTCCTTTAACCTTGACGGAACTGCGAAAGATGAATAAATAGCTAAAAAAAAGTCAGCGAGTTGTTTATTTCGACCTTCTGAGATATAAAAGAAACTACTCATTACAGCGTAACTGGAGACGCTTGTGGTGATGGTATCCGGTGACGTACTTTCCTTTCACCATGCTCCCTCCAACGCTTGCATCAATCCGTTCACACACCTCATATAGACTCCCGAACAGTGCAGCATTGAGGAATTTGCTTTGACATTTGAACCGACGCAACATGAGGACTAAAAACAGCCCATGGGCTCGATGAGCTGGAATCCTGTGCGGCGTTTGTGAGGTATCTCACTGTACCAAAGCACAGGATACGGGGAAACATAAAGCAACTGTAATCCAAAATCAATAAGGCTGGAGACAGAGAAAATATTACTGGAACAGTAAGAGAAGACGGGGGCACAGTTCAGCCAAAAAGGTACAAGCATTTTTCAATCTCTTTCTTTCAAAGTTGCACAGGGGAAAAATTTTGAAGGGCAGAAAAGATCCACTTATGCCCTATCAAGACATTAGCCAGGACTTCTAGGTGTCAGATTAGATACGCATTCGCTCTGCTGCTGTGCATCGGAACATCGGAACATCTCTCTTCCCTTCCGTCCGTCTCTCCGCTACATCTCCCTCAGAGATCTACCTCAGTGCTTTTAATATTAAGCAAATTGATATTAACAAGATCGAGTCTATGCTGAGTTTTATGGTTTCCAATAATGGAGCTAATGCAGATCATTACCAAGAGAGAAAGTGAAGTTATAATCTGACCGGGCAAACACGTCCAGCTGGCCTCAACCAGAATAGCAATAGATAACACACAAGGCCAGGCAGCTGCATGTAAATCTTGAAGAGGACTTCGTAATTGTTAGGAGAATTATTTAAAGAAATGAAGTTCTCCAGAGATACATTGAGATCGAGGTTTTAGAAGAAGCAAATTAAACAGTATCTGAAAGTTCCTGAGGTCACCTTCCTGCTATGATGTCTCTGTGGTTTTCATGGTGTGTCAGTTCAGTCTGGGCCTGATCAACTGACTGATTGCAAGGATGAAAATGGACATAAAGTACATGTTGTATTCACACACGTGGAATGTCACAGGGTTAGGGTTAGGTTTTTTTTTCAACCCTAACCCTAACCCTTTTTTAACATCGCTAACCAGTTCCTGGCTGAGTTTTTGCGTGTTTAACTATTTAACTTGCTAGATATTGAAATGGATCATTATTTAACTGGTAACTGTTCACACAGCTAAGTGAAACAACAGAAAAGGCAGCTATCAGCAGCTAGCTTAGCACTGTTGTTTCTCTCAACAATCCCAGCTATTAGACAGAAGTAGAGAAAAACATTATGATTATCAGGCAAATAGTTGCATAAGCAAAATAGTTTGAGGGCAAACGCTAATCAATTGATTTTATACAGCAAGGGTACTTGCATTATTTTTCACATCTGAAAAAATACTTAGTATGACAATTTAAACATTTTTAATTTTAATTCTTAATACCTCTTGATGCAATTCTCAAATTTCCAGAGAGGTGAGAAAGGCTACCTTATCTTTATTCCATACTTACCTTAATCAATATACCTTTTGAACCTATTCTACACACCTTATCAAACATTTACAGATAAGAAAAAGACTTAATTAAACAGTTATATCTTGGACATAAAGCCTTGGCTTCACCTATGGTCCACAATTCAAAGGAAAATCAAGTTTCGGGAGGACAAAAGATTTTTTGCCAGCAGAAATTCTAAGTGGCTCACCGAGGGTCAGGACAGATATGAGATGACACTCAAAAGATGTTCGTGTGTGTGTGTGTGTGTGTCTGTTTCCTTCCTGCGGTATTGGCAGGTAATTATATTAAAGGTGCATTATTTCAAGGTCCCAGTCCTTTAAATGTGATAAAGTGTAATCTGCTGTCTGTAGTGGCTAGCTCGTGTGTCCTTTTCTGAGGTCAGCCTGCTCTTTTGCCTTCGTCAAGAAAAGTATTTTTCTTCTGACCAGAAAACACATGGAATCAAAGTTTTGAGAACAAAAAAAACAACAAAAAAAACAAGACACGTTGATGGCCTGATCATATTGGAGATTATAATTTACCACTTTACTGAAAGTGCCCAATAATTGCTCTTTGAAAAAAGCCATTCCCCAAAGCATTTGTTAACAAGTAGGTGGTCTGGAGCTGCCATTGGTAAGCGTGGGTTGCACTGCTTTATGTAATCAGAAAAACAAATGTGTTATGCAAAGCTCTTCTTGTGAAGTTCCTGTCGACACAAAGACGTATGGTGGCCAGGACCTTGAACTGAGGCAAAGAAACGGTTAACGTCAATACAGGATGTGTACAGCTGCGCAGCATTTTTCAGTGTTGCCTCTCTTGAATGCCACCCACATCAAGTGGCCATATAACCTACTTCCAACCCAATAATACTCTTTGAGAAAATATCTCTTATTATCTCAACCTCTCTCACCGAGCAACTTAAAATACAGCAAAGCTTTTAGGTCAAGTGTAAAGAAAGATTTACATTCTGTGACCCACCCAGAACTTTCTATTATCTTGGAGTACTATAGAGTTGAACAATGCAATAATGCCGGGAGTATTACCTAAATTAACCTGTTGGTCACAGATTAGAAAATACATTTCCGTGCCCCAACTCACGTCACCTGAATTGAAGCATTTAAATTCACGGTATGGTGTTTTAAAATGTTTCATCAGTCAGTCATAAATCCGCACACATAATCTAAATCCACTTTACATCCTCAATGCAGTGGCCCTTTTTCAGTCTCAAGAAGCAGACACTGTATTGTGTCTCAGGCTCAGTGTGCACCTAATTCATCTTCTCAGGGCTGAGTAATGTCAGGGCGTCGTTGCATCACTTCCACAGGATGAAATGCCAGAGATGTTCCTGACCATGTGCACTCCATCCCAGTTGCCGTTTCCATCAGACCCTGTGTCCCCAGGCTCAAGTGCTCCGACATGGGCTGAGAGAACAGGCATTAACCTTTGAGGATAGGGCTCTCCTTTTTTTTTTTTTTACATATATATCTGTTTTCAAGACGAAGGGAAAATAGGGCATCTGCTTTTATTGATTTTTCCTATGTCTGCTCTGAGTCAGTGGCCAAGTTTGGGGAGTTTCATATATTCTAGCTCCCTCTCAAAACTAATCTACAGATGTGTTCTTCAATGCCTTGGGGTGTTATTAAGTGTTTAACTTTTGAGAAATCACAGTGTGTGCTGTTGGTTCACCTTTTTTTTCAACCAGATCCCAATACCGCCTTCCCATTCTATTCGTATAAGAGCTGCCATGTGGTCTGCTTGGTTGAAAGGTTTTGTGCTGCATTTGCCATAGCACTAAAACCTACAGCACTGTTATTATGCACCACATTCATTTGAGTGACACAGCAGTAATTTCCTCTTTAATGATTGCATTGTCCTCTCCTCTCTTCTCCTCTCTTCATGGACATTAACTTTTATTGTATAATAGCTTGGCTGTGACACTACACTAGGTTTGCCTTTATGGTTGTTCATAAACATTGACCACAGTTGCACATTATGGCCGACATTTTTAACGTATTAAGTAAAACAAAGTCCTTGAAAGTGCCTATGATGTGGGTGTCTTGGGTCTGCGCACGACTCTGCTTAAAGTAAAACTAAAATGCTTGAGAGCAGCATGGTGGTAATTATTAGGGCTAATGATGAAGGTACAAGATTTTATAGCCAAAGAAATGAGGTGCTTTAACCTAAGGCGCCTAAAAACACATCGACAGGAAAGGAATAATCTCTGAACCTCTGACATGCTTCTCTGAGCAAAGTTCTAATCACTTCATGGATCAAACAGCACATTAGGAGTATTATTATTCTTCTCCTTTACCTTTCACACAAGCTGGCTGATCTTTCATGTAAAGTATGACCTCAAAGAGTAACAGGGCCGATAGAGAAGTGGGAGGGCCCGATATACCAAGATCCTGTACAGAGGATTTGATTCGATTGCACGCCAACACACATAGAGTCAGTTTACATTTAAATTGCAGGTGATCAACTAAGAATAATAACATGAGTGACGTTAGGGGCAGCCAGGAGTTCATGAGCTCAAAATAAAGTATGATTCCATTGAGCTGGACATATCAAACATAACAGAGCATTACAGCAAATAAATCTGAGTTTCGTAAAAAGGCAAACACAAAGTGAAAGTGGTGGGAAAAAAAATAACCAATTGAAGAGATTCTGAAAATCTTGCAACAAATACAACAAATATCCTCTAATATAGTATGCAAAAAAAAAGTAGTGGGGAGTCAGATCAGGAAACACAACAGCATCTCTGCTAAAAACACACAATCAAATTTTGACAGATATAAATCACATTCTACATTCAGATTCATCTTTTTGCAGCTACTCCATCTTGTCTGTTATGTTGTGTGTCTGTGAGACACTATTGTACGCTTTAATATTCCCAATGCTTTAGTAGAGAGCTCCACAGTGTCTTTTAAAAAAAAAGAACAAATCAAAACAGAAACTCGGATTACGAAGTAGAGTGGCTGAGACGTCTTCATGTTGAGGAGGTTGCGGTGGTAGATGGATCAAAAAAGCAGTGGTGCTGTAAAAGTATTGTCTTTCATGTTTTGGCTGCTATTTTCCAGGGATCACATGATCACCACAGTATATCCTGGTCCACTATTTGATTGGGTTTCAATTTTCATGCTGATGCAACCTGAGCAGTTGAGTGTTAATGGTCTCGCTCAGACATTTGCAGGGATGAACGATGACTGATCAGTGACATTCTAAATAACAATTATCTGGTTACAAGTGTTCTCCTTTATCTTGCAAACACCAGAGCTCCTGTTCGTCACATGACAAAGGTAATTTTGCTGTATCAACTTAACTGAACTGTGACCTCGTGACACCATGACCAAAATAATTGGTGTTATCATTAATGTGACACGGGTACCAGAGACGACCTATTTTCTTGCAGCATTACAACAAGTTTGTCCTTTAGAGTGCACTTCTCGAATAAGATATGTTAGCAATGTCGTAACATGACACTGAAACAAGCTCGCCTCCCCTGATTATAAATTGCTACAGGCCAGCCACAGAGAGCCTCCTGATCTGCTGCAGCATCGTCATGTTCTCCATCTGTACAGTGAAGAACAGGAAGAATCTGCAGTGGGTGGCAAAGGGTACAATTGGCATATCAACTAACTCTCCTCAGAGACATTCTAGAATTACATCATGTGATCTATTCACTCTGCTGCCCTCTGGAAGGAGCTATGCACACTTTAAAGTCCTTACCAACAAATAAAAAACAGCTTACATCCCAAATCATACAGGGCAAATGCCAACTACAAACTGTAATTTTAGCAATGTTATAAGTATACAACTGGCCACATTGCACAAAATCAATCTAATAAACTTTGGGCAGGACATGAAGTTTACTGTGTGCAGTTTGTGCGATGAAAACGCAAGCTCAATAGTAGCCAATTATGTATGTATGAATGGAGCCCACACCCTTGTCGCATTCACACTATGTGTTTGGAGAGAAATTCCCCAAAAGGTTTTGTTTACATTCATCACATTTTTTTAAATGCATTTTACCATTTTAGCTGCAAATCATCAATTTGGGTTTAGCACCAATGCTGCGTTGATCAGTACTTCATTACATACTGCATACCTATTGGTTATTCTGGTTAACAAATCTTCTATTGGTTACTTGATGTAGGTTGCAGTTGTCAGAATTTTATTGCAAGTTGTCATGAAAACAGCCATCCTTAAGACCATTGATTCAGAGCCACGATTCTCTCATGATTGTTATATTCAATCATCCAATAAGACCCAATTCCTTGTTCATACCATGTTACAATGGCTTGTACTTGAAGCATGGAGCAGCCATTCGGCATCCTTTTGTTCAATTATCACAAAATAATCAACCATTTCACAAAATACTTAACTAATCAACCACTAGAGGGACCCTGATGCAGACAGCTTCTTGTCACAATTCAACTATATGATTTAATGAAATGATAAGCAGTGTGATTCAAAGATGCATAGTAGAAATCAGAATCTTACATTCTCCAACTATCTTTTAAGTCTGTAAATTACATTTACACCTCTCCTCAACAAGTCAATTCTGTTTTTGTTTCCTTGTGACAATCAGTACAATCAGAGAATGTAGACCACAATGAGCAACAAACGTCACATGTTCTTAATTTAGCCTGTGCTGGTCATTAGTCTTTGCTAAAATAATGGCCTTCAAACAGTTTGTTGTTCCTGCTTTGGTTGTTTCTCTGTGAAGTCTGCCACCGTTCCCATTCCAAATTTTCTGTCTACCTCCCATCTGCAATTCAAATGGAAAGACTATGCAGAATAGGCCAGATGGTGTTTCCCAGCCTGCTATTCCCCAGTCCATCAGCAGATCCTTTCTGTGTCTATTCTTCTGCACCACCTTCCACAAATACTTTCATTTCCTCTGCACCCCCAGTACGCAATACTTAAATCTCAAAATGTATTTGATTTGCACATTTATTGAATTAATTCATGATTAGAATACTGAGATATAACCCCATACAGTTTTACAGCCATATGACTTGATATTAAAACATTGACATTCACAAGCGTCTGTGCTTGATGCTAAGCCAATCAAAACAGCAGGATTCACATTTTCACCAGACCTCCACAATTTCAAACATGCTGACTCTGCCCTCGTCTGTTTATTTGCATGTACTCTGCCAATTCAATCATAAAATACTGTCAATCAAGAGTCCATCAGCTCACCCAAAGAATGCGCTAGACATTTAGTTTTACAGTCCTGAATGCTTAAGCAACTTTCGCCTGCCAACCTTTGGCTTTCATGGAAAGAAGAAAAAAAAATAGGAGCAGGAAATGATCATTTGCATCTCCGCCAACCTGTCAAGTCAAACCCTCACTGACAAAATGAACGCTGTCAAGCCCTGACATGATGAGCGATTTTGTGAGCACGTGCCAAAGTGTGTCAGGAACTCATCTTCCCACCTGTCCTTCAACAACGCCACGGGGTGCCATCTTGCTTTTACTTGCTCCCATTGATGAGAGGACGACGTGGTGCCCCTCCCCTCCGATTACCCCAAAATAGACCCCGTGCCTCATGTCCTTCTTGGCAGCAGCAACTCTTCCTTGTCATGACACATTGTCAGGAAGATACAAAAAGTAGCAATTTGCCCAGGTATCTGCAATCCAAATTTTAAATACCAGCGAGACGTGATCCCTCTAAATTTAGATCAAATCCCATTAAGCTTGCAAACATTAGTGACACACTGTTGGAGGGTGTGGACTCGGTCTAACACAAGATATTCATATACTGCAGTCTTTAGCAGGTACTTTCTATTTTGTGCATTTCTTTAACAGTTGTGATCCATATTTCGCAAATATTTGAGCTGAAACGCTGCCACATTATGGTAAACATGGGTGTTGATTGCACAGTTCCTAAACAGAGAGAAATTGTAGGCTGGTGTTAAATATGGCAGGTTTATGTTTAGATGCAAAATATCAACTATCCTTAAAGGAACATGCATTTTTTTCTGGTGTGTATATATATATATATATATATATACACTGGATGTTGAACTGAAAGACTGTATAGAGTGGAGCACATCAGCCTCACTTTGGTTTTATTTGACCTATAGGAAGCTTTTCACACCTGCTTTTAAATTTTCACAGTGCACCTTAACAGCTCTTGATAAAGGGTGTTACTGTCATGCCGCTGGGGCACAGAAGCAAGCTGTTAAAATGCACTACGAACACCAATATCAGTGGCATTCTCCTGAACCAAAAGAGAAACATGTCCATTACTGCGGCGGGGGGACATAAGATTAGGTGCTTTGTATTCTCTGCATGTTGTGATGTCCTGTTTTCACTTGGATATCGCACTACACGCTAATGCAAAGCCCATAAAATGTGAGCGATAAAGTAACTTAGACCCACATTCTTGATTAAAAGGAGTAAATGAAGAGCCGAGTTGGCCGATTCGCAGACATAAGTCATAGACGATGCCAATTTGTGTGAGTACTGAGCTCAATAGGAAAATTTGCAGGCAGGTCTCCCCTCCCTTTTCACAGATAACGCAGCACTCGGGGGCTTTCCTTGTACATATCATTGCTGCCCTCTGCAGTTCTACACCCATTTGCTTCTTAATGAAAATGACACAGCCAAATGAGTTGATAAGAGCATAATGGGCTGCAGTGTGAAGATGCCGCACTTCCAAAACGAACAGGCTTAAGGTTTTTGTTCAAAACATTCTAATTTAAAAAAGTATATACAACTTTAAATATAAAGCCTCCATCTATGTTTGATGCGATACAGTTTTCAATATTATGCATGTCACTTATCTCAGTTCTTTCAAAATTATGGATTTTCAGTGTGGGAGGATGAGCTTAAACATTATGCCAAACATGCTTTGTCCCTCACCGAGCAGTTATTTTGATTTAAAAGCCAAACCTAATGTTGTTTTATCATGATATATTTTTGTTATGGGTTGTTGGGATCCGTATTTCCATGATAGTTAAAAGCTTTAATTGAAGAAGAGTTATTTATAACTTCACATTTAATGTGGTAAACATTTTTCCTTTATTTTTTAATTTTAAAATAATTCCTAACTTTGAATCCGAATGCATGCAGGGAAAAGGCATCCCCCTATCCACCCGGATTTTTGCTGCTACTGTGTCTCCCCTGAAGCTCTCTCGTGCCCCACAGTTTGACAACCACTGTCTTAATTCCACAGAAATGCCATAAATCCGATTGCATTGTTATATTACAGTCCGTGCCAAAGTTAAAATCCGTTTCTAGGACATGTCCGCAGTCCTATTTTTTATCCACGGTGACATAAATGTTCAATCCACACCTGTGGTGTGATGTGCTTTGTGACAGTCCGCTCAACTCTCCCCCTTGGGCCAGCCCACTCGCCCGCCCGCCTGCCTGCCACATAACAGGAGAATGCAATTAATGACAGATGGCCAGGCGATGACCACGTCCTTGAGCTGCGAGCCTTATTGGCACCTACTGCTAATTGTATCACATATAACACAACTAAAAGCATAATAAATCTGGGAGAGAGTGGAGCGTTTTATGCAAGCCCTCTCCTCTTTTTCCAAGTGGTAAATTGCTCTGCTCTTGAAATATCTACAACCTTATGACACCCATACTGCATTAGCTTAATTGCCTTTTTCTCTGCCCAGGTTCTCGGGGCCCTGAGAAACAGAGGAAGACGGGGAGAGGAGAGGCAGGTGCGGCTAAGGAATAGCCGGGTTCTTTACACTGATTAACAACAATTGCGGCCGATTAGGTGTCATTGTTCGCTATGAAGTGAATCAAGGCAAGAGGGCATGAAATTGTGTGCTGTAGGAAAATTGTCAAACACTGTAAAAGGCTTATTAATTACACTGATATCACCATTTTATTGGGTTAGCATGGCATCCAGTAAGCACGTGATAGATAGATAGATAGATAGATAGATAGATAGATAGATAGATAGATAGATAGATAGATAGATAGATAGATAGATAGATAGATAGATAGATAGATAGATAGATAGATAGATAGATAGATAGATAGATAGATAGATAGATAGATAGATAGATAGATAGATAATCAGTCTCCTGAACTTAAGATTTTATGAGGACACGCCACTGGCTCACCTGAGGAGTTTCAGAAAGTCTGGCGCTCGCACGTGTCCATGCAGACAGCTTGTGTCACTGCAGGGCTTTTCCCTCAATACTGTCACTCCCTTCCCCTGCCGCCCATCCTCCCCATCTCACCGTGGGCTCGTTACAGAGAGAGTGATGACGATGTCTTGGAGCAGCTGCTGCGGGGACGACGCCACCGATAGGAGATGAGAGCCAAAGCCTGCACCCCTTCCGCCCCCACCGCCCTCACTAAAACTGTCCCAGACACGGCCCTGCCTCTCAGGTGGATGAATGGTAATGTCCTGTGTCCCAAGCACTCTTCAAAAAGTCATTTGAATTTTCCACAAATTGAGCAAACAGGCGCTTGCATACACTTGTGACGCTGTCGCTATCTGAACCGTTTCATGCGAATCACTTAAGATTTTTATTGCTTATCTCAAACAAAGGTTCATGAACTCTGCGCATGTCAAATCAATGGCTCATATCGACCCCAACATGGACAGAGGAGCCGGGGCACATGTACGCCAGCACATCCCAGTGATGAGTGAATTGATTGGTTCACAGGTCTGTAGATTTATTCACCGACTTGTTTATGGATTATTGGTTAGTCTTCCTCTTCCTTTTCGTTTTCATTTTTGATCCTATAAAAATAAAAATAATGGAAACTTGCACATAATGAGCTAAAGAGATAGTATCCACCGTAATCCCTTTCTAAGGCCCTGCAGACATTGAAACAAGAGTTACATATAATGGGATCCTGTGCGTCACTCTGCAATCTGCAAGCACACAAAATTAATAATGATGTTTCTGAAATGCAACACAAAAGCCTCCCTCCTCATAACTAATTTCCACTCACTCACTACATATCTGCTGTATTTTCTACTGGCTTATCTGCAATAGACTTTCATCCACTGTGATAACTTTACCCTTAACCTAATGACCTAGCAAAATAGTCTTAGCCTTCCCTTCCCATTGTAGATTATGCTGCAACACGGGGACGATAATAAGCCGTCAGACAAGGTAAATGCTCACATTGTAGGACACAAAGCTTATTTAGCCAGCCACAAAGTCCACAAAGAAAGCTGAGTCTGCAGAAGGGCTGCTTACTCTGGTGCAAAAGACAGATCTTTTATTATAATTCATTCAATATTTGAAATAAGTAGAAAACATAGTCTTTTCTTGTTTTTCCGTGAAACATTTTGAGTATAAAAAAAGATTATATACATTTTAGTGGCTATGACAACACAGCCTGTGCTAATTGGTCTGCCTGGGTGTTTAATTCAGGAATTCTGATACGGCACTTCCTGAATAGTTTTAGACCAACATGAGGCGAACATGCCGGAGACCAGCGTCTTTGTGCTGCAACCTCCCCACTGACTCAAACAAAGCAACACTTCTCAAAGCGTTGAATAGGACAAGAAATGACCAATTGGACTGTAGCGATGGCTGCTCTGCTGAGTAAGCACAGCGGGGTGGATCCGTGGGTGAAGCGAGGAAACTAACCTTTCAGACCACTGGGGGCAGAGAAAAGGACTGGAACAGGATGCACCACCACATAAACTCACAGCTCCACATGCGCTGCAAAGAGGGAAGACTTCCACTGAACGGCAGAATAAAGAGGAGACGGCAGGGTCGGGGCAAGGGGGGGAAGGGTAGGGAGGAAAAGGAAAAAAAAAAAACCCTACACAGATGGGGAAATCAATAAGGGTGTGTGAGAAATGGTCCGAATGGCTTGCATTTCCTCACTGGTCATCAAAAGGTTATTTTACACCCAAAAGCTGGTATTGATTGCACGTACTTGACACGGTCTCTTGGAGAGCGGAGGAATATCTGCTGGGGGAATTTACAGAGTATTTATTTTTTGCATTAGGATTAGGGTGGGCGTTGGGGACGATCAATGCTTGTTTAATGTAGCTGCAGGGATCGAGACATGAATCATAGGCTCTGAGGCTATTACATTTTATTTGGCATTATCATTGGTGGGCTTAAGGGCCAGCTATGCTTCAGTTCAGTCAACATATAGAATTCCAGTTTCATGTCGACTTGAATGATGGTGCCAAACACATCTGGCACCAGTGTGGAATGTCCTGGCTGTAAGCAAAGAATGGCTAAATATATGACAACTGGGCAACAAAACAGAAACAGCTCAGTCTTATTGAGGACGATGATTTAGGCAGAAGTGGGAGGGCTACTGAAAATTAGTTCTAAGGTAAACTAAATCTTTCACTAAATCCCTTTTTAACCAGTGGATGCATTACTGTGTAATTATGTCTTGTAACAGACATCCAATTCAATCTATCTGTATAAAATGTCTAAGTTCAAAGTACTTTACAGGAATATTGTATATATGGTGCAATAGCTTGGTTTCTGCAAAAAAAAATGATATAAAGGATTAATTTTATATTTCATATGAAACTTTTACTAACATATCTAGGTAGCTAAAATAGTAAACCAATATTAACAGTTTTATAGTGATGAGTTGCTTCATACAAACAATGAGCTTTTTTCCAAAATCATCAAAATGAAGTAAAACAATCTGGACAAAATGAGGACGTGAAACCAGTCAATGTGCTTGAGAAATTCCTGAAATGACTAATCGATTATTTAATCGTCACTGAATAATCAAGCCAATGGACTAATTGTTTCTGCTCCCTCTGTCTCATGAGACACGCCACTTTGTCTTTATCTTGGATTCATTCATTAATGGGACTATTTGACAACTCACTTTGGAGAAAGCTGCAGCAGCAGGACAGAATTCTATTTATCAAAATCTACAGCTGCGGGCTTAATGGATTATTGTAAGAATATAAGCTCAGACTCTGGCCCACAGTGCAAATGTAATGATGTACTAACTGAAAAACTCCTCCGTACTCTTACAGTGGAAACAATAGGGCATTTTAATTTACAGCTCTCATAAAGTTACTCTGTAATGAGGGAGACTTACTTGCAAAAATGGTCACGACTTCAGTTTCAATGATATGACAGAATGTTAAGTTAACTGGTAGTTTATAAAATGACTTCTCTTGAGCTCACTTTGAATCTGTACTTGATCAAATGAGATTTTAGAGATATGTCGCTCAAATGATATTAGTGTCTCTCAATATTTATTAGGCTTTCATTTCTTGTTCTCGTTTGTTGTATATTGTTTTACCTGGTTGTCATACATGTATAGTCTGTGCAGGTAAATCAAAACATAACATGGTCAGGTACAATGGATAACTTAAAAATTGTGTGAACATGGTAAATATTAGTAGACATTACAACAGACATGTGGTGAGGAATCAGTGGAAACAAGCTACCTTCAAGCTAACAAACTAGCTTCTGCACCAAATCCAGGAGCATGCATGCTGGAGGCTGCAGGAATCATGTGCACTGTGATATGACATACTTTTGTCTGATGAGAAACTGTGGCAGAGGTGATTTCAGTTAATCTCTCCTGACTTGCAAATGAAAGTCACTTCATTTATAAATACCGGTATGTATAAAGTGATTGGGTTTTGCGAAAAGAAGCTTTGTTTAAATACATTGGTATAAAGCTGAAATTACAATTAATATGTTTAAAAGAAAACACTTCTTCACTTTGTATAAAATTTATGATGCACTCATACATTATTGTACTCACTTAAAGACAAATAATTAGATTTGTCGCCGTTGTTAGGTTATTAGGCTACCAGTCCATCAGTCCAGCTCATTCCTATTATTTTGTGTAACGAATGAAAGAGACAAAATAAAGATATAAAAGAGGATTGGGGGATTCTTGGGGGTAAATGTTGAGTTTTTTTTGCAGGGGGGTTTCTATATATATATATGCGGAACCTAAATTGAATTTTAAATTTGTGGTTTACCAGAAATATTTTAGAAGTCATAAACTTAAATAATCTAATGAAAGATGATACGTCCAACTCACAGTATTGTGACAAAAAAAAAAATTGTAATATTTCCATTTGAGATTAGCATATTGGCTTTCAAAAGTGGAAATGCATGACAAGAATTAGGTGCAATCAAAATTTGATCTCAAAGACAATGACAGTTTCACCTTGTCTGGAGCTTTTCCTTGGGCAAAGAAGACCTTTGGATATATGCTGCTGTCAGGCGGCTGGCATAAATTGCCTTAGCCTTAGCGCTTTGAAATGATCAATTCTCCTGAAACATGCATCATCATGACATACTGCTATGTTGCTGCAGCAGTACAGATCAATTCATCAGTAGATATCTGAGCATGGTGAAAATGTTTTATTGAGCAATATGGTCGGTGATGGGGGGGGGGGAGAAAAGCAATACTGGATCAAGGCTGAGATTCATCGTGCCGGCAGGGGGGAAAACAACAAGAGTAACGTTTCTGCTGATAAAGAAAAGTTAGCGCAGAGAGCATGGATCATTTTGGCTCTCCCATCCCTGAGCCGCTCCCCGCTCGGCCCGTCAGCCCCCCAAGATAGTCATTGACATGGACCACGTAGCCAAGCAGCAATCCTGTGGTTGAAATGAATAATTCAACCATAACCAATAAGCCAATGTTCCAGCGCTCAGGCTGTGACACAAAAACGATAGCATCCCCACTTATGTCTGCTGAAATTACAGAGATTAATAAGAGCACACAAATGTCGACACACTGACAAACAACAGCCGCCATGTTTAATTTGCAGGGATTGGAGAGAGGAATGTATTTAAAAGCTGTTTTCATGTGGCTTATAAAGGTGTGGTAACAGCAAAATTGGAGGTTGGTTGAAATAACTGAGGACACAATACATCCTGAAAAACCGTGCTTTGGTCATGAAAAGAAACAGTTTATCAAATACGAAGAGAGAGAGACACAGACAGACAGACAGACAGACAGACAGACAGACAGACAGACAGACAGAGAGAGAGAGAGCGAGAGAGAGAGAGAGAGAGAGTAGGTAAGTTAAAAGCTCTACACTGTCACATGCAAACTCTCACCCACACCTTTAAACATTAAGCACATGGGCATCAACACCCACAGAAATAAGCTACTCTCATATCACATATGTTGCAACACTCAATTAATTGTTATATTGCCTCCACAGATGGCTGCCTGATTGATGACGCCCCCCCCCCCCCCCCAACTGGACCTACAGCAACAACAAAAGGTTTAAATAAATACTTTTAAATGACAACCATGCACAATCTTTTATATGTGCAAAATTTTGCATTATCCTTAAAGTGTTGAGTGTTATAGTGCTTTGTGAATATCTAAAGTGCTCAGTGTAAAGTGCTGCAAGTGATCACGTGGCCAATGAACTGGTCATTTGTTACAGTAAGTATTAAGCAAAAATGGTCCAAGGAAGGAAAATGGAAGGAATGGCAGAGGGACATAAGAGCTCAATGCTCATATGTAATAACATATGAGCTTATTAACACAAGTTAACATAATTAAAGACACAGCTGAAGTTAATACTGATTCTAATAGAAAGATGACCGAATACACAGTGCATCAAAATACATATTTACAAGCATATAAGAAACTACACAATATTAGACCATAATGATCTGCTTGATCGGTGTACATGGTTTTCTAATCTGACAATACCAAAAATGACCTCTGTGGCAAAGTATGTATTTGACAAAGCAAATAATTACAAAAAGGATTAAAAATTTACAGCTACAAAGAAAGGCTATATAGATTGTTTGAGCTGCAGTCTAGTCTGCAAAGGACTTTTTAAAGTATCACAATGTATTCGTGTTCACTTCTTTAAGACCTGTTTGGACATATATTTGCGGCAAAACTTTGAAGCAACTGAATGGATTTTACTTCTTTCTGTGGTGGAGCACAAATGTCTGTCCCTAATTTTTGATTTCTCTGTTCCCAAATAAAAAAAATATATATTTTTTTATTTAGCAAAGCTCGATATATGATCAATAGAAACTGGAATTTTCTGGGGGAAAATAGAGGCACATCTTTAATTGCACATTTTCTTTCTTTTTATGACATTTTACATCAGAGACATGTTCTCCCATCAGTCAAAAGAAGACCCATTAGTCAGTGAAAATCAATCATTACATACATGTTTACTCCCTCACATAATTTCTCACTTGCTTTCACATACGCATACACAATTTACACATAAAAAATCTTGATTGTCAACTGTGATGACACCCGAGCCGCCCACAGAAAACTGCTACTACATCTTTGCCTTCTCCTCACTTGTATGTGTATTGCAAGAAGCAAGTAGGGAAAGCTGCTGCTATGCACCTTTGTGTCACAGTAAATACATCCTGGGGTTTCAAATCTCTGTATGGACCTTATTAAATAGTCATACTAATGTTTCTCGCATGTCTATGTGGTTGTTTTCACACTGTGAGCACAACATACATGCTAGGTCTTTGCCCTTGACATGGATGCTGTTCTAAGACAAGGAGTCAGTCTCCAGGATCTTTCTTGTGGCTGCACACTGGTCCCACAAAGTTATAAATGGTCAAACGCACAGGACAAGTTTACCCACAGTGGAGAAAAAAGCAGAGCTAAAACATGAAATTTAATGATGGGGAAAGAACCTCAAAATTACACAATATGAGGCAGTGGTCCTCTTTAGGCTCATCATCCTGATGTCAATACTTCATAGATTGAGTTCACTATAGATGTCTATTCTGATAAAAACACAGAGTAGAAATTTGCCTCAGTGCAAGTCAAAAATCTACATTTAACTCACACCTTGAGGATATCCCTCCATGGTCTTTGAGGAAATAATCCTCAAATATCAAATTGCAACCCAACGAGGTTTCTTCAAGGACTTTCTTAAACAGTATAAAGGGGATAAGGTTTATGTAACTGTGTCCATTGACCAATTCACAGGTTTAAAGTTCAGGCCAAAGCAGAACATAAAGACGAGATGGACACCTTAACGGTAATGGTAGGTGACAGCGTGATTAGCCACTGACAGCACCATTAGCTAAGAAAGTCGCCCACTTAAAGAGCCGTCGCCACTTACTTTCTTTTTCTTTCTTGTGGCACATCTGAAGCTGGCTGTTACCTGGAATCAGACATTTTTCTGTCCTTACACAGGAGTGCCCTGGAAAGCTATGCTGCTGCATGAAAGGATGGAAACACTGAAAAGTGCTTTGGCTCCTTAGGCATGTCAATTTCAGGTATTTTTTGCTGTCATTGATATGAGAAAGCCACATGCAAACGAAGAATAGCCCGAGTTCTGTAGGGCTGTCGTGAAAGCAGCACACTCAAAACGGCCAAACACTACAGCTATGGATCAATATTGCTTTCTCTTGACAGGGAGTGATTGATCACAGAACGACATGAGATTTCAAGATGAAAACAGCAGGTGTCTTCTCTGGAGGAGGATGTCGAGTAACAGAGCGGTGCACCCGCTGATGAAACCGACAGGCCGGCAAAGACACAGAAACCAGAGCCTTCACTCGCCCACGCACCTTACGTGACTAGAGAGACTCAATTGAAGAGCCAGAGACTGTGGATGCAGCAGCACTTGCTGCTGCTGATGCCTTGGAAGTCTGCTACTGTGCTCTCCTGCTGTTTTGAAATGATTTTCAATTGCGAATTTTTTTTTTGGGGGGGGGGGTTGCAGACCGACATGCCCTGACCAGTGTTAAAAGGAAGCCCTTTTCCACTGATTATGTGAATAAAAATGTACACTTACAGGATTTTAGAAGACTGTTTCAGGTTTAATTCAAAGTTTTTATACAGAAGATTTCCTATTATTTCAGCTGGAACCCTCTGATCATCCTGGACATAGAAGAAAAATGGACGCTTTGACATTTCTGATTTGAATAATTGCAATTTATTCCCAATAAGGGCAAACATTTTTTTTTCTGCTTTTCCAAGTCCTCAGTTATGCTTCTTTCTTTCCTTTTAACTTGTGCTTTTTTTTCCCACAGCAGCCTTTAAAGTCTTTTTTTGTGTGTTTTAGCAACAGTCTGATTTGACACAGCATCCCGTTATCACAGCGTCCACCACTGATAAGACAGGCCTCTATCACAAGGCAGATGTTTGAAAAGGACGAAGGCGTGCAACATTTCATATGCTGCACATTCATCTCCCCTGGTGTCCCGCTGTCTGTGTCATGCTGATTATATATCTATAAGAATTATAATGCAAGGAGTGTTCAGAGCACGAGGCATCCTTTCTGGACTGATTACATGGGTATCACATCCCATCTGAGACATCAGTGGAGTCCTGGCAGGCCAATGTAATTCAACTACATGTTCGGGCATGTTTAGGCAGGCCTTTGATACTTCAAAATGGTTGAAATGTTTGTGATAACATCTCATGACATCCATTTATGTGGTGGTCTGTGAATGCAGCATGTGGCAGGTTTTCTAAAGGGCAGGGACGACAAGGAAAAGCATCGGCATGCTCGATTCTTGACATTTCATGACAATTCACGGGGAAAGCGATGGCTGCGACGTGTGGTCTCGATTCACATTTGTGTTGTTGATGGAATTTATTGTCAACAAGATGGAAGAGTAATCTTCACTGCTGACAACTGTGATTCTTCCATTGATATTTGTGAGAAAATACTAAAGTAATGGAGTTAGTAGTCTCTTGTATGTCAAAAAGATGTTGTTACAAGAAAATAAATATCAGTTGTCATTTGAGCCAGTGCACCAAAACCAATGACCTTTAGTGGCATTGTGAGTGTTTTGATCTGTACAGGCTGGCAGGGGCATGCAGGGAGGGGGTCGGGTGAATGAATGGGTCAACAAAACATCAAACACCAACACAACAAATATTGTTGTTTTTTTTGTCCTGGTCCTGAATGGGAAGCCGTATCTACCCTTGACCATGCTGTTTTCTACCCTAACATTGAAAATAAAAGATTTAACAAAGTGGGAAACTTATGATTACCTAAACATAGTTCAAATAACTTTGCTTAACTGCTTATGTAAGATTGTAGATATTTTTTTTTCCTTTAGATTTTATTAAAGTAATGTGCCAAAAAAAACTGAACAAATGTGCCAAAAAAAATAGGTGGGAAAAATTTGAATTTGACTTTACCTTTATTTAGAAACAACCAGGGGTCCTCAACCTGTGCAGCCAGACGAGCAATTTTTGCTTCCTTTCCGCCCAGTTTATTCAGTTTAGAGCCTCAAAATACATTTCCACTTCGAAACAAAACACAACACAGCCTATGAACTTTTGTAAGTATCTATCCATCCATCTTGTATATCACTTCATTCAATTTAGGGTTGCACGGGCATGGAATCCCAGCTGACTATGGGTGAAAGCAAGATGCGGTGTGGACAGGTTGTCAATCCATCATGTGCAGCGAGACAATCACAAACATTCACATCGTCACGAAAAGGTGAGTGTATGGAGAAACCATGTGTACACATGGGGATAATCTTGATGTGGGGCAACAGTGAGAACTAAGTACAGTGTCACATTGCAGCACACTCACACACACACACACACACACACACACACACACACACACACACACACACACACACACACACACACACACACACACACGTATATAGTTCTTGTATATTATTAAAAATCGTAGTGTAGGTTGAATGTATCAAATACCTATAGTTAGAAACCACTGACAAACCAATGTTTAACCTGTTTCACTCACATTAGGTAAACCAGCATCATTGACAGTATAATCTAAATGAATCTGTTTATATTACAGTAAATTACCTAATTGTCATCGTAATTTGGGGGACATCCTTTCATCAAATTGAAGTAGAAGATCAAACAGTTTCCTGTGTACACCAAAAGAAAAAGATGGTGTATTTGCATTACATTTTAGTGAAACCTTTGCAGCTCCAGAGCTACAGGTTATAGACCCCTGCATTGAGAGACAATATATTTAAGCTATTCATGACAAAACTGCAGAATGTGACTTGAAATTAACAGAATTTCTTCACATGATCATATTTATAAATATGATGCTCACTTCTTGTTGCTTTTTTTTTTTTAAAACTTGTGTGTAGTTTGTATAAAATGTATCACAATTAATTTAGTAGATTTACTGTTTATCACACATTAATGGCTCATTAAATACTTGTACAACTACAAAAAGGGCACCGCAGGTTGCATTTTCAATTTTCAGCTGTTGCCTTTTCTTTTACTTAACTTATTAGACTCCTACTATGCAAAAATTAGCAGCAAAGCTGGCCCAACAGTAAACAATATTGTGACTCTCAAGAGGAAGTCCAAGCTGAAAATATAAATGCAGCAACAGCTCCAATGACTTCATGCTGAATATGGATGCTTTGTTCCCAGTGATTTCTCTGCATAAACTTGGAAACAGTTCACCTGATCGCTGTGCAGAAATCGACTTTAGGGGAAGATCACTGCAACATGAACAAGATTTCGGAACATACCGGTAATAAAGTCACTGCTACTATGTTGCTACAATCATGCTCAAATAGATGACGCATTGATCCTGCTGGCATGTGACGGTAACGGTTCTTTAATACAAAGGAAAATAGTCTGTCTTGGGTCATTCAGACAATGTGACTGAAAGCAAATTCCAAGAGTTATGACAGAGATGGCAAGGTTGTGATGCTGAAAAGAGGAAATCCAAATCTCACCCTGCAATAAGTTGGCTCCTGTGGACGCTAGGCCAATTTAAACCCTGATTATTCCATTGTCAACATTGAGATCTGGGAGGAAAAAAAACACTAGAGCCTTTATCAAAAAAAATTGTTTATCCTCTACTCATTGCTTTTTTAAAATTTGCCACGGATGCTATTTGTATTGTGATTTATGCCCTGGTGTTCATTGGCTTATTGTGCTGTGTCGACACATGCGTTCACGTTAGTATCTGAGCAATCACTGAGACAAAATTTGGGGATGCCATCTGTGTGCAAGAATACAACAAACAATCACAACAGCGAGTGAGTTGTAAATAAGTACTCACAACCGAGAACGGAAATGCTATGTCATCTTTGAGGGAATGACAACATTTCTCGTGAATTTCTAGCTGGGGTGTTTCTTCACCAACAGCTCACAATGGAGGCGGTCAGAGACTCTATTCATATGCTTTAAGAACTTCGCTGATGCAAATTTTGTGTGCATAGTGGTTTCAGTTCTGTGTTCAAATTATATGTTAAAGGTACAAGTATTTGTTTTTCCAAGCGAGAAGGAAGGAATCCAGAGAACGTACACGTTCCAACATTGATGCTTATCTAATATGCACATAGGCACGCACCATTTATACATGTTTTTCGATAATGAGAGCATGCAGAGCGAGCACATGCATACACAGGGAGAATATATATATATATATGTGTGTGTGTGTGTGTGTGTGTGTGCATGTACACACATTATTCCACATCTTCTCATTTAGAGGTTTTCCCATCCCTGATGTCAACTTAGTCTGATCAAAGGTCAACATAAACAACCCCGAGAGAGTCCATGGGATCTAATACATTACTGCAGCATATAGTCAGGTTGAGACAGTTTAGTGGGAGACGAGTTCCACATAGAGATGGTTTCCTTCGTCTCCTCAGACAGGCAGGGTCAAGGTTGGGAGGTAATCCAATAAAACTGATTCACTGCTCTGCTGTAATGTGGGGTCGCAGTGTTCTCAGACGCCGGGAGACGAAGGTAAACTGGTAATTGTCCTTGAGAAACACCACTGGTGGAGTAAAGCGAATCAAGGTTTTACTGGTGACGTTATTACAGATTGCCAATTAAAGCTGAAAACTTTGCTGACTCTAATCTTCGGAGACAAACGTGAGGACTGTTGATGGCGTGACTTTCCAAATGAGTGAAATGAGAACAAAGCTAAGATGCATGGCGTCACCTCCCTCGATTCTGTGGGACCGGCCTTGAGGGTGCCAATCGCTCTGGTATGGAAATTGCATTGGCGAGTTGTCATTGGTGACGTCGTGGGATGGAGGGCCACCTAATTGGTTTCAAAAGTATTGCCTTGCCAAGGGGGAGAGCATATCAATGCTTGATATTCAGCGCTTACCAGAGGATTTAAGGAGCGAGGCTCCATTGAATGAGGACACTATGATAATGGATGTAAGTGACACTTCTCCAAAGGAGCTCAAGTGGGAGCAGTCAGCATTTGTGTATGTTCTATTATAGAGCTGCCACAATGAAGATGAGAACCATATTTACAATTAATATGTTCCCAATTTGTTCCATAATAAACAGATTTCAATGGAAGCAATGCATTGCAGCAGATACACAAGGTTAATAATATAGCACACGGAGATGAACAAGTCACATGAAAGGACAGCAAAGAGCAAAAGATAAAGCGTACAAGATTAGAAATGTGAAAAGAGTAAAATGATTTACATGAAAATCGATGGAATAGCATTAAAACAAAGGCATCATAAAAGTTATCTTTGTGTCTGCAGCGCTGCTCTTCACTATCACATGGTTGACTCTCGATGAGTGAGTAGTGACAGTTCTGATTGATTAAGATTCTAAAATACCTTAATTTCATGTGTTCTATCGCTCTTTAAGATTACAATAATCAAGTAAGGAGGGCTGTGTAGACCCGAGAGAGGAGGGAGGATGTACGTACCCTCTTTCCTCCCAGCAAATCGCACCCTGGTTATGAGTGCACAGAACTTAAAAGGCCCCAGCACTTCATTTCAAATCACAAAAGGTCATGTCTTTTTCTTTCTGTGTTTTGCTTATCACCCTTATTTTGTAATTGTTTTCCGTTCTGTCCCAATGCCTCTTCCCTCCTGAAGATACAAGAATATTGAAACTAAACAGAAATTGATTCCCCTGCCCTTTCTCAGGATTCATTTACATGTCGGACTCAGCTAATCTTCACTAAATTGTGGTCCAAACTTGTAAAGGTCACAGACCCCCGATACCATTTCGAGGAACGCCACGCAAGAGTCGCTTCTGTCCAGACTCATCAGCTGTTACGGTCGGTACGCAGAGGGTGACAGACAGCATGCGGGTTGATCAATGTGCCGGCAGCGATTAGGTAAGAGGGGCTGAAAGGGCAAGTGTGTTTAAGAGAGCCGCCAGGGGAGGCACGGTCTCCATCACGGAAATGAAACATCAGCATTGACATTAGCCAGTGATGGTGTGTTTACAGCCACATTGGACAGGATCAAATCAAATATCACATACTAACCACGTTAACAACATCACAAGTCAACTGCACCTTTAAAGCCCAACACAAATGAGTATTTGAACAATATTTCATAGCTTGTTGTTTTGGTAACATTTACACCCATTACCAATTTAACTCCACGTTATTTACTATAACTGGGTAAAGGTGGATTTTTGTCAGGGTTTATTTCACCATTGTTGGACTGCTTCAATATTTATGCGAGAAACAGCAAAAGTATCCCATAATATGACTTAAATGCCAATGGTCACACAGGCTGTTGAGCAGCTGCAGGGCCGATTATGTTACGTTTCGGTCAGTACCATCCAAGATTTGAGTGGTCTTGGAGTAAAGAAGCAAGTTCGTTATGTAACAAGGGGTGTAAGACTACATTCACTTGGAGTCAAATTAAGGCTCCATTTGTTTATGTGCTTATGTCGCTGACAGCAAGTTTAGTGGCTGCAAAACAATTCAAAGGGGAAACTTTGTTAGCTTCAGCCAACAAGCCAAGAACCAAGCTTTAGCTTTCAGTGAAGGTATAGTGTTTTCACAGCATGGACTATTTCCCAAGGAGTTAATCACACCCTTCAGTCGTGGGCCAAGTGCCCTATCAAGGCACTTTTTGAAGCATTTTACAACCAGCTCACTTCACAGCACCACACCCTATCTTTGGCAGCAGAGGGCCTGGAGGAACTATCTCCAAACTTTAAAAAGGTCAAAAAGATATAGGGGGAAAGGGCATCCATGCCTCCCTCTCATCACCCTGTCACTGATGTGTGTTCGCAGGGAATGCAGTACGCCGAGAAGGGCCAGTGGCTGTGTTTGATGAAAGATTACTGTGTGGTAACTGAAGTATCCATTCATCCATCCATTTTCTATCCTCATTCTCTCCAACTTAGGGTCACAGGGGGTTGAAGCCAATCACAACTGACAATGTGCAAAAGAACGGGTCCTCAGTTCATCACAGGGCACTCAGAGAAAGAGAGCTGTCACAGATCTTGGGACTTTTTGGACTCACCAATAAACCTAAAGAAGAACAAAATTGTGGAAGTGCCACAGACAAAAATGACCCCCATGACAGAGATCCAACCAGTGTTTTGACGACACGTGACTAATAAGTTACGTCTCCGATAGAAAGTTTGAGATATGATGAATCAACTTGCTGATAGAGACCTCTCTCTGAGTGAAGATATAACAGTAACAATAACAGGTGACTCATGAAAACTGGTGCCATGATGGATGGCAGGTAGGAACAAGAGCATTGTAGAAAACACACGTAAAAATGGTTTTAGGGATGTGAAATACCCAAGGCCGAAATAATTGTTTTGTTTTGTTTTTTATAGCAAATCAAACCACACTGACAATGAGAGAAAAAGTAAATGTGAAACCTTTCGACAGGAATTTGACACTCAAGAAATACATAACAGAGCAACATGTAGGAGAAACCAACTGGATTAAAATTTTCAGAAAAGCCTTTAACTTTGATTCTAAAAGCTACATTTTTTATTTAATTTTTATTGTTCAAAAACAATGATTATGAATTATATCATGTATGACACTGTATTCTATCAAAGAAAGCCCTTCCATCCATGTGGCTCCCATATTGCTTCATCTAATCCAGGTCACATTGTGCTCCAGTCCTTCTCAGCTGATTATGGGTTAAGGACACACCCTGAACTAGTCAGCAGTCTTTCACAGGGCAAACATGCAGAGAAACACAACCATGTACACCTGTAGAAAACTAGAGCAAATAAAATGCATTTTTCTGGACTTAGAGGAAACCAAAAAAACACTGAAAGGACGAGAAATAGATTCAAACTGAAGATATTATTGCAGTGAGCAAGGACACCAACCACTAAACCACATCATGTGTTCGATTATTGGCTGTATAGTAGTTGGATCTGTCTTGTGCATCTAGAGTGCTCAATATGCAAAATATTTAATATATTATATAAATAAAAGAATGCAATATATATATGCAATATAATGTAACATATCTTTATCTCTATCTCTATCTATATCTATATCTACTGTATATCTATATATATAGACTGAACCATTGTCCTCCACACCTGCAGTGATAGACTGCTACAGAAAGGCCGACGTACAAAGCAATTTATTCTTAATAACAAGGACTCAACAATAATTGCAGTCAAATTGAAAATAGAACAGCAATCACTTTGATGGTATAAATTTGCTGAGTAAAAAAATGGCTGACAATGAATGAAATGAATCAAACATAAATCTGTTGTGCTCCAGGAAATAATGTTGTGGACGAGTATTGATAATTAAAGTCGAGGTGTGCTAAGGAAATAAGATAAATTCTGCACATGCCTGAAAACAATTACTGAAATGAGTGAGAGATCTTCATCCTCTGCAGTAGAAAGTACTAACTCACAATGCACAGAGGTGAAAGCACAGACATAAAGCAATGTGTGCTCCAAGTAAAGAAATATAACCACAAATGAGCAGTAACACTGAAAGATGCTTGATCCACCTCTGCATCAACGAGTGAGGCTCTGTTTGCTATGATCCATTATGTGTCCTATTCATCATAATTCCAATGATCAGGGCAATAAACTGAAACATACCTTTTATTCATAAACCACACAGCAGAAAGTCTCATGTTGGTGGCTGAAACTTCACACATTTGGAAAAACAAATTCTACATGACCTTCAAAGGAGATGCACACTGACAAATGCAGACTCTATTAAGTCAGCTTCTGAAACAGTCGTGACATAATTTCCTGAATCGTGACATGCCATGTGTTCATTTTCAACCCTGTGACCTCGGCTCTATTTATGGTAAATATGATCTGATCTGTTCTGACTGAGTCACAGCAGTGGCAATCTGGTAGTTAGTGGTGTCAGTTATTTCCACAACACAGGGCACAGGGCTGCCAGCTTTCACTTTAATCTTCTAATTGGCCAGCCCAAAAGATCTGCAATTATGGCACATCATAATTAATAGCCCACTTTCAGAGAAGGATTCAACTTTTGTCCTTTATGCTGGTTTTTTTCTTCTTCTTCTTGGGCTGCAATTAAAGCTGCCACCTGAGGAAATGCAAACACGCAATTACAACAGACATAAAGGATTGGTCATCATGGGTCAGTGTAATTTCAATACTCATCACAGGTGAAGGGTGATATTTAGGAAAGCCTGTCTTGTGGAGTTAGGCTGGCTGTCATAATGTTGAAGCTCCATCCCATTAGTGATGACACTGATGTTAACAAACCAGTGTGATGAGCGCGCCAAACCCACACTCTGAGCGTGAGAGGGTCTAAATCATGCAAGCCATTTCCCGAATCCTCTTTAGGCTCACTCCACTGTGTTACACTGAGCACTGTCGAACGGGAACTGACTGTTACAGCCATTCTCATCTTGAGCGCCAGAGAATTCCTGTTTTCTTACACCGTTTTGTTTTTTTTAAAACCTGTCTTTAAGAAAACATCAGCTCAGTACACACAGCACTGGGAACAGTTTAGGGCACAAAGCACTCGAGGTTTGACAGAGTATAAGTAAGAAATATGAAATACACAAGTCAGAGAAAATCAGAACTATACTTGTCACCATATTAACAACAATGAAACTTTGATGCCTCCTCCATTTTGCTAAAGAAAATGAATATAAGGATATAAAATAGATTTACGCAAAATATAAATTTGCAATCATATCTAAAAACTAGTCATGCTCTGGTAGCAGCAGGGCTCGGTTGGTGAAGTAGTTGTATCCCAATCGGAAATTTGCCACTTCGAATCCTATCTCCACCTCTTTGCATGCCAAAGTGTCCTTGGGCAAGACACTAAACCCCAAAACACTCCCATTGGAGTGACAGCACCTTGCATGGCCACAGCCGCCATTTGTGTGAATGTGTGAGTGTAATGAATTGTGTAAAGCGCTTTGGGGCTGCTCACGCAGCTATAGGCGTTATTTAAGTGAAATCGATTGACCATAAATAGATAGAGAAAAGTAGCTGCAAACGCCACCTATCGATCTATAATTTGCCAAAACATTACCGTAAAGCCATTTTTTGTGTTTCCTCCAGTTTTCTGGGAAATGCTTATAATGCTATTCTTTGACACATGGAAATTGGATTTTGACAATATTAGAGCAGGCAAAGCCTCGGGCACCATGTGATCTTAGGCATCCCCCTCAAGGAGGTCCCAGACCCCAGGTTGGGAAACACCGCTCCAGGCTACACGCTTAGATTGGTAGGATACAGTTCAGGATTAGCCGAGTAATGAAAAATATACTTTTTAGACAGTTAAAAATTTTATTATTTTTCTATAGGAATGTTTACAACATAAATCACCTCTCAGGCTTTGTGATTTACTTGCTTGCCTCAACTGGATTGCGTTTACATTTTATGGATCAATTTTATATTCAAAGATTAAAGCAACACATCTCCCAGTTTACCTAAAACTTGACAGTGATATAAAAAAAAAAATCCCAGCAGTGATTTACAGCACAATGCAGACATAGGAATTAAAATGGGAAATTGATTTACAATTCTATGACAAGGGAATTTACAGCACAACAGAATCTAAGAGGATTTGGAATTGAGAAAATGAACAAATTTGGACACAGCTCACGTCTCATCTGACATGATGGAACACAGCACTACACCAGTATGAATCACATAGCTGAAACTGTTTATGCAGTACTGCGTAAACAATTTCAGCTATGTGATTCACGTGATTCACGTGGAGCAAAGATGAAGCTCATACAATGGAGAATTGGCACTGGACATTAAGCAACCAACCATTTCTGCTGCTTTATCCTGCTGTATTATGGTTACAGTAAACCTCTTACCATTCAGCTCACAAACAACAATACAAGCTGCTCCACCGCTAATTATCATACAATAAGGAAAACCATAAGGCACATCAGTCTGTTCCATTGTGAAAACGCTTACATATTGATTTGTATTTAATCACTCAAGTATGCATCAGCATTAGTCATGGATGCCATCATACCCTCTTCTCATTTCACCACATAGAAAGTTTCAGCAGTTTTAATGATAAATCCATGAGATGGTGGCATCACCTCGGTTTGATAACTTTGGACTTTCAAGTTCTGTTATGCTGTGAAGCCAAATAAGTGAGCACAGTTGTTACAGAGGAGAATAAGCAATGGTTTTTAAAATCAGGTGGCTTTAATTAGTGCATTTGTGTTTATGTGCTTGAACGATTGGTGTTCAGCACGTAATTTATTCAATGACTCACTTCTCCTCCTCAGATTCAACACAATTATATGAGCCTCTATTCTCTGCAGTGAATTTTCTCTGCCTCCATTTTTTCTGAAAAGTTGGGGGAATATAAGCCAGATTCTCAACTAGAAAAGGTACTAAAAACACAATTTATCACTTTGCAAACAGAAAGCTGTTTCCAAACAGGTGCAACATCTACCAGAAGTTCAGTATTTCCTTTATTTGAGTTTGGATTAAAGCCCTTACACATCATCAGTGGTATGAGCTGTGCCCACGGCAAGGTGGAGAGCAGAAGCACAGCGGAGTCAAGGTGCACTTCAAAGCGATTCTGGCGGTGATCACGAGGAGTGAGCTGGACCACTGCAAACCTTTCAGTCTGAGAGTCCTAGTCCAGACCTTTAAAGGATTCCTGTACACAACACTTTTAATGAGTGAAGAACACAACTGTAGATGTAAAAACACTGCACGAATACACTACCTGTTTTTGTGCTTTTGTGAGTCGACCAAAAATAGTTCCTCAATTAAAAAAAAAAAAAGAAGAAAAAAAAAGGCGCAGGTCTGCAAGCCTGGATACTGGTACATGTCCACAACATGCACAGGTTCAACCATTTGACATGCATGGGACACAGATGGGTGCCATGATGATTCAGCTCATTCTGGGTGTTTCCAGTCGAGCAACATTGGCCGTATCTGCCCACTTTGACCTCTGTGATAGTTATAAACTCCATGAGCGTGGCCTCATGCCGTCTGTGTTGCAGTGCCTTTTAGTTGTTTTTCTAATCCTGACGGTCCTCTGTGTAGCTTCATCCCTCATGCAGTGGAAACAGTGTCAGCTGTTGTTGGGACTAATGTGTGATGAAGCAACCACTGCTTTGAGCAGTAAAGCATGAGCAACTGATTTTGATTACAGAGTTATGAAGTTACAATCACCAAAGTTTCAATAAGATCTGTTGTACATGAAAACAGCCGCAGTTGCCTTTCTTTAGATGTGAGCTTTGGTTGGCATGAGAAATGTTTCAGTACTGACAGAAAAATGAACAATGTGCAAATTTCATTGCCAGCTTTGAGATACTTAAATTATATTCAAAGTTTGCTCTGACATTCATTATAATGATAATAAATTCAAAGTGTTATTACTCTGAAGAGAAAATTCAGTTACCGGTATATAACTGAGCAATTCATCTGTATTACCAAAGACACAAATCCTTTATGTCTTAATATAGGTTAAATGCCTTATTGTGCCTAAAATGATCCCTCTTTAATAACCAGTGGCACCAAAATAACTGTGGAATAAAACATTGATGAAAAAATTGAAAAATGCGCTCTTTTCACATCTTACCGGACAAATAGATATCAAAAATGCAATATTGCTCAGACATGGCAGTGGTGTCAGATTTGAGAAGCCAATTTGGAATCTGAAGTTTGCAGGTTCGATTCCCACTGTTGACAGTGGCAGCGCACTGCTTCTAGTATGTGTAGTGAGGGAAGGTTAACTATGAAGAGGATGAATTAAAAGCAGACAATTATTTTCTCCAAGGGGATCAACTTTAGACCTTCTAATTTTAATTTCATAATGGGCTAACAGTGGGCTAACAATTTGTCATTATTCAGGAACTTTAGTAGCAATGCTATTGAATGAGCAAGTTTTAGTATTCTGTGCAAAGCGGAAGTGAAATTAAATACAGTCTAGGAAAATAAGGAAAACTAGAAGTCTTCATAAAAACCACTCAGGATGACCTGACAGAGTAAAACAGAATGTCTGGTCACTCCACTCTGAATAAACCTCAGCTGCCCTTGTGAGAGCTACCTGCTTGCATGTTGGTAGTCTATCCCAGATGTTTTGTTCCAGCTTCTTTCAAGAACAGACAGTTTTCGCATGACTGTTGAAAAATGTATCACCTCAGTGTGTGCCTGATTACCAAGACTAAAATAATGACTAATTAAGTCAAACAGACCCAAATACCATGTGTGAACCACCATTTGATTTCCTACTAATTGATGTAACTTCAGCTGAACCTAATGAGTGAATCAATCATTCAGCTGACCCTCACAGTGCAGCTCAGCACATGTGTCACAGTTACGATTATGTGCACACTATTAAGACATTCTACACTGGGAGGAAATTAAAACTAAATTAATTGCTTTTGGTTGCTTTATGTTTTCAGTAACGAGTTAGTCAATCTAATACTTGAAGCAAGAAGTAACCATGAGCTGTTAAGGACCAATTTTTTGTAGTTTGCCCAACATTGGTCAAGTGACATGGTTCAAATTGCCTGTTGCTTTGTTCTCCCTTTGAGAAAAAAGACTGACACCAAATCTGCTGCAATGAGTTTAACAATGTAAATGAAAACTTTAGAAGTCTCATTCAAAATTGCTTTTTCGGAGCATAGTTTTGTCTAAATAAAACATCTGTGTCCAGAATTGGGCTGGTCGCATTTATCCATTAGACACCCTGAATGACCAAGTCCAGATGATTTGATTCGATTTACTGTGAGATGCTTCATATCTGTACGAATGCAAACTTGACCAATGACAACATGCATAAAAATCCTTCAGCTGCATGTTTTTGGACTGTGGGAGGGAATTGAAGTCCCCCAAAAAACTCACAGATGCATTTTGAGAATGTGCAAACTTTGCAGGAAAGGCCCCCAAAACCTAAATTCCAACCCAGGAAATCTCTGTGAGGTGAGACCACATCGGCACAGTGCTGCCCTCAAACACTCTGGAATTATTAATCATATGTGAAACCGGTGTTGAACCGACTGCTGAACCTCTAATCACAGTTTGCCGTGGTTGTGCTAATGTCCCAGCTTTCAGTCACTACTAGCCCACAGTGCAAGCAGGATCATCATCTACCCGGGTGCAATTCCTCTTTAGAGCAAACAGGTCTGTTTAGCCAGGTGTTGTTTGTGCTCACTTCACAAAGCGCACAGAGAGATCTTGAACACTGTGGCATAGTGGTGAGGGAAATTATTCTGCAGTTCTTGTAATTGAGCTTCACCTCATCCCTTCATGAGATTCCACCATCTGGATGTGATGGCCCTGAGTGTGGAACATGCCGTGCTTTCAACATTACACAGGTGTGACCTCCATCGCAGACGAGCACCCTCCTTTGTTCTTTTCATGTCCCGTGGTGAACACTGTTCTCCTTTTCCTTAATTCCTCGATATACATTGACTTCTGCCCTTACAGGCCTGGACACTTGAGGACTTGAGGGAATGTATAAATGGTTTTAGCACTGGACCTCCCTCGGTGAAGCGCAATAGGTGTTGGTATCGTCTTCACACTCGAGCTGTGATGTGCTTCCATCCTGCAGCCAGTGTTACTTTCCTGGAATGATTGAAAGGGCAAGAGATGTTTTGTTCTTCTAAGCAAGCCAAGACAAGGCAATGTCACTTTATTTAAAGATTTACAGGGAAAACTGAAACGATGCGTATACACAAAGTAATGAATGTGCTGTCTCTTAACAACAGCATTTCCAAATACTTTAAAAAGAATGAGCGATATCCAGCTTACGATCTATGTAAAAAAGTCAATGTCTTTTACTTGTTTTATCAGGCTACACACTTTTTGAGCATTATACCAGCCTTACCCAGAATCTCCGGCTTGTCTTTTCCATGCTGGCTCAGGTCCATCCAGCCCAGATCAGCCATTCCATCGGATTATCATTGACAGGAAGTCTGGACCTGCTGAGAGAGGCACTTTCCCTCTTGATTCTCGATCTGACATTGGGACGGACAACAAACAACTCTTTTCCGTGGGGAGCGCAGCGTTCCATAATCCATACTGACCTTCCCTGGCTGCAATTCAGCTTTATTTTTAGTCAAGCTGAAGAGGAGAAACCTAACCACGTGTTGTTGATGCAGAGAGAACTGCAACAATTTTCCCAGCAGGAACCTACTGTATCATTGCTATTATTTCTATAAACAGCAAGGAAGTACAGGTTTTGCTGCTTGAGCGTTAAACTTAAGCTCTTAAAAATCTTTATGAAGTGTCAAACAAAGGCAATAAAGACAGCTTGCATGTTGGTATGTTATATGCACATTATAGTCCTGATGATGAGACAGTTTCAAGACTAAAACCAACAGTAGCTTGGAGTTCATGTGCAAATATTTGACTTCTTTCTATCAGAAAGAATAGAGTGGCATTTTTTAAACATCTATCCTCTTACTTAATCTATTCATTTAAAACAGGTACAGATTCATTTGTTTTGAAACTATGGATTTAACATGAAAATGAGTCACCAATGAATTCATTTCAGAAGTGCTTTTTTTCAAACAGAAAAGTAGTTATTTCGAGCTCTGTTCAGGACAAAAGAAATTAAAATGGTTAAAATTGTAGGGGACAAATACAGGAAAGACTGGACAATGCAATGTGTCATCACAACTGCCTAACAAACCGTGTATATTGTAAAGTGTGCAGGTTGAGTCTGAGACCATGTTTACATGCCAGTGTTTTTGCATTTTTGTTTCAGAAAGGTTCTGCATTTACGTGCCAAAATTTTGCAAATGATGTCCATTCAGACAGAGATGGCAGAAACGCTGAAAAAGATGTAGTTAGCATGCTGGGCCACCAGTGGGCCTTGTTGTTTGTTTTTTATAATATACTTACACAAAGAAGCGGTTGTTCGCCGAGGGCGCAAAACAAGCCAGTTCTGCCATTGACCAAATGGATGTACACAAACGCTGTCATGTCAATGGGGAATTAAATAGGCTTAGAAGCCTCTCTGCGCAGTGTTTGCATGTTCTCCCTGTGCGTGATGGAGTTGAGTACACTGAGTACATTGGTTTCTTCCCACAGTCCAAGTGCATCCCTCTGAGATTAATTAGACACTTTTAGTAGCCCGCAGGTGTAAATGTGAGTGTGTGTGTGCAGAGTGTGTATTCACGGTGTGAAGACCTCTCCAGGGTGTAGCCTGTCTTCACCCGTCGTTAGCTGGGATCAGCTCTAACCCGCCTGTAATTAGTTGGATGAAACTATAAAAAAAGACAGATGGATGGGAATAAACATAGAAGTTTACTATTTCCATTAAACCCTTGTTTCGACAGTGCAAAAATAAATGATGTCACTTTCTTAACATGTTTACACTCACAAATAATCGATGCATCTGTCTTGGTCACATTGCTAAATAAACATCCAGATAACCTGATATTATGCTGTGTCCCTCAAATGTGGTCACATTAATCTTGTCCTGATAATAATCTGTTTCAAAACAAAAGTATCCATTATAGCCACTTCCTCTGTTGTAAACAGTGACAGAACGTCTCTTTGTATGACAGTGTTATTGCAAAATCCTACCATATTGTGATTCAACTAAAAGGTGATATAATAATGGATAAAATATGTCTTTTGTTTCATATTTTCACCCTTTAATTATTTTAAAAGACAACTGCATTATTTGTATACCTTAGTTGAGCATCATGGACTTCCTGGAGGTCAGAGAGCTCACAGCCAATTAAATTTAACTTTGTACCAAGTGTAATTTAGTTATTAACAATTTGGAATGCTAATATCAGAATAAGTAGGTAAGTAGAAAAGAGGCGACTTTACCTAAATAGAATAATTTTACAGAGACTGCAGTGTGTGTCAGTGTGCTCTTGATATCTATGTGTGTTGTGTGAGAGTGTGTGAGGTTCATTCCTGTGTGCTTTCAAGCAGCTGTGGTGCTTTCAAGTCTCTGAGAGGAGAAAGTACAGAACTAAGAAATAGAGAACAGGGGGAGTAAATGTTAAAATTACCATATTGATGGATGTTACAAAATAGGGTCTTCATCTTTTTCATCTGAATTTCAATGATGCATAATCATAATGGTCATTTGCTTTGTGTATTTGCATAGTTTCCAGAATTATTCAATTTTTAGGTCATTTTACCAACAAAGAGAAATGAAGGCAGAAACTTTGTTTTTATGTGGGTCATGATTACATGTCACCAAATATCGTTTGCTGCAGTACACCTAAATCTGTGAACATGTGAGAAGATTTTTTTTTTTTCCTAATGGTTATCTGAAAAGACAGTTTTATGTTTAATGGATGACTTTGGCAGGTGAACGAATATGAGAGCTGCTTAGAACATGAGAGTGTCACTAATTATGGAAAACTACACAGACTCATAGAGTGAAAAATCAAAAATGAGTTAGACTGTGTATTCAGAACTATCACAAACTCAGTGTGCAGATCGTGAATGTAAAAAGCTACACCTCAACAAAAAAAAAAGATCAACGGAATTGCTTCTGCTTGGGGTGTACATGTTTTTGCCTTACTGGCTTTAGATAAAAGATCGACATGAATTGGGGAGGTTTAATATCTTATTGAAAATATACTCTGCCTTTTAGTATATGATAAATTAATTACTACTATTAACAAATAGCATCTTGGTAACATACTCGGTAGACTCTACAAAGGCTGTAACACATTTTTCTCTAATTTTTAACATCAACATAAACCTGGAGATCAGAAAGTCTCCATATAGCTCCATAAAGCTAGTTTCACAACACATCAACTAACAATTTTAGTCCAGAATGGCATGATATTAGGTAAATATACAAGATTCTTTCTCTTGCCTTTAATTGACAACAACTCTGACTATGTCATATGGCTGTTTTTTGGGGGTTTTTTTCTATTGTTTCCCATAGTTCAATGCACAGCTCCCACCAGCGTCTTTTCAGAAGTGGAGCAGATTGTATTGTCTAATATGACTATGAATCACCGTGATTGCTGCGGAGCACCTGTGACTCGCATGATGTGACTTAGAGGTTAACCACCAGTTCTTCTTTGACCAGATCGTTCTTGCTTGCCTCTTCTGCCACAAAGCTCTCTCCACACAATTTGGAACCTCAGCCACTCACATCCACTTAGGGCCTCACCGGTTGCATGCTATCTTATTGGTTAAATGTGTTGACATGAACAGCATGTATGCAGAGGGCATGAAAACACAATTTATGTTCTTCAGCTAGTCTTTTGGAATATGTACATTTTGCATGTAAACATTTTGTTTATGATAAATTGTATTGTGAAGTCTAAATTTTAATTGTATCTTTAATGTGACTTGTGTATTAAAGGAAAAATAATTTCAAATTGTCTGATCGAACCAGATTAAATGCTTGTTTTGTTTTATTTTAGCATAACATACAGTTGAAACAGATATCTTATAATGCACAGATGCCTAATACATTGATAGTGAGCGACTGGTAAATTGTTTGACAGCCAATTTATGACAAATAAACACTTCAATCCCTCAAAAATTTTAATTTAGAATGTTTCCCCACTGCTATTAAACACTTAAAGCATATCTGAGGCTAATGGGAGGGCAATTATATTTGCAGCCATTACTTGGCCGTAGATTCAAGTATTGGACAAATTCAAACTGACCAGATGATGGCTTTTAATGACACATCACGTTGATGAATTCTATGGCAATCAATTCTCATTGTGACGAAGTTACTCAGCAAGAAGTCACAGCTATATTCATGATAGTGATATAGTGTTACAGTGGCTGTAGTGGCTTATCCATGACAGATTTTTTTCCCTAAGTGTCTACATGTCCTCAGAACTCTAGGACACGTAGACTATATGTCAACAGTTTATTTGTAAGAACATACTTAAAAGGCATCATGAGAGTACCACATTCACATTCCAGCAAATCAGTGTTGAGAGCCGAGGCCTTGGCTTATAGATAGATCTTTATTGTCCCTCAAAATACACAACACAGGTGCACACGTGACCGAAATTTGTATTGCAAATGGCTCAGACAGCAACACTTAAGTAACAAAAAACAGTAAACATTAATAAAGTGATAAGCTGCACAATAATAGTGTAATGGATTATTGCAGTGAATTACTGTACTGAAACTACTGCACTGGCTATTGCATCATCCTCAAATCTGACAGACTATTTGCAGTTCAGAAGTCTTATGGCCTGAGGTATGAAGCTGTTGCACAGCCTGTCTGTTCTGCACCTCAGGCGGCAGTACGTCCTGCCAGAGGCCAGCAGAGAGAACTGTCTGCGATGTGGATGTGTTCAGTCTCTGATGATGTTTTTCGCTCGCGACAGACCCATGTCCTTGATGGAAGGGAGAGAAGTCCCGATAACGTTCTCTGCCGTCTTTACCACTCTCTAGTGGCTCCTCCAGTCTGCAGCTGGACAGCTGCCTCACCATAGAGAGATGCTGTTGGTTAGTAGGGATGCACAATATTGTATATGTGCTGATATCTGAAATTCCAGTGTTTTTAAGATAAAATAATAGTAGAGTAGATGGATAACAGCTTTCTCAAAATTTCTAAGCCAGTTATAGTGGAACCTAAACAAAGACATATTTGACAACTGCACAGTTTATTTTGCACCTTTAGTGTTTTCAGACATAGTTTTCGCTGAACTGTTTCAGTAATAAAAGAGAATGTTTGTGAATGAGCTTCCATGTTGGTTTGGTTTGAACCCCAGGTGCAGGTAGCTCCCAAGACGACACCTTTGTCCAATCAGATGCAGCACTCTAAAACATGCTAAAGAGTTTCAGGGCTTACACTTGAGTGATGGTACATACTACATACGGTTAAAGTACGCTCATTAACAGTGAAGCGAGCGTGAGCGTGCGTGCACGGTACACAGCAAGCTCAGTTCTGAGGGCAGAATGTATGTAGACAGATGCAAGGCACTAAGAAGATTGTTCCTCCAGCACCAATGAACCAGAAGCAGCACCTCCTCTCTGTCAGCCCAGCTATTGTGGTTCTGAATCAGGCCCACTACTGTAGCACCATCTGCACACTATCTTCCCTATTAGAGCAAAAAATATATTGCAAACAATGTGAGGTTTAGAGAAGCAGCTAGAACAATGGTATCCTCGCTGGACTTAAAGATAAAATCATATACTAAATCTGGCCCACAAGAGACTGTAATCCGGCCTGCAAAGCCACCAAGGAAAGTGTAACGTCGGGGGCATATATTCTGTGTGCTGGTATGGGCCCTGCAGCAGTCCCATCACCCAGAGTGTGGTCGAATCTACACACACAAAAAGGACTACTTTTCATGAGCACTGAGGTGTATGACAAGTTAGCTGATTATGATAAGTTAGCAATGGCTTCTTTGAAGAATAAAAAAAGAAAGCCTTTTACTCATAAAGAAACAGTGGGCAACTACTGTGTGGCAACGTTGGATGATTCGGGAGTTGTGGTTTGCTCAAAGGCTCACAGTGATAGCATTTGATGTGAGGACAAGTAGCAGCTATAACTTTCCTTACTGAAATCTCTTGTCAACCAAAGGATTTGAACAAGTGACCTCTCGGTCACTGGCTCGTTTCACTGCTCTCTCTACCACCACTGTTGAAAATAACCTATGCGACTCGATTTGAAAGATACGACTAAAAGAAATCTGACCTTGGTCGGGTTTATTTCAGTCTGGATAAAAGCAGTGGACCGACTAACCAACGAAAGCTGCTGTGCCTCGAGCGTTACTGCTAGCATGGTTGAAATATTACTTTCCAGTTCTCTCTGGGAGATAAATTACATCTTGGCAGCCCGCGCACACAGTTTAATATATAATTGACATCCCAATATCTTCCAATATTATTGGCAGGTCAGTCAATTTGTCAAGTTCTATTTACAGCCGTAAAACTAATGTTGCATTAATTTCATGTATGCAATATCTCTCAGGATGTGTTTCAAGATTTCACATGCAAGTCAGATCTCATGTTGTAAACCTGTGACCCAACTCTGCATAAAGGAGGTAAAGAATATGAATGGGTGGAAAGATGAATAGACTGACTCCCTCCGCTGACAGTTGTACATACACTATTCATGCGTGAATTTTTATACCGCGGTCACCTGAAATCATTATTCATTGTCAGTGAAAAGCTCCTCTGCGGGGTTTTGTCACGTTGCTCCTTTGTTTGAATTTACATATCCAGTATGGCTGAGAGACTGTTTATCCTGGCCCTTTTCTTGATGTTTTCCCACAAAACAGTGCCATAGATGCACTCATCCCTGTGTTTGCATAAACTGTCCATGGATAGGCTGCTGCAGGTTCCTCGCTAGGGTCTCCATAGCAACACCTTGTCATCTGTTTTTAAGTCAGTCTGTGTAGCAGTCATGTCACGGGGAAAATACGGCCTCAGTACCCATCGCAAAGTGACAGTGCAATTTACTTTACTCTCTAATCCTGTTTTTGCTCCTCAAACAAGAATCAACACCTGCATTACTTAAAGGAAAGCTGTATTGTGGGTAACTAAAACTGATGTTTTAGTTCAGGGCTGTAAATTTATACCTATATAGAGACTCAGGGATAGCATTGAGTGGTTTTTCAATCAGTTGTTTGACAAAATCACAGCATATTTGCAGTTTGCCCCAGGCAGCCAAGAGATGTGCTTTGAAATTCATGACAACAGCTCAGGTCACATAAATAGATGAGGTTGTTGTCGTGGTCTTATATCACGGCGAAGACAGCTCATCCAAACACGGCAAAGTGAATCTACATAATCTATCAATAAGCTGTAAAGCTTTGAGCCTTCAAGAACACTCGGGCGGATCAATACTTTGCTGCAGGTATTGACAGCACTTTTAAATGGTGGCTTAACACAATGTGCAAACTCTGGAAACATTTTTCACGGTTCCCCCCATTATCCAGTTGCACATTTGTTTCAAAGACACAGCCTATTCATTCACAAGACTAAAGTCCTCTGTGGAGCGCTCGGGGCATCAATGGAGTGATTTCTAAAGAGAGAGTTAATCAGAATCTGTTCTTCATGTCAGGTTGTGATATAAACGACTTCACTGAGCACCCAGTGGTTGTAATCATACATGCATCATCCAGAATGTGCTAAACCGCGATAATGGATCGTGACACATGGGTGTCACTGATCAAAGGCAGTTGGCTGGGACAGCTAATGCAAATTTCCATTTAGATTATTGGACATTGACTCTTTAGATAACAACAATGTAGATTTGCTTTACTGGCAAAATAAACAAAAGAAAGAAAATCCATCTATCCATCTATCTATCCATCTATCCATCTATCCATCTATCTATCTATCTATCTATCTAAAAACCAACTCCTGAAGCTGTTGGACAATAGGTTGGACCTTTGAAAAGACCTATAACCTAAGAATAACCTTGCACTTTGCTTCATTGCAGAGGTTTGAGTATCTTTTGTAAAAGTAAAAACTGAATTTGATATCTTATTGCAAAATTTGAACAAATTCAGCTATATTGGAAAAATAATTGCATTTTCAAGATTATTTTGGAGTGCATTGTTGGGTTGTAAATTTGATAACCCTGTCTTATAGGGCACTCATGGTGGTCACTTTTCCAATAAAGGGTTAATGTAAACTACAAAGATTGCCATGTACAAGTGAAACTTTTCTGAAAGGAAAACACAAAACGATGCACTTGAAATGTTGTCATGTCAATGGGGCCTAAGTTCAAACAAATCCCCAGATTGGCTGAAATCCGTTGATGACTAAATGAATGGAGACAGTTCTGCATCTATATGAATTTTAGTACTAGTTGGCATTCACAAAAACAAAACTTGGCAAACTAGCCTAATGAATGCACAATGCAGAAGTGAAAACTAGCCTTCATATTGCAAGAGAAGCCAGAGCATAAAAGCATGCTCAATGGTGCAGTAATCCATTAATTCTGGATAAAAAAAATCTTCTGTTGTTACTTTGTCTTATTAATCCATTTTACCTTTTGCTATTTTTTAAAACGATGAGTCATTAGACATTACTGAGGCTCATCATGGCATCTGATTCAGAGCAGTTCCAAGTGACTTTGCTCGTGTCATAGTGAAGGAAACATCCTTCTCCAATGTTGTTTTAATCAGTAACTGAAATGAGATTGTTCATTCTCAATTGATGTGGCCAAGCTATTTTAACAGAGAGTGATTGCATTATTGATCAACAAAACCGTCTTCAGAAATCAATGGGCTGACACTATACTGTCATTGCAAAAGGTAATTTATTGCAAAAACATGTATCATTATACAAGTCTGCAAGGTTATGGTAATAATATTTCACCAGGTTTTATTTATTTGCCCGCCTAAAACCTGATGATTAATTATAGGATTTAGCACAATCAGCTTTCTGCCGGGTTTGCTGCCTATTAAACACGGATACTTACATTTTACCATGCTGAGTCACCCAAGGTTCTCTTTTGCAAGACAAATTTATAATTAAACAATACCACAATAGATGTGCTTTTGTTTTATGTACTGTGATAAATGGTGTTCGCACACTCATAGTCCTCATGGTCATTCCCACAGGCAACAGTAAATCCATACTGTCGGTATTCGTGAGGTTTACTTGGGCAGATTTTTCATTATGTCTTGCTGAGATTTTGTCACTCAGGTTATTGGTGTACTTCAGATCTTAAAAACTAAATAAAAACTACATCACAGCAGTATGTTCACAAGCAGACCTTCAAGCTTAGTGATACACTGTTGCCTGTATAACACCAATACAAGTCATTATCAAGTCTTCTGTGAAACAAACAAGCATGACAATTAAGGTTTTGTTGGGGGTATTTTGTTATTCTTTTAGTTTGAAGGAAGGGTTGGTGATCCAGGGAAAGGAGGTCATTGGAATAGCCCAGCTGCCATTGTTCCCTCCAGCCAATACAATCTCCACTCCAGTTATGATCTTTATACAATAGATTATTTCAGCAATTTCTCTCAGCTTTCCTCCAATTTGTGGATGACCCTAAAGCGTAGCCTGGAGGCCCCCAGGAGGGCCGGGAACCCTGCTTTGAAAGCCATGCTGATACAGTTGCAAAGATGGATTTGAATATGACATTTGTGCATGGATTATTAAAATCAAGCCCTCTGTCTCCACCCGAGCACTCCTCCCGTCGCTGATGTATTCCACCTCTTTTCCTCTGTGCCTGGTTTGTCTACATTTCTAAAATTCCCTGGTTACGCTCATTTGCGTGCAGCTAAACATTTTGTGTGTTATTTCAAGAACAAATAGCTTCAATAACCTTTCCCTGTGGAGAAGGCGGTTTAGAAACTGTTGTTAAGCTCATTCACAACCCGTCTTTTGTTTCTTTATCTGTCACTTTTTTTTTCTTTTTTTGTAATAATTCCCATTTGCATTTACTTTGGTGCCTACGATGTTCTGAAACTGAGACTCGTATTTGTGACATGTGTTAATAACATCTCAGAACTGCCCTCTCACACAATAATTTGTTGTTGGTACTCTTTATTTACGACCATTTGAATGAAGCAATATAAGTGACGGACGAATGCATAGTTGTGCCATAATAATCATTCCAAGGCTATTATTTTTTCTGTTGTACAATTCAAGCTTAAAATGGGCTCAAGTGGTATTCTGCATTGTTTCACAAACACATGTTGATCATTGTCTATTTCAGTGCTTTTACTCCAGGAGTATTTTTTTTTAATCATAAATACTGATGAGTAGCAGTATTTGGAAGGTGAAAACTATTATTACAGAAAATGTTTTTTTTTTATCAAGTTTTTAGCAATATGTTTACACTCCAATGTGGGTTTAATGAGATTTTATCAAAATCTTATGATTACATCTCCAACACTATTTGTGTGACGGCAGTAGCGGACCGTATACATGGCCTTACCATATAATTTAAATTCAAATCATAACTACAGAAGAGTTCTGCTTCTTATTGCCTCCAGATTTCAACAAGAGATCGCCACAGGAAATCCTTTCTTCCTGTGGTGAAATATATTACAGTGTACATCTTCACTGTTTAGCCTTAACATGATCCGACCACGATTTACTGGTTTAGTATTTGATTAATTTTACTTATTTGACATTTGATATTGTATTCTCTGTGGAGCAACATAGCACAAAAAAGGCAATTCTATTCTATTCTATTCTATTATGCTTCACTGTGCAGCCCACTGCTACAAGAATGTGTAGTTAAGGTTAATAATCAATTGGATCAGTAAAGTATGTTTTGTTTTGTTTTCTTAATTATTTCACAATGTGACAAATATTAGGAAATCCAGCATTTAACTAGAAGGGACAATGTGGTTTGAGCTCTCAGAGGAGGGGATTAAATGAAGGCCTCCGATGAGGTGAAACCCTCACAGAAAAGTGCCATATTGACCGCTGAAGATCCCCCTTGCCCAATCTTCTTCATTCTTCAGATTTGGTTCTGTTGTGGATGAAAGTCTACAACATCGTGGGATTTTCCCAGATTACTCCTCCATCAAGTTTCTGTCAATAACAAAGAAAACATATGGTTTGATGGTGAAAACCTTAAAAGACATGTGAGCTGCAGAGCGCTGAACTTTGTGCTTCAGTAGATGATCCTCACTATGTCTAAAGTGTCTCTTGCGATGTCTTCGGTGTCGTCTCTGCGCTGCCAAAACACAGTGACATATGAAACAGAAAGAGAACCATCTGCTGACAAAGTTCATTAAAAATGTGAAGCGCTGCTCACACTCTGCTGCCTTCTCTTTGAAAGTGCTTCAAACCTTCACTGTGAATGTACTGAAACTGTGCTATGAAAAGACCTGACAATCTTTCATTTAATGCTGCAATTAAATTATTTGTCGCGACTTCAACAATCAAACAGTTTGCAATATTAATAATCAGAGCCTTTCTGTTTTTATCTCCCTCTCTCTGTCAACACTGAAATTAATTGTCGGGGAACAACACATTTTGTTGCTGTATCAATTAAAGAGAGCAATGTTGACAACCTGGAAATGCTTTTCCAAACTGTTGTTGTTTGTAGCCTCATGCATTCTTTCTTGTCTGTTCAATATATCTTCTGAGGCCTGTACCACGGGGCGCGACGAACAAGCCTGGGATATCTCTGCATTGTTTGGATTGACAAACTCAGACATTTGCAATTCTTGATAAGCATTACAACATGGATCTGGTTATCACTGCGGAAATCCAACCTAGGCTTTTATAATCTTGATCAGTGTGCATTCACATAAATGGTGAAGGTGGAGGCACAGATAATTATCCTTCGAATATATATTAAGGATTCAAGAGCAACACTGTTGCTGCAGCAAAAGCCAGGAAGGAATGGTGCCAGAAACATCTTAATTATTTTAATGTGTAACTTTGTGAGATCATACAATATTAATTCATTGGACAATATAAACGGACAGGACTCCGATCACTCAAATTACCTTGTTAACGGCAAAAATGTTTGGGGAGCTTCCTCAGTGATCTTCATTTAGTTTATATTTTTCATGGAGTTCTCTTGAGGCTCCACCCCCTGTGTGAGTGCAATGTGTTGGAATATCCATTCTACACCGTGGCAGCATGAGTAGTTGTGCATTTCATAAATCCATGTTCCTGCACTTACACCAGGTGTGACCATTACTATTAACCTCATTATTACAGATGTAACCTCAGTTGTGCTAAACAGACTTGGGAAGAAGTCAAGAACTAGTTATTTACCCTGATAAGAAGTGAACCAGTGTTGCAGTTTGGAAGACCCAGGGTTAACCATGAACTTACATCAATCAGAGCAAATCTAGTTTTGCTGTAGTTAATTATGATCACAAAGTCCAATACGTTTGGATTAACAAAATAGACAGCACAGGGTTCTGCAACATGTTTTTGAATGGAAAATCCAATGATCTGTACAACACACATCATGCCTTTAACAATTAACCTTCAGCTTTTGACACTGCTGTTATATTTTATGTTGACTGTGTTCCTATTTGTTTTTTTGTATGTCCCGAATGTGATACAGGCCCTGTGGAGCATGATGGGTAAATAAGAGAAAAACATGTTGGACCAACATGAAAGGCGAGGAGTGAGGAGGAATATCTCGATCTGGAAATGGCATCTCACAGAGCGAGAGCCTCTAGGTATTCCGTTCTGCACTTGAAAAGACAGAAAACTGACGACTTTTCCCCTTTTGCTGCCTGTGATGTGCATCTTCCGAGCTTCTGAGCGCAGGCAGTTTAGGAGCAGTCGACGGGAAGCCCAATGGATCACTGTTGAACTAGCAACAGCAAAGGCTGTGCTGGAGTGCTGGGGGAATTTGGGCTAAGTGGGCTGTGAATGGTTGTAACACTTGGAAGTCAAATCTGGCAGGTTGACGCTGCTATTTACATATCTGGATGGTTATAAATATGTGAGAGAAGGAGTCAGAGGATTACAATTAGTGATATTAAACTACACAGCTGACTAAAAATGAAACAAAGAAACTGGTTGTGAGTTGATGTCCAATTTGAAATCTTTACAGCCGCTCCCTGTGGCCACCCTGAACAGTTGTAGTAAATGGATGGATGAGGTACCATTAAATATGGGATCAATAACACACATCTTCAACCAGTATTCTCTCTAGTTTGGTTGTTCTGAGCTGCAAGCATAAAGAAAACAGCCTAAGTGAATGGAACTGAGTCACTGAAAAAACATTATCTCTGCACAGAGTGAGTAGGTACATTATAAAAATCTCACTTTCAACTATTGAAAGAACTTTTACTCCTTTATTTTAAAGAAGAATATCTTTTCTTTCTGCTTTTTCCCTGAAAACTGAATCAGTAAAGAATTTCAGTGGGGCTGTTGGTTACTTAGACAAAAGCTGCCGCCAATGATTATATATTCAGCTATATTCACTATAGCTGTCACGCAAAGGGACATAGTGATCTACTAATAAAATATAGTCAGATCAATGTTTGAAGATATATTATTGAATTGAACATGTGAATTTGGTCAAAAATTGTCTTTCAATCATTTTAGATCCATGATTCTTCTGATTCACTCCTCTCTCATTCAACTCGTTGATAGTTTGCTCATATTTACAGAAGCGAACACAAGTGTAAAGCTAAATTCAACTTTAGGGGTCCAATGTAAAAGCCTGATTAACTTATTTTATAGATAATTAATATGTAGCACCTTAAAAAAAAATAACTTTTTTGTTCAATTTTAGTGTCAAAAAAAGCCTTTGTCTGAAGGTATTTATTCACAACTATATTTCTAACCACATAAATGTGAACAGCTTGTCAGTTCTTTAGCTGCATGATCTCTGCAGCCTTTAACATTGTATGACTTTCATGCTCAATCAGTTTCACAAGCAATAAGGAAGCAAGCTTTCTCTGATGCTCTGATGGGGACTGCTGCGATACGAGATGTTCGACCCCTATTGGAAACAACTTGAGGTTCATTGTCTTGCCAAAGGAGACTTTAACACACTGACCGGACGAGATGGGGGAGTAAAAATCGAACTTTGTAATTTTAAGATGATTTGCTTTACTGAGTTATTGCCAATGCATTACTGAAAAATTGCAATTTTTTTGGTTTCGTTTTCATTTGTCTTTCGTCCCATCGACAATTGCCCATTAAAATCATTGCGACCTCTGTTTTTATACAATTAATCTGTTTTGAGTAGAACGAACAAGATGCCAAATTCTTATTGGGCCTGTTTTCACTTTATTTTCATGTACCAAAACATTACCATCCATACAATGGCTCTAACAAAAAATAAAGAAATCTTTACAATGGAGTACCAGCAACTTAGCGTCACTGCTCCATCTTCTTTTGAGTGCAGAGTGAGAAAGGACCTTCAACACGCTATCTATCATCATACTTCATTTGTCATGCAAGAAAGCGACTCAGAGTGTCAAGCTCTGCCCACATATACAGACTTAAGAGGCTATAAGACTATAAGAGACAAGCAGTGCACATGAAAGCGTTTTTTGTTCGAAAAATTGATGGACAGATGAGCAACATTGGTGTTGCAGCCTCAAAAGCGGCACACTTCCAAATGCTGCAGCACTTAATATTTATACTTCAAGAAGCACTTGGGTATGCTGGATGGGTATCTTCTCAATGGTAATGGACACATCCACATCACACATCCTTGTAACATGTGTGCATTATGCATCATTTTTTATTTATCAGAGACCACATGCTGAAATGTACTTGAGCATTGTTCAGAATGCAAATTGAGAAGGCCTCCAGTTGCAGTTTATACACTTTGTTTACCACAAGCATCTGTGGGTTATGGTGTAAAATAATAACTCATAATTGTCTTACATCTTTCTTGTCGCTCAATACATAGTCTTTCTGAGATCTTGTGGCCTTTTTTGTGAGTGTTGTGGCATCATAGTGTGACCCTGAGGCCAAGGTTAACAGAAAATCCTGAGCAGCAGTCTTGAGTAAATTTCAGTTTTGAGTAAATGTTTTACAGGGCACTGCAAACACTCAAGTAAATATTGCCAAAGAAACCCAACACATTTTCACATAAATTGGTGTGCGACTAGGTACAGAGCATGTTGCAAAAGAAATATACCAAAAACATGCACATTACAATAGATATGGTAACTCACAACTAAAAACTGTGAACTAAAATGAGACCAGCTGCTTTTGGAAAATAAACCAAATATACATTTCCATCTTTCTTTGTCAATGCTGGGAAAATATCCCCATATTTTAGAGATTTTTATGAAGAAGTCGCTGCCCATTCTCATTGACTTCCACCACACTGTTGCACATTTCTTTGTGTAAAACTCTTGTGGACTGTTTAGCGTGGGATTTCTTTCGCCGATATAGGCCAAATACTTGAATTGATGAAGAAAATAAAACCTTTTTTTCTCATCAGGTGTTGCACTTACAGGTAATGTTGATGAGTTGTAAAACTAAGGTGGCATTTAGAAAGAAAACGACAACGAATTCGTGGAGTGGCAACAGCCATAAATATCCACTGAGTCTTACGTAACCACAAAAAAAGAAGAAAAAAAAGCCATGGACACTTTGATCACAGGAGATACGATTCTTCTCCCTGATGGAAGCACCTGGCTGAAAAGTTTTACTGAGTTACAATCAGAGGAATTTCGAGATCTTCACAGCCACTCGAAACATGTCAGCATTTGATATTTGACACACACAAAAAAAACCTCACCTGGATGCACTGCTAGCTTCAGAATCATTTAGCATTAACAAGCTGCCCTTGCCATGTGCAATCTATAAGTCTTGTGATCAATGGTACCCTTCTTGTCCCAGACTGCCTGCAGCCACTGGTGTGATTATAGGCCCACATGGAGGCAACAGCAGAGCCCTTGATTCCCTCTGTGCAACAGTCATCAAAGAGTCTGCCCTTATTCTGCCATATCCATCTCCCACTTACTGGAAAGCTCTTAATTGATGGATGAGGACGTTATGGGGAATGGCAGGAGTCGTTATGGTGGTGATTTTCCTTCAAATGTATCTGCCACTTGGCTTGCCGAGGGAGGGATGAACGACAACTTTCTTGGACCAAGAACCGGCGGAAAACACGTGGGCTGGGGGGTGCCACATTGACGGGGGGTTGGAAAAAGAAGCATGGATGATTGATAGAGACTTAAAATGGAAGAGGAACACCCGCCTTCTCTCTCATCATGCCTGTAGCCACAGTGTCCGTAATTTCCACCCGCTGGAATCAGAAAGGGTCTAATGAAAAAGGACTGTGCTCTTTTCCTCATCTTCACAGCCTCTCTCTTTCTCTGCATGTCTCTGTTCGTCCTTGTTACTCGCACCCAACCGCTTTCACTGCAGACGATTTCTCTATTGACAAAGTGTACTAATGAAATGTCACCTCCGACAGCTGGCCCAGACGATTGATGTGCCAGAACTTTTTTCACTTTATTTGAATTCTCCCTTCCTGTGCTTTCTCTTCTTCACATTTTCTCGATCGATCTTTTGTGCCCATCCTTTTCCACAACATTGGAAATTAAATTTCGCCCATGTCCATTTGTATCATTGACATATGGTGTTGGTATGGTGTATGCCCTACATATTGGTGTTGGCTATATGCCGCAATTTGCATTTCAGTACCCAAATATTGCTGTTGAAAGAAGCTCAACATGTCAGAAAACATTATTATTGCTGGTGACCTACCATTTAAAGACATTTTTGATTCCCTTTTCTATTGTTGAACTTTTCATTTGAAACATTTATCCAATAATACCTGATGGTACATTAAAAAATCAAAGAATCACAAATGTGTTGATTGAGAGGTTCAGATTTTTAACACCAATATAAAGATGAAGTAAATGTTAATTCTGGTATGGCCACTACTTCGGCAAAAAAACAAACAACATTACAGTCATTATTTCTTATTTAATTACTTGCTTTCAAAATCAAGAATAATTCATATTTGAAATGTTTGATTCTCAGATCAGCATTGCATAATTTATATATTCTATTTTGGCTTCTTTGTGTCTAATCTCTGCTTCACAATCCATTTAATTTGCTTTAGGGGATTAAAAGCAAAAAATTCCATTGGAACATCACAGTAGGCCTGATGTGCGCCTTCATTTAAGCCTCACTGGTGATTTGGTAATCAGTCTAGCTCTGCAGGGGTGGTGTACAGGGTGAAATGGTGCGCAACCTTTGGGAGAGACTGCCAACCTAGCTCCCGTCTTACCTACCAACGCCAATGAAATTAAATCCAAACTTTATTTCGATATTAGGTCAGCAACCTCACAAAACAGGCACACATAAGTGGAAATACATAATTCAAGGTGCCTTCCCTCCCTCCACGACACAGCCAACCAGTCCCTGGAAATGTAGACAGACCAGTGCACAGGTCTACCACCTGAGCCGCTTTATTTCAGACCGCCAGAGCACACAGCAAGGAAAACAGCACGAGTGAACAGCACTTGAGAATTGCCTTGCGCGACATGCTGTGCTGGATCTGATGTTGAAGATGGAGGTTCATTTTGTGTCGAAAAATTCAATCCGAATGAAGACGGCAAAGGATATTGGCCAAGTTCGATTTCCCATTTTCATTAGTATAACTAAAATTTACTAAAGTAAGTCAACCTTGTAGGATTGTTTGAAGCAAGGGTTAACTTGTGTTTATCTTAGAATTGAGAATGACTTCTACAGTTAATTGAGTCTCTATTTGACTTGCAAAGAAGAATAAAATTGTGTTTAAATTTTAAGGGAATCAGCTGCAAGGTAAATTAGCATCCCGCTCAGTTAATGATCTCCTATTGTGGTGCAGCAGTCGCAGGCTTTGGAATCTACATTTTCAATTACCAACAGCCAGAAATAGCTACTTCCTCTAATTGGAACTCACTGTATGGTAGAGTGTTGACATGAAATAAACACTGGCCTGGTCCATAATGTGTTCTTTGGCAAAATTGTGTCATGTGTCCTGCTCGAAGCACACATACAGTGCTCACCCGGTTGCTTGCTACTCAATGACTATAAATTGGGAGTGCACATGAAATTGCACCAGGCAGAAACCTGCTGCTTACCAGCTTGATGAATGGCAAAACTTACCAGCATGTTGCATGTGGTGTCACATCTCACAGCAATGTCAATGTGTTCATGCCTTTCAAGGCTGATGGGGAACAAAAGCTTATATTTACCTATGATTTTCTATTATAGACCTCAAATACAAGCTTGCAGGCAATGGTCACCTTTCCTTTATGGACATTACAGGTTAATGCCATGGTTTCTGATCTGTCCAGGGCTTTTCTGCATCTGTCTTTTATTCAACCTCTCGAGGACGAGAAGCGCTGCCAAATAATGTTTGAATCAGTGACTTATACATTTAATTTGTGCTTTTTATTCAGTTACAACACCAGTGCCTTGAGAAAAACCTCAAAGCTATGATTTATGTCCAACACCTTTTTTTGTGTGGCTTTCTGCTATTTTCAAGGCTCCATCTCATTTTGTTCTGCATGGTTTATGTCCAGTTCTGAAGATGAGTCAGATGAATAAATTTAGAAATAAAAGGATGGAAAAAAAAACTTGCTCAAAGGTAAGAAAAAACCCAACAACAAAAACAAAACAATCAGGCAACCCTGGATTTACAAGATGTCAATTGCTGTTTGATCTCTTTGCTCACCTACTGGCATGCACCAATATAAGACCTTTAAAAAGTACAGTATATATATGTTTTCTTTTTCTTTCTAAACTGTAATTCAATGTAGAATAAAGGAGTCAGCTGAATGAGACACAGAAACAGGCCTGGTATCTTATCAAAGTCAGTTGTGTTGAATACCTACCACAGTCATCCATTTCATCATGTAATACAAGTTTGGGCCGCAGCATAGCGTATTGAATCCCTATCAAATACAGCAAGAGGAATAGTCAACACAATAATGGCTAAAGCTCTTTGTACACAATCAAGTTTTTCAATACAATGAGGAAATTTACATTATTTATGTACCAGACTCATGAGCCAGAGAGCCAAAACTCTGATGGAGGTGCAAAAGTGACTCACCACGACTTAAATTCAGCAGGATTACTATTGCCACAACACGTCATCAGTAGGGTAATACAAACCTGTCTCATGATGGTCTAAACCCAGCTCACGTTCTCTATTAGTGAGTGAACTATCCAACGCCCCTTTAAAGACGCTGCATAAGCTCGATTTACATGGATAGGTGACTTCATTAAGTGGAGGTGAGAGATGCTAAGAGCCCGCAGTCATCGAGATGTCAGATGAAAATGATGTTGTCAGACTACTGAAGTATATTTACTGAGTAGCGCAGAGTGAGGGAGCATACTGTAATGTAGAAACCCTGGAGTCCTGTCAACTGTCTCTGTGACCTTTTGCACATGCGAGCGTTTACAAAGTGGATAGAGCCATGTAAACCTGAACAAAATTTTTAGAGGCAAGTTAATCAGGTGTGATCTAGAAGATCTTTTATTTTGGACAATGAAGACAATGTAAAGCTGAAAGTTTGGATTTGTTTGGACACTTAAGATCGGGGGTGTCAAACTTATTACATTTTAAGATACTGTATTTTAGATTTTCATTACTTAAAAGTGAAATTTGTAATGAATGAATTCAATATTTGAATTCATCTGTAAGAAATCTAACATGAACAATACAGGGTTTGAAATAAATGACAGGACTACTTTACTTCAAACATTTGAGCTTTTCCATCAATTTTGCTTTACATATTACCAAATCAAACAGGGATCCAACTTTTATGAGGATCTTACACAGCTTGGTTGTTCTGCACAGTACCTTAAGTCCAAAATAACACCTTTTCTTTTCAGAGTGATGAAAATGATTTGTAAACCTTTGACATATGTTTGGTTTCCAGTGAGTAGAGTAACCATTCTCCTTTGCTTGTTTCTTGAAGTCAGATTTATTTTTTATGGCCTCATGAGTGTCTCGAAGGGACGCACAATCTGTACGACATATGGATCGAGCTGTCCGTCCAACGTCTTTCCGATAAAGAAGAAAATTACAAAGAAGGAATCCCTCTGGCCTCTGCCTTCGTGCAGTCGGTGCCACAAGAAACAGAGTAAACTGAATCTACCATTAAACATCACATGAATTTGTAGGTATTTAAACAATACCATATATCATAATATACATGTGAGTGGTAGCTTCTGTTTCCTGAAATTGCCTGTGAATTCAAAAGCAGCATGTCAAGTTCTTGTTGAATCAACAAGGATGATGATAATCCACGACTAACAACAGCGAGCTGCGACTCTTCCTGTTTCCGACGTGCAGTCAGTGCGTTGGGAGGCAGGGGACATGCAAATCAACTCGCTCCTCGATTCAGAAAACAAGTGAGGAAACATTATTTTCACTTTCATCTCTGACTGTTTCATTTGTGTACAAACTGCTCCCTCCACCTTCATTTATGTTATTTGCATTTAGTGCAAGGTGCTACATGATAATAATGACGTTTTTATTGCCGACGCTCCTTGGCTCTCTCAAAGCAGAGATCATAGGCACATCCTAGGGCTACGGAAGGATTACTGTGTAGTGAGACACCATGCAGCAGACATCACATTAAAGCACAGACAGCTCCTAGGATGTTATTTGCTTGATTTCTTTCTCAGATGGAAACATACAAAGGAACGGAGCAATAAAAAAACTTGAATATAATAAAAGAATCCTCTTTGCTGGGATTTGATTTTCCGGGGGGGAAGAGGTGTGTGTGAGGCGCCCCTGAGTGACTTTTTGACAGCTGTTTGTTTTTGAAGAAGCACTGGGGTAATTTATTTATTTCTCTGACAGATTGTGGATATGTAAAGTGTCTTTGCTCTCTTTGCTCCCCACACACATGCCAAAAAAAATCCTTGAGCCCTCTTTGTTATTCATTGTTTGAACAACACCAAGACGTGCTGTGCAATATTAACAAACATTTCCCCCGCTTTAATGCATGGTCTCCTACAGAGCAAATCTGCTGCAGGTAATATTAAATATGTTTCCCTGTCAAATGCAATATCATGAAAGATAATAAATGAGTTAATGTGAGCAATGCACACCACGCCCACTTTCATAACGCTGATTAAGAATTAACTGCTTCAGCTGACTCTCTGACTTCAAAGCCAATTTGCTGTGGTAATTGAAGGAGATGAAACTGTGAGCACAATGGACTGGAGGCAGTCTGTTGATTAGAATTGATGACTGCATTGAGTGTCTGTACAATTCGAGCACAATGAAGCAACTCCATAGCATTGCTGGTTAAGTTGATCCCTCGTTTATGTTGCTTAAATTCTGCCTAATAAGCTTGATTCTCCTGCACGTTACAAAGGAAGTCCAATGTAGTCATGGTAATTCTGTATAGAAGATCAAATAATTTAGCACAAGAGCAATATAAATTGCCTAACACAGGCTGTTTGGTGTAATCTAACAAGTGGAAGTAGCTCACAAGGCCGAATTAACAACTCTGGAGTTTTATGGAGCACCTCAACTACTGCTGGGATACAATCTCAACATTTCACCACTTTCCACATTCCTTCTTTCAACTATCTGAACACAGGCAAAACAGCAGGGCAGCTAAGTCATTTAGCAATATTGTTACAACCAGCACAAACTGATAGGAGGCTTTGAGCAAACTAAATCTCTACTGCGTCCCAGACAGCCTTTATCTGCCAAAGGCTTTGTCAATACAGCCATGACTTTTATTAATTTCAGTGCTCCACTGAGGCATTGATCAGCGCCTCTAACTTTCCTATGATCTCATTTCAAGCTGTAATGTGAAACCAAAAGGTCAATAAAGATGTCTTATTTAATCCCCATATTTGGCCGGTCCAGTGGTTTGAGGAACTGGAAACGTGCATCTCTGTGATAACCATCTTCAGTTTCATTTAAAAGCTAGTAATACTGTCACTGCTGCTCCAGGCTGTGATACACTTATATGTTTACTCAGTATCAGTCCCTTTGGACTGCACTACTTCTCTGGTAAGCAATATCCAAAGTCCTTCCTGTCCCTATTGGGTTACCATAACTAATTGATTACAAATGAATGATACTATTATGACTGTATGTATTCTGTAATGGTCATAAGTGTTACACTTACCGTTTTGCACTGAAGTTTGTATTTCATTCAGCCGTTCCTTTTTTCAAGGGGTTTCCACAGCAAGTCAATAGAATTTGCATTGTAGACTTGGTCAGTTCTTATTCTAGATACCCCCAACTGCAACTCTGTCTCTATTCCAATCAATCAATTCTTAGAATGTATTTTGTTGTTTTATACTCCACTTATTTCTTTGAAACATATCTCTCCCACTATCAACAAAAAAGGCATACACCAAGTTGTGTTGTTTGGGAGCCTCATTAGGCATTCATGTCACATTCTCACAATTATTTTGGGGTTAAACAATAAGAAAATCACATTATTTTTCTTTAAAGATTCACTTTTGCCACAAGAGAGTTTGCAAGAAATTTCCATTAAAGCTAAGGTTCTTTGTCCCTCATCGAATAAGGCCTCTCATTTTGTTTGTTTTCTTCACAGAACATCTGAAAAAGTCCCTGCTGACGCCATACATGGCTCTAATTTCCTGCTTAAAGCCATGTCACAGTGTACTTTTGCCTTCCTGCAAAGGTTAAAGCAGGAAGAAAAAGCACAAAGGAACATTGCAGATAAAAGTGATATGCTCAATATTAACTGTAGAGGGAGGCTTTGCTATCACACACTCCTTTGCCTATTCTTTGTTATCAACACAACACAGTTTCATATCGCAAAACAAACCTCGGAGAGAATTCTGGAGAAACTCTGTTATGTGTGATAACACTGCGGTGAGGTGCCCTTTACTTGCAGATAGGGCTTATAATGAGGTAAAAACGGGGGAAAACATTGGATTAATAATACATGGGTCATTTGTAAATCAATGGTAGGGCATCAGGCCAATGAATAGGCTTGAGGATTTATTCTGATTACAGAATGGCAATAAAGGACCATTTACAACCTGAATGAGACAGCTAGTAATTAAGAAGCCTCCCTTAAAACAAAGGGAGAAAGAATTCTGTGGGAGTATGGTGTTAACTCCAGAGAGAACCACTGCATGTTAATGGCCATGCTTTATTTCACCTGCAGTTGGTGGACAAGACCAAGAAAGCTGGTCCTCCAGGAAAATGTGCAGTACACATCCATCTTATTATAATATTTGGACCGCACTGCAGTATAATACCATTGACCTGCAAGGGATTTGCTGCATTGTGCAGAGGAATGCACTGGAAACTGAGTGAATAGAGTCAAAGGGGACAAGGAAGTTGGGTACTGTAAACCAACATGGTTTAAAAAAAAAAAAAAAAAATGACTCCTCATGCTTTAATATAGTCCAGCCTTGTTGTCAGAACGACACTCATTTGCATACCAATACTGACTCTACCCTCGGGTTACTCTAATTAACTTCCACTTTATTGTAGGCAACCAGATTGCAAATACACCAACATATCGACTACATTAGTGTCAGTCTCATTATATCCCCTTGGCAGCATGATGGATAAAGTACTGTTGGCTGCAGTCAGCCACCTCTTTAATTGGTTTGTCTAAATGTTTTATGAAATCAAGATAAAATTCAATCAGTCGCCGAAAAGTGCTGATTCATCTTAAAACTGCGGCGGACGTTTTGATTGATATCAGTGGCCAAGGGGGCTGCAAAGGTGATATGTGCCCAAGTTGCAACAGCTCAAGGTTAAATGGTGCTAGCAGAGTGTGTTTTATGATGGAAGCGGGGAAAGAGGATGCCAACGCCCACACACCGAGGAGGAAAAGCCTGTGGGCTTTACTGCAGGACATGCTGCTGCAGCAGCTGCACGGCACAAGAAGCTCTACAGATGGGATGTGACGGCTGAGACATTTAGAAGACGGACTGTACGGTGTGATCAATCTCACATCATGCACGGAATTGACTGTGCTCGCCAGATGAAGCATTTCACTATCAGTTCATTAATTTCAGCATTAGACTTTCAATGGAAATCAATGCTCATAAAACTTTGCCACAAAGATTTGTTGTTGTGTTTTTTTTAAATTCATTTATTTGTCCTGTGCTCAATTTCACAGCACTTTTACACAGTATTAGGCTCATATTTGGTCATGATCACTTTATGTCAACAATAAATAGCCTACCTAACAGTTTTGTATTACTCTCTCACTTCATAATTTAGTCTGAGTGAAATTCCAAATAAGTGGCTAATTTAAATTGTTGAAGCTCATGTGGTTGTTACATAAAAGTCCATATTCTGACACTAAGCTTATTTGGTAGTAATGAGTTCAACATCATCACAAAAATCAATATATATCCATTTAAGAAAGTTCCTAATAGAGAAAGTAACTGTTTGGAAATGAACAATACTACATCACAATTTACTTGGCATACTTTTCCCTGATTAGAAAATGTTATAGGGGAACATGAGCTTCTGTATTAATATCTTAAAAATCCAGTGAGCACTTTATCTAATTTATAATCTTTACAAGCTGAGTTCAAAGGGTTAACAGCTACTGGTGCTGCCAACATGATAGTCTGTAACTATCAATATTGTTAGTCATAGTTTTGAAGTGAAGCTTTTTAAATAAATTCACTTCTAACAATGTGTGTTATACTAAACTAATTTCGTTTCATCATACTTTATTCAAGGAAAACCACTGGTATATTTAGTTCACTCAAAATCCAAATCCGACATCTTCAAAAAAGACAATCAGCAGAATAAATAGGCACCATCCTCAGCTCACCGTGAACCATAAATCTTAACATGGATGATAAAAACCATTATGAACTAACACTGTTGCTCATAAGTATTTTCTTACTACATCAGCCGATGCGTGACAAAGATTTTAATGACATTTCACCTCCCTCACTCATACCCCGGCCTGGAAAACATACTATGAAATGCCCCATTTTATCTGAATGTGGTTTTTAGTGTGAAAGTCTAATTATGCCTTAATGGGTTTGGTAATTGCAGATAAATTGCTTATGTTGAATGAGGATTGATGTTTTTATTCAAATGAGATTGATTTCTAATTAAAAGCTAACTGAGCATAAATCAGAGAATTGTCTTGCATTGCAAGCACCCAAAAAATAATCAGTGACTATTCCACAAATCTGCACATTTCGCAGGTCGGGCGGTAATAGGAGTTTGCTAGCTGCCTCGCAGCTGTGATTCACCGTACACTCACATAGATATTTTTCTACAGTGTGACATATGCTATCTGGGATGTCAGCTGAAATGAGAGGACAGCTCAAATGCAAAGCCATTTCCTGCATGTTCTATTGTGGAGCTCAGCCATGTTGCTCGCCTATTGTATGGCTTCCTCCAAGTTATCTGTCAGGCCTGGCAAGCACCCTATTATTTTCTGCCATTTGACTGTCCCCTTTGCCACAGTGCAACACTTCTGTCGTGCCATGTGATCAATCCGATTCCTTTGACATCCAGTGAACGGTATCTCGCGATCTGTAATGGCGGTAATGTTTCCTGTCAGAAAACGGTCCCGGGAAATAGGGCGTGGGAGACAGAAAGAAAGCTAAAGTGTGAACAAGAGAGTGAGTAAGCGGAAGAGGAGATAACAGAGAAAGGCAGACAACCTTTATGGGAAATATCACAGCCGAGTCTATACCCAAAGTCAGAGCCATTGCGTAGATTTTATTGTTGTTGCTTCCTCTGACTCCCCCTAATGTCTGCAGTCTTTTTCCTTTTTAAAGCCTGTTACTGAGACACAAAGCCAATCACAGCCTTGGCAAGTGTGTACACACAGCAGCAAAGCAACAGTATTTGAGGAGCTGTTAGTCCAAGATGGCTTATCCTTACTGATTCTTTAAAAAAAAAAAAAAAAAAAATTTTGAGAAAAGAGGCGAACAGAAAGACATTAGAATTCCACCGCTCCTACTTATGTGTTGTCTCTCAAGGAGACACCATGGCCAGCTATAACTCTACACAAGGCATCACTGTCGCTCCGAACTGACAGAGCTGTAAAGTGCGTCCTTAGTCTATTGCTCTTTTTAGTGTCACAAAGAAAGGTCGGCTTTGAATAAAGCCTCAGTCGTTTCCAGTTTATAGTAATCCAATGTCAAGACAGACTTTAAGGACACCACAAATGCCAGCAAGAAGTTGAAAGTTAAAAAAGAAAAAGTATCAAGCTTGATCGGGATTCAGGACATTTTGATTCAGCGTTGCATGCTAACTTAACATTATGTGATATATTGGTACATCTCAAGGGAAAATGTGTTTTGTAATTGATTCCAGGAATGTCAGGCATTCTTCTGGGTGCTTTCGGGCAACCAAAGTAACAAGGAATCTTTCTGTAATTACTTTTGCTTGTGTTCTGCATCCAGTGCATTCAACACTTGTCACAAACGCAACAAATGGAAAAGAAATAGGACAACGGCAAACAAGCAAATGTTAAAGGAAAATGTCTAACATTTCAAATAATGGCAAGTTACCCGAGTACAGGGCATGAAACTACCCTGTGTGCTTGCTGGCCACTTACTATATCCCAGCGGATGCTATAATGATATTTTGTGGCACTATAGTCACACCAGGCAGGACTGCATGGCAATAAACTAGCAGGTAAAATGTATTGTGCTGTAAGTTCTTAGGAGGAAGAAATTTGTAATTACAATCACCACAGAAGGAAGCAATGTATCTAGCATTTGCAAAAGAAAACCTACATCCTGCTGAAATACTTTTAACTTGTCCGGTACAGCGGAAGTCATGTGCATGACTATATAAATGGAACTGTAAGAGGGCAAGTTTCTCATTTTGTTGCTTAAAAAACAAAGCACAGGTCACAGGAACATAACCTGAGCAAAGATCGCAACATGAGTGGTGTTTATATTTTGGACAACATTCAATTTGTGGAAGCAAATAATAAAGCTGTAAGTGATCAGACCACAACAGAGGAATACTTTTCCAAAATCCTCACCCGATAACTTCGTGCAGGGAATATGCAGAAAAGGCAATTAATGCCAGTCATTCCCAGGTTTACACATACATATTCCGACTCTCCCCCTCTCAAGCTGTGACACTTTGGGATCCTGCTATGAAACCACATATTTAATATTTTAAACTCTAAAGAAAAATCTTAAATGTTTCCTGGAGTTTGTTTCATGTTTCACTCTCTCTCTCTCTCTCTCTCTCTCTCTCTCTCTCTACATTAAACATTATATCCAAATTGGATCTGGGAGATGTGAGCGTAGCCTGCATCTGCTCGGAGAGACGTACATACTGAGGCGGCTGATCGTTCGAGGAGGCACTGAAAATTGTGCTGTCATGGTAGAAAATGCTGAGAGATTAATATGGGTGCATTTCACTGCCATCATCTCGCTTTCATTATCAAGTAACAAGCGCTGGAGGAAAAAAAAAAAAAAAGCTTCACCGCTCAACCTGAGATGCGAGTGTGACATTATGTTGACAATTCAGTGTGTGGGAACTGTTCAGACAGATACAGGCATATCAATGTGAGCCATTACTGTCTTTCGTAGATTGGCTTAGCTTTGTGCCGAGGTGTAATTGCGCAGCTGTCTGGCATTAGTCCTTCCGAATAAATTGGTTTGGTTATGACTGCCTTCCAAATGTACCAGCAAGCATACAGTATGATGCAGACTGAGTCGTTTGCTTCTGACCTTTGACGGTGACGACTTCAACCTCAACTTTCAAATATTTACCGTAATGTAACGCTAGCGTGAATAGCAGTTAGATAATGTTTGGAGAAAAGGTCAGTATATGTCACTTGCATGTGATCCTTAACCGGACAAAGCGTTCAAGGTGAAGATGTGTGGCTGACACTCCGGGAAGTCCATCAATATGCAAGATGTGGGTTTTACATAATAATATGGGTCTTAAGTCTTCTCATGTTTGTGCTGAGGTCTACTGTTACATGGAGGGTGACAGTGGTAATGTATTCCTGATCATGCCTCTATCATGGGATCTCTTTGAGATTTCAGGCTTTGTAGCTTCACGCACACACATGAAATATGGTTTCAGTCATCCCGCGTAGAGCTCCTGGGTTACATGATACAGAAACATAGGAGGGATTGTGTGTTCTCAGAAGGAGATACTGCAATGCTCTCACAGTATGATCTCTTGGGAGTGTTCGTCTTGGCTAATGCAAGCTAATAAGGATGTTAACAAGCCCCCACAGACACACAAACCTGTTTGAAGGTGGTGTTTGTATTGTGTTAATTGTTGAATTGTATGACTATTTGAGTCCTCAAGGAAAGACTAATGGTGCAAATATTGATCCTTCTGAAGGTTTGTCTCATGTTTTGATTAAGGGGGAAAAACAGTGACGAGCCAATGGATCAGTGGAAGCTGATATGTGCACAACATAGCAAGTCTGTTTCACACAAACATAACATACAATTACATAAAATGGAATCTTATTGTTGTATGTTTGTTTTATAACCAACTTTTGTTTACATTGATGTTGGTGAAATCAAGCAATTTCAAACATGTAAATAACTGTAGTTTGAATTTGTTGCAATGGCCTTTCTGTTTAGTGTTTTCTCTCTACATTCTACTGTTCTCTCATTGCTAACATTATTAAAACACAAAAATAAATCTGTTAAGTATTAGAAACTCTGTTTTTCTTGTTGTTGTTTTTTTTCAGCTTTTCTTGTTATGAAGTTGCTGCTTTTATTGGTTTCCACATTTTATTCTAAGGCTTTTATTTGTGTGTCTCAAAAAATGTAACTGATAATGAGTCACTGAATGAAACCACAAATGCTATCAGAAACTTTACATCATTCACTCGTTAGTCTTTATCGCTGCATCATCTTCTACAAACTACTCCAGCTTTCTAATTTGTATATTTATTTTTAAGTTCAGTCTAAAAGCGGAGGGGTTCTTTTTAGGTGAAGTAAATGGGCCAAGTCAACTCATCAGATTGAAAGCTCGGCGGTGGTTATGTGCAAGTCCTGTGACTGTAGTGTACAGGTACATTTTGAATTGGTCAAAACTGACGAAAACGGCTATTTTGGTGGTAAAAGCTGCAGGCTCCTGAGCTGGAGCCTTCAAGGCTAATTGTGACTTGCAGACTTTGATCGATGTCACATGGGATTCACTCACTGCTGCAATTAGGACTCAAACCTGATGTGCCACCAGAGGGAAGAAAAATGTTAAACTATCATAAACTTTGATTATTCGAACTTAATATCTCCTGCGATCATTTAATAGGGTCTTTATATGATGTCAGCATAATACCAATGTTTACGTTTCACTACTATTTACTTTCTCCTAAAGAAGAACCATGCAGTTCCCACACAGAATAAAAATAGTCTCGCGAGGTAAAATCACTTCTGAAAAGCTGATGGATATTGATGAAAACAATCCCACACACGTACACATACCCATCGATACACCTTTTATCCCAGTTCATCTAACTTAGTTCGCAGGGTGCAGAAGTTGGTTTGAGCTTAGCAAACACACCAACACATCAACACACATACACATACACATACACATACACATACACATACACATACACTCTAAGGGCAACTTATAATCACCATATTGTGTGAAGAAAACCATTATTTACACAAAGAATTCTAGAAGTCTGGATGCAAATGTATTGCAATACATAATTAATTGCATGCAAAGATGTAATGAATTAAATGTCTTCTGACTCATCCATCTTTAATGCATCGTTGAGCTTTCATCTTGTGCCATTCTGTGGTTTTGAAGCAACACCTTAATAAAAGTGATGGTGCTACTGTTTTGATAAACGTATTCAAAACAAAGGCTGCCAAGCTATTTTTAGTACTGATAGATAGTATTTTGCCCTCTGGTGAGTGAAGCTGCCTTTTTATGAAAGGACCTTCAAACTCCTCAAAAGATGATTCCAACTTTGATTTGAAAAAGGCAACATTTAGTAAATGATACTTAAAAAAAAAAACATGAATCCATTCAGTTTTATGCTAGGATTTTGCCTTACATTTTTATTTATATCCTTAGACAAATGCGGATGCTACCTGGGTGAAACTAAAATAGCTCTGGATCTTGCATCTGCTACTTACTAAACCAAACCATCACCATTAAAAAAAAAATATAGAGAGATTTTAGTATCTTCTTTTTAAGCAATTTTCAAGAAGATTATGGCCCCTGCTGGATTTATTTTTCTGGCGGGCCAGTTTTGGTCCACGGGCCATATGCTTGCCACTGCTGTTCTATATATATTTGTCTGCAGTCAGCGCAAGAGTGCTTATTAGAAAAATGGGCAAAAAATGATCAAATGGGTTTCTATGACGACTCCAAGTCAGCAGTCTCTTAACAAATCAAAACATGATTAATCTCTCCCATAAAGCTTGTGAAATGGAGCCGCCTTTTTATGAATGGACCTTCAAACTCCTCAAGAGATGATTAATCAATGTCTGCTGGAGACAGAAAAGAAAAATAATTATTTTTTTCTTCTTTCCAAGAGAAGAAAGAGTGTGACTTTTGTCAGTTTTGACTCTGAGTTTCCCCGTGGAACTGCAGATTGCAACCAAGGTTTGTTATTGTCATCTGCTTTTGTATTCATCATCATTGCTTAACACACATACTGTCAAATACATTTGTAAAATACAATATAAACCTTTTTGCCTCATCAACTTAAAGTAAATACACAGAAAAGGACTGATTATGGAGCAGATTAGTTGTTTTGCTCTTTCGTTACATATATGCATCCTTAATCACTATTTTGTGAATACATTTGTTGTAACCACAAAATTAAACTACTTGTACGACTGGAACAGAATATAAATGGTGAATCATCACGTGTTCCCAGACAAGCGCTACCCCACTGGACTGGACAGTCCCAAACCGGTTCGTGAAGCGACGTGAAATTTAAATGTGGAATTTCACTTTCAAAATAGCTCGGTGCATTAAGGAATAGCAAACTGCTCCTATGAAAGTTTCATTCCAGCCTGCTGACGGTAATCCCTTTCTCATCACTGCTTTGAACACTTTTGGTGCAGTTAAAAGAGGAGCAATCGATAATGAACTGAATCTGGCCACATTAGAGCCCCCATCTGGGATATGACTGTTCTCTCCCCCCCATAAATCCATAACATCACGGGTGAAATGCAGTGACAGAGCTAAAGAGAGAACATGTTCTCGGTGCACAAAGCCTTTTAAAAAAAAAAGAAAGAAAACAATACGGCACTCTCCTCCATTTAGGAATCTATTGGTTTACTTCCACTGAGCCCACCATTATTCCTCCGTCAATGTCATTCAGAGGTGTCATCTCAATGTGGAACTGTCTCTGGATAATGACTGAAATTTAACCACATTTCCCCCACTTCTCAAATGCTACCATGTAAATTAACTTAATAATATAACATTATAACACATAAAGCATGCTCTCCTTTCCAGTGTTAATTTGTCTTCTGCCTTGGCTTCCCCCTTTTGTTCAGTCCGGTCACGTGTGCCCTATTCCCTCACCTGTTTCGTACAGGGTCATATTCCACCTCAGTTAATTGAGTAATTAAATATTTTTATATCAATGCTTATGCGGGAGGGGACAGCCATATAAATACTGTAATAACAGGGCAGACGTTCGACTATGAAGGTCAAGCTTGTAGCACAGACTTGTGTCTGCCTCTTAAATATTTCATTACTTCAAAATGAAAAATAGTACATCCAATTCAAACGTGCCTGCAAGTCATTCGGAGGAGCTTTCAGATGTTTACAATCTAACCAGGGTTGAGTTATTCCATTGTTTTCTTTTCTTTTTCATTTTTTTTCATCACTTTGAGATCATTGTGTTATTTGTGTGCCTATGTGATTGTGCAAAGAAAGATTTTATGCATCATTAGTAATGGATGGAACTGCATTAATGTTTGTCTGGTTTTGCACAGAAAATATTATGCTTTACAGAGAGGGTGCAAAGAGAATTAAAATATAGGATAGTTCAACCCAGAACAATTTTCCAATCATTTTAAATAAAGCGAATGGTTTCACACAATAAAAATCCATAATGTCCCATATTACAGGTGATTCCAGTTTAGCAGTGTGTAACGTACCATCTGCAAAAACCTTCATCTTTTCACTATGACCAATGTATACATACAATAGTTGCAGAGGCTTACAGGATTAGCTATGGACAGTTCACAAAGGAAACATGTTTACTCCTAATATGAGGATTCTTCTTTGATCATTTTAGCCAACTGCACTCGACAACACTGTACAACATTATAACGGGCACTTAAACTCATCCTGACACGGTACAGCACCTCTTTAGCTCTCATGACAACAGCAACATAGAGATCAGCAATGCAGTGGTGAAAGCAGTGAAAGCAAGCTGCCATATTGTTTGTGAAGTAACATCACCATCAAAGCTGAGGAGGTGAGTATATAAAAGCAGGCATGAAGGCTGCTCAATATCACAAATAGAGGACTTTGACTTGTTTTTGTGACATTTCACTGTTCTGTGGCATATTTTTGGTTAATATTAGAATATTGAAATAAATACTTTTTGCAACAACAGACAACACTATTGTTAATGCATATACTATTTACAGTTATCCCACTGATCCAAACACTTTCCAACTGTTGTTGTATTAAACAAACTTGAGCAGCACCGTCTGGATATTAACATGATTTTCAAGCAGGAACATGAATTAACAAAGTCGCAACAAAAAAAAAGAAGTACATCATTTTGATTTTTTTTTTGGCAGATAACAAACAACATCAGCAACACATCTCATTGATGAGGACGGGAAAGGCTCAGAGGCAATGCTAGCTGCCAATCAGACTGCTCCAAGGATCTCCAGTTCATGAAGATATTGAAGGACTCTGCCGAGGTGTGGCCACATCACTAAAGGAAATACTGGTCGATCCCCAAATTCATTTGGATTTATTCTCAGGGGATCAGAAATGTCTGCAAGAAACTGTTACTAATCCATCTTTTTCCAGTGGAGATGTTTTACCAGACTCAATCCATCTAGTAATGGTTTAGTGTGACCCCAGTAGTGGACTGACCAATCATTAGATTTACGGAGCAATATGGTCGTCCATGAACCATGAAGCTACAGTAACAAGGATTCAAAATAAAAGCTGAGTGTGTGCAAACATACGGCGTCATTGTGACAAACACATGAATCCCCTCTGAGCTCCTGCTGCGATAAAGGCCTCCTGGATTTAATAAACAGCAAACAAATTAATTAATAGATGATTAAAGACTAGGCCCTGCCTTGACCTCTGCGTATCCGCTGACAAGTATGCTGAGGATAACCTGGGATAGCATTAACATTGATCCAGCTGCAGCCTTCTTCCTCACAGGGTGCCAGACCCCCGCTGTCCAATCTCTATCGCCAAGCTCACCTCTGTGCCATTTGATCGTCCAAAAGAGTAAAGACTCCAATGTTAAACATTAATCCCACAGGCCGGGTCTCATTTGACTAATCAGCAGTTACGGGACCCAAGGATGCCGTTGCCTGAGTGGCAAATGCCAATATCCACTCTGTAGGCGGGGGCAAAAGGGAGGGGGTGGCTGTGGATCAACAGGCCAATATAGAAGAACTGATCCATCATTTTGTCAGCCATTGTCCAGAGGGCGAACCGTGTTTTTCCAATGAGAAGCAGCAATAAACAGCGGTGGGGAGGGTCAACGAGCTACACCTCCTCAATGAATGCATGACCATGCTAACAACTGCCACTTACAGCTTTTAATTACAGCAGAGAAGGAGGCGGATGAGAGGCTGGATGTGTGCAGCTCTTAGCATTGGTGATACCACTGCACAAAAATGCTGTTGTGTCAGTAAATGGTGCTTTACTGGTGGTGTGAATTTTAATAATTTGTTTGGAAAAGCAAAATCAAGCAAAGGTCAGATGCTGCCACCATTGTATCATAACATGCTTGAAAAAACACACTATTAAATCAGACCAGACACATCTGAATGAATGAATGAATTGGATTAAAGACATTGGACCAAAGGTGAACTTATCTTTGAACAGATTGTATACATGTCGAATCCTATTGAATCAAAGTGGCAAAGAAAAACATAATGTGGCCATATTTCAATGCTGCATAAATTATAACCCTCTTTCCTAAAAATGCACTCAATTCCATTCCAGCTTCCCACGCTATACAAGCATAGCATTTACAGGGAGCTTTTAACCGATTGCATTATTTAAAAAGCCACCCCAACGCACAAAAGCAATTTGGTAGAATAGCAGCCGTAAAATATAGCTTTCAGAATTCAGTCGTGGGCACAAATGGTTTGTCTTTCATCACCGCTTTTCCCTGTGACTGCTTCTGTCCTCTTGTCAGACATGGCACCCACCGCCCCCACCCTGTTGCAGAGAGCATCATAAGTGTTACTGCCGCACTCCAATACAATTGATCTCCCCATCAGGTGCTCTTGAACCCTCCAACCCCACCCAATTTAACTGAGCATTTTCTAGGGTACTCTTTGAATTCCCTCATTTGATTTTTAAGCAGTGCCTTTACAGTGAACAGTGTCTGCACAGAGATACCACACGAGCCCAAATTCTCAAAAAGGTCTTTGAGAAGCACAAGTTATATTTTTAAGGATTGGAAGCACCATTCCGCTTTTCTGGGATTCATAATTCAAAGTCGGCTCAAGAAATAAAGAAAAAAAAAAAGAAAAAGGGCATAAATCTCCAGTTAAAGAGGACAAGAGAGAATTTTTGCAGGCATTAACTTATCCACTTACAGGCTGCAGAAAGGAAGGGAACTATGCAGCTAATTAAAATGCTGAAATGGTGTAACCTTCAGAGTTTCTATGTTTAAGCATGGCTTCTTGCTCCGCCAGAAAGTGACAAATTAAATCAAGTCTGAACAGTGACATGCTGAGAGAGACAAGTTCAATATGTATGATTTATCTACTTAGACAAATGAAATCACTGTCAGCTTATTCTTCCGAAAAGGTTTCGATGTCTCCTCCTTGGGAGCAAATGCAATTTGTATCAAATTTGATTTTGTCAAAACTTTTATTCTCCCTTCCCCCCCATCGCCACATGGGGATGGCTTTAAAGGGTGTACTAGTGTGTTTTAGGATAAAAGAACACAGTGACCATTTTTTTTACTGTACAAAACCGGACAGATATTCAAATTGTACATATGAATATATAAAACTTTTTTTTATTATTTAAAAGTAATGTTGAAGTGACCATTGGGTTTCACATAAAATCCCACTTTATTTTACTTACTGAAATGCTTACAGGCTATTATACTCAGATTCATTAGAGGTCATTTTTGTTTCTAAAAGAATAGTTATAAACAAGAGGTTAGGCTGGATGAACAGATCAATACAAGTACAACTTTTCACATTCTCAACAAAAACCTGTTCAGCCATCAGGATATCAACGCAAATAAAATCTATCTCAGTCTACGTGTTATTCTGCTTGTTTTGCCTGACTGACTTGTATCGCCTAAAAATCATGCCAGGAAATTACATGATCACGCACATAGATTGTGACCTCAGTATGTGTAAACTTTGCAGGTGATCAACACATAATGGTCTTGTTTACACCAGGATGGTTTGCTGGAAACTATGGATGTGTGTGTGAAGGAAATGATTAAACATATTATCTGAGCATTACGGCAAGAAAAAACAAATGTGGGAGATACTTGGTCACAAAGTCAAAGCTGTGGAGAAAAGACGAGCAAGAGAAGAGCTTTCGAAAAGACGGCAATGGAAATTTGTTGTAATAAAGTCTGCAAAAAAAAATTAAAGTCTTGCACAACGGCAGCATGAGGCTGAGCTATATGCACCTCTCTTCCAACACATCAAAAGCAGACACAATCATCAACACCACAAACTGTGTGAGATTAATCTATTAGCATTAACTCTTCACCGGCAATGTGGAACGCACACCTGATATTCTATGTTTATCGATGCAAAAGAACTAAATGCATTATGTGTGAAATGTTCTCAATATATTTAGGGATTCCCCTTTGTGAGAAAAGGGCATAAGGACATTCCCCTGACTCATCGCTTTTATAAATTTACCTTGTGGATTAATAACATATTTCTATTCTATTCTACTCTGTCATACCAATGTGTGATTATTATTATTCAACAAACATACATCTGCATGTAGGGTGGATTTATAGGAGTCGTCTTCTGGAGGACAGAGGTGAAACAGGCTGAATTCATTGAGCTCTGGACTCATACAGGTGATGTCCAACTGCATCAGCTTTGGATGAAGGTCAAGATAAGGTCTCAGGTCAGGAATTGAGGTTGCAGTTCGAGTTGCATAACACCAATTGTATGCTTGATCTTGAACACACACACACACAGAAGCTTATGACTACAGGAGAGGCTGCTGCTCCTCAAGTGGAAAAGAAAAATATTCCTGTGATTTACAATATAATTTTCTATTTAGTGAATTAAAACTACGTAATTAGAAAGGTGCTTTAAAACAATGATACCACGGTTAACTGAGAAGGTGTCAGTCGATTTTATTTAATTTAAACATAATAATTGTGTTGCTATGCCTATTGTGCTGCTGATACTGCATTCAAATATTTGCTCATTACTGACAGAATGCATCCAGCTTCACCCTGATGTTTAATGGAGCTGGATCAATCTGATAGCACAAATAAGAGTGTCTGGTAAACTTTGTGTTATCATTTCTCGCCACAGGCAACAGAAGCGAATGTTTAAAAAGCGCTGACAGCGGATGCGTTTTAAGCAGCCAACCCCTTCTAGTATCCAAATGATGCAACTGTCAAATACATTGGTTCCAACCAGCCTCTTTCAAGTATGAGACTTGAAAGCTTCTTGGATCTGGTCGGCAATGTGCACGGTGATACAGCTCTGACTGAAGCAAACGCTCTTTGAAATCTGTAATCTCGGGGTGGTTTGTTGATATCATCCCTGCCGTCACCTATGGATGCTGAGTGCTTAAAATTATTTACTGACCTTTTCCTTACATGTTCCATTATATAAACATTTTTTTCCCCCAGCTGCTCAGAAGACACCTAAAAGAAGGGCTAACAGATGTAATGGCCAAATGTAAGTACATTTCCTATTTACCTCAGCTCAGCCAGCCTATTCAGATGCCCTGGTCCCATCATTTCCTGAATAGTGTCCACAGTGACCAGCACCAGTCTGAATGATAACAATGACAAATGTGCTTATTTTCATTCTGCAATCACATCACCTCCAAATCCATAGTAATTTTCTCCAAAAAGGATATCCACATTAGCTAAGTGAGTGATTTATGAACTTGTCCACACAGCTTTAAATACAGAATCCACAAAGGGGAGGTTAGATAATCCCCATTATATCACTTAGTGGAACCCTTAAGTGATGCGCCCATGCACTTTTCAAAGCAATAATACACCAGATAATGGGTGCTGGGTAAAATTACATGCATACCTTAGTCTCAAGAATAGAAGCCATGAAGTGCTATCTAAATATAGTGTTAGTGGAATAAGTTTTGGTCTTTTTAAAGACATTCAACTGCAATTATATTAATATTTACCAGTATTTTGAACTGAAAGCTGAGGTTTTTATTAAAAAAAAATTAAATGACACAGCAATAAGGGATATGCAAAAACAATAACCGAATTTAAAGTCATCGAAATTCAATCATCTACTAATATATGAGAAAAACACAAACAGGAAAGGGAAGAAAAAAAAATCATAGTCGACTGACTGATTAAAGCTACTGTTCCTTTTATTTTTCATGAGCAGCCTGTCAGAATGTTAAGGCGCGACGAACTGAGGTGAACTTAGGAGGGAAACTACTCTGAAGCAACAGCTTGTTTTTTTTAAAACAATCTTGGCATAAGCAAAAGATTGTGTGCATCAAACCGGCTTCGTACATGACGGAGAACAAGTCACGAAGTAATTATTGATGAAGCACAAGAGAAATATTGAGCATAAGAGGTCTGAAAAAACAGAGACTGAGAACAGATACCATTAGCTGAGAAAACTGTCAGCAGTAGCAAAATACCAGACAAAGAAATGTCATGTATGCTGAAGCATAAATATGACATCTGTGGCTCAGCAGTGTGGCTGAAAAGCCTGGGACCGCCCTGTGGTAGCCGGTGCCAGGAAAATACAGCATCTACATCTACCACCTGTTCATACTCACTCACTCGCATCTGACATCTGAGCATCACAGCTTAAGTTTAGTCACAAAAGGACAATTTCAAAGCAGCTGAGAGGGGCAGCCAAAAAAGGGGCCAAAGGGGAAAATACAGAGATGTCGCCTTAAGAACAACTCTCAAACAAAATTGTATAAATAGTGTTTATAAATAGCTATGGTGGTGGAAATTGAAAGTTATCTTTTCATTCCTTACTCACTGTTTTACTTACATTTTACCTGAGTAAAACTTCCAAAGTGATGTTGACTGAAAGTTGTGTTAAATAATTTTACAGTAACTATACAAAACATGTTCAAATGAAACTATCCTGTATATTATTCATGTTTTTATTCGTTCACTTATTTATTTATGCATATATTTATATAAATATAGGCGGCACTATCCCACATTGTCAAATACTAACAATCAAATAAAGACGTGCAGAATAGCCTCAAACATCCTCATTGACTCTATTAACTGTTCTGATATTTAATCTTGGATAAGTCGTTAGCCACTTTCATTCTGAGGCGACATGAGTAAGCACAAGATATCATCACCTCGTTATTATGAGAAAATGTGTGGAAAGATACGAGCGGTCTGTTTTCCAGGATATTTGTTTTTGCTGTTTAGGTTTTGTGTTATTACCTCCACCAAGGTGGCTGGTGCTATTTGTTTGTTGTTTGTCAAGAGGATTATAGAAAACCCTTCAAGATGGATTTCATTATGTTCGGTAAAACAGACTAACGGACGAAAGAAAAACACTTATTTTCATTTCAAAACAAGGCCCAATCAAATGCAAATTCACAAATTATTTTTTACCTTTGATTTGCATTGTGGGATCAGGTATTTTTTTGCCCTCTTAAAAACACGTAAATAGTGACAGTACAACAACTCCATATCTCAAATTAGATTCAGAAGTCCACGAGGCTTTGCTGAGGCATTCTCTGACACATTTCTCAAAGCTTTTGAGTAACACACAGACATACAATATGTCATGGCTGCAAATTTGCATATCATAGAAGATGTAGACTATTAGTCTTGGTGAGGTCTTCCCATTCCATGTGAACGTCTATCTCCTAATGCATTCATTTGCATGAATGGTTTAAAAAATCAAATAAATGCTTGAATTGCTCTTAATGCTGCTTTAAATATATAGCATGTAAAGCTGCAAAACACGATGATGCACTTCTATTTGTTTAAATATGCCTATTAAATTGTTACTTATAACAGCCTGAGCATTTATGTGAAAAGTTCATCCAAATTTGCTTCACATCTTTTTCCCATTGTGGCCATCTATTCAGGCGCCACAAGGTCTGCTCTGCATTCATACAGTATATTGTTACTCCTAGGTCTCATATGGTGACTTCACCATGTCACTCTATCCTGTACAAGTATTATTTCTTCCATGTTTGTCCATTGAGGATGAGACATTTCTCCCATGTTTTTCCCAGTAGATCTTTTTTTATATAGGAGTTTTTCTTCATTCAGCTCAGGAGTGTAAAACACAGGACAGAGAGATTAAAGCTGGTGATACTGGACTAATAAATAAAGTTTGCGGATGCATATATTTGGATTTCTATATATGTCTCGATGATCCAACTGATTCTGTGTTCACAGTAATGTCCTCAGCATGTCCACTTTGTTGGCACCTACTCTATTATGAGAGGGCTCAGGATAAGAGTTATATTGAGCCGAGGGTTATAAACTGCCAATCTAGCTGTCAGAGGCAGTCAGGACCAGATCTCATCTGTAAGGACCAGCTGGCTAAAGGGGAGGACTCTGCTCTACTGATAAGAGAAATTGTGACCTTAATCCCCTAAATAGAGCTTCTTGTGGCCTCATGAAGTCAAAAGCAGAAGTAGAAGAGCCAGTCTTTTAACATTCCCTGCACTCTCTCAGCGCCGTATCGCTCCTCCGTCGCTTAATTTTTCATGAGGCTTCCTGCTACTAAATGCCTGATAAAAAAGTGATGTCAACAAAACACTTTGAGAAAGCTCCAGGTCTAATCACAATTACTGATATAATTGCTTACCAGTGACTATTTTCAAAACAGACTATCAATGATATCCAGCGTGTCTTAAAGCGTCACTTTGAACAGTGATGCAAGCCGAGATGGGCGTCAGTGAGGAGAGGATCCTTTAAGAAAAATGCCCTCAAGTTAACACTTTGTTCATTGCCAACAGCTAATTATTTGCTTTGGAATAAATCTGCAGAAGAGACACTACATTTTAACATTTTAAACAGATTTTGAATATTAGTATATTTATCCAGTTGCATGGTTTTGTTGTAGTATTTAGACAGACAGACTGGGGGGCCTATAGTTTTACAGCAAAGACATAATCCTGCATCTGGATTAACTTTTTAAAACCACCAGTCATTGACGAGGATGATCACAAAGGCATAAAAATCACAACTTGAATCACTCTGTCTAAAACAGGAACACGTCATTGCTTTTTTTTTAAATACGTACTCGGAGTGAATTCAGATAAACGGACACTTTCAGACAGACAGTGTACACCCCTTCTACTAACATGTTACATCTTGCTGTACCTTCTACATATAGACATTATCTAAGCTTCCAGCAACGTGCTGAAAAAATAATAAGTGTACTCACCATTGTTAATATTTATAATGTATTGCAGTCCGCATGCATGTGTGGTTTCATTACAAAAACATCCAACAGTATTTTTAGTGTTTCTGCTTTCTGTCTCAACAAACATTCTTTTCAAATATTGCAGAGTAAACACAAAACATTACTGCAATGAAAATGCCAAAACGAAGTGTTTTCAATTGGAATGTAGTTGTGTAAATGAGGCCATAGACTTCAACTACTGTGTTAGTAATTTCTTGTGCTGCTTCTTTCCGTGACTCAATACACCCTCTTGTGAGGAGGAAATAGGCGAAACAGGCTGGGGCAAGTTGGACAGTTATACCACAAATCACAAAATAGCCTTTGTAGTGATATCATGACATGTTTTGTCCCTTTATGCTGATATTTTTGTTTTATTTACACTAAACTGAATTGAAATATTACTAAGCCAACATTTTGTGATCATGTGATCCTTTAAAACAAAGATAATCTTCTTTTGCTTTCATTCAGTACAATGGGCCATATAACTATACTAATTGTGATCAGTTTGACTAAGAAACAATCAAATGTTGACTATTGCACATTTCTTTTGACTTCGAGTTAAAGTTTGAACCTTTGCAAAAGATTGTTCACTTTTTTAGTAGCCATCTCTCACAGATCACTCCACAATTCTATAGTGCTCTGCTTGAATCTCTCAAGAGGTATTTTGCACATTTTAGCTGAACCAAATGATACACATCAGAAGTCCCATCATGCACCTGTTATTGTAGAACTGCGAAGACTGCTCTCCATAGTTTGTAAATTCAACCAAGGTACTTTTGATTGCTTAAACTTTAAAAACTCTAAAGAGCGCAACTCTAAAACAATCTCTGAAACAGTCTCCTGGGCTGGAGCCAAATGAGTGCAATGGCTTATTTGCAGATAATTAAACGTATGTGACGACAATTAAGAACAATTAAATGTGCAATGGGCAGGTAGTGGATAATCTGCCTGCTGTGACACCTCGAAAACTCCACTCAGTACTTAGTCCATAATTATGATTTACGTTAGATTAATAATTGCACTAAGCTTCCAATGCGCACTAGGCCAAATGTGTTGTTAGATACTTAGGTGATACTTCATTATCTATTCATTACTCATCATTAAGCATTACAGTACCTCACTTAATACACAGTTTTTCCCTGTTAGCTGTGTAATGAGAAAATATTGTAGCATTTTAACATTTCTCCAGTGTTTCACTCATACAGATTCTACAAACTCTGTAACACCTGGAAACCTGCAAACAAATGTGACATTTTCACCCCGAGGATTTTCACATTGACTATTACTGCTGACAGGTGTAGATTTGTCATGCAAAGTATCTTGGAAAAGTCTCTCCCATATAGTTTGACACAAGAGGTGTAGCCAAGAGGTTCGCTTTCGTCGCCTAAAAGAGACTAGATGCAATACAGAATGCAGACCAGGTCCAGAAACCATCAGAATAATATCAAACTTGCATCCGGAAGAGCTTCAATCAGGCTTTCATGAAGAAAAAGACATTAAAACACAAAACTGGCTGTTCATTTAGTCAGTCAACATAACTGGGAGGACTTTTTTTCAGAATCAATTAAAGGCCAAACAATTCAGCACATAACTATTAAAGCTTACTATAACCAAAGAATACTTCAGTGATAGCTTTGCCAGAGAGGCGAAGTGATTGTACGTTTCAGTTGGATTTCTCCTCTTATGACTTTATTACTGATTATTTGTTTGTCTGTTAAACTGCTCGACTTGCCGATCTTTAACATTCACACATCAGCGCCACAGGCCTGTCAGTGTCATGGCCATTTCAACAGCTTCCTAAAAAGCACTAATAAAAGCTATTATTTACTGAACCTTTTGTGTTTATTTTGCTGGGGGGAAAACAAGTGAATCCAGGTAGAGAAAATGACTATTTGAAGCTCTTGAAATAGATGAGACCCATTAGAGCTGATGGAAAGGTCAAGACTGGCAAGTCAAAGCAGTCATGACGTGTCTGACACAAGTGATGAAGTTCTGTTTTTCTCCACAATGCTCCGTTGTCACAGCAGCGGCATTAATTTCCACTGGAAAACTGTGATACACATAATTTATTTTTCTCTTCTAAAAGTAACATAAACAAATGGCTTGAAATTACTTGGGACTTCGGTATAAAATGAGCCGCCTCTTCAGCTTGTCTGCAGGGTTACTGACAGATTCATCAAACTGAACAAAGCGCATTCAATCATCAAGAAAGGACTTTTTAACCACCTTCCCCAAGATTTATAGTTAGATTGTCCTAAAACGCTGAGGTGATATCGTTTTAAATATTAAGACATTTGGGATTTACAGGTGCATTATACATTTTAGGTTGTTTTTGTCTACACTTACTGCAGACATGTCTAATCCACAAATAGATTCCAAAATAATCAATTTATTCGAATTTCACTATGAAAAAAACCAGAGATTTGGAGCAGACAGGGATATTATGAGCGTTTGAAAAGTATTTTAAAGACACCACTGATGTATGCAGATCGATGCCTTCTTGCTCCTTTGTGTATCTGAAAGGACAGGCTGTGGCTGCTGGCGACAAAGATAGAAGAGGCTTCATTATGAATTCTTACACTGCCCCCTGTTGGTGATAGTCATAAATGTACAGTGCATCAATGAAACCCACTAAGTTTGCATTACACAATTGAACTGCATAATGTCAAAATGACTTGTAAATAACTAAAATACAGAATTAACTGTGGGTGTATTATGTGGAAATGGCTGCATGAGACATTATTAATGCAGTCTGTGCAACATACAGCATTATGTAGGCCTTTATCATGTGTGCATGCAAAAGCAGTAATATCAATTTGTGTTCCGACAATGCTACAACTAGCAAGCAATCACTGATCGATGATATATTCATTTAAGCAGGGAAATCAAGTTTGTCTTACAGAAAAAGGAGAATTTTCAAGGTATGTGCTGTATTGTTGCTTACTGTCTGTGCAGAGTGGATAAATCAAACCAATGGCCTGAGAACCCTCCTGGTCAGTCACAATGGGAGAGAGGAGGCGATGTTAGGAGTGAAAGCCCACACACTGGAAAATGAACTACCGTCTTTCAAACCAAAATCCCACATGATGGGGAAGCAGTGAAGTGGCACTGCACTGTGACAGCGCCTTGTTAGTGACTTTAGCTTAAGAACTACTACTGCATTTGGCTCTTTCTGCAAGGGAAAAGAGCCAGGGAAATGAATTTTTTTTTTTTTTAAAGAGAAGGGTACAGTCAGAGGAGGGAGGAACGTAGGAAGAGTGAGAGGCGAGAGACACATGCACGGCCATGGATCAGCGGTCCTTTCTAGTTCAAGGAAAGTTCATTGGAAGTCTTGCTCGGATTCATGTCATCTGTTTAGCAGTTCATTGGTCCCTAGGGTACATCCCTCTGCCTTTACAGTCTGTTCAACTTGACAAAAGGGCAGGAGGCTTATCAAATCTCCAGCAGCCAGGAACAGGTTCCTCAGCCAAGTTACATATTTCAAATGAATTTCACAATATCAATTATGCATCTCTCCCAGTATGGGCAAAATGGTTTCAGTTTCTCACTGGCAAATATAGGCATATGATGATTTGGAGCCTCTGAAGGAAAAACAACCAGTAATTTGGCAGGCAGTAATAGTAGTCTAATTACAAACAGTGCCTGTGACAGTGAGTAAGTGGGCATGCAGAATGGTATGAAGAATGACTCCTTCTGTCTTTGTCCAGATGACTGAAAAGCAATGAGAATTTTAAAAAGAGACTCATATGTAATTGCTGCAACAAATGCCAAAGTGGCAAATAGCTGTTGTCAAATAGAGACAGTTTTATGCATGTAAACAGAGAAATTAGGCAGAAGACAGTTTATAAACCCAACTCTGTTGTGAAAAAGTGGCTGCAAGCTGAGTGTATCAATTAATAAGTTTCCCTGAATAAATAGATCCTAAATTAAGGTAATATAGATGAAAACACACAATAAATGGAAGAGAAAGGGACAACAGTTTATGATTGTATTTATCAAAGTTCTAAAGGCAAGTGAAATACATTGTTCGGAAGATAAAATGGTACACATAGGCTCTAAAAAAAAGTCACACACAAGCGTATTTATTCAGACACCAATTAACCTTAAATGCATGTTTTTTCAACATTGGGAAGAAACCTGACGACCTAAAGTACAGACAGGCGAACCAGGGATCATCATAATTGTAATGCAAAAGTACTAAAACTATGTTTTTAGGTTCTGGCTGGAAACAAAAGGGATCGAAGATGGATTTCTCAGCTCACCTATCAGAGTCTACAAAAAACAAACATTCTCCTTGTTCAGAGTCAGATGAAGAAGTCACAATTATATATTTGATAGGGCTGCTGTCACCTGAATTTACCCCTTGTGCTTTGTCACCTTTTCAAAACATCAAGTGTGAAGCATCACACAGGATCAACCTTTATTCATAGAGCATTTTCCATACTCTAAAACGCGGGACAACGTGCTTTACAAACAGAGTTCCCACCTTCAACCACAAACCCACCCAACCCTCATCTTAAGATGATTAAAAACCTGTTTCATATATAGAATAACATTAAGTTCAGAGTCAAAAATAGCACTCTGATTTTTCTGAAGTGTTCAGATATATTGATTGGTTCCTCTCTTTTATCCTCAGGACCAAGTTAGCTGTGAATGTTTGTCCCCTGATGGCATTCATAAGTGGAAACATGTACAATCAGAGGGCAAGGGGGCCAAGATTGAGCCTTGGGGGATGCCACATTTTACATCAAGGAACTTATGTATCCAGGCTTACTTTCATTCTGATCATACTTAATTCCCATCATTTGTTTCTGTTTAATTACCGCTAACAAACGGTGCAAGTCTTTGCAGTAATATGTTAATAAGGGATTATTATGATGAAATTGAACTCACTTTCACTTTGCTTGTTACTTTATTTCGTAAAAATGAAAACAGTTGGAGACCTAGTTACTTCTTATATTGCACAGTGCTATACATGTATACACAGCTCTGAATAAACACTAGCCAACCTTTATAATATATTTCAGCAACTTCTATGCTTCTAGCCATTAACATATTGTAAATAACACACAACTAATTAGAATTTCACAAGTACCAAGTACAAGTACATACTTCAGTTAAATACCTCTAAAACCTTTAAGAGAAGTAACTACGTCCTATCTGTATTCTAGTTGTAGTTTATTAAATTAGTAGCTTGCTCAACAGCAGATAAAAAGCTCTCATTAACCTGATTTAGCTGGTTTGTAGGCTGCTTTGAACACAAAGTAGCCTACAAAATAAAAACACAAACTTAACACCTCACAGAATGCTAATCCTAATGTCTGGCTGATGTGGAAACAGGCCACTGAATGCCAACATGTTGCTGCACCGACTGGCTTATTTAAGCTGTCCCCAAAGTGGCCAAAAAATAAGTGATCGCAGGTTCAGGAAAACATTAATATGGAAGATTTACTCACGATACACTCATGGCAAGAAAAAACAAAACCCTTGCAACATGAAATAGGTCACTCTTGATAGGATAACATATTAGCGAACTCACAGACTTGTGCTTATTCTGGGTTTGAGCTCCATTGTATGAATGTGATGGTGAAAGTTTCATGATGCCTTACATATCTTCACATGGCTATGTTGATTACATAACACTCATCTACATCTGATATCGTAATATTAATTTAGTCACTATTTGCTGTGCCCTTTACATTGCCTCTTTGTAAATTTGCCTTGCCTCTGTTTCTCCGTCAGACCAAAGACAAACTGTCTTCTCCCTTCACATCACCCACTTAACGAAACCCTCAGCACGTAGCTCCTTAACGGCGCACCAGCCACTCAGCAAAGAACAGTGAAGGCTCAAACTCAGAGTTAAGGTCAAACTGACTTTGAAAAGAGCAGCTTTAGACCGTTGCTGCCAAAAAAAAAAAAAAAAAAGTGAAATTACTGTTACACAACATGTGCAACACTGACACAGCTCATCTTTATCCATGGCGTCATGCTACTCTGTAAGGGTTTCCTACTATGTCTCCTGTAGTTATAGGTAAGACTGCACAATACATTGGAAATGCCTTATTATAGTTACATCAAAATATAATCACATTCACTTGAAGATTGCATGTCTCAATGACAATTTGGATATTGCGATTAATTCAAAAAAACTGCCCATCTATCCATCCAAGATAACTACGGGTGAAGGGCAGGTTGGACAGTTGTGAGCTGAAAATACCGACTGCATGCAGGTTCCTGCATCTCAAAAACTTTGTTATAAAAGCACACAATTTTGTCACCATCCACCCCTGGCACCAAACAGAGTGAGGGCTTTCTCATTCAACTCAATTCACTTCAATTCAGCACACTTACACTGTAATTTGCACGTTCACTTTTCAAAAAAGTAAACCCAAAGTCTCTGTAGTTTCATAGAGACCTTGCCTGCTTTCAATTAACTCAGTCATGCCCATAAACAGACCCACTTCAGCAGCTGTAGTCCACAAAAGGCAGGAAAAGCAGAAAAAAAAAGATTTCACACAATCAGTGTCAGCTGGTTATCATTCTCTGCTGGGAAGAGCGCTACAAAATGGGGGCTGGGGGGGGTCAAGACCAGTAAATCGGGGGAAATATAATACGGAACAAGTTGGGACAATGAAATGAAGTGATGTAAACCAGTAAAGGGAGACAGGAAATAAGCCCGCACTCCAATCACACCAGAATAATCCTTTCTGGGAATTTCTGGAGCGCAGAGTGCAGTGCAGATTTCCGCCTCCTTCATCACTCAAAGAACTGGAGGTTTTGCTTCCTGGGGGATGCTTTGGCTTCCCACTACACACAGTTCAGCCCTTGTGTGACATTACAAAGGATAATGAAGCTACACTAAAAAGGCAGAAGGTGGCTGTATTCTTGAGTGAGTAAATTATATTCATACAGCACCTTGCTTCAAGTTACCTTTCCCCCCCACCTGCTGTACTTCAGTGCAATCTGTGACTGACATTCCTGTATGACTGTTGTGTTTCTCTGATGTCTGTATTATGATGCTGCACAGCCGCGAGTGTCTCAGGACATTCATTCACACGGTATTCAGCTCAGACACACATTCATATACAGCCTTTAAAAATACCTTCCGCTCGAGACAAGTGAAAAATGGAAACCGTTAAAATTAGCATCCTCATTTGTTTCCTTATTCCATTTAAACCATGCTTCAATGTGATTAAAATGCCGCAACTGCAGAAAAGCCCGGGATAATAAACCAAGAGGTTGTGTGCATCTGTCATAATGCTTCATTTAGGCTCTAATTCAAATTGAAAAACAATATAGACTCACAACAGTGACATGATTTGCTCATGCGTTTTTTTCTTACCGAGGAATAGCTTCGCATCAAGCCAAGAACGTCTTAATAGCAGAAGCCGGGGCATTTTGCATATTTAGAATTAAGAAAACAAAAAATAAAAACAACAACAACAACATGATATTGTTCACAGAACCCAAACACAATGCAGAAAGAGTGAGATGCTTTCTTCTCTCCAGACATCAATTTATCAAATGCCTCCAGGTTGAAAATGATGTATTTCAGAGGAAACCAAAAGAAAGTGGTATTTAATTTGTCCATCAGTTCTGTTGTCACATTGTGAAAAATAATCAAAGTTAGTTTATTTTGCTGTCTCTGCTGAGGCTTGGGAAAATAGTATTTTGTGGTGTGCCTTTACAACTCTGGTTTTGCTTTTTTTTAGCTATTAACAATGAATATTGTTTCACTGCAACTTTTTTGCATTTCTTTTCTTCAAACAATACAAATATGCCACCATCAGTTATTTAACCAGACTTCACGGTGTATAAAATATTACCCTGTAATGGAAGCAATGCAAAAGGCCTATTGCATTTTCAAGAAGTCCCACAAGCTGTTTTTCAAAAGTTGCGTTCTCAGTCGCTCTCAGTAGTGTTGTCATGTAAACAGACACCCAAAATGCATGAAAGGTTTTCTGTTTTCACTTCAAGACATCATGTAAATGGGGCCTAATAATAAAAGGATACAAACATGCAAACAAAGGGACCTTTTGGCAAATGTTACTGATAGTGCTTAACATATATTACTGCCAAACAAGCCTCGGGATTTAAAAGGGAGGTTCGCAGGAAATTTTTAATTGAGACATTTTGTCAAATGAGAAAAAACAAAACAAAAAGCAAGACATGACCATGTTATCACCAAGCAATAAGAAAAAGCTCTCAAAATCTGATGTATCCTTGAACAATGTCCTACTATCTTAAAGCCACATGAAGACCAAAGGAATTGTGTGATGTCTGTTTTTTCTTTTGTTCATTTTGAATTGAGCACACATATATTCCAAACATTGACACATGGTTTCTTTGTTGGCCTTTTTGTTTCTTTTATATTTTGTCTGATTTCTCAGCATGCAAAATAAGCTTTGGGCCTAACAAAGGTAGCAAATAAACTCACATTCTCAGACTTTTTTCAAAGTAAAAATACTTCTTTAAAGTAAAAATGGTACATTTAAAGAAAAGTATGAAAGGCATTTTACATTTTTGTTGGGGAGTTTGGTGAGGGACCATATGCATATTAACTTGCATTGCCTTGAATACACAATTTAACTATTGTTATTGCACCACTATGTTTGTCAGTATGGATAAATCAGGTAAAATCATTACATGGGAAAAAAAAACAATCCAACGTTTATCATAGCTTTATGACATGTTATGGTCCACAGGAAGTTGATCATTTTACTATGACACTGAATGGTCTTCACAGAGGTTTGAAGAAATAACAATTTAGTTTTAAAAGTGTAAGGAGCAGAAAGTAAATGAGCAGTGCAGTAATTAAATACAAGATACTCTGTTTCTTGGGGTGACACATTCCCGAGATTACAGCTAATTGGAAGAAGCTTGCATTTACGAAAATCAATTTAAAAGAAGCACCATTAAAATATATATGTGTGTGTGTGTGTGTGTGTGTGTGTGTGTGTGTGTGTGTGTGTGTGTGTGTGTGTGTGTGTGTGTGTGTGTGTGTGTGTGTGTGTGTGTGTGTGTGTAAATTCATTGTGAGAGAGATTGACAGAAAACATCTGTAAACCATCAACTGGCATTAAAACAAAAACCTTGCAAACAGAAAAACCGGCCTCCTTAGCAAACATCCCAGCTTGCTTACTATTCTATTTGGGTTGCCACATATCCCCCTTTATTGCCCAATTCATGGCAGCCCATAAAGACAGAGCAGTTTAATGTGACAAAGCATGTGATGTGAACAAGAAAAGGAGACGCCATTATCACCGTCTAGAGCCAAGCTGTGATGCCAAGTCCAGCTGGTACCCGCCGCTCCCCCGAGTAGTGCCCCCATGGCGACCGAGCGTCCGCTGAGTAACACATGGGTCCCACAGTGGTCCAGAAATACCACCGACCATCATCACGATTTAATGAGGTGACAGTGCATTGTATCAAAAGCCAGCAGGGGGTCCACTGCTGCCTTTCACTCTCCCCTCATTAAGGCATTTTAATGGGCACAGAGGAGGGCGAACCTCCTCTAACTGGCTTAACGCTTGTTCAGGTTGTCAAGGAAAATTATTTTTGTTTAAGGACGAACTTGCCATTCAGCACTGAAATATTGATTCAAGTAAACTTCAAGGGAGTTGCGGCTGGCTTTTTGTATAATGGAACTGTGTCTACGGAGCTGATGGCTTTCAGAGACTCCAAAACACAAGAGAAAGCATACCAACCTTCACATTTAGTGACTCTAAAGTCGGGTGAGACTTCAATACTGGAGGGTGTTGGGGAGAATTTACTGACAATTACTTGTTGATACCAGATTGTGACTTTTAAAGGCAGCACTGACTGACAGCACTTTCATATGGCAACAGCACAATTTGTAAACACAAAAGATAAGTCCGAGTATAATCTATACTATACAACCATATGCTCGACGTGCATCCCCCGACAAAAACAGCTTTACATGTTTGTGTTCATTATGTGCTTAGCACATTTCAAGTTCATGCCTCAGAAGTGAGCCTCGAGCCACTGAAGATGGATATATCCCCATTCGATCTGACAGTTCGTGAAAATCAAACAGGCACAGGCGTCACAGTTGTGGCTGTGGTGCTTCTTTTTTTTTCTTCTTATAGAGTGATTACCTCATTAAGCACATTAAAATAGCTTTGCATTTCAGAAAAGGGTAAACAGCTCCTATAGTACAGCGTATGATCCGTGAGCCTGTGTGTCACAATAATGTGGCGATTGGAGACATTAGCTGCTTGGAAATTAAAGACAGGGCTAAATAATATGTTAATTAGCATGACAGTGATTGTGTATTTACTCAGTTAATGGGTGCAGATACTTAAAAGTAGGCAATCGGTTGATACGTCCTTGAGGTAGTGTGATTAACATAAAAATTAGCTCTCTTTTTTTCCATTTAGACATGGTCATAGTCCTTATTGAGATTTATAGTCCAGTCATGGTGGTGGTGATTTAATATATTATGCTGAGTGTTATAGTGGGAAATAAAAACATTGTCTCCGTAGAATATAAACCTGGACTCACATTATTTAGTCACACAAAGCAGGAAGTCATTTCTCGGAGAGCCACAGATGGTTGCAATGGATACAATTAATTTACTATACTGAGGCAAACATTTGGACATATATATATATATATATATATATATTTAGGTACACACGTTTCTTTCTGTATATTTAAATCTAATTATGGTAAGGTTATCAAACCAAAGCTGGGCACTGACGTGTGTAGATTGTGCAGGGAATCTTTAATAGCTAAAAATTATAAAGTCCATTCTCAAATCTCCCATGACAATAGAAGAACCATTCTTTTTCCTCGTCAACATCCTATCTGATGAAATACATCGTGCAAATGACTTAATTAGGGCTCTGTTGGCTAATAATGCATTATGTTGTAGGACAACCCTACTCAGCAGTGTGTCAAATGTGTGAAAAGGAATGTATGGCCTTTTACAGATCTGCAGGGAGTTTTTCCCTTGAGGAGACTTTTTTCTGAGACATGAGAAATGGACCGTGTGTGATTTTTAGTCATATTATTCTGAGACACTAATGGTATATACTTATGTTTATTTCTCTCTGACTATACAAGGCCAGTAAAGTACAAATAAAGGTCACAAAATCTTGTGTGTTTTGGATTTTTCATCAACTGTTGAGGATATTATTACCCCACATGAATTTGCATTAACCTTGCTGGTGCAATTTTCCTTTTGTGTTTTAGTTTTACTGGAACAAACTGCAAACTTTTTGCATCCCCATAGGGTTTCAAACAAGCCAGTTTTTAAAAAATGCAAGGAGAGAGGGGAAATATGACAAAGCAAAAAAATTAAAAACAAACTCAATTCTCAAGAAAAGTGCAATATATTTAATAAGTATTTGTCATCCCTGCTTGAAAAGCAGAGATGTGTCATTTACTTTAACATTCATCAAATGCTTTATGATGCAAAGAAATGTAAACAAAACCAAAAGATTGGAGGTTCAAACTTTACAGTTACCACTTATTTGTTTACAAAAACTCCAAAAGAGGACCTTTTTTGTTATGTTTATGCTTTTTTTCCCAATTGTATTCCAAGATAACTGTCATTTTGAGCCCACCCATAGATTACGCTCAGCCCATGCTTGACAGCATATAATTTCATGTAGATGAAGGGAAACAATCAAATAAAAGGTTGCCTTTTTGCTTTAACACTTTTTTAATGGAATGCATTAGTGTGACAGATGGGTGAGTGAGCTCTGTGGAAATGAAGGCGCCACTATCTGTTGACCTCTGGGTGGTTCTTAAAGGCAATGCTGAGGATGCAAAGACTTTGGTGGAATTTATGCTGCCACTCTAATTTCTGTCACTCCAAAATGTCCAGGAGGATGACCTTCACACGCCTGATTCTATGACAGGGAAGGACACTTTAAACGTCTGCAGCTAATCTTAAAAAAAAAAAAAAAAAAAAAAAAAATACAATGAAAGGGGGAAATCATTTTTCCACCGCGTGCCAGTGGAAACTGACGTTCAAGCTCTCTTGTCAAGAAAAAAAAAAAAGAGAGAGAGAGAAAGAGAGAGAAAGAGAGAGAGAGAGAGAGAGAGAGAGAGAGAGAGAGAGAGAGAGAGAGAGAGAGAGAGAGAGAGAGAGAGAGAGAGAGAGAGCGAGAGAGAGAGAGATCTGGAAATAAAGTTTGGGTACATTTTTTATTTTTTTAAACAAATGCACATTCATCATGTGTTGTGCTTCCTGGAATTGAGAGACAAACCTGAAACCCCTGAGTGATTTTCACACAGAGACGCTTTCCGTGATGCCAGGAGAAGCTATAACTCTTCAAAACAACAGTTATCCCATGCAATCTTTAAACATACATCATCTGGTAACAACACATTCATCACACAATGGCAAGCAAAAGAGCTGAGGAAGGAAAGGTTTGCGTAATACCAATGATTAAATCTCTGGAAAGCAGAACAAAAGTTACATTCTCAAGCAAAATCATTTGTTCTTGGGAAATTAGTCCGGGCAGGTGCTATTATTCTCGCATGAACTCTTTAGCTTTGAGATGGAAATTCATCTTTTAAAAAAAGAAAAAGAAAAAAAAGGAGGGCAAATCACTGTGAAGTTATTCAATCACTACCGAGTGATTTAAGTAAAATTACCTTTTTGCTTTGCATGCAACTACTGGGCCTCGGTGCAGATGGCATTTAGAACAATGATAGTGACTGTCAAAAAAAAAAAAAAAAAAGGCATCCTGGTTCAAAGCACCCAGGGGAAAGAAAAAAAAAAAAAAACTTGCCGGACTCTGTAATGGCACAATTTCACTTTAAAGCTTCATTTACCCTTAAGATGAATAACCTATTGCTCCCTTCGAAAGGGCAAAATGCCTCCACCTAAGCTCCTTCCTTTAAACTTGTCAAATTTCCAGCAACAACACCTCGGTGTGTTTAACTGACCCTTTCTTGCGAAACCGCGACTGAATGCTGCCGCAATATGAATAAATAAGCAAACATACGCTCATCTTGTGCCACCTCACACAGCGTACAGTTCTGAACTCAATTTCACACTCCACTGCTTTCTCAGACAATTTAGACAGGCTGATGCCAACAGCAGAAAGTGAAGAGACAATGCATTTATTTATCGACTTTTTGGCAGAAGGGGGGATTTGTCAGGCTGTGTGTGTGTGTGTGTGTGTGTGTGTGTGTGTGTGTGTGTGTGTGTGTGTGTGTGTGTGTGTGTGTGTGTGTGTGTGTGTGTGTGTGTGTGTGTGTGTGTGTGTGTGTGTATGCCCATGCACCTATATATGACAGAGACACATTGGAGGGAAGCTTGAGAAATGTGATTCAACCCCAAAGAGACACAGAAAGAGCATGAGAGGGGGGAAGAGCGAAACAACGGCCATATCCAGGGGAATTGTTTTCTTAGTCACTCATCCGGTGTTTGTCCCAGCACTCCTGAAATGTGTCTGAGGAGGCCACCGAAAAAAAAAAAAAAAAATGCTTTTGTGTCCGTGGAGAGAGAAAAAAAAAACTCAGCAGTGAGAGTGCTGACAAAGAAAAAAGGATTGTGATGGAGTTTAAACATAATGTGAACAGATGTTACAACACCTCAAGACAAATATTGTACGCCACTATCCAGTAACGGGAGCCCCATTAACGTTACTCCTGACATATTATCATTGCAGCCAGTATCTAAGAAAACGCGTTCTGTTTTTCATTGCTATAGACCAATGTCTGCCATCTTGGGGGGTGCTTTCTTAAAGCTCAGGGCACAAGGCAATTGCCTACGTTGCCTAATCATACGTTGCCACGAACTACCGCCACACAGCCTCTGCATTGACGCTACACACACCTGAAACAGCCGACAGTAAACATAGAGCAGTGCATAGCATCCACCTGTTGACTCTTTCAGTCATACTTTAATCAGGTTTAGCATGCAGCATCCCTGGTGTGTGAGCCCCAAAACTATTTAGCATGTTGCACATCTCGGTGCTACTGGATCCACTGAGCAGTAAAAAGACTGAATGACATTGGGTTGACTCTGCTGGTCCAAATGTCACGGAAGACTAAGTTCCTGGTGTCGTATGAACTAGCTTTTGCTCCTCCCATTGGTATTTTGGTCGATAATCATTTACAGTTTGCTTTACGTTCGTAATTCTCGTTAATTTCAAACAATCTCCAAACTGGTTGTGCTCTCTTGCGTACCTGTGAGTGACACTGCTGTGCGTGACGTCACATAGTGCTCGTCAGGTGGTATCACGGAGCCTTCGTAAGTACCAATACTCCGTGCAGTATCAGACCAGATACCAGTACATCTCGGGTTAATTAGATGCAAATTTCAAGAATACTGACTTTGATTGAACAATTAACATCTTTGGCGAATTTATAGAAACAGAGCGTTTTGTCCTGCAAAACTAAGTTTAATAAAACTAAAAACTATCTCATTTATTCTATGACATGAAGCCAAGACATTTTTTTTTTTATTCAACTAGTATGTTTAATCTGACTGTACAAAAAAACATCCGACTGGTAAAAATCCAAAAGTTGGACAAAGTACTTCAACAGCAGCACTTAATTCTTACATACGGTAACTTCAATAGAAAATCTGTTTTACATAGTTTCGAAGTGGCATTTGATAGGCGTGGGCAATGAGCTAGAGAAGCGTGAGGAATGTAATGAAAGAATTTCCAAGTTTCACTACTTAAGAACTGTAGGAATGACTGTTTTTGGACGTGAACCCTTCTCGGGACTAAAAGCTAGAAATCTTGGCCTTTGCTGCTTTAATGCTGACCTTTTAAAGAATCTGTCTCTTGCAAATTAACAGAAGTGCAATGTTAAATTGCCCCTTAAACCCTGACGAATATTCCTACATCTTTCCAGCGTGGAATAAAATTAGTATTAAACCGGAAAATGACGCTTGAAAGAAAAGTGAGAAATGCTTTTTGTTCTATTTAAAAGTCATAAGACTGTCTCTTGGCCGCATTTTTTGCCGCACCCTGTCACTCTCTATTTGCAGGGTCTTGAAAAAGCAATTCGGGCACTTCTTAATACAGATATTTAAGACTTTATTTCATATCAGTTGCACATACTTTGCAAAGTGACGTCAAGGACAAAACCTTTAAGCTGGCAGGGGGAAAATAGAGTGCCTTCCAAAGAAGAATTTCTGTCAGGAAATTTATTCAAAGCACAGCTGTGTGTGAAATATCCAACTGCTCCCCAAGAAGACTGTGGGTTCAGGTCCACTGAGCAGTTTCTTATCACAAAGACTTTGGCTAATTGACTCAGACATATGAAATAAACTTTCGAGAATATTCACAAGTAAGCAGGTATGACATTCTAATGGGCTTCTTCATTAAGTCTTCCGGCAGGGGGTAATGTGTTGAAATTAATGTGACATTTACAACACCAAAGACTTTCAGTCTTCAGTTATTTCCTCGCATCCATTACTAGCCATAGATCTAATTTTTGCACAGTTGTGATCTAATATGAAGCTGTGTTTTCTAAACCACTAAAAATCTGATATCTAAAACGGAGACAATGCGCACGTGCACGGGGGAAAAGAGCAACAGGGTACCAGTGGGGTATAAACAGGTATCCGCTGCCTGCAGAGGTTTCTCCCTGCAAGGGGAGTCATTGGGCCGCACAGTTGCACAGGCTGCGGCTGCTTCTCTCTGAGACCGCCGTGCGAGGAATTATGCAAAGATGTTTCCAATCTCTGTGAGTTTCCAACTATTTTCTACAAGAAATGCAGCAACTGCAACAAGAACATTTTCCTCAGTGTGTCAGGCTGAATATTGAAAAACATTCACAGAGGGTTTTATTTGTTTTTTTGGTTGTTGTTAGTTTTTTGTTTTTTGTTTTTTTACTTTAGAGCAGGTGGAGCTCCAAAGACCAGCCTATAAGTTAGGAAACAGCACTACGGTAGTCATAAATTTAAAAGTAAAACCTGTATCATAAAAAAGGTCATCTGAGGGGTTGGTCTTATTTCACCATATGGTCTATCCCACTGCAATATACTAAATTAAAAACATGGAAGCAATGAATACAGAACATATTTCAGGAAACTGGTGAAAAAGGAAGCAAAAGACTTTGCAAAAGAAGATGAACACTGTCTCCTCTCCCTGTAATATAAAGGGGTTAGTCTTCCCCAGTTGAGTTTTATCCAACACTGCGCGCTATTATCATCATTTCCCAGTAAGCAGAAGCTCCACAGATACTCCCCAGAGAGCGGCATTGAGCTGTGCGAGCGCCTTTGCCATGTTACCATGGAAACATTTCCATGGCATAGCCCATTACAGAAACAGACACTTACACATCACTTCGGAAGCACTTTCAGGGGAAGATTTCAACCCCAGCATAAAAAAAACCCCCAAAAACCTGCAAACGTCTGTTACTCAAAGTTAAAACCTGATTTTGTGGGTTTCGCTGTCAACGTTTTCCCGTTCAAGTCTGAATGCTGTCCAGTTTTCTTTTAGGAAGAAGCAAACACTGCCAGCCAAAAACTCTTAAAGAAAATCCTCTCAGGCACCCAGAAACGTTGAAAACAATTACCCGGCGTTCAGCTTTTAACATAGGATAAAAATGCACCACATAATAAAACATACTACTGTAATTATCCCTAAACTGCTGAGTCATTTTATCATGCATAAATTGAAAATAACAGCCCCCTAGCAGCCCCACGCCTCAGCGTCCGTGTCCTCCATCACCTAAATGAGGACCTTGATGAGGTTAAGTACAACAGTAGCCCCTGCCCAATTGTTTCACACATTCAGCGGTGGGGAGCCAATTTTCTGGAGGCCTGCTTGGTTTTGATTAAGTCACGTTTTATTATCCCGTCTCCGCACCCATGTAATGAGTCTGGTGTAAGGATGATAAAGCTTTGATGAAACATCCGACATGGTGGTTATGACTTCTCAGCTATCTCGAATAAATAAAGAGGGCTTGGGTGAATGCTGAGTCTAACTCTCGGTGGCAGGATGTTGTTTGTTTACCTCCAGGGACTGGAGAAAACAGAGATAGGGGAGGGCATCGCTCTCGACCGCGGCCGCAAATACCAAGCCCAGCCCGATCAGACGTGCGCCGCATCACAGCTTGCATGACTTAAGCTCACAGCCATCACTCACATGAGGAACACTGATTGCTCTTTTATGACATATCATTACTTCAGTGACTAATGAGTCACCTAGGAATAGGTTGAGGTGAGGCTATCAATATTGAGGAGGCCTATAATAGGTGGACCTTTGCTGTGAATACAGGATGACTCATGATGGATCTTTTGGTTTTTAGATGTTGATTTTTGAAGTGAGTCATCACTTCCATATGACCTTTAATTGTACAAAATGATAGCCAATTCATCTCTGCAGCAAAAAGTGGCGCACAAGCTCAATTGTGAAGTCTTGAGGGAGGCTGTCTTGCCTGCTACTGATTAGTTTGGGTTGGACCAGATTAAACTGATTGGCAAAGGTTGATTAATGTTACAATCACTTCAAACTCACCTTGATTAATTCCAGAGAAATCATTATTGGTGCAATGAACTGTTTAGTCCCTGACAAACAAATAGCTCATTTTACAAACCTGCAACAACACACACATCACCAACTCATTTGACCGCAACACCTTTTGCTCATCATCATTCCACCGAATGGCTGCGCTCCCGTTTGCAGACATGACACATGCTGACATAATTTCATTATTTGCACAGTTAAATGGATGACCGTGCAGAGCCACACTTAGCACTTCAGGCGGGGCTCGCGGGTCCTGAGGGGCTGGAGCAGCTCCAGAAGTTTTACATGCTTGGCCACAAAGATAAACCCCTCTTCTCCTCCAAGCAAGTCCACTCCATTCACCAGCTGGCCCAGTAACACCTGTTCTCACTTAGGTACGTGCCGGGGATGACATTTAAACATCTGTCCGTGTTTGCCTGATTGAATCTCTTTGCTTTAGCGTTGCAGGTATGATGACCGAACTTTCAAAGGCAACAACTTGAGGAGCTCGTTAATTAAGTGAGCAGGAAGACCATCACGGTGAAGGGCACATTGATTACACAAGAGCCATCATGTCCTCATCTTGCAGCTCTCTTTGTCCTTGTGGGATTTCAAGCCTTAGAGTGGACAAATCCTAATCAAAACTGGTGGTTCAATTCACTGGATGCAGATTGGACAATGGAGGCTAAAACCGCAGATGTAATGTGCAATCTTTTTTTTCTTTTTTTAACAGGGAAACATAATGTTTTAGCTCCAAAATACATGAGTCACTTTATCTCTGTTTTTGGTCTCCATCAACCCCTGAAGAAAATCCTGCTGCTACATTGAGCCGTCGTGATGAGTACTCCCGTAGTGAGAATGTCCCTGGTTCAGTCCACATTGGGCTTGGCGGTGGTTCTGTGCGGAGACTGCATGTTCTTCCTTGAATTTAATTGGCTCCAGTGTACCTATAACCCTTAGAAGGATAAACCAGTATGCCTTTGTTTACTTGGACATCTATTGTGAAATATAGAACATTTATAGATGCCAAGGTTTCTGATTCTATCCAATTCATATAATGTGTCTTATGCTATATCTTGCCTAACTTACCAAAAATAACAATTATCAGTTTTTTAGTGTTGCAAACAACAAACATGACAAAATTAGCAGAATCATTCTACATGTTTTGATGTTGTCACATTTGCACAGTACTCTCAAAGCTTAACCAACTATTTTATTTCTAGCTTTTTATTGAAAAGTCAGAATCGAGTTTAGTTTAGCTCAACTAAGAAAGACAACATTATACTTTCTATAAATGTAATGCTCTGGGCATTTTTGTTTTATTAATACTATTATTAACCCTACTGATTGTTTCAGGAATAGAACATGTTCACATGATTACTTCCAAACCAAAGTGAAATAGGAATGCATGCAATGTTATAATCTATAGTGTTTTCCCCTAATGTATTGATTGATGCTCTTGACATAATAAACACATTACAGTGAGATTTCCTCATGAACTGTACGTATCGTTTCAGCATCTATACAGCCACGACTGGAAGAAAGTTAGTGTTAAACCGTGTTGGCCCAGTTTAGCAAATTTTCCATTTTCTGATGCACTTTATTCCCAATTTGTGTGGTTTTTCAGTGCTCATAGTGGGAATCCATGTTACACAGGTGTACTCAGAGGCAAGCAGCTGGAGGAAACTGTTATTTTGCCGAGTTCATTGTAAATACCTTCTTCTGATTCAGAACAATAAAAAACTAGGGAGAGCGCACGGCACTCGGAGATCACGTTGATACACTGCTGCCATTAAAGCAGCTTCTTCTGATTGTTTTCGCATCAAAATGCCATTTAAGTTGCAAAAGTAGTGTTTCTGTGAGGCCTCTCACAATCAGAGTGGAGGATAAGCAATCAGTTTGTAGAAGCCTAAAGCAGACACTGGCGGCTTAATTGGCTGTCAAGGAGTAGAAGTGAAACAGCACTTCATTCTGGTGATGAGATGAAGAAGACAGCGGTGTACATGTGGGAAGTTGAAGGGAGTTGTTGGGGTAAAATGTGTGGCTCAGATTGCCTCATGGTTACTTTATGATAGCTAAAGCGACGGCTACAACATCTATCTGACTCCTCATCTCTCAAAATGCACAGAAACCTGAAGGATTTTCAGTTATATTTTCATTGTGAAACACTAAAGTTCAGTGACTGCATCACATGTTTACTCAATTAGGAAATAAATGTGATAAAATAACATAATACAGACTAAATAATACATGTTATAGACATGTTGGCTACAGATAGTTGCAGTTTAGTGTTTTATTCTGCCTTGTGTTGGTTTTTATGTTGCATTTTTTACCTTTGTGAGGTGAACTTAAGTGGCTGAAAGGTGCCTATGAATAAAATGCATTATTATTATTAATATTGTTGCCACCTTATGTAGCTTCAGTTGCATCTTTTTGCAGAATGATTTGATTTCCATTTTAGCCAAGTGGTTTAAATTTTGGGAGCAGTTTGAGTATAACATAAACACATTGTTAATTCATTATTAAGTCTTTCCTGGCTGCGGAAGCAAATTGAGTTTCTTATCAGTGTTAGTTTCCCTCTATTCAAACATGTGCTTTATGGGTTGTGTTATATGTCAGCTTTGTCTACAAATTAAGAAAACAAATGTGGTCATAGAATTAGATGTTGAATGTGACAAAACGTTAATAGAAAGCATTACAAATTTTCATCTTTTCTATGGTAGAACAAAGTTCGCATAAATGGTGGATACAGGGACCGGGGGGGGGTGGGGGGGTATATCCCTTCCAAATGTCTAACAAAAAAGAAAACACAAATTCTTTTCATCATACTTAAATTTAAAAACGCAAGACAAACAGGATTTATTTTGTTTTTTGTAACTGCACTAAGGTTTTACCACATGCATCCCTGCAGTAAAGGCAAACTACAAGGACCATTAAAAGAAGGCAGGAAACATGATGTAATCCCCGATGGAAAGACGGACAGAAACTCACAGAGCAATATAGCCCTCTCTTGCCATTCCTTTTGACAATTACTTATGTAATACAATTGCTTGCCAGCTGGCGGTGCAAAGCAATTTGACAGTTTTATCACAATGTTGACAAAAGTAATTTACTCGGCTGAGTCCTTTTGTGCTTCAGCGGGAAATAAATCATCCAAATAAACATAAAGAAATGACACCCCACCAGGATTTGACAGTCCAGTGTCTTTCAACCCCATCACAACTAGTGTGCCATCGTCACCTAGCATCGTAAAAAAAAATAAAAGGAAAAATAAAAGTACAAGCTATCGGGACGGAGTGCCGCCATCCATCATCCGTCTAGGGGACACTTTGTTGGTCCTTTGCTGTCCATGGCACCATAACCACGAAGCTTTGGAAAGCTCATAGAGGGCAATTAGCTTAAAGCAGGGCCGTCAAATATGCACCACGCCCGCCACAAAAAAAGCGATTTCAACCAGAAACATTACTCAGAAATCATTGACCGAGACAAGTAGAAGCTTCCTGTTATTGCTAACAATGTAGCATTTGCATTGTTTTTTTGCGAACAAAGAAAAACAGACTTAGATAGCATTTGCAATCTCTCAGGAGATTTGAAGAATGAAACAAAGCACAAAGCCATTTGTAAAGTATTATACTTTTTTTTTTTTTATTAGTATTATTTGTGAGGTTGGAGTTTAGTCTTGCTCTTTTTGGAAGCTCTTGCTTAATGCAAGGTCATACAAAGACAGACATGTGCTGGAGCGTAGAGTCTCTTTGATAATTACTCTTCTTCTTCTAGGCAACTAGACTTTACAATTAGCTCGCTGTGCAATACTCACACCAGTTGCATTTTTTTAGCAGTAAAACTCTGAGAAAAGTTTAAGCTAATTAAGACAAAGACTGTGGCACTTCTCATTGCATTTTTCATTAAAAATTACATAATGAAATATTGACTTATTTTTGAGACAAATTTTAACTTCTTTCATTTAAGACACTCTTTTTAACAACGTTCTTTCTTTACATCAAACCAAATCAAAACATTTAAAGTTATTGTTAATAAGAGATTATTACACACAATTCTACTGGTCCATCTTGTTAAAGCTCAACTAAAATGAATTTGACACTAGTTTTTAAAAAGGCAGGCAGGTTGAAACAAATTTTTCACAGTTCTGGTTCGTTCCTAGCAGGACAATTTAGGCTGTAAACGTCTGAAGAAGTAAGACAGTATTTTAACAGCTTATTTCCAATAATCGTCAGACAATTGTCCAACACTGCAAAGTAAAACTTATCTGAATATGCAGAAAGTTTGCTAACTTCTTAAAATAGTTTGAAGGGATTTATTATTCAATTAAAGGACGACTGTGACACAGTGTCTGAATAAGTGTTAAATATATTTCTTACTCACATCTGTAATCACAATGAAATGATTGCAATATAAGTCATTACAAAGTGAGAATTTTGTAAAATAACAAAAACAAAAATGTCCATTGCATTTGACATAAAAGCGCTTTGTAGAGTTATTTGTGCTCAGTGCACAGTTTTGTTTTATTGATGGAAATGAAGACAAATTTTCAGATTCTTGTATAATTGTCTTTCATGGGAAAGACGTTAATTCTCAAAGGAGTTCTAAATCTTTGTGCAGCATCTCAGATTAGCGATGCGCTCTCATGTTTACTGATTGAAGATTAATCATAGATTACATGAACATTCAAAAGGCACACAACATTACAGATCAACGAAACCTGCTCTATTAGCTGCGAAAAAAATATATTCACTCAAGGCCATCAAGCGGCACATTTCCGAGGGGAAGGCGCGGATCCCCCCCAAGGATCCAGCTTGTTGATGGTGTTGCAGTGGCCGCCGCAGTGGGAGTCGGCTTTGATGTGATATTGTGATATTTCATTTGATTATGCTGATTTGATTGTGGGAGGTCATCCATACCGGCTGATGTCTCCCGATATCCTTCAAAAGCATTTTGCTTTATTGGCTCGCTGGTCTGCCCAGCAGAATTTCAATGGTTGTTTGATGGTATTAATGCACCATTTGAATGCAGAACCTGAAGTTGGGGTGGCGGGGTGGGGGTAGGGGGGTGCAGGCAAAAGCCCACATGGAGAGAACATGCATGGAATCTGAAAGTCAGATGTCAGTGGAGTCAGTGGAGGGGAGGAATTTTCTCCAAACGCAGATGCTACACTGGAGTGGAATATCAAATGTTCAAATCTCTTTCAGGGATTTTGGAGTGTGACTATAAAAAAAATAAGAGGAGGAGCTCTTCTCTTTCAATCTTACAAAAACCCACTTCACATTTTCCCGAATAGGTTTCTGCCAAGTATATATCTTCTTTTTCTTTTTTTTTTTTTTTCAAAAAAAGACGAGCATTTACACGCGCAAATGAAGTGAATAGAGAACAGATGTGCAGCACACCTGTGATCAAACAACTCCGTTTCCATTCAATGACACGCGACTCAAAAGGAAACAGAAGGACGTGTTATTTCAGGGCCAGTATGCTGGTAAACCACCAAAAAGATCAAAATTACCCCCGCTAAAAGGCTTTACAAAAGACTCACAACACGTCTTCAGATACTGGAAGAATTTTCAGAAAATATATTGAATTACTTCATATGCGTGTACTTTAATTAGTCTTGGAGACAAAGATCATAAAAGATAAATTAGAATTAACGCTGGCACAATTAGACATTTAATCAAGCAAAAGTAAGCACAGCATTTAAAATCTCTCATATTTTCAGGGGGGGAAAAGTGTTTTTCCTACATCTTGAAGAAAATGAAATGTGTCCGATGAGTCATTGCTTGGGGAAATCAATTCATTTAGTCATACAGAGGTGCTAAGTTATTTATTGCCTGTCAGCAAGAGCTGTTAGTTCAATTTAATTTTGAGCTGCAGAAAAGAACAGAGACGCTACAGAGGAAATTTGAAGAGAATTACTTTATTCATGCAAACAGGATGCCTCGCTAAAAAAAACAACCCATCATCAACATTTTTCAATACTCTTTTTGTACCCCCCCTATAGTATTTCTCCATGGTGCCACATTAACATCCAGTGTTTCATAATGGGCTGACAGGTTGAATTACCAATACATTTCTTACTAACAGCAAAAACTTTTTCCAACAGTGAAATTCAAACAACAAAGGAATCCACTGAAAGACACAAAAGGAAGGAAAATGAGGAAACAACATATGACAATGTGTTGCTGTAATGCCACTACTGTTGGCAGAAGTGTGTTAGTGACTAATTACAAACGTAAAATCACTATAATTAGTGACATTTCAGTTGGTAACTATTATGAAAACAGTCGAACTGCACAACTGCTTTCTATATTTGTACTGTACACTGAAACAACTGTTAGCTTTAACCCTCATGCAACAATGCTGTGTCCATTACGTTCATATTATTGCATTAACAGCCACAGTCAATTCTAGTGGAAGAATCTGATTGGTGTCTTTATCATTGTAAAAAATAAAAGCAAGCAACATGTCCAACAAGTACACTGGAGAAACTGTGGACATTTTGGTGTGGATCGTTCTCTTCTTTTTAGGAAAAACCCAGAAAATAACAGCTTTTGGGGAAACTGTAAGTCGAGAATTAAATGAAATCCTCAACAACTATTTGTTCCTACATTTTTATAAATTCCCTGAATGAATTGTCCCACAGAATGACAAATATCTGGTTAAAATATTGCTAGTTGGAACTAAACAACACGAAGAAAGGGTCCGTGGCTAAAGATCGTGCAAGACATCTTCTTAATAGAAAAGCTAACACACATACTCAGAGTTCAAGAAGCAACAAAAGGAAAAAACAATGAAGGAAATGGAATTAAAAGGCCCATATTGGCTTATAAACAGAAAGCAATGTATATGGCCGTCTAACACTAAGACAAATCCCACGTTAAATCTCATTGGTTCTTTAGATTTAGGTTTGTAATTACATTGTATAGTATATGAAAAATGTGTTTTCTAATAAAGATTTAAGTGGGAAAAATATACCAATAGACAGTGATAGAGTACCAATTCCCAAAACAATTAAAGGGCAACGCTGATAATGAGATCAGTTTCATGAGACATGTAAAGTTCTGTTGCTCATTCCACATTAGAATTGGTGGATTAATAACTAATTCTACTTAATATTTTTGTTAAAAAGTAATGCAAAATCAAACCTTTTTTTTACTACACATTTAAATGTACTTTACTGACATCATCATCAGCTCCTTTCATATAATCAACATGGTGTCAGCTGGTTGAGTTATTCCGGTATTCTTTGGAAGACTTGGCCCAGCGACAAATGTATCAACAAGAATGGCAGTAAAATATGGACTTACAGCGAGGCACATTACTTTAGTGTCAGTCAAGAAAATCACTAATTCAGAATATCATTTGTAAATTCTTGATTTGTAGAATTGCCTATGACTGCATAGATAAGTCACATTTTGAATAATAGGATTAAAGTTGGTGTTTTTATAATAATATTCAATAATTAGGACTATTTGCTTGTAGGATGGTACATCTAGAGAGATCAAAAGCAGGCTTGCCATTTCTTGATACTTGATGCTCTCCTGGAAACACAATGACATTGTATGATATGCTACATTTCCTATATGAGAATGCTGATTAATAGGAACAACTTGGACTCTGCAAATTGAGTTTTGTTTTGTTTTGTTTCCAGCATCATGTTGGAATCAGAAGTTCTATATGCGTTTCAACTTTAGTCCTTTTATTTACCTAAAACATCAACATGGTTGTGGAGCATCCCTCCTGGCAGCTCTGACTGCGACTCATTCATTTTTCATGTTCCATATCTTGTCATGGAGTGAAGTGTTGGATGAGTGGAAAGTTTACCTGCTGGTGGCAGCATCGATGAAAAGTAAGGGGATCAAATTATCCGCACTCTGAGGACCATGGCCGTCTGTACAAATTTGAACAGCGAGCCATTTGGCGACTAAAGAGGACTCAAAGACGGACGAGAGCTGACGTCCTCATTCCGAGAGCTGCTAAACACTCCTCTCCCATGCTGCACATTTCTGTGGTGCTTTGACATTTGGAGCGCTGTGCATTCGGAGCGGCTCTCATTGATGCTTTTGCTTTTTTTGTGTCTGTTTGTTTGGGTTTTCAAGGCAAGTCTGGAGCACAGTCCTCCCCCATGTTTGCAGTTTCCCCACTGGTATGTGTTTTGGCCACAGCACCAATAATCTTCGCTCCCCAAATGTGGGACACATTTTACAGCGTGTACATACGCCACAGAATGATAATACATCACAATAAAGGTACAATCCATTCAGGGAGTCGGAGAGAAAGGAAAGACTGATGGAAATGTCATACAGAGAGGAGGTGTTTGCAGGCGACAGGCACATCTCGATACTGGTGGTATGAAGTACACCGAGTCTTTCAGTGTCTGCATACAACTTTCTACATCATATGGACATGTTATGTAGTATATAAAAGCCCTTTCAGCAGTGCTTTACAGTTGTCACGTTCACCCATAAGCTATCAACGACAGCTGCCATGACCTTCGGGAGTGACTTGTGGTTCAAGTCCTTGAGCAAGACACTTCCAACACCTGATCAAACTACCAACTTTGTGATTACAGGACAACCTGCTCTTGCGTTTCATCTTGAAAAGTGAGAGTTAAAAAGTTGAGAGGAAAATCCACTTTGGAATAACTGGAGTCTTTTGAGAGCTGTAATGAGCACCACTCGTTCAGACGTTCATTTCATAATACTTAAGAAAATGACAGGCGCGACTATTACCTCAATGATCCACAATGAGTACAACCTTGTTGTTGACTTTTAGAACAGCGCCATTGAAAGAAGCATCGCATGTCTGTATTTTTTATACAATTCATCTGAATTCATAAGGAAACTCTTCCGCTAAGCAGTGTCGTCGCACCTCCATCAATCCATTTCCCGGCCTACTCATTCAGAGGTCTCCTTAAAAAGCCATTTATTCGCACACACCAAGTCATAATTGGCATTCTAATAGCAGTGAAATGACACTGATAAATACTCACCAATCATAGACACCAAAAGCACTTCTAAATCTTCACATCCCTTTTTACCAAAGTGGACATTTTCCTCAATACATCATCAGCGAGTTCCGAGATACCTGCAGATAAATGCATGCAGAATGACACATTTAACCCTCCTACCCTCGCCTCTTCCATGAAATAAACCTTTTAAATGCAAATACCCATGAGGCAACTGGTTTCTTATCTTACATTTTATTGTCTCTTTTGGGCTGGTGGTGGAGAGTAGCTTTTCTTTCTGCATATGCAACACACAACACACACAGAGAGAAAGAGAGAGAAAGCGAGAAAGAGAGACAGAGAGAGAGAGAGCAGCCATGCAGCTTAACAAAGCAGCTTCAGAATGAATTACAGGAGAACACTACACATTAGATGAAAGGACGCTTTTAATTCCCGTCGATACGTGCATGTAGAATTTAATTTAAAGTTACTAATGTGAATAAATGAGCGGATTCTTTTCTTTGAAAACATTCATTTAAGATTTAAATGATCTGTAATATATGGAAACATATGGAGGGACAAACACAGTAGAGAACCTGCAATCCAGGGCACCTTGTGGGCGGGACTTATCTTCTCCAAGGACAGTTATAACGAGACGTGTGAGAAAAAAAAACAAAAAACTCTACAGTCTACAGGAGATGCCATTGTTATGGTTCCAGATTTGGTATTTATGCCCACCTGAATTCATTGGGTTTTAAAGTTTCATTACTAGTGAATCAATAAACAAAAGTAGACTTTGCATCCTTTGTTAGAGGAAAATTGGCTGCTTCCCAGGAAGGAGGAAAAATAAAAGGTTAACAACTATTTGTTCAAAAGATCCACACAGAAGAAGACATGACTATACCTGCTCTCTATGCAACAAGCCAAACAGGTGTGAAAAAGAACAATGAAGCCACCTGCTTTGGCTCCCACACCGTGGTCCACATACAAAATACCCGCCTCATACCGTAACAATGACTCAAGGGGAACCACATCACTGACATCACTTTTGGGGTTGGGGTGTCTGATTACTGCCTCTGCAGATATTAAACACGGTCCACTAAACTGCGGCAGAGTGCCACTGCCATCTTGTGCCTAAAAAATATACTACGCACAGAAATATGTGTATCTGCAAAGATCATTTGGCTTTACAGTGGTGTTGTGGTTGCAACTGTCGCCCCAAAACAAGGAATGTACCTTGTTTGAACTTGGAAGTTCGCATGTTGTGTTTATTATCTGCAGTTGAACATATTCATTGTTTTCTTTATTTACATCCCGGGAAAGCACAATTTCGCTTTTGTACCGATAGTGATAGCACACTACATATTAACTGCCAGCGGTCTAAAACCATGCGTGGCCTGTCTTCCCTTGTGGGCCTCTGGGACAGGCTCCCTCAACTGAATTAAACAGTACATATGATGGATGGATGGACAAGAAAAACATTTATTTAGAAGGTGAAGGTAGGATTTCAATTAAATAAAAAAAAGCCTGTAAAGTCCATCTAAAATAGAGTGAAAACATCAGTTTGAATGATTTGAAAGAGTAACTCAGGTGAAGGAGATGAGTAAGTCCTTGTTGTGGATGCAAAACGTTCGTAATGATATTCTGATACCTGTTTGAGGAGAAACCATTGAAATACAACATAACTTAAACCCAAAACGTAACTTTCTCTAGTCATTCTTGGGTGGACCAGGTTTTTTCCCATCACTTGCTTTCATTAGAGCCTTTATGGCCCTGGACCTCATTTCCAGCTCCAGAAGCTCCAGTTGCTGAATTGACGGCTGGCAAACTGCACTTGAAGCGGGTGCACCTTGAACCGGTAAACCGAGGTCCACAGACTGCAGCGGGACACTTATTTCTTTTGAGACGTCGCTGCTGGAAGTAGACGGCAGAGCTAAAATCTCACTGACACTTTTGTCAATGTCACTTTGAATGTCTTTCTTGGGCTCTGGATTTGCTGGGTCAGGCTTTCCAGCCGACTCGGGGCACCGCTTCCCATCCTCTCTCACTTTCACTGCCACATCGGCAGATTTAACAGTCTGCTCGTCTTTGGGCCCCTCTATGTCACTATCATAAGTGTCTGCGTTTATGCTGAGGACATCGCTCTCCTCGCCAGAGCCGCCACCTTCTGCAGAGAGAAGAAAGTTACGCACGGTCAATTTAAGTAGAAAATGTCCTTTTATGACTTCTTCCTGCCTATGACTGAGCGCCTTCAGGTTTTCAGTCAGTCGAACAGTGATTTAAGTCAATATGAATTACCTTGCTTCAGGTCTTCAGTTTTTGCTGTTTCCTTCAAGCATGATGTAGAGTCTACATTGTTGTCTTGTCTAGACGAGGACAAAAAAAGATTACAATCTACAGCTAATCCAAAACTGTCCTATAAATAAGTTATTTGTTCAAAATGTATTCATTTGGAAGTTAATACACACTGGCTTTCTAATGTCTCTTCAGAGTTTTTGCCATAACTTCCAGCTGCCAGTTCTTCCCCTTGCACACAAACAACAGATTCAATGAATACAAATGTTTTGTCAGACAGAAATGCCAAAAGAAAATCAAAATAAACCAAAAGCCAAACTGGCTTTGAATCTTACCTGCCAGGATCTGAATAAGATTCTTCTCAGAGATGGGCTCCAGTTGTTCCCAGCACAGTGTTTTGATTTCCTCTAAACTACAGGCCTGTGAATGAGAAGGTGTTTAACAAGCACATTTGATGGTGGATTGCTGTATTTGTGTCCCAAGAAAACATGAACAAGATAGGCCTCAACACTCCAGTCTACATGAAACCTCTTTACATAAAACCTCTTGAAGAGGTTTACAAGTTCTGGCAGCACATTTTACAATTAAACTGGTTATATGAAGATCTGAGCAGCAATATGTTGGGTCATAAAGAATTGAAGGAAAATGAACATTTGATTAGCTTTTTTTCAGGTGGCTGTGAAAAGGCTACAGGACAACAATGCTGCTGTAATTTAGCAACTATAACCAAAGTTGTCTCCCAAAATTATATTTTCTGAAACAAAACTTGCTCAGGAAATATGATCCAGAAAACCCACATGCCAGTTCTGACAAACACATACATGTGTTCCCAGTAAGAAAATGCAGAATAAATATGTAATCTGCTTGTTTTTTATCAGTTTGTGTCATTAGGTGGACAAAGCTTTTTGATGTTTCATGTTTTGTTTTTTTAATCAATTCATCCATCCAATCATTTCATATATTTTGCTTTGATATAATGCTGTCGCTTTTGATAAACATCTCGGGCGACTTCGGCTTAACCCGACTCCACCCAAAACTGCTTGAAGAAGAAAAACTTACCAACAATCAAAAACATCACTTAAACCAATTAATCAAGTTGAAGCTGCAAATTGAATCCACTGACTTCATGATACGTCAGGCTTTGTTGGAGAACCTGCAGTTTTAAATCGCTTTTCCTCAACGAAAATTATTCTAATAAATAATATGAAACATAAACAAAACAATGCTTGTCCTGCAGTGTGATGGACTCCAGCACTTAAGTATGCAAATGTATACAAACTGTTTTTAGCTCCTGTTTTCAACTTTTTCTTAAATGTATGTGGCACATGTACACAAATTACCTTGAATTCATCAGGCAACATTTTCCGCAGCTTCTTCTCCCCCAGCACCTGGAAACACTGCTGGAGCATCTCCTGCTTGTTACTGACGTAAGCCGTGATGGGCTGGAAGAGCTGGCTGAGGTCCAGCCCCCCTTCCTCTGTGTCGCTGCCAATGCGGTCCAGCTCAGGATCGGCCAGCTCATCTTTTGGGTCCTTGAAGTGAAGAAAAACAACAAGTGAGAAAGTTACATCACTGTATTCCCATACATTGCATATGATATGTTCTTATGTGAAATTTTAATGAATGTATGTCTGAACAGATGTGATAAGTACTCAAAAATAGAGGCATGTCACATTATTTCCACTGGATAAAGTGGATTTTGATATAAAATTCCAGAGCAATCAAAGTTGCTGGCGAGACAATCATGCCCGCTCCTGTTTTTCAGGTGCAAGGTTTTTGTAAAGCTTTAATGTATTTATTTTTATTCCTTTGTAAAGCATCAGTGCTCAATAAATACATTTGCCTTGACATGTAAACGTCTGCAATAATTGACTTGCTGAGGTTTTCAAAACTTTGCTGGATGTCATCATTTTTGCTTGTATTCCAGATTTTCTTGTACATTCAATGATTGATTGGAATGAATGTTAGATATTTTCAGTTCCCGCTGTTCACTTTTCCTTTCTCTGCTTTTGTATTTGGATCTGTTATGGACATCGGTAGAAGTAACATCAGTCTCTTTGGAAGAATGTTTCCTAAAGAATCCGAGAGTTTCTTGCTGGTCTATCACATGAGAATTCTTTTTTCATATTTCCCTTTTCTCAAACATCTCTCGGCTGAGCAGCTCTGGCTCAAACAAATGGCTTGGTACTCAGGATTGTTTTTCTTCCAAGCATTCAGTTTAGTTTTTGTATTTTCTGGTTAGTGGTTTGTCAGCAGGTGGTAAAACTCTGCTATATGCCTATGGACGCTATCTTTGTTCAACCACTCCTCAGAGGACAGGTTCGGAGTGTAAGTTTACATTATTTTCATTTGCATAGTATTTAACTCCTGCAAATATAGATCCTCCATCGTTCTAAACCCTTTAGCATTCTGTAGTTTCAATGTTGCATTAGTTATTCCTGGTATATAGGACTGGATACAGCATGTAAGGCTAAATTGAGTTGGTTGGTTTAAATATTATTCTACATTGCAAAATATCTTTATCATATGCTTTGCAATTGGATCTTCTTATTGTGTCAAAGCATAGGTATAGGGGAAGAGGTCATTTAAGATTGCGCTCTTTCATTTGACACAACGAGGAGATTCATTTATTCAAAAATATAACAATACAGACCTCAACTGAGTTGCCCAGTAATACCACCAACTTTGGACCTTTTAAGCCCCATCGACCGAATGGCAAGTGTAGATATTGTTCAATATAAATTTAACAAATTCTTTTTTTAATTTTTGAAAACGGGTCTGAGGGTGTTTGTAAAGGAATGTTTTTATCCACTGAAAGAACTATAACACATAGTTCACCTTCAAAGAACACATATATCCGTCAAAGAAACCCATTTTTGTATTTACCGAACACAGTCAAATGTTGAAGTGTATATCACACTAACTACACTGATTGCTCATTAATGTGCCTCTCGAATGTTGCAACAGAGATACACTCAATCTGGTAAATAACAACAAGAGAACAGTGAACACAAAGTGAGGCATTATCTGTAACGTCTCACTTCGACGCTGCACTCCGTGCTCCTGCGTTTGCTGCCGTCGCGTCGCTCCTCACATTGCGAATGTTTCCTCTTCTTGTCAGAGCCACTTGACTTCCTTTTGAGCATTTTAAAACTGAATGAAAACCACTTTCTCCCCAGAAAAAAAGGATTCAAACAAGTGGGAAAACGTCGCAGGAAGATGACGCGGTAACCAATTCTTCTTCTTTCTATGTTTTGGTGCTTACGAGCTGATCGCATGTTGCTTCTTCCATCTGCTGGACAGTTTCGGCATTGCACCTATTCAAGGCAAATGTATTTCTATGGCACCATTTAGATCAATTCAATTCACTGTACTTTACAGGCAAATAAAGGAAATCTAAAGCCGTAAAGAATTTGAAATGCATTAAAACAAATCGATTGAGAAAGGCATATAAATCAGAGACATTTTATTACCTGTATCTTAATAAAGCTTTTACACATATAAGAAACATTGAGTGTTGAATAGAAAGTCTGAGTAAATATTAGTGTTTTGAGTTCTGATTCAAAAACAGTGTGTGTCATCAGGAAGTTTGTTACGCAGCTGAGTAAACCTCTTTCTGAGGACCACAGGGGTCTGGATGTTTCATATTCTACTCGTCAATCAGAGATGCATTCAGATTATTCAGATGTATTCATGATGGGTTCAAATCTATAAAAGAGATCATTTTATTGCCGATATGTCAGGAGATACATTTTCTTCTTCTCTATATGATGATGGTGACTCAAACAAATGTGAATAACCAATTAACCTCAAACTGTGGGAGACATGATCAGGGAGGACATGGAAACCCAAGAGAGAAATTCTAAAAATGTGAATCTTGATGACAGTGCTAATTACAACACAGCCATGCAGCTCAGTTAACAGTAAATATATTTTTCTTTATATGCCTGTTACAGTTGCCTTATCGTATGACATGGTGCAGTAGTCGTTAAATACTGATGGTACATACCATTATTTGGTTGTGTGTGTGTGTGTGTGTGTGTGTGTGTGTGTGTGTGTGTGTGTGTGTGTGTGTGTGTGTGTGTGTGTGTGTGTGTGTGTGTGTGTGTGTGTGTGTGTGTGTGTGTGTGTGTGTGTGTGAACACCTCAAGTATCTTCATGTACTAATCTAGCGAACGACAACAAAATAGTAAATTATTATTAGAAATATTACACTCCTTTCTGGAATCACCACAATGATTCATGTGATCTGATTGCCTTCTTGCCTCGACCTGATCAGATTGAAATCTTTTCACCTTTTGATATGTTGCTTTTAAATGACAATCATCCCTTTTGTCAATGATGTTGGAAATTGGCCCTCGAGCAGTGGATGCTACAATTTGTAGTTTGACAAATACATGTCGTCAATAGGTTTCCTCTTTAAAACAAATGGGGGGCTTTTTCTGGAGCTGCAACAGAGACCGTCAGTGTGATGCTACAGCACATTCTGTGAATATACAACCATCTGTATTTTGACGAAACCTTTATCTCACAGTGGGGGTTCCTTTCCTCTGACCTCTCAAGCTGTTGATGGAAGTGCAAATACATTTTAACTATATCCCATCATCATTTTTTTTACACTTCAAAGCTTCCCTGGATTACTAGTGACAGTCAATCACGAGGCCTCTCCCTATATTTCACACGGTCTTGCCATCTCCCCGTTTCCATCTGCCTCACCGTTTCATCAAATGCTGCGTATCGGATTCATTATACCACAAAAACCTTCAATCCTGCTGCCGCCGCTCATTTGCATCATTCAGGTTGTCACATTCTACTAACACACAGAACTGTCCTTACTGGTGGTGAAGCGGCGTTTGTTTCAAAGGAGTTTCTCAAAGGTGAAGCATAATTACCACACATGGGTTGCACATATTTATGCTACTATGTCGACAATAAGGCAAAACAAGAGGACATACATTCAAATTTTCTGCCAATGGATGTATGCGTTATGCATGTCCTATTAATGTATGCAGAACTGTGCATAAACAGTGAAGTCTTTCTGTAGGTAAAATGTGACTCGGAGTAGTTATTATGCAGAAGAATTTACAGAGACAATTAAAAAAAGCGTTAGACAGTCTCCATGTAAAGTTATTTGTTTGAATAAAATGGTGTGGTAAAGATGACTTACAAAGTACTCATCTCAAAAGCTCAGTACAGAGATTGCGAGTTCACCCTGTACATGACTTTCCTCACAGTACATAAAACAAGTGGGAGGTTAATAAATCGTCCATAGGGGTCATCTATAGTGAGACGAGGTGTGCTCCAATGTTCCTGGACTGCATAAAGCAGTGTGGCAGGTGCATGGATGTATAACATATATATAATATTTACATTCAGAGGACAGGTTTGGAGACAAACAGCATTTGTTTTGAGTACAAAGATCATAAAGGGGGGGGAACAAATCATAATTTTCTTTTTAAAATGTGGGAATACTTAACTCCTATTTATGGTTTGAAAGAGATTACATGAAAAAAGATAAAATTTGAATTCAGTTTTACGATGCACTGAATTTTTTTTTTAACTAAAAAAAAAATAATATTGACCAACAGCATCAATTCCACATGTGGAACAGATGAGGCCTTTATAGAGACTTCCCCATATATTTGAAAGTAAACATCTTTAATCGGCAACTTCAAGTTCATCAGTTTTATTTTCTCTTGGTTCAAATATGTAACTACAACTTGTTTTAAATTTGAAATTCTAATCTTAGTTTAATCAACAACAAAAAAAGGGCAGAACTGCAGTTGGCACATTATATTCAATATGATTTCATGTAAAGCGTCTAAAAAGAAGGGAGAAAAATGAAACAGCAGTTGTCTATGTTGAAGGCTCCTAAAGATAAGACACTTTCAGCTATTCCAGTCTGGTAATTGCCTCATCTACAGTTTGATCTCCTTCAGGTTTGAATAAGTAATATTGCATTCATATTCATGTGGAAGAAGATGAACTCACTGGTTGCAGTGAGGATTGCATCTGAAAGACATCAAATCAACACAACACTCCATTTAGCACATTTGCCTCGACAAATATGTAACATTGTGTGAAATAGAAGGAGGGGTTCATGCAAATTGATTAAATTGACCATGCACGGTGTGATTTATAACATCTGAAAAGGTTGGCGTTGTTTATGATTGCTTCATGTTTGAAGAATTGGATCAGTCTTGAGCAGAGAGGGTGCATTTCCTACAGACTTTACTCTGCAAAATAAGTGAATCAAAGACAAGCTGAATATTAAAGTGACTCACTAATGCACAGATGTGGGATTAGTTGAATTGTACACATGGCTCCTTTGGATTTATTGAAGTTATTGCAGTGTTTTCAAAGCAAAACAATTCTACTTTAGACAAAGGATGAATTCTCATTAGCTTCAGTTTGGGGAATGAATCGTTTTATTTTGGCCTCTGTGGTCCTTTCCAGCATGCCCTCCTCATTACCACCCAGGTAGCTGTGCGTTTTCCTCAGCCGGACTGGGACACATGGTTTGCAAGGTGGTGACGACACCAGCGAGCTGTAAATCACCCTAATTGGCTTTCCCGCCTCTGCCTGAAAAAAAGGCGGGAGCCAATGTGATAGCCGCCCGGGCGCCATGGCGACAGCTGTCTCCTCATAATGCAGGTTGTTATCCCGATGCCATCCGCCAAATTATGCAGTGGATGTGGTGGGAGGCGCGCATCGATCACAATCACGTCACAGTGTGTTTTCCTTGCAACATCTGCTCCCATGTGTTTGGATATCACCTCATTAAAAGAGCAATGATGGAGCTGGCACTGTGGACGTGGGGGACATTGGATTTGGGGAACCATGAAGAGAATTGGGGACACATACACATAACCCCCCCCCCCCAAAAAAAAAAAAAAAACAACAACAAAAGAACCACTCATGCATTTGAATTAATGCTGTGACTGAAAGTCAAAACGCAATTCTCCCCAAATGAAGCTGCAGTCGTGATGAGGCAATTTCTCCTGGCAATAGCATATCACTGCACTCCTGAAAGAGATGATGCTTACTCTTTTTCCTCTGAAGACAAAATGAGAATCGTGTCTCTTCAATGCACATCTAAGAACCCCGTGTCTAATTAGGATCTGTAACGAACCAGGAAGTATGCAGCAGTGGGTTGAAGGCTTTGTGACATCTTTCTCATTCAGAGTGGTAATATTAGAGAAATGATGAATGAGGAAAAGATGCTTTGTTCAACTGAAGCAAAACAATAAATAAAGACAGACTCGTGCAGTTTTAATCAGAGATGGGATGTGCGTTTTACTTCGAATTTGCAGGTATCTGTACCTTGATGATAACCTTTGACGTGTGCTCACATCTCTTGAATGCAAATGTCTGAACATTTAACAAAAACAATAAAAAAAAAATACTTTTTACAATCAACCTGGTCGCATTGAAAAGATGGAAGCAAATCATCAAAACTGAAGGTACAGATGTCATGATCAAGCTATATAAATAGTTCTTGGATTCAAGGTCAAAGGTCATGTTTCAAAGAGAATACTGATTTCAAGTGGTTATCTATTTAAAAGTTTTATTATGAAATTATTTCTTACTCCCAACAATGATACTGATTGTTTAGCTGATGGATTCACTGACACACAAGAACAGTAGTTCTAGTTGCACCATGTATATTTACACACTGTCCCAACCATTCTGGGGCTTGAGTTGTGATCTAATGTGATATTCTTAAATTATCAGTAATTGTTTTTATTTTGTACTCCAGCCGATTAAAAAAAAAAAAAAAAGGTTATTTTCTGTATGTTTAAATGTTTTTTAGTACATACATTTCACACATATTTCTTAAAGAATCTTTATAACCTCTGATAATACTACTGTATTTATTTTTTTATTTTTTTGAGTGCATGTTTTTTTGTCACTTGTTTATGTTTGGATTGCATTGTAATTAGGCACTGTTTGTCTACATGTGCTCACAAATGCCACCTCTGCAGAACGGAGGAAAGGGTCTTGTTGCTACATAATTACATAGACGTATTTGTACTGTCTTTGCCATTCCCCATTTCTTTCACAAAGTGACATTTTACAAACAAGCCTTTCAAAGTAATTATTTATTCCGGAAGAAAACTGTGCTAATTCAACTTGTAAGGATTCACCCACTTTCTCCTTTGTTTGCCTATAAACCCTCTTCCCTTTTTCTTTATATTTTTCTCTCATAGAATTACTCCTGACACCACAGCAGGTTGTTGTGAGCACCGTTCTTGAAGCCATACAAGTTGTGAACAGAAAACTTTCCAATCAACACCTGCCCCTGACAAATCAACACTTATTGACGGGGTTTTTAACAGCCTCCCTGCCAGCTGGGAGTGAAAGTGTCCAACTGTGAATTCCTCCCTCAAATCATTTGCCACATTCCTGAGACTATAGCACTCAGTTTTTGGGATAACGACATGCTTTGCTTTTTTGCCAATTATTTCCCTTAAATGTTACTTTTTTTATTATTATTATCCCTGAGCTTGTTAAAGAAAGCAGTAGGGGTTGGATATATGGCTCGAAGATAACATGCCAGTATTTAACGGAATTATTTTAAAACTAAGTGTGAATTTTAGAATATTCTTCATTAGAAAAATGTGTTGATTAATTTTAATTTAAAGTTTTATTTGAAAAAGGAAGCATTTTGATTGTTAGTTTATAAATGTTTGCTCTTTTCCCCAACCAATAACAGAACAATTACCAATACCATAATAATTTTGGTAATTCTGAATGACAAGCTCGTAACTTGCCAATAGCTAACATTTTTTACAGGTGTTTGAGTTTGTATCCTCAATGAAAGTATACATATATATATGAACCACTGGCTTCCTTTTGTTTTAAGGACTTTGTTGTGGTTCAGGTTGCAATCTTGTGACACCTGAATCCTGAAGCCTAATTTTCCAGACTGTCACCATGGTGAAAATACCTCATGATCACAGAGCTAACACACTATTTGTTTGCAGACACAGTAATGACCGAGGAGATCGTCATTCGAGAAAAAAACACGACAGGAGTGTTAACGCGTCAACAATAAATACAGAAAATAATGTGCAAACCATGTTGCACACACTGGTGAGAATCAACAGTTTTCGAAACCAGCCCACAGCCTCGCAGACAGCACTGAGTAATGGTCCTAAAGAACTAATCACTTTATTTTTGGCTCGGGATCAGCTCTCCTGCTTCCCTCATTCAGCACATTGTTAAGTTAAATATCAATTGTTCTCACTTAAGCCGCAGCTCTCCTCCGCTGCGCTGCAAGGCAGCTTGTTAGAGAACTGCAAAAACAAGGCAACATGTACACAGTTGTTGTCGCCTTGAGTAATGAAAGCCAGAGATGTCTATTAAAAATCTATCCATTGCCTCTCGCCGACTTCTAGGAGCAGTGTGGCTCATCAACAACAGCAGTCACTACAGAGTGAAGTTGATTTAAAACACAGGAAAATACAGGAACACTGTTACAGTCGGCGCCTGTTTGCTGATGCAAGTCAGTTTATATTACAGCAGGGACCGGTTGAAAATATTTATGAACCCATTGACGTTTGAATTAGACATGCAAATGTGAACTAAATGCACTGACTTGTTGGAACAAGACACGTGGAAACTTGCAAAGGGTCATCCGGAATAAAACGTCGTCAGACAATACCGCCTAAAGAACACTTATGAAGTTTCCAAGTTAAAACTGCAGTTTAGCTAAATGTGGAGGATACAGCTTAAGTTTTTAAGCTACTTTGAATCGGAAGAAGCTTGTAGAATAAATTACATGAATCCTACTTTAAAATCCTGAATAAAGTCTTCTACTATATACATATTCTTTTTAGGTTATTTTTGAGCATTAACAAGCAAAAAGAATCCGTGAAAAGTCTCAGCATTTGCATGCTATGATTTTCTGACATCTTGGAAATCTCAGACGTGCTGACATTAAAGTAAACAGCAACAAGTGATGGTGTGGAAAGATTAAAAATGAGTAGGAACACTCACCATTTTCTCGTAATCAAACTCTATCTAATATCCGTGAAATGTGTTGATTTTGATTTGAATGGCTCAGTCTGCTCTATAAACAACCATAAGAATACAAACTTTACAACCACAAATACACAAGATGAATGTCTGAGTTGGGAGGACACTCTCTTCTATTTAGGTGTTAGTCGATGGTTTACATAATGAAAGGCTGGAGAAGCAAGACATACTGTGAATTCATACATTCAAGAAATGTGATACACAGCCACAGCGTCCTGCCACCTCCTCTCCCCACAGTGCTCAGCAGCCTGAAAACACACTGTTGCTGGATGGCAACCTGTTCTACAGTTCTGCATTTGTCACAAGTCAAGCACCGGGATTGTGCTGGTTGCTCTGGTATGAACAGCACGGCCAAGATGATCCTGTGAGTATTCAACGGCGGTTGCGGTAAAGGCCTGCTGGCAGGCCATTTCATCCTCTCCACTCACAAATTGTGGAGGTAGTCTCTGATGAAACCCACTTATCCTGGAGGATGGAGTTTGGTCACACACTGTGGATTGCCAGCGGCTGAACAATCTCATCTTGATATCTCTCTGCAATGAGAGGTGCCAATCATTCATTTCGAAATGCAAACAGCTCCCAGCATCGTAAACGCCCCGCGGGTACCAGAAGCTCCCAGATCAAAATGAGGCTCAATGAACGAGCCATTTAGCTTTATCAGAAAGCCTCTGCTGCTCTACTCCAAATACATGTTTGTTACAAATGCGGCTGAGAATCAAAGAGGTGGGTTGTGGAAAATGTAATTTACTCTGTACACAATCCAACACCTGTTTTAAATAATGGCTAAAGTAAATCATTTCTTGATCAATTTCTATATATTTTGAATAGGAGCCATGTTTGGCTGATGCTTGTCACTTTACATTTAAATGATTTTGTGCCCTCATGATCATCAATGTCAAGATTCTTTATATTAAATCTAAAACATAATGTAATGTTATTTTTAAATAGCAATATATTGAAGACACCCAGAGAGCACATACCACCGTCTGGCAAGAATATGATCCAGTTCTTGGTACAGGGATGACGTGATTTAATCTTCAAAATCATATGTTGGCATTTATTTACTGAAATGATATCTATAGGTAGTTTTTCTTTTTTATTACCGTAACTATTAACCAACCAACCATCCACCACCAGGCAGAAGTAAAATATTCTTTACCTAGTATGGCTTTTTTTTTCTTCTCCAAATTGACATTAGTTTAAGGAGGTGAGGATATAAGCATCGATATACAAGTTGGCTTAAGTCGAAAGTATTGTAGACATTTATGGTTCCGCTTCAGCTTTTTGTTTTTACATTGGCAGTGTATCTTTTTAGAGGATTTTGTTATGAACTTGACAATTCCATTTTATTTTTATTTTCCTTTTTGTCCTGACAAACGTTGAGCTATGGTAGCATGACTATGTATATACACAACTTTCTGTCACAATCTTCATTCAGTTTCCCAGAAAACGGCTTCCCAGAAACTACAATACACTACCTTAACTGTGAGAGTCTGCTTCTATCAAGTTTTTTTCATTTTTCCTTCATGAGAGCTGGGGCACTTTTGTGCTTCACTCCTCCGTCCAAATCGTCTGGAGAATATCCGCCTTAAATCTACGCTGTGCCCAAGGAAAATAAAAAAAGAGGCTTTTCACATAAACCAGTCAAGTGATGTCAGTCATACTCATATTCTAACTGTCACTGCAGTGGTTTTTCTACTGGGATAAGCTTCTCGCTACTTATGCCATAAGCCTTGAAATTGTTTAGTAAATAACAACGTGGGGGAAAAAAAGTGCATTTCTTCATAGGACAGGCGGGGAGATAACGCATTGGATGTGGGATGAAAACAACGCTGACATGCCTCATCTGCACGCACTCATGTGGGAGCAGCTTAGGAATAAGCAACATGTGAGGGAGTGTGTGGGAAACGGAAGGTGAGGAGATATGGAGGACTCACCCCATCTACACACCAGCCGAGAAAGAGCAATGAACTTTGAAGTTTCTTTGGAGCGCAACCAGCGGCTCACTTGCAGGGTTCCCAGGAGCTGCGCTCAGAGTGTGTTCAAGTTAGAGTGAGTGAACAAGCAGACACAGATAGCCTGTCGGGTCTCGCAGGGTGAGATGAGGAGCCAGCGCAGGATGGGATTTGGCCATACTCTCGCCTTTGATTCAGTAATTGAGGGCTAAGACTGCGAGAGGAACGGACAAGCTCTTGGCCCCTCAAGGGCCGAAGCCCTAGCCTCCCTCAATCCTTGGGCACTGGCTCATTCCCAGAATGCTCAGCCTGGGCTGGGGGCAGATATACTTCTCATTTAAAAGAGAATGGAAACAGAGAAAGAGGACTCCATGCTTGTTCGCAGGTTGTCTCCGGCTGTTCTTACCAACTGACTCTCTTCTTCAGGGAAAGTCAGAGCAACTTTCCAGGAACAAAACTCTTTGTAGCTAGCAGGGGGTAGGACAGAACAGCTACCTGAAGGAGAGGACATATACGGTTTGAGAACAAAGATATCCTCAATTTAACACACTTGAAATAAAAACCCAGAATCCAGCAGTGGAAGGGCTACGTGTTCCAGCTAGTTTGAGCTTTGCTCCTGCGATATTCCAGAACAAATGTATTATTTTGTAATTGTTTTAAGATATTTAGATTTTTTTCTTCCTAATTGAATAAACAAAACACTATTACAATAATTACAGCTTAAGAACTTAACAGCAGTGCCACCTGAGGCAGAAAATATTTACAATAACTTCATAACTCAAACATTTATAAGGTTTAAAGGAAAATTGGCTGCATTATGCAGTGAAGAGAGCCTGTATTTTCTTTAATGTGCAATGCCAACGTGGATTAAAAGTAGTAAGATATAGCAAGATAGTCAATCGGGGGTGGTAGCCTATGTTAAGTTATGGTTGAGTCTTGACCTGGCTTCAAATCCCTGTGGTAACAGGAGGGAAGGAAACAAGCCAAGTGTGAGCTGCAATGAAATTTATAGTTTAAAAAGCATGCTGACGTTTGTGTTTATCTTTAAACTCTTGATAAGGCATTTTTAAAAAGTGTGAAAATCAACATGGAAAGCCTCTGCTTTGATACAGACCATTAATTAATGCAACTCTTTTTTTTATGCAAAATCAAGTAATTAGGCCTTGCCAGTATAACTTCCACATGGACAAATGGAAATGCATTTCATTGCAATAAACCATAATTTCCTAAAATATCACACATTTTGTCAGTGTGGATGGATGGATAAAAGGTGAAAAATCTCAATATCAACTGTCAATTATTCTGGTAAAAAAAGAAAGAAAGAAAGAAAACAGGTTTTGCAACAGGAAAAAACTGCCAAATCAAAGCAACGCCTCTTAATAAGATAAGATAAGATAAGATAAGATACTAAATGCAGGGATCAAAGATCCTAAACTCATAATCAGCTCATATGTTCTGCTACCAAAGCTAGAAACCCTCACATGTACATTTAGCAGCAGTATTGCTGACAAAAATGAGGGGTGGGAAATGTGAGGATTTGATGAATCCCGAGGTAGCTTTGAAGGGACAAGTCTTTGCATCAACCTCTAAGTATGACGGACAGCAGCCAAGCTTGGCATATTACTGCCATTTCTAACTGTCACACGGATATTTACAGTCACATAAGCCTCTGGATTTATCCACAACAATTTTTTGGAACCATTTCTCTGCTCACGCTCCATTCCTAAAAAAAAGAAAAAGAAATAGAAAAAAGAAAAACTCAAAGGTAATCTAAATGAGGTCAGATAGAAATAAATAGCAATCCAGTCAAAGGAGATACTTTTGAAGCCTTTGCAAACAAACAAAAAAATTGCTGTGCACAGTAAAATAAAATCCCACTGAGGAGGGTAAAATATTAAGAAGTCTCTCAAGGGTTTATCTGCATCAAATAAAAGGCTGAGTATCTCTATAGATGGCACTGTTTCATTGCAGAAGAGAGAGACGAGCTGTTTGCTGCCCAGAAACAATGATGCAGCACAGACCTCAGTTCAACAGGAGTATGATGTCATGCTGTGACAAGCATCGACCCCAGACTCAGTGGTCCGAGTTACATGCTGTTTAAATGAATTGAAGATGAACTGAAATGTGTAGATAAGCCATATTTTCTGAGCAAAACTGTTTTTGTTTCATAGGTTTACACATGTATGTTTCACACTGTTGTGGAGACTTAAAGGAAAAGACTGCTGCGGGTATAATTTGTGCGTATCGGAACCATCTCGTCAGCATAACCGAACAATTATTCTTCTCCCACGAGGATCCGTGGAGGGAAGTGGGCGTAACTAGCTGGGAGTCTGGAAAGTGTCTGAACAAAAATGTCTTTTGTGAGTCTCAGGAGTATATTAAAGCCCCTTTGTGCTGAATATTAACTTTGGCATATAATTCTCAATTCGAATTTGATTGCGCGGGGTGACAGTAGAATAATAATAATCAGGCAGTAATTGATTTATTTTATGTTTTGTCTGCCTGTACAATGTGACTCATGGAAAATAAGCCAAAATTGGACTACTGGACTCATCAGCTCTAATCCAAAGAGCTCTCCTGTTCATTGCTGACATTGAAATGACATTAAAGTGTCTGGATCTTTGTTTACATGTTTCTTTGGAGGTGTAATTGTGGATATTAGATTAAGTCACCCAATTGAGTATAGTTACAAAACTTTAATAAAAAAAACAACAACAATGAGTCATACAAACTTTCGACAATTAAGTGCCCTTGAGCAAGGTATTTGGCTGAGCTGTTCTTGTGGAGCTGCCAACAGTAAGGAGTTCTGTTTGATCTGGGCTCTTTAAGTCTGTAAATATGTGTGAAGGTAAAGCAGGACATTGGTGGTGAAGGGGTTTGCATGCTAAGCAAGACTTAACAGGATATGCTAAGGTTACGCACACACACACACACACACACACACACACACACACACACACACACACACACACACACACACACACACACACACACACACACACACACACACACACACACACACACACACACACACACACACACACACACACACACACACACACACACACACACACACACACACAGGGGTAATATCAAAGAAGGAGGACCTGGGAATTTGCTTTGCAGACTGCATGCAGCACTGTCATGCACTGTCAATCAGCTGCCCTTCAGCTCTTTGATTGGAGGAACAAAAAAGCCTCCAGTGAGCGGACTGATGACTGATTATGCATGACAATAATGTTTCAAAAGCATCACGCCCACTAAATATGACAAAGCAAAGCGCCGGGTGTGGGCTGCTGCAAGCCCCAAACTACTTTCAACTTCCACCGAGCGTTGCAAAACTACAAAATGCAATATATCATTGATGCTTTACACTGATGTTCTCCTGTCACTGGTCCACTGTGTACCCTCATCATCCATCACAGGTTCCTGCCTGTCTCTTCTCTTTCTCCTTACACCTGTACTCTTTACAAATGAGCTCCCAGGATGCGGCCCCACCAATACCAGCCATTTTACATCATTCTTCAAGCGTTGCCTCAAACAAAAACAGCTCTATATCTGAGCAGGAGATCGATAACTGGAATGGATATGAATGCATATCATGAATCTGTTTTAGTGTTAAGATAAAAGGCATCGCAAAGAGTTGTTGCCTCTGGCCGCTCCTGTAATCACCCGTTTTTGTGTTTTTCACTGCCTTTCTGAATTGCTGGATTCATCAGAATTGCTGATTAGAAGCTTTTGCATTCATTTGAAATAGAAAACAAATACATATCGACAAAGAATCATCATGCTGTCAGATCTCTTGGGTGCGAGAAAAGGTTATTAGGAAACTGGAATATATTCAACTCCATGCAATTACGTTTCCTGCCGACATGGAGCTAATCATGGCTTGGATCGACTTCAGTGACTACTATTGAGATCCATCAGCCTGATGCTGAAGTGTAAAATGCAGATGTCTGTGGTGTGAAAATGTTTCCTGGCAGGGATGTGTCCTGCAGTGTTTGCCGTTACGCACACTTCTGTATTGTTTTTTTCCACACAGGATATGAAATAGATTCGAAAATGGACTGTACAATCAGGTAAATGTGGGTGACTCTCTTGAATGCAGCGGTCCTCACAGAGCAACATCATTGTCTTAATAAAACAAAACTGATCAAATAAGAGTGAGTTCCAAAAGGGGGAAATCCAGCACCATCTGTAGGATGAACATGGAATCTACTATTATCGCGAGTATGAATGCCAAGTGCATCAAATATATATGTCAGCTGCATTAACTCGTTCTATTATACATGTGAGATACAATTTGAAAGATGCATACACCATCAATCAAAATATATCGCCACAAGATCAATGATCTCCTGCATGAACATCCCCTGTATGTTGTGGCCATAATAGGGCAAAATAAAAAAAAATGAATCTGTGGATTATGAAAAGTCGGGAGAGAAAGGGGAGAACAAACACAGGTTTTCTAAAAGTCTAGAAGAAATGCCAGAGAGAGCTTTATCTGGTATTCATGCCTTCATTTGCATTGATCTAGAGCTATTAAAAAAGTGAGGAAAAAAAATTCACAAGAAAAAAAATCATCAATATAGTGAATTTGAGGTCTTAATGTGTTCTCTAATTAAATGTCTATGGTTGTACATTATGTTTAATCAACTGTCTAATCCTGTATGCATCACCCTCAAGTTATCTTAGTCTACATAGGAAAAGATAACCAATGGTACTATCACAGTCATCATGCGTCAAAAGGATTTATTTATAATGTTATATTTACTGAATCTATTTGCCTTTGGAGAGAAATTCAGTTGGAGAGAAATTTGGCAATCCTCCTAAGTAACGTTTCAGCATGGAGATATAAAAATAGCAATATTTTACAGCCTTGTTAGGTATTACCATTCCATACAAATGTGAACTGGAGTGATCAATGAATATATGTTTTGGACAAATTAGACTTTTTGTCTTTCCTCAGTAGCTGTTTCCTTGCTGAGCTACAGCAGTGTGATGGCAACACAAAGACAGAATTTTGCACTAAAGAGAGCAACATGGGTAAAATAATCGTTTGATTTTTGCTCACTCCAACTGAGCCCAAGCCTTGTTTTACCGTCAGCATGCATTAAAAAATTTCCTGCACAATAGGGGTCATTTCACACCCAGCCATCACCCTTCTAAATCACACTTTGCAAATATATTTTAAAATTTATTTTATAAATAAAAGTTTATTGTGATAATTCATGGTGGACTATGTGAAACTAAAATTATAGCAATCTGTGAAAGTCCCGCAAAGGGAATTTATTCTTCCCAATAAGAAAAAGTTGCAGTTGATAAACATTGATCCATTATTGCATTCGTGAAACATCACAAACACGGGGTCATAGTGACTTTTACATTTGCCCATGAACACATCTTCAAGCTTCTGTGAGAACAGATTACCTGATGTCACCATGAAGAAGATATTAGACTTCTGGCTTGAACAGTCTAATCAACTCATCTTTGTAAAAGGAATGAACATATGTGACATAATATATCCTGGGGAAGCAGCAAGGTGGCGTTGCCTTAATAAGATAGGGTGTGACAAATGGCAGGCCAATGCCTCCAGCTTATGGCTGTTGCCGGACGGTGACATAAAATTCATGTAAAGCCCTCAGTGTCTTCAGAGGGAGCGGCATAAAATTTGATAACTCATGCAATGTCCTTCGAGTCACAGTCAGCTGGGACTTTGAGATGAAAATCTGGGGCTGTGAAGTTAGACAGAAGTGAGCTCATGCGATCTTTTCTCACGTCTGACAATCTTACAGCAATGAAATATTGAATCAGCAGGGGAAATCTTTAAGAAGCTCTCCTTTTCCTTTTAAATGAGGTAATTTTTCTCCATGTAAACCATCTGTTAGTTTGCATGCATGCTAAGTAGTTCAAACACCCCTCTATCCAAGTTGTCCAGGCAATGCCAGTGGCAGTTTGTGTTTACATCCAACAGTCAATCTGCATCCCTGACCAGCTTGGCGTTTTTAGGCCAACATGAGCCCCTGGCATCAAGCCATCATTATCCGCTGTACTCTGTGTAACCACCGTCGACACAGCTGGGCGTGGCCTCACCTCATTGACATGGCACCTCATGCCTTTGATGGAGCGACCTCACCTCTGATCTGGTGTCCTACACTGCCTGGCATGACCTGCTCATTAGCAGGTCCGAGGGTCTCGTCTCACCATCTGTCCCAAAGCTAAGGTTCAGAGGGGCCCCTCTGTGCCCCGTTGCACTCTCCGTGGCCTTCCCAGCTGAGATGCCAAGGAGCAGAAGGTGACATTCCAACTTTCTGTCTCTCTCGCTCTCTCTTGTTCCAACTTCACTAAACTCCAGGTTGGGTTTATTCTGAGAAAGAGATCCGAGTGAAGCATTGCTCTGCCAAGAATAACTACAAAAAGAGGTGGATACTCTTTGTGTTTGTTTACTTCGTTTACAATGTGAAGATGGAGCAGGGGAGAGTGTGCCTGTGTTAGAGTCTCAAATCGGCTGTATCTGGCTTTGAACGTCTCACGGTGTGTTTGTGTGCCTGCGTTCGCTCCCTGCAAACATTTGCTTCTTCCCATTGGCAGTCTGTGCAAGGAGAGATGAGGATGGGCAGAAATAAATGGTTTTCTCAACCTAAAACACTTTTTTATTTTTTCCAGCGGGCACTGATACGTGATAAAGATGTGCGAAGCTTAGCTTGGCATGACAATGCTCAGTCCTCTCCTCTAAAAGTCAGGGAGCTGAAAAGAGAGAGCCGTATAGGAAGAGGAGGATCAAGAGCGGTGGGAGGAAGGAGTGAAAGATGGCAGACAGTGCAGTGAGTCTCCTGTCAGCGCCTGAAGCCGGCCTGGTGCTGACACTCACTGTCACCCACTGAAATTAGGACGGGCTCTGACAGTCGTAAATCAGGGGGCAGAGCCGTGGCGACTGTCGCGACTATAAATGAATTTTGCCGTTTAATCACTTTTAATCTCTCATCTCTGCAGGTACATCTTTTCTCAGCTGGTCTTAAAATGAAGAGAGGTTTAATGGCAAGTGTAGGTAATGTCTTTATAGGAAAACCCTTAAAAAAAAACTAGTGCATCTTCTTCTTTTCAGTCTGTTATAGGTGTAAGTGGATATTCATTTGTTTTCAGTAACAGAAATATCAACCGCACCTCATCATAAACCTAATATTTACAGTAAAATTGCACTTGAGATGTCAAGTAGAATTTCAATTAGCTTTACAAGGAACTAGATAGACCAACACCTTTGATAGAAAACATTGAATCAAATCACATTACATTATAGTTAATACACACTATGAACAGCCAACTGTGCAATAAAAATGTGACATTTGTGATGCTGCTGTCCTAATTCTGACCTGAACCACTAGGGGCCAGTAACAGAACATGTGATTAAGATGTACCACGGCAGTGGAGAGTCAGGATGTACACTGACACCTCTCACAATTTCACCACAAAACACCTTATTTCCAAAGTGAAATACGCAAACCCACTCTGACCGCAAGGAGTGTTGTGCTGATAGGTAATAAGTATGGTTTATTGTCCAACTCCGTTGATCATCTCATAACCAAAAAGGATGGCGTCTCCCCTTAATATTTATGACCTCCTGTGCTGCAGGGTAAAGAGAACCTCCCTATCTGCTGTCCCAGCCAGGCCCTGCAGCAGGAATGTGATGACTTGGAGGGAAAATTGCAGCAAGGATGCGGAAATACAAGAGAAGAAATAAAGCATGGTATTAATGCGGTGTTGCAAATGGCTCCACCTTCGATGACTCTCCAGTGAGCATTCAACACAGCCACCTCTTTGTCTCTCCGTCTATCTCTCTCTCTTGTTTTCTCTCTGGTGACAAACTCCAGCCTAAGTCTTATATGTGAAGTTTCTATAGCAACGCTGTTTCCAGCATGATTTCATCAGTTAATTTCCCCATAGGCTGTCTGACAAAGTGAGAAAAACAAAAAGGTCTTTGGGCATCAGGTTGACTTTGCGGGGGTGAGGTCTGCTTCTCGAGCTCTGCTTCTACTCAGTGTTTAATCTGCTAAATGACTGTCACTGCTGAATTGTAACCAGCGGGAACCAATCAGGGTGCGAGATAACCGTTTTTGATCGACTTAATGACCTCAGATTTAGAGGAGTAAAACTGGCTGTCACCGAGAGGCAAAAGTCCTACTTTGCTCTTTTAAACTATCACAGCAGACGGCACAATGGCTTAGATGTATGATCCAATTGGAAAAATTGGAAAGTTGTCTGTGAGCCCCTCGCAGAAAGCCCATGAAAAGTAAACAGTCAACAGGAAAAGCCTGGTGTTTCAGTACGGAGGACAGGGCACAACCTGCCAGGTAATGTCTCCCTGACAGCAGGAGACGCCTAATGTGGGTGGAACACACACAGCCTCTGCATTGATGGGCATACGAGGGGGCCGCTCGCACGGCTGGAAATCCGGCAGCTTTTAGGCTCTGACTGTGGCCCTGGAGGTCTTTGGAAATGTCAATCATGTGCCCTTGGCCCCACATGCTGTGACCTGGGCTTTACTTAACTTGGCCCTGCAATTCTCTTGCAATCAAAACACCCGAAAAGGGTACTTCATCCAACAGATGACAGAAAGTGGCTTTGTACTCAACACCCCAAAAATCAAATACAACAATTTTGGAAGACTTGAAAACCAGCCACCTTGATTAAGTGACTTCACAGTGAAGTTGTAGTTCAAAAATACTCTCAAAAAATTGTTGTGTTGGACTGTCTGGTATTATTCTTATCAACTTGAAGATGAAATAGGTAAATAATTAAAGTTAATTCTTAAAGATGAAGTTCATGTAATCTTAGATATCTGGGAACATCTGCTTCTTTGCACGCACACACACACGCACACAACTTTGACATGGACATTACTGTGAATTCAATGGTTTGATATTAAAGTAAACTAAATTCTCATGCAATTGCAACTTCATGAGTTTGATCCCTGATCTCACCCTGTCCCTATATGTCAAAGTGTCCTCGAGCAAGACACTGAATCCCAAAATACTCACAAAAGAGGTTAAACAACTTACATGTCAGCCATTACCATTGGTGTGTGAATGAACAAATGCTACAGTGAAAAGCTCTTTGAGAGTGTGGGAGCAGTGAGCATGTGACACATAAGTGAAGTCTATTTGTGATTTTTGGAAAACAAACAAACAAACAAAAAAAATCAATCATCTTGTATGAATAGTAATTCATGTTTGAACAGTAAGACCTGGTTTCAGTATAATTGGCGGTTGTTCTGTGTGGAGTAGCCATGTTGTCCTTTAGTTTGCATGGCCTTTCTCTAAGAACTCCCGCTTTCTAGTGTTTGAGGTAAATTTGTGAAGATTCCTGTATGACCGAGTGTGATTGTTTCCCTTCTGTTTACCTCCTGTGTACCACACCTTCACCCATAGACAACAGGGATTAGCTTGAGCATCCCACAAGCCTACATTGGAAAAATCAGTATAGGAAATGGATGGATGGCTATAGCAGGCTAGAAACTTTAGCAAACAATGTCCATCCAAGTACATTATTATTTTTTGTTGCTGTAAACCATGATGACAAATGTCCAATGTGCCCGTTACTATTTATCACTACCAATCAAATCCCCTCACGTCACTTAGTATAGAGATATTTCACAGAGGGCCATTGTAGGGTAATGTGTGTCATTTTGGAAGTGAGCTGACCTTTCTTGTAGTATCAGCTTAAAGATATATTGGCTTTTATAGACACACATTAAACTGACATTTAAGGTAAAAACAGAGGTCAGAAACTTTTTCTGAATTTTACAACCAACTTTGCACAGCGATTCTCCAGTGTCTACGAAAGGAAACAAAACACATCTTCAAGAAAATAAACTTTTGAATTTGGTGGGTTGTTATTTTATTTATTTTTAAAACGTCCTGCCAAAAGATGTCATTGTCAAGTTTGAAGAGAATTCTGATTTTATTATAATTCGTAACCTCTTGCATTCGAACTGAACTGTACAGAGAAACAAGTCTCACCAGGCACAGTTTAACTGCTCTCAAAGTGCACTTATGTCATAAACTAAATATAAAAACACTGTAAAACTTAAGGAAAGCAGCTGCCAGGTAGAAATGGTCCAATAATACAAATCCAAACGCCGACCGATACTTGTTTCGTTATTGATTTTGCTCGGCTATTTATTTTTTTATGAGGTTTACCCATTTTCCTGTAAGTTGACGAGAAGAAAGATTCATTTGGGAAAGTATAATTGCTTGAAGCATCCATTTGTTTCTCCATATACGACTTAAAGTAATGTGATTTATTACAGCTCAATCATTTTAACCACGTCTGCAAACATTTGCAAACATCCGTCTGTAACTTGTCATAACAAATCCAGCCTAATAAGTTCAGGCAGAGCAGCCGGGCACTCACACAGACATTGATTTGCAGCACTAATAAACAGCTAAATGTTTGTGGAAAAGTTATTAAAGCTGGAAATGCCAGAACAGAATATTCAAAAGCAAATTTTAGCATTTGGAGTTTCACGGTGAAGGTGAAAGTGTTCTGTAAGCTATAAGGAAAATGTTTTTCAGGTCCTGACTGAGCTCAGCGCTCTGGACAGGCCGGTAAAAGGCTCTCCACAATAAAGTTTGAACTTTCGGCTGACACCGACATCAACAATACCACGAAATCCTGCAAGCTTTATCTGCTTTCTGACCTTTACTTGGACAAATATATTTAAGCTGCCCCGTGACCTGTTTGCTGTTCCAAAGACAATACCAATTTTTTTCAAATTCAGATAAAATAATGTATATGTAAATGGTATTGTTGTGGATGACATTTTTTATGCTGCATCACACTGTGCCTTTTATTTCCAGTGAATTATTTGATTCTCATGACTCTTTTTACAAAATGTATGCTCTCATATAAATCAATTTTTGAGTGTGCTGTGGTGTAGTGGTTAGCAATTATCACAGAGTGAGAATAACTATAGTTTGTTTATGGGCTTTTACCAATGCATGGACTGATTTTGCCTGGTTTTTCTCCCACAGTCAAAAGACATGAGGTCAGTTGGCATATTCTGAATGAGGGTCTGTGTGTGGTTGCCTGCCTGTTTGCCCTGCGTCCAAATCTTGGCCTGTCCAGGTTTTACCCGGCCTTTTGCCCATATTCAGCTGGGATCCACTCCAGCCTCACGCAAAGTTGAGAAATCAGCATAAAAGTCTGATGGATAGACATTGTCACCGTTACTAATGTAAAAAACACGAATTCAAAATGCACATGTTACACGTCCGATCTGTGGACTGTAAAACATCAGAAATAATTGAGACGTGCGTCGGTGAACTTCCGTTTTAACATAGCTCCACGGGCAGACTGAAGAAGCCACGAGAGAGTTTGCTTCCAGAAAGTCTGTGACGGAAGCTGGATGCGAGTCACTGTTATACCACACTGTCTCCTACTGTCCAATTTAAATAACTACCGTCAAGTTTAAACTGACTCATAATGGTCATGAAATTAAGTCATTAAATCAATAAAGGTAAATATATTGGAATTCAATTTCCATGAAAAAAAACATAAAATGTGATCAATACATTTTGTGTGTTTCACAGACACTCAAGAAAGAGGTCAAACTTCTTTTCTTCTTTTTGACACTTCAAGTTTAGGGGTCATAGACTGAGGACCCTTTAAAGTTGGTGGTATTTCCGGTTATATTTGAGGAAATTCTCTCTCTTTTTAGCTGGTAAAGGCCTAATATAATCATGTCGAGCTGCGACAGCCCTTCAAGCCGAGTAGAACAGGCACGACGAAAATGGCCGGGTAGTTTGGTTCATGGCAGTGGGCAGAAAAGCCTCTTAAACTTAAAGAAAAAAAAAATCCAAACAATATCATCAAAAGACTCATTGGGACAGGATGGCCATTCCAGGTAAAAGCTTTGACAATGTCACCAGCACATCATCATAAAATAAACAGCTCTGCAGTGCTTCTGCCCGTGCTCTTGTGACATCCCCAGCATCTTCACTTCGATAGTATATGGACCTGCCACTCAGCACAGATAATACCCGCCAATCACTCATTTCTCCGACACATTAATGACCCTCATTATGTAGCGTGGCCATATGGCACCCTGGTGTGTGAGTGAGAGTGGGCCTGTCTTTACGCCACCAAGTGTCCTCTACCGTGCTGAAAGCAGATTGTACTGGAGATGGGGCCAAGCTCCTGGTCACCTCTTTTAGAATCTCATTGCTGTGGTTACACTGACAGAGGAAATATGGCTACGGAGCTGGGGGGCAACCGTAATGGACTCTTTGCATCTGCTTCAGAATGTCATCCCAGATGTCCCTTTCTGTCCAGCGAGAGCAAGAAAATGAGCAATGCATGAGGCTGCGGAGAGCTGACTGCTGGCTTCTGAATGGTACCGAGGGCACGAGACTCAGTGAACTTCTCATCTTTGAAATATTATAAGTGTCCGTCTCCATGATTGTTATTCCTATCTGAAAAATCGCCAGTATGGGTTTGGGAATCAGATAAATAAACCCTGTGAATCGAAGTAGCTCAGAATTTAACCTCCATGTCTGCAGAGAGGATTGAAAAAACTATTCATATGGAGATAGATCAGAAGCAGGGTGACCCCCTGGGCATTTTGGGTAAACACGCAATTACAAACCCAACACCAAGTTCAGCTCAAAACAGATCATAGGAAATTACAAACCTACAAACAGGCATACTAGAAACTGAAAATATCAAAAAAAGAAAAAAAAAAGGGCTAACATAAAGCAAACTGACGGACGCCCCACCACAACCCTCATTACAAAGGGAGATGAACGGTTTGGAGAATACGGATATTTGTGTTCTTGCAGGAGAATTAGATGGAAAGATCAATACTACTCTCGACCTTTGCCATGACCATGAAGCAATAGCTTGATGCTGATTAACTGGAAGGAGGAATAGCTAGGCTGAAATCTAAAGTTCAAAAATCTATCTTCCAGAACTGGTACGGCTCAGTAATTAAAAGAATGATTCTGACTTGTGTTTCTCTTTATAAAGTTACATGGTATGCTGTGTTCTCATGAGTCCAACTACCATCCCACAGTGATGTCAAACTTCAAAACATCACTGCTCCTGCCAGTCTTTTATGAAATTTCCCTGAATATCTCAGCTACTTATACATGGACATTAGTTTAGTCAGAGTATATTTGATGCTTGAACTGGTACCAGCTGATTTTTGGGGAAGGCAGCATTAACTTTGGTCAGATCGCCAGTCCATCACTGTTCAAACACAGGGAGAAAGACAATCACATAAATACACATTCACACCAAGGGGTAATTTAAAATGACAGATTAACTTTGAATGGATCTCTGGACAGTCAGATAAAACCAGAGGAGGAGGAATTTCAAACATACACAGGGAGAACATGCAAACTCTGCCCAGAAAGGCCCAGTCGAAGGCCATTTCACTCAGGGGTTCACTTTTCTTGAAAATGAAATAATGAACAACTGCTCATTTTGGCTGAGGGCAAAGATGGTACAACAACTCAACTGAACGGTGTTGACCTTCATCTGACATGCAATTCTTAATCATATCTATTTATATTAAAACAGGAAACAACATAGGGGATGCAGTGGCAACTGCCCATCCTTTTCATGAATGTTAATGGTATTGCAAGTCTACAAACTGGCATTTAAAGATTCGCAAACCCATTGGAAATTGATGTGACTGGTGGATTTTATCTACCTGGACAACCAATTCATACTGATAGCATTCCCCATGGATACTTCAGTTGTGGCTGCAGTAATCCATGCCAGTAAACCTTGAATTCACCTACATCTACAACCAACATGAGTAAAATAGATTGGGGAAATGGTAATGCTGGAGGTATCCTTGCTGCAAAAGCTGGCTGCATCATTCATGCTGCCATGAGTGTTTAGTAATGATAAAAGTTGATAACTTGAGGCCATGGAGGCCTTTTCAGCACGTTTCAGAACAGAGCCTTTCGAAAACCCACCAGAATTAGTATGGAATATATCAAAGAGTGGTGACGCAACGATGCGGAAAAGGAAACGGTGGTTTGACAAGCAGCAGAAAGTACTCAGGGGAACATCAGTCATTGCCATGTCAACACTGAGCTCTCTGTTATGCTTAGTAGTCACGGGGACCTGACACTCCTCGTGGTCATGTTCAGTAGTCACGGGAACATGACGTGCCAGAGCGACTGATCACAAAGGTGAGGTGTATACGTGGAGCAAATTACAGATTTACCATTTATTGTATGTCCATATTACAACTAAAAACATCTGCTCCAAGTAAAAATGCAAGTCAGGTCCATCGTAATCCGACATAATGACTCCACATATGAGACTGCTTTCAAAGCCTTCGCTTTGCTGTACCCTGTTCTTTAAAAATCTTTGTCTAATCCTCGTTCTTTTTCTCTCATTCATCTAAAGCTGCTTTCAGACAAAATTATGCTTCTTTTTTTTCACTTAAATCCAAAGTGTTCTTCAACTGCATAACATGGAAGTGTTTTATGTTCATTCTCTTTTAGAAAATGAGTGGTTGCTGGCATAGCATTATTTATTCCCTGATTACACTGTGTATATTTACACCAATATTTCATCATCTGCAAATACTCCCTATTAGTAATATATAAATTTAAATTAATTTAGAATTTTGCCACAAGCACTAAGCTGTTTGAGTTGCGTGAGAGCTGGCTCATCTCAGCCACTTAATGAGAAGACGAGTTGCCATTACTGTTGACTTGCACCTCATGATGCCACCAGTGTGTTTATTTTTAGACCACAGCATGAGCGTTAAATATTTCTCCGTCTCTCTCCCTCTCTTCTGTCTGGTCCATCCTCAGAGACGACTGCGTGCAGAGGAGCATCGCCTCCTCCTCTCCACTGTCAGCGTATTCTGGTGATGTGGGATGCCAAGTGGGCTGGAGTACGGTAATCAAAGCTGCTGGAAACACAAACAACCAGCTGCAAGGCTGGGACCAGACAGACGCAAACCCCCTCTTCCCCAGAGCCGAGAGCCATTGTGTGCAGTTTCAGGTGATCCATTTGACAAGTGGTTTGATTAACTGTCTAACCAGAAGGGTTAAGATAAGAACATGCACAGGACGCAACCCTCAGTAACCAACTCTAGAAATGTGGTTTGGGTTGATAAGAAATTACTGGACTCCGAAAAGCAATTATTGGTGATAATTTTAGAAAAAGCTATTTGGTTCAGTCGATACTCCTTTTATTTTTGTGCACCTGCAAGAAAAGAAAGTTTTTTTTTGTAGAGAATAATCAACCCACTGTCACTCAACACAAAAAAATCTATTTGTAAGATCTTTCCAGCTCCAATCATGTATTGAGATCTTTACCACAAATGGAATTTTTGTGTCAATGTGAAACATAAACACTAAAAAAAAAAAACCCACAAAGAAAACTGTAGACCTTGTTTTGACAGTCTTTTATTTCACTCAAGAAAGCATGAAAGGCAATACGATCAAATTCCTTCACAATCAAGGACCGAGCATTTACGATTTTACGCTACAGATGTTGCCGGATCAGAATGCATTCTTTACTCCTGCTCCTAGAAAGCTCAAACACAGACTCAAAACACACATCAGTTAATTTCCTTACCTACAGGCATATGCGAGACCTCTATAAATAAATCAGTCAGCCAAGCACAAGGTGTCAAGAACAAAAACATTAAGCTTGTCACTCCAACTGATGCTGGGATTTGGGGCACGGAGTTGAAGTCAGTCACTCGAGCTGCTAGTCTTTGCTCGGGCTTCTTGTTTCCTCGCGGGCTTTCAAATGCAGTAAGACAACTCGAGGCGGTAAAGAGAGCAGACAAGCTGAATCCAGAAAGTCCTCACTTGCCCAGACCTGCTGACTTGCGGGCTTTGCAGAGGGGTTAGGGCAGGCCTTTGCCAAAATTCATCTCATCTGCAAAAGCTCTGGAGCGAATATTTAGTGTGGACTCACTGCAGACTTCCACAGAGTCTGCTCGCCTGTAGACTGCGCTGGTCAGATTTCTCACAGTTCACTGCTCTGCTGATATGATCACAACAGACATCAGGTGGGTAATTGTATGTTCTAATCTTTGGAAAAAAATTCTGGAAAAATGTTGCGTTGATAATGGTGGGAACTCATGAAGTCAATTTGATGGGGGTATCTCTTCAGAGTGATCAAAATGTCAGAGAGGATTTTGACATCAAATCTTTGGACCACTGCAGTATTAAACATCTATTGACTGTACATCTAAGTAAAGAGTGAAATCCTTGGGCCATCACAAAGCTCTTGACTATCTTCATTATTGCTTTATATGTCCAACTCAGCTGAACCAAAGTGGCTGGCAAACTTCACAAGTACTTTGTGAAAAAGTTTTTTTTTTTTTTTTTTTATAAAAAAATGTAGCCCTTTGGGGCTTAGCCGGCATGTTTGGAGTCCAGACATTTGAATTCAGTGATAGAACAAGTGCAGCCTGGGAAGCCTGCCGAGAACAGACCAGCAAGCCGGAATGTGCTCTTTGACTAAAGCTGTTAAGCCCCTGCTGATCGATCGGCTTGGCCTTTCACTGGCACTGTACACACATGCTCACTCTTTGGACAATACAAGCATGAATGGGTCTACACACAAGCACCTTCACACATCAAGATGTAACAATGGTGCAATGTATTATTTAGAAGCACTAATAAACAAAACAATTCTTTCAGACTGTCATAACTTGTATGATAAGACCCAATGATTACTTCAGTATCGTTATGACAAAAGCTAAAACAATCTGTTTTTACCACACTTACAAAAAGAACTTCAACAAAGGTGTTCGGGAAGTAATGCAGAGGGTGATTTACTCCAGAGAAGTAGCAATGAGAAATAGATAAAGGCAGACTATTTCACAAACTCCGCTTTAATGTTTCACCGTTCCTTCATTAAAATTTCAGAGCTGGCTTCGGTGGGATTTTGACTTTGGCGATCTTCAAAGAAAAAAAAGTGAGGATTACTGTATATGAGGAGTTTGTCCAGCTGCTGCAGCATTTTGAAGGTCAGCCATTTTGCATGTCCTTACCATTTTTTCCCTGATGCAGCAAAGTACAGTGATGGTAAACATATGTATCTCCCTTCGTTTTTCGCTAACTGAGCTTATCTGTGAGAGTGCAGGGTGCCGATACTGTTAGCTTCCAAGCTGTGGCGCCCCATTCACATCGGTAGAGTAGCCTTCTGTCTTGACTACTTTATATTCCAATGATGGTGCAGTCAAACCTCATTTGATTTGAAAGAAGAGAAAAAATATTAGATAAAAATTACTGCTTTGCCACAAAATGCAGAAATAACTTTGTTTTACTGGGTCTGGGAACCAACATGTTGAACCAAGTTGGTTCTTTAAGAACAGTTCTAGATAGTACCATCAGCATGAAGACCTTGTTGAATGACCCTGAGTAACATTGCAACCCCTGTGTTGCATGTCGGACCAAAAGCATTGTTAGTATTGTACATATTCCTGAGTGGACATTGTACTGCAAAGAACATTTATCTGTGGGCTGCCAGTGTACCCTGAAAACAAATGCATAATATTTTTCCGGTAATTAACATGACAATGGCAATTTTTAATGGCCGAGCAGGGACTTTTTTGAAACATAGTCAAGCAGTTTTGTAAAAAAAACAAAAAAAAAAAAAAAAAAGGCATAGGATTTCAAGAACTATTACTAATAATGACAAGGTAAGTCCATATTTCATCGAGTTGTGACAATGTGTTGGCACTAAATAGGCCATGAAGACACATTTTTAACATTTCTTTTTGTAGTTGCTTTAATTATTATTATATATATTACTGTTTTATGGTAAATGATCAACAAAGTGCAGAACATATATTGTTACTATATTGTTTTGATTAAGGTAGCAAAAAAACCTGTCATGTTACGATTTCCGTTGGTGGGAACATTGGTACTCGGAATACTATGAAATGTCTTTTTAGTTTCAGCTTATGTAGTCAAGGTTAACTAAATAATTGTTTTGTTCAAAGAAAAATTGTTATGTGTTATCTTTGTAAAACAGGCATTCCAGATGCTAAACTCTCACCAAACAATGTACATATATAATCCTGTAACCATGAATACTAACAACACATGCAGTGGTATAATTAAGTCTTGTTTAACTCATAAACCCATAATCATGCTCATAATGAGCATGGGTATTGTAACGAACATTTATTCTCAGATGCCATGATCCCACAGAAGTTGTCTTAAGGAAACTCCATATTCAAGTATTTTTGGCCAAACTGCAACTTATGTAAATTAATTTTTTCTCCCTAACCTTGAGATACTTCATGTTCAGTGATAAAAATATGTTGAATGAAGAGGAAGTACGGTAACTGTTAATGGTTTTTCCATAGAAGAAATTGCCCTTTCTTGGCTCTCCATGATGAAGATGTATTCTATAAAGACAGGATGTTCAGCAGAAAATAAACACAGAACAAGCCCTCAACCCATCTACTGTATTTGTCTTTGTTTATTTACTGCATATATTTATGCTTCCATAGTCAGTTACAGTTTGATAACAGTGCCATAGCTCCGGATTCAAGCATCTGCTTATGCTCCCAGAATAAGCCTGGATGTAGCTGCTGGGTCATAAAACCCTGTCAAAGTGAATAATGAGGTGGTCTCCCAGGCTGAGTCTATGCCAGACCAGGTAGGTGACGTGCTGAGGGCAAAGCATGCTGGGAGCTGCGTGCATCTACCGACAGGCTGAGCAGCACTTTGTCATGTGCTGAAGTTGGCTTGTGTGCACACTGAAGGGTTTGAGCTGTCAGCGAATCGGGGGGAAAGCCGAAACCCCTCATGATGTCAGATAAACACTGGGAGTGGAGTAGTATGCCTGGCTACAAAACAGATTGGAAAGCGCTGGGAGGCATTAGGAAGAGAGAGAGAGAAGAGAAACAGAAGGGCACGAGAGAGTCTGGGCCATGAACTCTCCTTCAGTTTTCTTTCCCCCCTTCTTTACTGCTTTTCCCTTCCTCCTGCAACCTTGTTGGAAAACCGAGCCTCTTCAACAACCCATTAGACTGTGAGGTTTTGAAGTGGCAATAGGCAGTGAGAGCCTGCTCGTTATTTCGCCTCTATTGTCAACAAGAACACTGGTGCCTTTTCAAGCGAGTGCATCGCTTCCCAGACAAGGTTAGATACAAAGTCAGCACAAGACAAGACAATAAAACAAACTCAACAAGATGGAGGACAGATCTAAGTGGAAAGACAACCAAGGCTGTCAAAACACGATTGGAGGCATGTGTAATCTGTAGTATATCTACAAGCATACCATGACTGTACAAATTATTTATGGGGTCTGGCTGGCAGCTCAGAAACAGTAATTCGTTGCAGGGCACGTTGTCCAAGTCCAAAATGCTTTTTTAATGTCACAGAGACAAGAATTAGATTTGTTTTGACTCTTATGACTGCCAAAGCCTCTAACCTTTCTGGATGACAAGCTCCACAAAGTCTGTCCAGAAAATGAATTAATTATGACTATATCAATTTTTTGTTGGCAAGTCCTCGTTCATTTGTGGCAGAGTGACCCTCCTGCCCCCCGAAAATGTGATACCTCACACAACTTCAAAAAGACAGATCAAGGTAACTCAACTCTGATTATGTCAAATTACTTTGATCTAGTATTCTTCATCATTTGAAGAGCTGCACAGTCATGAAGTGTTTTTTTTTTTTTTTTTTCACAGCCAAAAACGTGCACATTTAATGATGGCTCTAAGGCATGGATGTCAGTCTGTGTGATTGTCTGTCTCTCTGTGTTTGCCCAGATTGGCAACCTGGTCATGATGTATCCTGGATCGTCCACAATCAGGATCACCACACAACTCTAAACTGGCCAAAGTGACTGTGGCAGTAGAGCATGCCACATGCTCACCCACAGGTTCACCCACAGAGTCAGGGCTTTCAAAAACCATAGTTCTTTAATCTAAATAAATGAAAACACAAAACACACATACACAGACACTGTCTGCGTCTCCTCTGCCTGTCATCCTGTGTCCTGGCAGCTCATCCTTTATAGGCAGAGAGGTGAGGCAGCACACCTGAATCACATCAGGGGCTTAATCACCTCCCTGCCACAGTGATACAAACTGATGTGTTCACTTGACAACTTCCATTAAAGCCCTTGAAATGCAACATAGTTGCATAAGGCTCATAGTTGAGCATGGCTGGTCTGTTAAAAGATTGTGTTTAAGGTTCATCACTTCATGAAAACATTTTGCATTACTTCATTATGATTAATTCTTTGTTCTGAGTTTGTTGAGAATGTCATGTAATCTTCTCACTGTTTGAAGTCGAGCAGAAAACGACCTTTGACCAAAAGCAAATGCTGGAAATATCCAATACAGCTTTAACAAAAAACAAAAAAAAACAAGTAGATTGTCTTATTGAATTCAAGTCACCTCACAGTAGGTGTATTATATATTTTATGATGGCCAAAGATGAAACTGCTCAGGAGAAACAAGAAAGCAAACTACTGAATTATGCTTGCTGGGGGATAGTTGTAGCAGGAAAATTTGTACAAGACAAATTAGTTATGTACTTGGCTTGATTGTTTGTCCTTAAGGTGTCTGTGGGTGGTTAATTTTCCACTGATGTAATTGAGGCGGTGTAATAATCCAATCAACCTCCCTCCACCTAAAAACGACAATTGAAATTTGTACAAGCTAAGCAAGTCCAAAAGAGACGTGATGTAATGAAATGTGAAGGGACCCAGTGACTGCAAAAGCAACTAGCGAAAAGCTGAATCAAGCAGCTACAGGCTTGTGTCATGTTAAATCACCTAACTGAAAAATAATGCGTTGAGATCCCATTCAACTTACATAATATTTTAAGATTCTGCCGTGCTACACAACATTTTGTCTGGCTTTTTTTCTTAGGTTACTGCACAAAAATCAACAAAGACAAAATTTCCAAACTAATATTCCTGCAAGATGGTTGTAATTACACTATTGGATTTTTTGGACTACTTGTCCATAGTGGCATGTTACCACCCAAACTATTAAGTTGTATAAGGAACTTGCAATGTGCATGACTTTATGTATTAAAGTTGAATGGTGGACGGCTGGAAGATGCTGCTAAAGGAAAAGAGACAATAGAAAACATTTTAAAATGTGTTTCATCTGTTCTGAATCAGTTATCTGTTTGCTCTCCTGTAGCGACCAATAATGTCAAAATGACAAATTAATTTTAAGAAGTTTTACAAATGCATGTTGCTAAAAAATAAAGAAAAACATATGAATGTCTCAGTGAAGCGGTGCTCTTAATAAATATCAGCTGTTCCAGATGACTGATAAGGTTTGGAAAATGACTACAACAAGACAACTTTCAATTACAGTTGCTTTTGATGTACCTAAAAAAAAAAAAAGAAGAAGAAAAAAAAGGAAAAAAATTACAGTTGCAGCCTTAATTTGTTTGTGGGCATGGCCAGTTAGACACCGGCCAACCATGGAGGAGGGATTGAACAGTCCATTCTGGATGGCTAAAGAAACAAGGAAGACACAGTAGGGCTGTGACAAGATACGTATTGCTCTTTCAATATACAACGCTTGCATATTATGTGAAAGCTATGGCACCCCATCTGAAATCCTACAAAATTCAAAGCATTAAATGTAGCATACTTGTTCTTGTCTACATCAAAAATGTTTAGCAAATCCAAATAATTCGCCATTACGCCATGTGCACCATGCTGTTCTTGTGAAGACCCAACCTCCACCTCAAATAAATAAATGCATGGAGAAGACACTGAGAAATGCCTCCGACTTTACAGCACTGTTGCAGCATTCATCCCTGCAGGAGATCCTGCATGGCCACCAATCAAAAGAGAATCAAGGCCCACGCAGCAAGCTTGAACCCTCATCATCCCCCAGCATGAAGCCCCAGAGAGATGTGCGACTGTGTAGCTTAAACAGCGCTGGTATAAAAGTGCGATAATAATCGGTCTTGGTCGCCATTTCTGAAGCATTTTCGCCTTGTTAAAGATCAGAGCTTCGATCAAACTGAACCTTGTCACAGGAATGCGTCATACCAGCCCCCTGGACCTCGACGCCATCAGCCACAAGGGTCAAACTGCACTATATAGACGTCAGAACAGAGCTCCAAACTTGCTGAAAATAGTCCAAGGCAGCGTTTTATGCAAATGGCAGCATCAGCAGTCACTGCATCTACTACACGTCAGACAAAAGCTTGCAGATTGAAGAAATAACCCCCACCAATGAAACCAAAAATATCAGTGACTAACACTCAAGTATAAAAGGAGTATATATATATAAAAAAATAATAATTACGAAGCGGTTACACCATATCTGGAGCATGAATAAATGACAAGAGGAAGACAGAGGCTGGTATTTTCATCCTTTAAAACAAAGGAGCAGACAAGAGACTGCATAGAAAAAGCCAACAAAGGCAATTAAGACAAGCTTTTCGATGAGGCAGGACGACAAAACCTGGCTTTCTGCTCCAGTTGCTAGCAGGGTCACATGGCGACGTCCATTTGTGTATGGATTTCATAGAAGCTATCACAACCAAAAGATTAAAATGCACATGTCAGAGTCCAAAGTTGAGTCCGTCCCTGCCTCGCGTCTGCTCTTTTGTGAGCAACATGAAAGTTGCGCAGCAAAAAAAAAAAACAGTGGAAAGCTGAATATGTTGACAACAGAGGACTCATACAGCCAAAATCTTAAAATGTTGAAGGCGTGTAGTAAATCACTGACCAATCAGCAGACGGCTCCACAAAATCAGACCCGATCTATGGTCCTGAGTGCCCCAATGGAGAGGTGGCAGAAAAGCGACCACCTCTCGAGCGGTTGTTTTCGGAAAATCCCAAATTCTTGCGGTGGAAACCTGAATCTTAAAGGACTCTACCGGTCCAGTCCCGCACTTTTTGAGCGCTGGAAACGGGGCTTAATAGCTGGATCCTTATTATCTCCATTTGTGCTTTTCCTACATTGGCAAGTCAAGCATCTTTTCAGTGAAAGCCCATGAGTATTTCAACTGAAAATACAAGTTATTTCTCCTGTTTTGTACCTCAGCTTATCAATTCATTTTCTCTCTTATCAGGAGTTTTCATTGCAGAGGCAAAATAAATGATGGCAGAGCGATAGAAGGTTTGACCCAGGCTGTAGGGTGAATTTGCAACACTGCAGGCAGGTAACATGAGGACAACTTTTTTTTGGTCTTTCTATAAATGCCAAGTTTGGAGAGAAGACTTGAGTCTACCACAGTGGCAGATAAAAGATCGGGAATGTTTGCACAGTTACCGAAACATTATTGACTTTGGCATTGTGTGTCAAACTTCAGGATTTGAGAAACATTTTTCTGTGCTGAGCTGCAGCTTAATGCTGATAATAAACAGCAAAATGAATTTTTACTGATATCACTGACATTATCAACTGATATTTGCATAGATATCATTGCTCTATTAAGTGTGAGAATGTAATTATCAGCTCAACACTGTCACACAAACAGTATGCATGTAACAGTATGCATTTAATCATTCAGCGGGTATCATGAATACATTAATTGCTTTGTGAACACACTGCAAACAATGTGAAGCAATTACTCTGAAGTTGTAGTTCATATTTTCTTTTTAGAATCTTAATAGTCGTAATTGTTCAAGGATGTCCAAATATAGTCTAATATTAAAAGTATTTCCTCCCTGAGAAATATTCATATTGTTTAAATACAAAGATTTAGACATACTTTAAAAAGTCACAAAATTAAATGTTGAAATAGAAATTCCAAAAGTAGAAGCGTTCAAAGTATTGAAGTGCCCTATAAAGGGTTAAACATTTTTGGAGGCATGCCATGCTCCAAAATACCTCTGGAAAGGCTAGCTGACTAGTATTTGCAAAATGGGAGAACAGATTGGTCGTGGAAGTTCCTCAAATCATGGAAAAAAATGCATTAATATTATGAAGAAAAAAAAGTTGACAAAGAGCTAAGTGACTGCCTCTGCAGTGATCACTTTACATGAAGTCATTAGCTCGTCCAAGAATCAGTTTTAGCATGCTCAGTTTACAGACATGTATTCTATAAACACATAAACAAATGTCACTTTTCTCCACGATGAGAAATCTTGGAGAGCCAAAACATATAAGCAGACTTTTTTCAATCATGCAACATTTGAGTGAGTGGCTAATATTGCATGGCAAACAGGACAGTGAGTGATTACTAGTTCACACAACATTTTAATTCATATTTAATTTTTACCTCAGAATTCCCTGATATATGAAACAGTCTCATTAAAAAAAGATTAAAAAAAGCAATTCAGGCCAGTCAAATCATTGCATCCTAAAGTGAAGGTCTGCTGTGCTTTATCCATACAGATAAAGTAAATACACAATTTAATTTGTAAAAAATGTATACATTAAATATAACCTCAATAAAATATCTACTTGCGTAACTTTAGAGAAACAAATGTCAAAACCATATTACATTTCACAACAGATTTCCAATCACAATGACGGCTGTAAAAGGAGGTGTTTCTGGTAACAATCCCCAAATATCAGCTTTTTCCTTTCATGTACAGAGCAGCTTCAGGCACCACAATGTTTTTGCCTGCGGGCATGAGAACTGCAAATCCTAAAATGTATTAAATCAAAATGGAAAAAAAATATCATTATTTAAGCCTGCAAGGATGATCCACATGGATCCTACGATGGGAAATGTGATTCCAAACTGGTGGTCAATGAGTGTATTTATCAAGAAAAATGCAATGTTAGTACATAAGTTCACGTGTTTGTTGGATCTTCATAATCGGCTGCAGTGTGAGGCTTGTTAAAACATTATCAGCCCACTGCTGCTACTGCGGAGAGCTTTCAATTATTGAACTGAGGAGATGTTAAATCATTTTTTTATGAATGGGGAAGCTGCTTTCAGTATTTACAGGACAGTGTCTCTTGTGTTTGACATGAAATGTGTCACCTCTTCACTCTACGTGTGATTTTGTTTACTTTCTGCTCCATTATGTATGTTTATCGACTCGATCGTCTCCTCACTTTGCAACTAGCGCAATATATTTTGAAACAATTTCAATTTATTTTAACGTGTGCAGATGTGAATGAAAGATACACATCAGATTAGCAGTTAGAGGAATCCACGTTTTAATGAAAATGATTTATCATAATCTAACTGCCTTTATCAGATAATATAGCATTTTGTACCATTCCTACTTAAATAATTGAGAAATTGAGAAATTATCAGATTTTACCGACCATGTTGTAAAAAAACCCAACTGACAGTCGGTTTTCTCATCCCCCCACCCCCATCCAGTGACATTTCAGTCCACCTATCTCGAGTCAATCAGCACTGATCCATGTCCAACTGAAGAGTCAATTAATCCCTCCTTCAGCCGTTAACCATTCTACTCCACCACCAGCAGCCAGACTTTATGGGGACAGACTCATCTCTCCATTAGTCTGGGTCATGCCCATGTTGTTGCTTTCTTTGCCTGATTGCTGAACTCAATAAGATTATTCCTTCCCTCACTTGAACTCTCCTTAAAGAATAAAATTAAGGTTTGCCGCCAGTAAAGGAAGCAGATTGTCTAGAGATGAAAACACAGAGCTTGCAGTCACTTTTTGATCAATCTGATAGAATTCTTTCCAATTAAGACATCAAGTTATTTAAATGATCCCCGAATACGGTGATTAGACTGATGCACTGATTTACAAAGTACACCCTCCAATTTAGTCATTAGTTCCATCCCATGATGTTCCTTTAACAGGTTCAGTCTTGGAAACGCCACATGTTAACTTGGAGACCGCCAGAAGTGAAAATGGATTTGTGAGCTTGTGCGGGGTTTTCTTTTTGCACTGCTTCTGTTTCACAACTGCAAAAATGACAATGTTCCAGAGTTGGCCGCAATATGCAAAAAATCTCAAAGTACAATAAACTTCACAGCTATTTCTCCAACAAGGTTCATTTCAGGTTGCGACTGATAATAAACCAGCATCTGCATGAAAGGACAAGAGATAGGCCTACCATGGAGGTGCAATCATTAAGAAGAAAAACATCAAAAAAACACAAGATAATTTCAAAAATCCTTCGAGACAAACAAGAAGTACACGTTCTCTGAGGTGTCTACAGTAGTTTAACAGGAATGAGATGAACAGAGACATTGTACCAATTACTAGCTACTCAAGGCAGCCTATAAAACATACCCCGAAGCAAGAACAGCAAACTCGCAGTACAGAGGATGATTACAGTCTGAAAGGATGGCAGCAGCTTTCTGTAAAGCTCGCCTGTCGAGCAGATCATTGAATCTCCTCCAACTCCTGTAATCTTCCCATTCCCACTGACAATGCCTTTTATTGTATTCTCATACTTGACACGGAGATTGGCAAAATGTTCAGCGATGGGAGAGACTATTCTGTGTACAGTGCTATCGATAAAAACCTGTTATCAGCATAATATGTGCTTGTTTGTGAACTTATCCTCCACTGATTGTACGAAAACTCAAGTAAACACAAACAAAGTAATTTGATGACAAACGATGATACACAGAAAGGAAAGGCAATGAAAAGCCGGAGTCCAAAGACGCTGCTGTGACAGTCGGTTCCTTGAAATGGAAATCGCTTCTATATTGTCTGCTGTTCTGCAGAATATTTTTTTTCGACTCGTGGTGTTTTGCTGAATAATAATGCGAAGGCCACGTTAAAAGTGAGACAACATCCATTCATAGCGCCAAGGAGAAATGCCCTTTCCATGATGTACACTGCTGGATTGCAGCTCCACGTCAGCATTCCTCCATTTGCATGTTTCACGGTCAGCACGGTGGGCACTCTGAAGTCATCGCATCCAGATTCAAGGCAAACATGCAGAACCAGATCCAAGACCAAAACCCTTTATTGTATAATGTGCTGCCAACTTCCATCAGGAATTTTCTCTCCCTTTTTTTGCAAAGTTTGAATTCATAGCTTTGCATCGTCCTGTATTTTGCGGGTGACTTTTGTATTCTCCAGACCATTGGAGAATCAATGACACACGGTTGGAGTTCTGGTCACTATCAGATGATGGAGGGGAAAAATGCATGGCGCCATTCTCTCTTTTTTATTTTACTCAAAGCAGTTCCTCACCTTGTCGAGCAATATTGCATTTGTCATAATACCGGCCAAAATTAGAAAACCCATGGTGTTTACAGGTTGTTTCATCATATTGCTCATGCAATTACGCAACATAATTGGAAATTGTATGTAATCACGTTTGTTGCACAGTCAGAGCTAAAGTGATTTTTGTTGCAGTATTCATAGGTGTGTAACGTTATTGCATCAGCTTTCACCTTTTCAATCCCAAATTTTCATTCAAACATTAAATCCAAAAAAAACCCCACTTCAAATGCTAAATAATTCAGTTCCTATAAGAGGATACAAGTTCCAATCATTGAAAACATTTCTGTGATTGCAACGTATAAACAGCCTTTCAGCTCAAACCTGCACGAGCAACTCTCCAAAGCCCAGCAGAACACCGAGACAAAATGTGTTAGGGAATAACAGCAAAATGTGGCAAATGATCTCACCTTAGAGTTGTTGCTTTTTTAAAGTTAACGCCTCATTGATGACTTCTGGCAGAATGGCCCCTCCCCCTCACCTCCTTGTTCTAATGGAGAGGAAAAGCAGCAGTGGTGTGATTGGTGGCAGAAGTCCATTTCAAAAGCAGCATTCAAGTAGAACAAATCCTCACCACTTGGCTGCAGACTCCTCACTGCGTGAGGAAACTGGAAGTAGAAAGTAAACACGGTTGTGGCCCTTTGACTTTTTATTTTGGAAGGTGAAACATGCATATCACTTATTGAGAACGTTATGGTTCATGTGTCGGTCACAAAGGTGTTGGTGAATGATGAATGAAGACGCCAAATGATGGAACACAAACAAGAGATACCGAACGATTGGTAAAATCACCAAAAGTGCAGCATGACGTTGCTCTGGAGCATTGAATGAAGCGACATAATGTAAGTATATAAACAAGAAATAAAAATCGGATTAAAAAAAACAAAACATCCCTGACCAAGTTATTATTATTTAACAATGTAGAAATGTAGTTTCAGTCTTATCATTAGCCATCACTGTGTCACATTTGACTTTGCTCCTGGAAATGTCCAAATCTCTGACAAAATCCTGAACCCAATTGAAACCCTGACTTTGTTTGATTGAAACATATCCCGCAATGTTTTAAAAAAACATTCATGAAAATAAGAAAATATAAGAAGAAAATCGAATAAGGCCAGAATCAGAACCAGAAATGTAATGTTTCTAGAGGGCAGCGCTATGCTGTAGAGAAGGAGAACTTTTTAAAACAATAAGGACTAAACTGAAGTCATCAAAACTAAAATAAATAATTCAATATTTTAAGCCAATGCCATGAACTCATTAAGTTCATACTGTTCAGCGAGTTCAAGTGTGGTGGCAAGCCTCACAGTATGAAAATACCCTGGTTTGAGCAGAGTTCTGTGAAGAATTTATACATTCTCCCTGTGCGTGCATGAGCTTCCATTAAGATGACCGGATATCATATAGTTCTTCTTATTCACTGGAAAAGATTTGATTCTGTAAAGAGATAATGTTGTACACCTTCCACATCAGGACCAACTTCGCAAACAGAAACTCCGCTTCCCCCGACTGCCGCTCACAAACGAAACCAAATACATGTAACTGAAGAATGAAACAAAAATAAAAAAAACATTCATCTTTATAATTTTGACTGTAAATACAGGAAAAGCATCAATATATCACTCAGAGTTTTGACTAATCCAGAATGAGAGAAGCGGAAAAAAAAGGCATTGGAAATGTCTTGTAGAATGACATGAGAATGAGATATCTTAATGAATTATTGGCATCTATTCCAAAATGAGCGCTACAAATGCTGAAATGAAATTGGGGAGACTATTGGTTTAACTTCACGCATCCTTGGTTTTCATTTGGCTCAGAAAAAAGTAAGCTAAATAAATAGAAAGCCGAAGTGCCAGAAGTGCCTGTGTGATAGTTTGACAGGAAAATAAATTCACTCCAAGACATCTGGCAGACAAAATGTCTCCAACGCCTCTGAGAAAGAGCCACTCCACTAAATGGGAAATAAAACGCCTTACCCTGTGTGGTGCAGTCTGTAGTCTGGCATCCCGTGGACTCGGCTGAAAGGATTTGAGGCCCGGAAAACGTGCGAGCGGAAGAAAAGGCCGAGACAGTCAGAAGGCATGCAGAAAAGTTTCACCCAAAGATAATTTCACACTGAAATCCAATGATTCATTGGACAAACACAGCAGTGCACAAACACCAAGAGTCACTTTACAATTTGTGCAAATATTTAATCACTTGTCTTGGCATAAAGCAATATTCAGTACAAATAGGATTCATTATTCTTTGCAACAGGCGTGATAGTAATGTGAGGACTTAACACAGCTGAGCATACAAATTCTGTCAAGTTCTGAAAGTAAACCAGGAGGCTGTGAGGGCTGACTTGGCAAATTATTTAGATTGGGAGCACGGGACCATCAAGAAATACAAGCGTTACACCAACATATTGCTTGAACATTGACAGTCACCTGCTGTTTTACAGTACGAACAGTACAAACAATAACCACCAAGAATGCTGCAATAAATAATATGTGAAACTGCATGTAAAAATTCCTGAGTTTAGTTTGAGATAAAAAAAAAACCCATTTTAACAAGGAAATTGTTTGAGACATCACAGCTGGTATTCCCAAGTAGAACCAGGAATAATAAAAAAAATAGCGATAAAGTTTATTGCAAAGTTAATAAATACAGGTTCCCAAGCTAAAACATTACTTTCAAAGCTAATCTTAGTTTTACAGACATGAGTTTAAAAGCCAAGAAGGCATAGAACACCCAGAAAATGGCCAATAAAGTAATACCTGCCAATTACATACTAATTTGGTATAATAATAATGCAATAATATAATACAATAGTTGAGCCAGTAATACATTTATCCAACGCTGTAATGACTTACAGCATTCATTAAAAAAAAACAACAGTATTTTCCCCCTCCATTATACCAATTGTCGTAAACTGCTACACAAAAGCTGCAAAGATAATGCAGCCTGATTTTAGTATTATTACATTAGTGGATGCAGTTATTATATTCAATGGATTTTTAATTAATGCAACTTTTTTATTTGAGCAGCATTAATAAAAACTATATTACAGTACATTAACATTATTGGCAAATTATGATTTTTGGCCCAAATATTGTATTCTACTATTGGCACGTTCATATGTTATTGGATTTATTACATTCATAGTGTCCAATAATATTACGCTAAGGACAGGTAATACTTTATTGGCACTGCTTCTTGCTAAGAGCCGCACTATAAAAAAAAAAAAACATATTTATATATGTAGTTATACAAGTGTTTGTCTGTGGTGCTCATAAACAACAACAAGTGCCGACAGCAGTATGTATGAAGACAAACGTTTTTAAAGGAAGCATTTGATCAGTACCTTAAGAACAAAAAGCTCATGCGTATAAATGTGTTTTTAAGTCATTGCTCCTGAAGTGTTCCTGATATGTGGCCTGTTAAATTTCAGCGAGCTGCACGTAAAGCCTCTGAGCTGTGGTGCGTCTGTCGTGACATGTGACAGGCGCTTGACTCTGACTCAGCCTCCATCGTCCCACTGCGGTGACCTCGGTGTCTGTCACCGAGCTGCAGCTAATTGGAGGCTCCTTTGGAGAATCAAAGCCAACTCGTCTGACAGAGATGTTATGAATCATTTTTTAGTCAGTGGCAATCACCGGAGTACGTGTGAGTCAAAATAATGGGGGGGGGGGGGGGTGAACTTAACTATTCTTAAATGTCTTTTGGCGTCTGTGTTGACAAAAGAAAAGACTCTTACATTAGTGGCTCATTGGTGTCCTTTGATTCATTGAGGATTCATAGTGACCCCACCTTTTTTTGCAGTGAAACAAAATCCAACCTGATCACTGTGATCCCAGTACTCCGAAATATAACAGCATTTAAAAGCAGCTCATTAAGTACAATACAAATAGAAGCAGATGTAAATGATTCATAAATCATCAAATAAGATATCTGAGATGAATTTCACTCTTCATTGTAAATGAGGTACTGTGTGATTAGTAATGCTACTCCAAACAGACCTGAACTCGGATGTTTGAAATTGGCATTACTGCTGCACAGCAGTAATGCCTCAAAAAAAAAACATACATATGCAAAGAATATTACAATCTATTTCAATTTAGTATTCATAACAGTTCATATAATGTAATCTTAGTTGTCCCGCAATGATGTGCTCAATTTTAAGGGCGCAATAGATCACACAGAGTATTGTCAATCCACATTGATACATTTCTAATCAAGGGATTCTTTTTTTTTTTCAATCAGCAATAGATCAAGACAATGTGAAGGTTTGAAGCAACTGTGTTTTCTTTGAAATGAGCTCTTTTATAGTTTAATCAATCTGATAGAAAGAGCCGATTAGTGATATAAAGATAATGTACAGTTTCATTAACCATGACTGACTGCTGCTCTCTGGTGCAGCTCAGTTAACACAACTAATGTGTCAAAAAATCTTTAAATATTAAACTGTATTGAGGATTGTTTTCTTAAAATGACAGCAGCAATGAAGCAATGAAAACCTCTTGCAGGTTTTGCTGCAACTTGAGAGTAATTCATTTAAAGCCTTTATCGTGAAAATAGAGAATCTTTGGTGACTTTCAAGTTTCCTCCATATTAATAATTCTAAGTTCACATTTTTTTCTAGTATATTCAATGTCCATGCTAGAAATTAGTTGTATGCCATTTTTCATCAATTCAAGGCCGTTGAAGACATTTTATTACAAATATGTGACACATGAAGGGGTGCACGTACACCTCAAAGTCTTAAAGTCTTAAGATTTCCTTTGATTACACTCTGGAATTGAAATGATCAATTTCCAAGCATTTTGCCGAGTGTCCTTTTGAGGGGTTAACAGTAGACGATCTGAAAGTGTGGCCCTCATAAAATCAGTTGTGTCAGTGTTGCTTAAGCTTGTGCGTGACTGGTAATAGGAAACAATGTGAATGATTATTTGCCATTGTTGGATGTGCTTTAAAGCATTTGTAGATTGAGTGTGACTTTGCAAAAAGTTTGGCAGATGTGCAAGAACCAGCTGTGAAAACACAAAGTAATGAAATGCAATTGTACCACTGATTGAGATTATTGCTGCTGGTTTCCTCATTCACATTTGTGCAGGGTATATTGCTGGCCCCACCGTACTGTAAGTGCATTTAAAAATAAAATAAAAACGGTTTTCTGAGAGTCATTATACTTTCTGTGCTTCTCGGGTGGACTTCAATGGGTCCAGTGGCAGTTCATCGGAAAGATCCACCTCTTTGGTGTAAGCCTGAGGGTCCTCTTCACCATGCTGGTGACTCGCAAAATTCACAAAGACCTGCAATATTAACAAGAGAGAAACAGATGAAGGAAAAAGCACTTGTAACACACACAGTACCAGAGAGGCTGTGGACATTTGTCTACCCATCTCATTTATGCCCCTCAACACACACACACACACACACACACACACACACACACACACACACACACACACACACACACACACACACACACACACACACACACACACACACACACACACACACACACACACACACACACACACACACACACACACACACCCTGCTTTTAAAACAAACAAACAGTGCTCCAGACGACGGCGTGCTTGTGAATGAGTTGCCAGACAAGGGCTATGAAGCATCAAGTAAAGCGTCTGGGCTCACACAGTGAATGTCAGTTTGACATCTTTGACCAGCTGAGAAAGAGAATAAAACAATCATTCTTCTCTCTGTGATGCCCATTTAATGTCAGACAAAATCAATCCTATGGCGTTCATAAAAAGCTGTGTGGATTTCATTGTGCTGTAAACACCGCTGTAGTGCGGGCTTTTTACTCTCTTAGCATTAGCGGCAAAAGCTACACAAAAACTTTTACCCTCCAGTAGAAAAGGGCTCCAAAGAGGGTCGTAAAAAATGATAAGAGCATTGCTTTTTCATTAAATGATTTTCATTGGGCGAGTGAATATAAAAGGCCATGTGAATTACTAGATTGCATTAAAGATCCTGCTGGAAGAAAAAAGAAACACAAAGTCATCCAAACTGCATCTATCAGAAACCACTCAGACTCCATTTGAGTTAAATCCTTCTTCATAGCCACAAATAAACAAGTGCGACAAGAAATGAACTGAAAAATGTAGTTGATCAGACAGAAATGGCTTTCTATTGCTTTTGTGAAGCTCAGACGATTAAAAACAAAAACAGCATTAACAATCTACACAGTCAGGCTTTGAAGTCTCCATTTTTAATTAACTAACACATATAATCTTAATCCTGAAATTGTAATATTTAAAGAGATCATTATTAGCATTGGAAAGTTCTGTTTTCTTGAAGAAAAACAGTCCCGCTTTACTATATTTACTTTGTGGTTATTGGAAATATCGTTAAGAGGCAAAATGCAAATATCAGAAAAAATTTTATCAGCCAACTTAATGAAAAAAAGCAAGAGCATTAATTAAAAGTAACCCAATGTTATTGTTTTTTTTAATTTAGTTCAGATAATTGATATCACTGGATTTTGACATACATTTTAGAACCAAAGATGATCATTATCTTCACGTTATTAATCTCGACTTCCTCTCTCAAAACTAAAAAAAAAAAAAAAAAGGTAGCGGCACTTTTAAGGCTTGCAGTGAGTGGACAGACAAGAAGTAATAACATCACAGAAGTCCCTCTGAAACTACCAGTGGGTGCTTTTACATCTCAGTTTGTGTGGATTACACAAATGAGCTACAACATTTAAATGAGAGCGTTTCCCTGCTGGCAGGCGGATCTTTGAACTCTGAGATAAAAGTTAGATAGCTGCTCCCCTCATCCTCCTGCATCAAGTTTTTTTTTTTTACGCTTCGCTTGGCCAATCGCCCTCTGGCACAAGCTCCAAAAGAAACTCACAGACATGACTCATCTAAGTACCTCAGAAAATAAGTTATTTATTGTATACATATATGAAACAATGTTGTTTTTCCAGTTTTACTGTAAGTATGGTTTGAATGCAGCAGTAAAAATTAACTTGTGTTGCAATGATGCGGCCTTATTGCCTTGAAAAGACGAGTTTAGAAGTTTAATTGAATGTGGTACAATCCAATAGCTACAAACTGAAACATTTTCTCATTAGATCCCATACAGTACATTAAAAAGACGAGATTTACTCATTTGAATCTATTTCTATGCCCTCTCTTAATATTTTTTTATTAAGCTTTTATCTATTTGAATCAATAATATTTATAATATATTCATAATATCTATTTACGTCCAATATGCAGTATAAAGTAACTGTAGGCTCCTTTCAAGGATTAAGATCCTATACTTTCATATTCTTTCACACGTTTGTTTCTATTCATTTCACCCTCTTTTTGTTATGTGCTAATGCAACTTCAGTGTTATTGTGCTTGTCGCTGTGTTTTCAATCTCCCCCATTTTGCAGGGTGAATTCACTGAGCAGATGTACAGTTCTCTAGGAAAGTGGTGGTTTGAAATGACTCCTGGAAGCGGCGCGGCATTTGCAGACTGTCTCGTATCGTCACTGCTGGCCGCGGCACAGACGAGCAGCTGAGGAAGTTGGAGGTTAAATGCCTTGCTGAAGGGAAGGTTGGCAGCAGTAATGAGCGCTGACACATTCTGCGCCTTTGCCTCAAGGTTTGAACTTCAGAGTGAAATTATTTTGACTGGGGATTCCGAAATAAAGTCTGGAGACTTCTCAGATTACTGTGCTCCTCTGTGGCTTTTATCTTTTGCCATTGCTGGATCCCAAATGCCAACGACCCCAAGGGATCGAGGCACCGCTGGAGCAGACTGCGTGTGCTGTGGCTGCTGCAGCTTAAGAGCCATTTGAAGGGATGGATGATGGGTCCAGTACTTGCCTGATGGTTTGCTATCAGAGACCTGGAAGGGAGGAGGACAAGACAGAACACTGCAGAGTGCACATGCTCCCACACCTCACCAAAACTGAAAGCTGTTCTGCTGTAATGTACCTGGTGTTGAGCAACCCTGTGGATTATGTTTGCAGCTTAGTGGAGCTACTAAACCATGGAGATCTGCTTCTGTCCTGGCGTACATGCACAGGAGTTTGTTGTTTAATACACACTCTTTCAGTTCGTCAACTGTAAACAGTGAGCCAGAAAGTTAACAACCTGGAGTTACAACAATGGACATCATTGTAAATATTTCCAAATATTACATATGTATCTTGACTCCACTTTTGTTGGAGATTACAAGCGATTATTCTTTCTACTTCCCAGTCAGGATTTAGGACTTGAAGCAAACTTTCTTGTATTGATTCCTTGTTAGTTTTGCCAGAGAAATAGGCAAAGATTTTTCAAAATAACTTAGTGATGTTGATGCTTTGCCAGGTAATTCATTTCTACAGCAACCCCCTGTAAGAGGGGAGCAACTGAAAAGACACAGCAGACCAGGGGTCTGCAACCATAATGACCAAAATAGCTGTTTTTGCCATTTTCCAACAGATATAATTTGTCTGGAGTTGCAAAACAACAAAACAGAGAAAAACTAAAACATCTAAAAAAAAAATTTTCATTCTAAAAACTGATATCGCATTCAATAAATGTCATAGCTAGAATGTATGTATTCAATTACAATGATTTGCTTTTTCCATGGATTTTTTTTTTGCCAATCGGCTTTTCTGTACTCAGGTTTAAAATTGGCAGCTTTGCACAATTCATTTGCACTGTGGGTGCAGAGTGGTGTGGGTCTCTCCTCTCTGCTGACGGTTACTTCCATCTCTAGACTGACCACATGTCGATGAGAGGACCTGCAGAGTCTTATCTCAGTCTTTCTAATGCAAAAAAAATCTTGTCAGTGCCATGAAAACATAGTAACTATGTAAGTAAAATGTCTTGACCAAGACGCTGGGAAGTGTGAGCTCAGGCACCTGGTGGCTAGTTGGGTCTCTGCCTGCAGAAAGCCCGGGGCTACAGTACACTTCAGTGTGTGATGTCATACCATCAGCAGAGTGTATCAAGGTCACAGTTGTCAAGGCATCTTATCAGGGGAGAATGAGTAAGAGGATAAGAATGACAGCAGCAACAAATACACCCTCCACCCGTCATCCTCGGCCTCTGACCCTGCCACTGGGTCGTATTGGCTTGATGTGCTGAGGCATGCACAGCATTTTGTATTCCTAGTCAAGGCTGCATACTTGTGCAGCGGAATTGCAAAAGCACTGTTTGTGCTTAACTTTCCATAAGACTCCTCAGATGAGAAAGTACAGAAGAGCTTTCATGTCGAATCATGAAAGGCAACTGTGGTGAATTCGGCTCTGGCTTTGTGGTGTGATTATTTGCTAATGTTCACTTTCTGTATTTAGCCAGCCATCCATTCATGACCTGAACGTTATGCATCAGTGCCACTGAGTGGCATTTTCTTAATACCAGATGGATACAGGCATTAATTACATTACAGAAGCTGCGCTCGGGTGTTTATTTGGTGCCCATTGAGGCAGAACACAGGAGGGGAAGGAACGTGAATCACCCAATTAACCTCTGCTATATATCAAAGAAGGCTTTGCAGGATGTAGTCTGCATTCAGCACATGCCAACCACATGTTCATTGGCTCCTCTGTTGTGCTGTTGTAATATAATTATTTTGATTAGAAAATATTTTGACTTTGTGACCAACCTAACTTTAGTTAAATCCTGTGAATTAAAAACTCCTGATAAGTGCAATGAAGATGTTAATAGGCCAGAGATTACACTTTTAAACATAAATGAAGTATGATTTATTCAAATTTATTCAAATTTAAACCTGCAGTCATAGATTCTTGGCCCTTTGGAAGCACTTGTAGATATTAACACAATATGCTGCTAAATATGTGAGTATTACAACGATAATGTTTTTGTTTTGAGCCATTTTTCTTCTATTCCCCTGATGACCTCAAAACAATATCTTACATACATTAATGGCAAACTACATGAGTTCACATTTTTTCATTGATATTCTCACCATCAAAGCAAAACATGTAATATTGGATGCTTTTATGACAGTTATGATGCAACAGGGCTGTTATAACCTCCACAGCAAAGCTAAATGCACTTGTGGAAGGATGATAGTGCAATTTTTACCATATGAAAGCTTGCAATTGCCAATGAAACCTATAAAAGGAATCAAAATAGTGACACTCGCCACTGCAGCGGTGACATTTGTCACATATTGCGTTTATACTTCAATCGAACGGCACCAGTTTGTTTGGAAGCAGACGAAAAGGGTTTTTGGTCAGCATGATATTCGTGCACAGGTTCAGACGGCATACTTTTCCAAAATGGCTGAATAATTGTAGAAATCCAACACACCCAGATGTGTTGTTATTCTGGTTCCTGGTGATAATGCGGCGCCAATTGTTCACACACAAAGCAACACTTATTTCACATTCTTAACACTCAATCTGTGGCCTAGCGACAGCTGAGAAAGTCCCATTTTCCTTTTAAATCTGCCCTGCACTGTCTTGGCCATCAGCATTAACGCCTGAGCTCAAGGCTCTGTGGATCAATATTAATTGTAGTGCAAGTCGGGTGTTATACTATAGGTCAAGGCTCATCTCTATAAATCACCAGCTGAAAGGTGACTGTCTGGGTCTCTGCAGGTTCTCCAGCCCTCCCCATCTTTGTTTCAACCCTGTGACCTCCTGGACCAAGTATGATTTATTTACTGCTTCTGATCTGGTAAATATTGACCAGTGGAGAATGTGGCGTAAGCTGGCATTCAGGTTAAAGCAGAGATTATGCATGGGCGAGGTTACGGCATGCCTAAAAAACAATGACCCGTGTAGTGCCAAATTAAACCACATGTTAGAGTATTTAGCCTTCATAATGTGCATTACTTTAAAAGTGATGAGATAAGTGCCACCTAAAGGGCATCATTTATTTAAATGGTGCAACAAAAGTCCGTTTTATCTCAAATTATGAGTTATCCAAGAGGAGGGGTCATGGTATTAATGAAATCCTTGACATCAATGAAGGACTCTCCATGTGACATAATTTCAGTTAGCGGCAAAAGAAAACATAAAGGATCAGACATAATACCTACTTTCATCTTGAAGCGTCTATTTCTTTTTTAAGAGAATGAGAGGCTCTTTTGCCCACATGCTGGAATGGACTGATGACCTTTTGGGACCCTTCGGAGGTCATCCCCACCTCCCACCTGCTCATCTGCCGCTGCGCTAATGGTGGGTTTGCAAAAACAGACTCATACTCGCTGCTGAGCATCTGATTGTATCAGGTCCCAGGGGCTGCTTAGAAAATGCAAGGTGAAGCTGGGTCTTAACATTTGGCGCTCGGTTTATCGCACCGATCAAGGAACCTATCCAGTACACTGGGGCTGGAATTCTTTATAAAAAGGTATCGAGCTGTGTGAGCTTTTTGTATAGATCAGTCCAGATTTGTGATCAATACCAGAGGCTGGCAGCTCAACTGTTTCACCCTGGTCCTCGTTGGTCAGCATGACAGCTCAAATGGCAGGCGACAATGTGTAGACACCAACAGAACTTTAAATCTTATCCTCCACTGAGCAGACTTGCACTAAGTGAGTGCATTTAAGATGCTGAATGCATTGACTGATGAGCGAATGTTCTGCTAAACGAAGCTGTCGGTGCACAGAATTACAGCGGGGTCCCAAATACCCTCAGCCTCAATTTTACTCATCTCAAAGGTGAACTCTGCAGGGAAATAATCTGAAAACAACTCAAATTGTTGTTTTGCTAATTAGCATAACTACAGGAATCAATAAAGAACTTGTTAATGTTTTGTCAAAATACTGAACAACTTACTAAAGTGGTGGTATATAATCTCTAAATCTATATGGATGTATAACATAACAGTTGCCTACTGTTGATAAGTGGTGCCTCCATAAAGTCTTTTGAAGTTCTAAAGTGGAATAAAAGTCAGAAGAACTGCGGAGTAAGAAAAAAACATAAAGAGAAAAATAGAGGCCTACTTCAAAGCGCTTGAACCAAATTGTGCTCTTTAAGTCTTATAGATGTTTTATTTAACACCAAGTTGTGATTCATGACTGAATCAAAGATTCTTGAATATTTTTCACTTTGTCAGGTGTAATTATTAACAACCGTCCATAAGCAATAAAAAAAAAAATCTCTTGTGCTATTTGCATGCTTTCAATATGGAATCTGGTGTATCTTTATATACAGACTGCAACTGGCATGAATGACTATGCTTGTTTTAACAAAATAGCTTTACCCTCCTACTATTTCTTCTAATCGTGATTTCTTTAAAAAGTTTAAAAGGATATCAAATATGTTGGGTTAAGGCCCTGACCCTTACATTTTTCTTGCCTGACTGGAAGGCTTGCATCACTCTTTTCCTACAAATGATTTTAGCAAGTTTTATTCAAGCTGAATTTCTCAGTCATCCATGTACATCACTTTTATCTCCTTGAGAAACTGCAAACTAATGTCTAGGTGCTGGGCTGCTGTGGCATTGATTGTCATGTTACTCTCTGCAACATTCTCATTGGCTATTAGAGTCTGTAGCTCATGACAGCTCATAGCATTTTGCAACATATTGAGACAGTAACTGTAAAGTTTCTGTCTCTGCCAGAATTTAAGCCGTCTGTTGTTGTGGAAAGGACTGTAAAGTGGGGAGGCTTTGTATCTTATAAGACTAGAGATTTTAATCTGACAAGAGACACTACTGTATATCGTCAGGATGCCTCATCATTTACAGGCCAATATCGTCAAAAATATAAATGATATCAATGTCACTTTTTTAATCTACCAACACAATTAAAACAGGGTTTTTAAAACTGTTTTCTGAAGCGCAAGGTGAACATATCAGATTTTTTTATAATAATATTGTGATTACTCCCAATTTTTTGGCTCACTGTTGAGTCAAACAATGAACAATATGTAAAATATCCCAATCGATAATAGCTGTAGTATTATTAATTGAAAGGAAATGAATGTTTCTTTGCCTCACCTGATCCAAAGTAGTCTGAGACACAGAGTAGTCCTCCACGCTCAGCCTCTCCTGGCTGCTATTGAACTGGCTGAAGATGTGGGCCAGAGCTCCCTGTGCGTGTGGAACCTGATACTGCAGCGTGTTGTGGTGCTTCTCCTTGAGAATGCTGCCGGGGAAGATCTCTTGAACAAATTCCTCCACTGGTCTCAGAGCAGGAGGAGAGCCGCCGACCCTCACGATCACCGTGTAGCCATCTCCGAATCTGCAAGAGGGGCGGCTATTAGACTCACTGCTACAAAACTAAACTAAACAAAAATAAGAAAAACAAGCACTCAAGTGCCAAATTGCTCTCGGTTGGTTGTCTCAATAATTATCTTTGTTGTCTTGTGGTCGTGGCATGGTGTGATGGATGACAGAGTGGTGTACCGTCGGGCACAGATGGGGCAGGAAGCGAAGAGATATGAATACATTTTCAGATTATAATTGCCCACATATTTCCCCAGCCAATTTGAGCTTCCTGGATGAAGTGGGTTGGAGCAGAAGGTGAGTCACTCACTGCCAAAAGCAAAGCCAGCCTCACTTTAACATTACAAGTTACTTCAGTTGTTGATGGACAAATTTCAGTGCACTCAGGTTCAGGACCCTTTGTTCAAAGAGGTGGAATCAACACAATCATCTGTTCTGGATGTGAAAGAAAACAACAGTGTGATTGAAAGGTAAGAAGATAAGACAAAAAAAAAAAGCTTTTAGGAAAGTGTGAATATTATTTCTGCGTCCTCACATGGCTTCAACAGCAAAGACAAACAACATAATATGAATGTCTCATGTTTCCCCGGAGAACAACAACAGATTGCACACACGATAAAGCAACTGTCCAGCAGATTGGAAGTTGTTTTTAGAAACAACAACAAAAAAAAGCTGTGACATCTCCATCATACTCAATGCAGCATTAAAAAGGTAGCCACAAGCTGGAGAACATAATTTAGCATTTAGCAGCCAAAGAGACAGATTTTTTACCCTCGGGAGCTCTTTAGGAACCAAAATAAACGTCACTTTAGTTGTGAAAGAAGTGACGTCAGTCCATCCTCCAGAAATACAAACCAGCAGTGTCTTCTCTCACTCTACAGTACTAACAATGAAGCAGGAGGTGCTATTGACTTACCTTTATTTGTCTCCTTAAAATGCTAAGGATTTAACAGACTGATATTTAAAAGAATATAAGACAAATGTTGTTGCTCCAAGTTATCATTATTAGAATGCATGCTTTATTTACCAAACATATCAAAATGCATAACAGGCAAAAGTTTACTTCATAAACAATTCCCAAACATAAAATATTGTCACAGATGAAAATGGGATATTGCTAAGCTCTAAAGCTAATTAACATTCTGCATCTTCCCGAATGTGTGCTACGTCTAGTGAGCACCAAATAAAACTCTGTGCCTTGTTATTCTGTCGTTAGCACTCTTATGACCCATTGTTTTCTGCCTAATTAATTCCCTAATGTTGGATTTACTCATGGAAATGTCCATTGTGGCTAGTAGCGAGCAACATGCAAGTAGAGTCAGAGGCTCCCTCAGTGGCAATTAGAGATATGGTGAATAAACTGCAGACCTACATGATCCCAAAGGGAGTAAGAGGGGAAGTGAAGCTCTGCGCTCGCATGGATAAGTACAATGAACCAAACCCATGGGTAGAAGAGTCCCTTTAGTAAAAACATGAATGCTTGAAGTTGAAGAGCCACAGTGCAGATATAGTGTGAATTTGCATAAATTGCATATAGGAGTGCTTGTTTGATATCTATTTTTAATTATAAACGAATAAGTGTTTTTAATGCTCCTTTTGAAAACGGATCAGGCTGAGGAACAATGACTTGCAGATCAAAATCTTGCTTCTCGAAAAACGCATTATAATATAAACCTCAAATTCCAGTACATTACTAAATGATCAAATATTACAATTAAAGCACATGATTAGCTTGCTAATTTTTCATTAAATAAAGTTCTAGTGAGATATATTTAAATGTTTTTACTATATTTGAGGTTTTCTTTCCTTAGGCAAAGTTGGACATTTTAAATTGCACAAGGTCATAAAACTCAGATTTTGACCTGTAGCCTTCCAAGGTTTTGTTTTCTTTCATGATCATCATGAGTCTTTGGAGAGTGTAGAATAGAGCACACATTGTCCTCCGCATCCTGAAGGGACTCAAATGAACTCGCTGGCTTTATTGTACTTGAACGTAATCAAAGACACGATGTAGCTTAAACATAAATTAGTTGCATCATTAAAAAAGAGACGATACAGAAAACTGATTTGAGTTCTGATGATGTCCCCACAAGTAATAAATGAATGAATGAAAGAATGAACATGAAACAAAATCAAAATTACCACAAGAATGGGAATGTTCATAATCAATAATATGTGCACAATTGCTTTGTTGAGAACACAAGAGACAATAATGCAGGCACCTTCTGGCAGAGATGGGGTTAATCCACATAGTATAGACCTGGCTGCATGCTGACCATCCTCAACATCAGCCTTCATCCCACAGGGAGGCTCCAAGAACTGTGTCTGCACTGTGATCTCCCCAGGGGCTGCACACCGTGGGTAATCAAAAGCATCCCGGTAAAACACATTATGTTGTACGCATCATGTGGATTCTGCTCTGGGCAGCCTGCAAGTATCAGCATGTGTGTGCACGGGCGAACCTTTCAACCATTCCAAATTAGACTGCACTGAACCCAGGGCAGCGATTAGACACTGTTCTTTTGTAAATTATTTATTTAGCTGGAAATGATGTGAAAGCTCTGTGAGAAAAAAAAAAAATATTGAATGTCTCATAATGTTCAATTGTTAGAGAGAAAAACATGTGCGTTTACCTTGGCCAGGTGCTCAGTCCACAGACTGTAACTGTTATTCCATGGCCAAAAGCTCCAGTTAGTACATTTTGAACCCCAGTTCTCTCTTTGTGAGGTACAAAGGAATCCTGCCCTGTCCTCTGGGTGCTTCAATTATTTGAAGCTTCTAATGTGAAACAAATCTTTTTCACCTGATTCCTAAGTACCGACAGTGAAATATACTGCTACAAGTCTCCAGAGAGGAGTGGCTAGTATGCCATAATGGAGCTGGACAGGAGACAAACAGCATCAGAATCATGTTTTGGGATCGATTTCTGCATAAACCATGAAAATTGCAATATTTGAGTGCAATTTGCAAAATCGTAACCTTCACCAGAAGACAGACATGATTTGGAATACTTCACCAATGCCCGACATAGATGGTAAATTGGCCAACACTGCAATTAAGAGAAAAACGTCTATCTATCGATAGCATTTTATCCAACTCAGGTTCACTGCATTCTGGATTCAATCACAGATTACATGGATAAAGGCAGTGGGTAACCTGGAAAGGTCACCACTCCAACGTGTGAATAAACAGACACGCATATGTATGTGCAATGTATCATTTAAGGTTATAAGAGAAAATGTGGTTACATGGAGAAAATCCACACAAATCTAAGGAGAACAAGCAAACTTTACAGAGAAAGCCCCCGAAGGTCAACCTTGGAAGATTCAAAATGTGGATCCTCTCACTATCATGTGAGAATGCCAATGTTTACACTGCAGTGCAGCCACTATAGAAAAAAATCTGTACTATTCATGATGGCGTTTGCTTTCACTACTTCGTGTCAAACATCACCGTTAGGAAGACATTACTAAAACAAATTGTGACATAGTGAAAAAAAGCTGTTTCAAGCTGTTTATATTGACTCTAAATGTACAGAACCTGTATGAAAAGCATTTTCCTTCAAGTATGAACATCACTTTGATTCGCACAAGTCGCACAGTCTTCCACAAATAAAGCACACATTTTATGTCAAGAACAGCCAGAACATGCCTCCTGCTGAGCGAAGTCACATCACACTTGATGATTTTAATGAGATGTAACAGACCACACAATCTGTAAACAGACACTAGTACCACAACATCACAGGCATCCTTACATATCAAGCTTAATTCGTCATCCAATCAAGTCTCTGACCATAATCCCTTGTGTTTATGATAACTGCCAGCCCAGGACATATCCTTTGTCCAAGGACTGTCAGGCTCAGCCAAGATGCAAAAACATGTTTGCAAAGATTCAATAAGGCATGGAGGCATTGTGGCGGCCGGGGTTTGGTGGGTTTGGTGTGTATGTGGGTAATGAAATGCTGCTTGTCTGTGGAACTTATCAATTAGCTTCCCCTCATTCCCTCTCCCTGCCTGCTCCCACTTTTATTTCCCTTCCCGCTGCAACGACACATGGAGGACTTTGGAAAAAAAAATCTTTCTTTCATATTCATCACTTTTACTCAGCTTCTGCATTCACAACAAAACAACTTCTTTCATCTTTGATAGACTGTCTTGGCTCTCCTGGAATAAACTCTGCCTGTGTGTGGAAGGTAAGGATGGATATTAATGTGAGGCCTGCACAGCTCAGCATAGTCATAACAATAGCACAGCAGGTTTCAAACAATTAATGGACTTTTAACTGGTGGAGTAAAAACTAAAAGCTGAATTTTTGCAAGTTGGGGTTGAAGACAGCCTGTGAGAAAATAACGAAATGATGATATTTTCAGTCATGGCTGCAATGCATTGTCTCCACTAATCCTTTCATAATATTTTACATTACAGATATGATGCAGCGGCTCAACACAGCACGGCAGAGCAGCCATAATATCTGCGATGCAGTTCTTCCTTCTTCATTTTCATTATTCTGCCTCAATCCTCTCCTCCACCCTGGTCCGCAGGAAAGTCGTTCTTCCATGTAATTTAAAACAAACAACAGCCAGACACAGATAAGGGCATGACAGGCAGAAAATAATTCGGCTGCCTTCCTTCATCTGAGGGAGTCGAGAAAGGTCACCCTCAAAGCTGCCAAATCTTGTATTTGTGTCCATGGGAGGGAGGGCGGTCACAAGGCAAGAGGTCACTGGGGTGGTGCGACGCTTTTATCAGATAGGAAGTCATCCAAAAAACTTTCTCGGTGCTTTGGGGGGGGGGGGGGGGGGGGGGGGGGGCTCAGCCAGCGGCCAAGTGATACATGGATGGATGGATGGATGGATAATCTATCAATACAGATGGACAATAGATGCAGGACATATGATGGCACCAGTAAGTGCCATTGTGTCCACACAGCTAACAAAAAATTCAGCTTTAATACTTATTCTTAATCAGGAAATATTTTCCCTGGTAATTATTCAAGTTTTTTAAATGATCGATATAGTGCGTGACACTGTATCAAAACTTATTTAAAGTACTTTTACAAGCTGTTTGCATCCAATATGGCATTTCATAAGTAATCTTAAAGGACGGCCTTCACATAGCTTGTTAAAGTTATTGCTGCAGGATTCTCCTGCATGCATCACCATCAACATCCATCCCATAAAATAGAGAGACATGTAACCATTTCTGCAGCATTTCTGCAACCAAATGTAAATGTAGAAGCTTGGTCTGGCTGGCAGCACAAACTAAACATAACATAAAAGCAACATCAAACATACACATTAATCAAGATTCTCATCAAAGGCGAAGATAAACATTTTTTCAGATGCCTCTCAGACATGCACATTGTATATACTGTATACTGTGTACCATCTGGTTCATGTCAACAATGTTCCTGCAGTCTTAATTACACCTACGTTGCTGATGCACTGTAAACTGTAAAGAGAATTATTTTGTCATCCATCTCTGTGGGTGACATGCACTTAAAAGCCGTAAACTATTTAGTTAATGGTACACCTGCAGAGCAGACGCAAAGTGAGTGGGAGTTTATTGGACTTCTCAACGTCAACTTCAGGGGGATTGATCCAAACTTTTAGACACCACTCTTGTAAAAACTCTCAAGCGCCCACAGCGCATTACCTTAATGCATTAAAGGCACTTTACACTCCACTTTTATATCATGACGTGCTTTAAGCAAGGAGAAAATAAGACTTGAGGCAATGTGGTGTACTTATTGCAGGTACTCTACGAGGCAGGGATATGAATGATATCAATCAGTGAAAAATCCTGCAACGGGTGTCCTTCCAGGCTGACAAGATTATAGGGGAGCTTTGAAGCTTCTTTTATTGGTTCCTCCACTTCATTTGGGTTTACTTAACACCTGGGAGCTTTCACGCCAGTACGCTGCTATACTAAAACCCTGTTTACAGCCTCTTGTGCGTATTTCCCCAACTTATTTATTTCTCCCTTTCGCCTTCGGTCTGTTATAAATTCAAGGAAGAGTGATCGATTCAAGGGAACTCGATTTCAGGACAGGTGAAGAGGATGATTTTTAACAGCCGCATGAAGATAATGAAGAGGCATTTTGAAATTGTTAAGCCAAATTGTCAGCTTCCCTCTCACACACTGACCACCATCTCCGGTGGTTTAAATGTGTTTTTTGGCTCGTTTGGGGCTTGATTGATACACAGAGGCAGGGTTGTTAAAAGCAAGCAGAAGGGCATCTGAGTGATTGAGACAACGGTCAGAGCTGAACTAAAGGGGGCAGCACTAACAAGGAATTGGATGGCTGAGTCGGAAGCCTCGCCACCTGAGAGCAGAGAGAGGGATGGAGGAATAAATAAGGGTAATATGTTGAGAGGTCTTTGAAGGAGGGGAGTAGTGGGATGAGGTGATGGGGTGGAGGCACGTGGGCTGTGAATGTGGGAGGGTGAGCATGTATTACATATGAGCAATAGGGGGTCAAAATGTGAGAGCTGCTCCCGCGGTGAGATTCTGCACTTCTTTCTGGGGCCAGTGATGAAAAAGAGATGGAGGAGTGAGTGAGCGAGGGAGCGGTGGGACGAAGATGCACCCACCCCCCCCCCCAGCTTGGCAGGTCAGCTGCTTACGCCGTGGGACAACGGCTTGCACCACCTGCCTCCATTGCAATGCCTCCTCCCACCAAGGAAACCCCTGCTGGCTGATGGACATCTTCCCATTTAAAAATGGGCAACAGCTTGAAAATCAACCCTTTCATTCTTGCTTCATGGAAAACATGCAGGAACCTTAAAAAAAAAAGCACTGCATGCTCACCGTTTCCAGGGTGGGAGTGTGTGTGGGGACAACATGACAGCACAAACATGTGGCGGGATAGCGGCGAGAAAGGAAAACATGGAAGACATTCCTTAATTGCCTTTTCAGTCATTAACAGGGTCCCACACCTCATGAAACATTAATTACACCGAGCGCAGTGGAGATAGGGACGCTTAATTAGAAATTATTCACTGCATGGCGAGAACTGAACGATAGCATTTCGGTGGCATGTAAATTGCCTGTGTGAGATCTAAAATAAGCTCAGTGACAATCTAGTGGAAACGTCCTGCTTATCTGGCTTCCTCTCACTTGCTTGTCTTGTGAAGTGCGATCCCACTCTTTACCTGATAGCATGTGAAGTAGGACATGTGTTAACCCTGTGTTCTCCCTCTCCTGTTTCTTGCTCAACCCCTCCCTCCCTCCGTCACCCTCACGGCTCTTACCTATACTATACCTCCTGCGTGGTTCATAAATTATTTACGGCACAATGCTCTCACCCCTTCCAACAGGATGTAAATGACATGAAGGATCTGCCAATTACTTCAACATCTGCGAGGAACTGAATAGTATATTGCGCTCCTACGTGGTCCTTCTTCTCTCAACAAGCTGTCTACAAGTCACCTATTCTCTATCTGCAGCGATCTAAAAGCCCAGCCATTGAAATGACATTAACAGTCTTGATGAGAAATACCCTTGACACTGCTGCCCCCTCCTTGCTGTTCCAGGCGTTCCCCCTAATCCCCCGCACAAACTTGAAAAATGGTGTGCTCCACCCCTCATCCCAGGTGTATTGATCTTTCTCTCCACCCAGTGATTGCCCCAACATATCCCTGTCATGCATGTAGCTCTTGTGTGTGTCAGTGTGCGTGTGTGAGGAATGTCCTTCCTGTTACAAGCTCACACAAAGGAGTGGTAATAATGTCACCACACTGTACCTAAGGTAATGGATTGGCCTCCCTGTTTGACGCAGAGCTCGGGGCATAAGTGCTGGCCTTGGGAAATGTCAGATGAAAATCAGACAGCACACCTGAGTGCGAAGAGTTAATGGCATGAGATGCCTATGATGGACATATAACAAAACACATCAAGGGATGTCTACAAAGCCTATTACAGCTGTGAATGAGGACGGGCGTGCTGGAAATTGAATTTATGGGGCTGCAAAGAGAAAGATGCAAAATCGAGATGATGGTGAAAGATTTGGGACATTAACCCTAAAGACCTGACTGTGAATTTTTATGTGAAATGGATGTGATAAGGCTTTACATGCAATACATAGCTTATTGTACTGGTATATGTGACATTACATGTGGTAAAATTTAGACAATATTATTCTTGTTAGATAAAATCAAGCAAACAAACACTTTACTTTTTAGTTAAATGATGACACTGCACACTAAATCCTGGAACTTGGACTCTTTTTACTGTGTGGAGTTTGCATGTTATTTCTGTGTTTCCTCTCACAGTCCAACAAGGTACACGCTGATCATTCTAAAATGGTTTTGGATATGGGTATGAATGTGTGTGTGTGTGTGTGTGTGTGTGTGTGTGTGTGTGTGTGTGTGTGTGTGTGTGTGTGTGTGTGTGTGTGTGTGTGTGTGTGTGTGTGGTTTCCAATGTCTGATCAATGTTTTTATGTTAACCTCTATTAGTTGTAAAAATCTGGACTTATGGTTTGTTTTTAATATTGCCACCATCCTTTTAATTATGAGTATGAAAGCATATTTCACATTAAAAAAAATCAGTGATAGGCAGTATCACAGTGTGGCAGTAATATAAAATGAGAAATAATTGACTGGTATATTCTGGCTATGACACAAAATATTGGTATTGACCAGTAAAAACAGCATTACTGTCAACATAATGTGTTAAAAGGGTGAAGTTTTAATTATGGGGTCATAGATAAATGAACTGAAATAGAACATGTCACCCCTTGGTATATAGACAGTATTTTATGTTTGCGTTTGTCAGCAGGAATCTAAATATCCATCCATGTTTTCTACCATTAATGTATTAATATTGAACCAGAGCTTTGGACTTGTCCCAGCTTTAATTGGGCATGAAGTCTATCAGCACCCTGACCTGGATAGACCACCAGTCCACTGGATGATGGCAAAGAGTGATGTGGATTTCACGGTTATCCTAATATGTATGTTTACAGATTGTTGAAGGAAGTACATGTGACCACAGTACTACTGTGCTGCCCAGAAGCAGACATGCATCACGTAAATGTCACTACAAGAGGGGATTCATTTTTTTTCTGCATCGAGGTGAAACCAAACATGTGGAGCTATTGTTATTAGTGTCTGCACTCAGACAGATGAGCTCAAAATGATTGTCTTTTTAAATATATGCAAAAACAACAAATTGTGCATTTGTTTGTGAGTACATATTTTCAAAGTGAGCTTTTAGCATCTCATCATTCATTGTTCACTGATTGCTTGATCGAAGCGTAGATGTCTATTTAATAGGATAATAAAGATACGGGTTGAAAAAAGCCCAACAGAAAATAGAAACAAAAATCACATATTTGGTTAATTATACTTTAGATTAGCTGCACCAACATATTTTGGGAGGAATACATACTATATCTATTCGGTTAAGGGATTTTGAGGATTTTCCCATTTCAAATGTTCAGATGCGAGTGAAATCAGTCCTCTCTTTTAGTTATTGGCATACACGTTTAGCAAGATATTGAACTTACCCTTTCACAACACCAACACTACAGAGTTTGTGTGAACTTTCACTGGTATACTGTACTTTTTGATAAACTCCTTTACAGTCCTCCTTAGCCGCAGTGATAAATAATAAAAGAGGCATAAGCAAGCCTTCCATTCCTTCTTTGAAAAACTTGAATCTAATTCTATATTCCTTTTTATTACCCATATACATGCTATTATGTTATTTATACATACACTTTAAATAAGAGAGGACTTCAGCAGGGGACAAGGAAACCTTTCATCTCAATTCAAGGCAGTTCAAAGATTTTTTTTTTTTTTTTTTTTTACTGTTCTTGGTCTTTGTCTTGGTACTGAGTGACTAAAGAAAGACCCTTACCTGCTTTTCAGATGCTGGATGCTTCCAAGGCACTTGAAACGCCCGTTCACCATGATGGCCATGCGTGTGCACAGAGCTTCACACTCCTCCATACTATAGAAAGAAAGAATACAATTATTTGCAGCAAATCTCAGACATCTAAGACATTTTTTTCAGGGATCCTTTTGAAGTCAACATGTGCACTACTTATGTGTGTCTCATAAGGTGGAGCTTAATTATCCCGACATCTTTAGACATTTATGAACTCTTTTCTCACTTACAGCTCAATCTTGGATTTTTACATGTCTGCGCTGACACCTTAAGTGGACAACACATTTAGCAATTAGAGAGACAGAGGACAGTACCATCTGTAGCCATTATCCTCTCATTTTTCTCTCTCTTTCATGGTTAGGCTGAAGCAGGAGTCATATGCAGCTGAGGCAGAAACTGTGACACCTTTCTGAAGAATGCTGCAATTAGTATTATGACTTTGTAAAACCTGGTGAATTTGCCACTTAACAAAACACAACCACCTGGTCGTGGCATGGACGACTGGATGCAGCTCAGCCACATTTGCCCAAGACGACAACAAATGCTTTTATTTCTCCATGACTGCAACACGTGTAATGAGGATAATATATTCTGAATGAAGCAGCAGCAGAGCTTAAGTATTCATGCTGGCAGGAGTGCAAATGATTCAGTTGGGGAAATCTTAAAACAAAAAGGGAGCACACTGTTAAATGTTCTATATCGATTTGGGCCGTCAACTTTGAAGTTTCAGACAAAAGTTTGGATTTCTTTTCACCTCGTTGCTCAAAACCATGACAAAAAACCTGGTGGCCAGAGCAACAGAAGTAAAACTTAGCAAACTTAACTTTGCTCCAGGAAGTCTTGGATAATGAAAAGACTCCAGCACAGATATTGACAGTTTCTCTTTTCATGGGGGGGAGAAAAAAAAAGCTGCAGTCAGTCAATATGCCCTCACGCTTCATGAAAGCTTTATAGCAGCCAGTGTGTTTCTGGCAGCCAATATTAACTGCCACACAGGAAACAATACCTTTCAACTAAAGTGTAACTCCAATCAATTATAATTACAATATTTATGGCGCACATTCATGTGAGAGCAATCTGGTTGCTGTGCTTTCCTCGGTGAAGAGTCCAAATATTTTGACTTTGTCATAGTGGGTGAAGTGTCGACCCATCACAGCTCAATTGATAGATGAGTGATGCTGTACCTGTGTGATGTGAGGATGACTGAGCGTCCCTCCTTGATGACACTAAGGATGCAGTCCCACAAGAAACGTCGGGCTTTGGGGTCCATCCCAGTGGTTGGCTCATCCTGAGGTAAACAAAACGTCTTTGAAAAACATTTTCATTCAATTCAACGTATGCAAATCTATGAAAAACAAACTTCTGAGTGACAACAGGAAATTCATTGCAAAGAAGCACTTTTAAAACACAATTTCAAGGTGTGCATCCATCTTTTATAGCACTGCAACATATTCAGAGCTGTGGGGTTCTGGAGCTGATCCCAATGGGTTATGGGCAAATGCAGGGTGAATCCTGGACAGAGACAAGGTGAATCAAAGCGGTTCTGAATAGCTGTGGTTAGCGAAACCATTAATCTGGGACCAGAATTTGACACACACACTCACACACACACACACACACACACACACACACACACACACACACACACACACACACACACACACACACACACACACACACACACACACACACACACACACACACACACACACACACACACACACACACACACACACACACACACACACACACACACACACACACACAAGCACAAGCATGCACTCGCACGTGTATACATATATAACTCAAAGGAAACATCAGAACACAATGTGGACACATATTGAAGCACACTCCAACACAGCACAGCTCACATACACACATACATATACAGAGTCTCAGTGACTTGCTGTTTCTTTTCCTCGGGGCTAGTCTGTCCATGCATGATTAGAGAGTGACAGTACTCAGTCCATTGGCTGGTTTGGTTCCAGGCCTGCTTCCCCTCACTAGCAGAATCCCACAAATCCCGGGGGGTATTTCCATCACCGTGCCCAATGTGTCCCTGTGCAAACCCTGCGTGGCGCTACCTCAAGGCTGCCTGGATTCCCTGGGCTAACACACAATACTGAAATTGACACAGACACTGACAACAAATTGCCTCAAAGTGAAGGCCAGTCTGGCTGCGGCGAGTCAAAAAACAGCATTTGGAAGCAGTGTTGCCTGAAAGCTTATAAACCCAGCCAGAAACGTCTGGAAAGATTAATCCATGACATGTAATTCATCAAGGATTACTCATTACTTGACTAAAATTATTATTAAGAGCATAATCCAATACAGTTCATCAAACATAACACAATTGATTTACAGGTGGACAATATTAATGGGAAAAATAAATTGGATCACGAATACTTTAAAATGTTGGTATTTCCACAATGCAATGATGCGTTTACACATGCAAAAACACAAACTGTGCAAATAGTGTGAACATGTGTCACCGGTTGAGACTCTCTGGGATCTCAAAATACACGTTAACTCATTAAACTTAATCCCTCATAAAATCACGACACAACTTCCTTAAGCCACTTAATTGAGCGCATGTGAAGCAGCGTATTCTGAGTCATGCCTTCATTACTTTTCCCACTGATGAGAAAATGGTTTGGCACTGAGTTTTAAGTCCTGATGAAGAGGAACTTAATATGTGCACACACAGTTCTATGTGCTCAACATTTTCTCAAATAATTGGCTCTTTCCCGGAAATATATAAATTCAATACAGCCAGTAGGTGACCTGCAGAAAGTAGACTTGTCCCCTCTGCAAGTAATGTACCAGTTATCTGTCGACAGCATTGTAAATGTTATAAATGTCTTTGTTGTATATACTCTTCACATGTTACCATACATTGTTTAGTATCTGTTGTATTTGGTGCTATATAAATAAAGTTGAATTGAATCTGCACATGATCTGCACTTGAAGTACTACATTCTTCATAAAACAAGTCTCTCACATTGACACCATATCAATAAAGACATATCTCACCAGGAAAACCACTGGAGGACAGCCAATCAGGGCTATCGCTGTGGAAAGTTTGCGTTTGTTCCCACCGCTGTAGGTCCCTGCAGTCTTACTGGCATACTTCACCAGCCCCAACTTCTGGATCCCCCACTCTGCCACCTTTTTGATCACACAAAGCAAACTGGTGTCAACAGGAGTGTTCACATGAGCTCCAACTCGAGACATGATGATACCATGATGGATGATATTTTGCCTTGTATTTTCAGCGTATTGCAGCTCTGTCATTTTCAAGGACAAGTCATGACAGCTGGTCTCGCTGTAAGACCTTAATCACAGGCTGCTGAGGTACTCACAGCTATTTCAACAACATTTCATCGAATACAAGCAATCAGGAGTGTGTGTCTGTGTGTTTGTGTGTGTGTGTGTGTGTGTGTGTGTGTGTGTGTGTGTGTGTGTGGGGGGGGGTGTCCAAGAAATGCATGCTTCAGGACCAACATCATAGTTTCATGAGCATGTGGATGTATTTGTTTACTGCTTATGCAAATTGGGCAATACACGCTCACTTTGAATAGGAACTGGCCACCGACAGAAGCCATATCACAATGGGCCACAGTGAAATTAAGAGTTCTGCGAGCAGCACAGAATTGGGTCCCTTTGCACTGCAGCTAAAGACATCAAAGGCCTGGCACCGGGTCTGAGGCCCATGGTCACCGCCAGCCTCCTCCTCTTTTGATCTCACTGTGGCAGAAGAGGGCAGTGCGGGAGGAGTGTAGGGAGGCCGCCTAGGGCGGGCCACACCACTGGGCCTGGTGAATAATGTAGAGCCATAACCCACAGCTGCTTCTTTTCTTCCAGCAGCCATTTCTCATTATGTACGACTTCTCCCATTGAGGTTATCTATCACTTCGACATGCACTTCAGTTTGCCCTACATGCATTTTGGCTTACATGTAATTTGATAAGGAAAACAAAAGGAATTAAGAGAAGAAACAAATCTGTGGCGCAGAAGACTGTTTGAGTGGTTTGTGAGTGAAACTGCGACTTAACTCGGGTCAAATTTACAAAGAATATGATGTGTTACCATGGCAACTTCGTTTTCTGGTACCCCTCGTAGTCGGCCGTAAAACTCCAGATGCTCTCGTCCAGTCAGCAAATCATTGATAGCATCAAACTGGGGACAATAACCCAGGTTCTGATGAACGTCTCTCATTTCAGTCCGAATGCTGGAAAAGACAGGGAAGTTAATAAGTGATAGCTTTAATATGTCAGATAAAAAGGCCTTAGAGCCACAACAATTGTTTTTTCTAAGATCAAGGATACCATGTCTAATGTACAATGAAAAATATCAAAAGGTTATGCTTACGGTTTATTTAGGTCCTCCTTGAAATGTATAAAATTACGTCTTAGTCTGACTCAGAAAGAGTTATCAAATATTCACAAAACTTACTAATAAGCAACAAAAAAAATCAGAACTGACCCCGTCAAGGCTCTACTTCTTTTTGAAATCCCTCCAAACTAATATAGAGCAGCAGGGAGGTTCATTTCACATTCTGCACTTGTAGTCACAAGTAAGTGTCCCCAAAACTCTCTCTCTTGGTAGCAAAGAACAAACAAGCAAACACACACACACTCAAAAAAGAGGAGAGAAAGCTGTGCCATCTTACAAAGCTGCTATCTTTAGAGATATTCAATTCTTAATAACCAGCAAATGCTGTGTTGAGGGAAGCAAACTGTCAGCAGCAATAATGAATGCAATAAGCAACAAGCAATCTACAATAATAATATTAATAATACATACAAGTAACACATTTTTTTCTGTTTATAGCTGAATTTTTGGCACAATTTTGCCTAAAAATGCTATTCCAAGAGGGATGGTCAGCTTAAAAATAGTTAAAAGTATCGGGTGTGTGAAGGATGCTATCAGCCAAGAATTAAAAGTGATTTAAAGAGACAGATAAGATAAACTGGTTGGAGAAACAAAAACTGATATAAACACGTTTATAGGTTTCTATGTGTTACATGTTGCTGTATAGATAATAGAGAAGAAATTCCTTTGAATTTTTTACAGACAAGTTGACTCATCTTGCTATCTGTATTTATGTAACATGAAGCTGCTAACAAGCTGCCATTTCACATTTAGCCTTTGCGCTTTATGTGTACAGTGAAAGCTGTATACTACTTTAATATATCAGCCTTTTCAGTCTAACTTAGGGAATCCACTTATACCGTCAACGCCCCCACTCACCGCTAACAAAAAAGGCTTGGAGGCTGTGAATAAGCCACTACATGCAGTTAGCATTCAACACGAACATGAAGCAGCAAATAGATGTTCATTGTTGGGATGTCCAGCTATTCTTTGGGAGCCAACAATCACAGATAAGAGAGACAATTGTTGAGAGCAAAAGTTTCATTTAGAAGAAGGTGCTTTTCCTCTTCTGCCGATCACTGCTGCCAATGCACAGAAAGCATAATGAGCTGAAAATAGAGGAGTGGGTGTACTCAGATCTGCTTCTGTCTTCTCTGTCTTTTCAGTTTTCTTTTCCCCTAAAGGTCTCTAAGATTTTCCTTTGATGTTCCTCACCCACATTAATCAACATTAACACTGATGTACATAAAACATTTCTCTTTTCAGCTCTCTTTCCTTCTTTTTTTTTTTTTGTACACAAAGTCAATTACCGTCAGCGTAAATGAATATCTATAGCAGCCGCTGTGACGCACAACCAACGGCAGCTCACACTCAACCATGTTCGGATGCGCCAACTCACAGATGCATGCTGAGGTAGAGGAACACAGTTGTTTGTTCCTAAAAATAAGGAATAGCAAGCCTCCTTTCTCTCGTGTGCCCGAGTCTTGTATCGGTGGTGTCAAGGTATTTCTCAGGCATGTACAAAGATTTCTTATGACTGATATTTTTGAGGCTGAGACAAAAAACACAGTGCGGTACAGGGCGAAGATGTGAAAAGGAATGAGATATGTGCAAGCTCTGCAAGAGGTGTAAGAAAAAAAAAAAAGAAGAGTTTTCAGCATTTCTGAGAATATAGCAGAGAGGAGACAAAAAGAAAAAGAGGCAGAGATGGCAGCATGTTTGAGAGAGAGAGAGTGAAAGTACCTGGACAAGAAAAACAAAGGCAGAAAGTATCTGAAAAGGAAAAATAGAAAGCAGGATTACAGCGAAGACGCTGTGAACGGGTGTAGCTACTACAGGAGGAAAAAAAAAAATCTCAACTCCAGCCCGATCGCCATCTGAACTGCCATCTTGGGTGGCTAATTATGATGAGTTACTCGGAGCACTAGTGGGATTTAGCGCCCCACCTGTATCCATTTAGGAAAGCCTCTCCACTGGAGACTGGGATGTCTCCTGTCAGCATCTTGAACGTGGTGGTTTTTCCAGCCCCGTTGATTCCCAGCAAACCGAAGCACTGGTGGAGACAATGAGGAGTGGTCTGTTAGGAAAAGGTTTTGTAGATACAAGCCTCATTGGAAAGCAAAAAGAAGAGAACCATGCGCCATGACATTTCCAATTACAATTATCTAAATAAATACTGTCTATTTAGCTCTTTAATAGAATCTACTTACACACTGTTCAAATATTTATTTCCTGTTTATAATTGCAAAAATAGTCATGATGCATGTTTAGTGAAATAACAAAATGTATGTATTCTGTAAACGGACAAAACAAGAGCCAGTAAATCAACATGACAGGCACACAGGAACAAATACGGTGAAAACCCTACTAGTCCCAAAAGCATCCCTCCCTGCCTTGGTAAATTGCTACAACAAACACTCGCCTCACTCTGTATTTTCTTCCTGATGCTGCTGATTTTGCGCCCCTCTGGAGGCCACTGTGGCAGGAAGTCGCCTCTGCGGAGCCCCCTGGTCACGTGACCTACCTTGGGCGCTCCGGCTCCGGCATAAATATTTGATTTCTGTCATTCATTGATCCCTGCTTGTTTGTGACCTGTGCTCGTGAATGCATAGGAGAAGGCTAAGCTTGATGTAAATAATGCATGGAAATGTAGTGTGTGATCAGCAGAGCCCCGTGAATCACAATATTCCACTGGCATTTACATTGCGCTCTGAGTAAACACAAGCGGGCGGATGGATATGAGCAGAAAGCCCACAGAGCACGGATGGCTGTCAGTATTTGAGATTATGTTTAAATCGAGCTTGCAGTAGTACAGTGTGTCCGTGTGTGCGTGCCTTGCTGTATTTAATATATCTAACCTCTCACAATGAATTGGGACATGTCACTTTGTCCAAAAAGTTCACTTCTTTGCATTCTCTCATTGAATTTTTTTTTTTTATTATTTCCTGTCAGGTAAGCAGAACCAATCATTATAGGATCTGCATGCTCCTACTGCTGCGGTCTGTGTTTTTATAGCACATACATGCCTGGCAGTTGTATAATAGCATGAAATAAGCCTGGCAAGGGGATTACTGTTTGTCCTAATGCCTTCTCTATGTGGCGCTTCGAAGATATTTTGATTCGACTCAGATCGAGGAAACACTGAGCCAAACATTCAGATTTGAATTCAACAGCACGCCATAAACGACAGCCAGAACGTTTTCTTGCACTCACTGCTTTCTCTTTTCACACATCAATATTTTGTAAATATTATCACCAATATTCAAATTGTGTCTTTTTCAGTCATATAACTCATATTTCCATTTTTAGATGAAACCGCACAAGACATTTTCCAAGCTGATCCAATGTGCAAATGCATGAAAGTCTTCTGACGTGGACATAAAGCAAAACGGACTGGATGCTTGTGCGATTCAGCAGCATCTGGCTCACCTCTGCGGCAGGTACGCCCACACATAGCCTGTCCACGGCAGGGGTGCTCTTCCGAGAGTACACCTGCGGGGAGCAGACAATAAAATGAATCAACCAACCAGGCAGAGAGAAAGAGAGGAAGAGGGAGAAATAAGGCAGGAGGTGGGGTGCAGACAGTATAAAAGATAGCACGGAGGATGGCATGAGAATATATGAAGCGATAGACCAGAGCAGCAGGGAAGAGGAGAGATGAAGGAATCAGGTGGGAATGATAGGGAAGAGAGAGAAATAGTGGAGGAAACTCATTTTAACAAGGAGAGATCATTACCGACATTTAGGAAGAGCCAGATGGGAAAATCCATCTTGAAAAAGTTACTTGCACAGAGAAGAGTCGTCGAGGACAAAACATTGTGTATTTGCATCTGCAATGACTGCACTGACGAGGAACTCCATCTTAACTTTGAGTGTCTCTTCAGTTTCTTTGATAACCATCAACACTCTCAAAAGCTGATTATTATATTATTATTTTATGCATGGATGCCAACTTCAGGCACAGCTGCTTTAAGCAGTGTCAGTATAAAGTGATGACCTTGATGACAAAACACTTTGTTCTCTGTTAAGTAAAAAAAAGAGAAAGAAAGAAAAAAAAACCTTGAAATTACTCCATTAAACACAGTTTATGTAGATAAGAGAAAATGTAACCACATCAAAGTCTGTGCACATCACATAACAGTTGTATGGATGGAAAACTCTACTCCTGTTGCTGCCTTGCCTTGGACTAACTGCTACCATAACAAAGTCTAAAAATGCATTCACGCCAGTATGAATGGCATTTTGGACAGTTTCTAAATTGACATTCTTACTCACATAGAAAGTGTTAATAGAAAACCTTGCCTTTTGTCACTATTCTTTTTAGGTCAGCACCCACTTTTACACATTCAGCAGAGGCAAACAAATGGCAGCAAGCATTTAAAGACTGCTTTCTTCATTTTGTATTATCAGTTTGAAAAGACAACACCAGCTTCTTTTATAACCCAAGCTAAGGTCTCACAGTGAGCAAAACTCAAGTTTACGTTTGGGCTGAGGAGCTTTCTGTTCAGAGTTTGTATTTTCTCTCAAGAGGCACTCCACTTTTCCTCACACAGTCCAAAAACATGCATTTGAGATAAACAGGTGACTTCAAATCACTGTTAAGTGTGAATGTGAGTGTGTGATTGTCTCATGGCCTGTCCAGGATGTATTCTGCCTTCATCCTTTCTCAGCCTCTGGTGACCCTACACTTACAAAAAGCTATCATAGCGAGATGGATGGATGAATTGATGAATGGATTAAGCTTGAGTTGTTTCTTTGCACAATGTATTTGAAATTGTCGTGGCACACCATATTTTGTAACCAGTATATCTTCATCTGAGAATATTCAGCCTTGTTTCTTGAAACACTAGTGTTGTACACTAGCATTTCAAGAAAGAAAGAAAAAATAAATAAAGAAAAAAAATGAAGCTATTACTTGTGATTCAGTATCCTGTTGTTGCACCAAAAACAATGAAATGTTTTTTACTTTTTTGTTTTGTTTAGTTTTTTTAAACTCTGAATTGAATTATTTTCGCACAATCACTGAAGGTCTCTGAAGTATACTCAAATCCAAACAGCTTTAACTTTTCTGACCAGTATTAAAAAAACGAGGTATTCATTCATTGTATTGTTCCTGGATCCAAGTCAATGTACTATTGTGATTTCCTTTCAAAGAGATTTGAAAGCAGTGTTGTCTTACTCTTGCATGAAAAGACAAGACAAGGTCTTTGTTGCAGCTGAGTGTGACAGTTGACACATTCAGCATTCAGAACCAAGGACTACGCTGTGCCCTTTTGAGTTATGAAAGAGTGGCTGTTTTTCAAAGTTTGAGCACTGTTCTTGGATTATAGTGTCTGTTTACAAATCTGTATCTGAATGTAATAAAACTGAAACATTTATTTAAAAATAAGTAAATGACAGCTGACATTTCTCACCATTAAAAGTATACGTTCTTGTATCTAAACAAAACATCTTCCAATAGAAAGAATCAGCTATAGTCTCACTGCAACCAAGCAAATATAAATGTAGAATTGCAACTTCAAGGCTGACAATGACATAACATTTATACATTTACACAGTTGGCACATCAAAAGCATTTGATAAAAGCAAGAGTTGCAGAGATCCATCACTATTCCCATGCCATCTGGCAGCTGCACTCACTACTTATCAATCTGGATTATATACGCCACCTTTTAGTGATAGTCTACAGTGCTAACGCAACATCAAAGCAGTAGATACATCTACGGAGGGAGGCAATTAAAGGATAATTCCCCTCTGACTTGAGCACCACTGCAGCCGTCACGATAAGCAGGCCGACATCTCATCAGATGAGACAGTCGAGAAAATGAGATGGCGGCATTAGCACAGGCTTTAAATATAGATTTAGGTTGTAAAATGGCACGCTTTGGGATGTGAATGCTATATTTCAGGGTGTAACGTTAACACTCACAGTGCTTTATACCAGAACTCACCGTTGTGGGGTCCATCCATTACATGACTCATAGCACCATTGGGGGCGATCTTGAAGTACCCGAAGGCAGAGGTTTCCAACATTATTTGTTAGCTCATGGGTCCATTCTGTGAGAAGAGCTTATATCTTTCAATCCCACTACTCCCCATGTCCTGAGTCCTAGTAAAATACTCCTGGAGAAACCAGTGTTTTTAATATTTCATAAATAATCATGCAAAATGTAGTGTCTTGAATGAAACCCGTGTTTGGTGTGAGCTGTGAATTTTCATGGTTTATGTGTGGTCAGTACTTCCTTATATGTGAGTGGAGTTATGGACTATACTGTTAATTTCAGAGGCATATGCAATGGAGGCTTTTGAAAGTAAAATCTATTGCAAGTGTCTCATTTTATTTTGTCTGTATTGCATTGTCACATTTGTCACATTCTGACCAAGTCATTGACTTGCAATGAAATTAAAAGGCATTATGTTTTAACAAAGTGATTATTGCTCTTGCAAACACCACAATGAGGATGTCCCTTGGTGGGAATTTATTGTATAAAATGGTATGATAGATGAGAAAACCATCAAAATTATAGATTTGTTTGTGTGAAATGGAATATATTCATTAATTTAAAAAGAGGAACTATTTTATGAGAATGGAAAAAGGTCTGATTTTGAACATCTTTCTTGTCTGTAATAAGCTCACAAAAAATGTCTGTCAATGGAGCATATTACTGCCCAGAGTACATATCAGCACATCAGCATACCTGTAGTATGCCAGGGTGCCACTTATCACTCAGTCTCTTCAGTTCAAACAGCTGTCACAAGGTTCTTTAAAAAAAAAAACTTTCACTGTCAACTTAGTGACTGACTGGAAGGTTAAACTGACAGCCCAGGGCCTGAAAAACGCTCACAGACGGACACACTTCCATTACAGTCTCCATCGATTACGGTGCCGACGCTAATGCAGCAGCTAAGTGGAAGCTAGCAGGTGGGGCGCCTAGCAAAATGCTCCTGCTTAGAGCAGGAAGAGGAAGGGGAGGAGCAGGAATTTGACACATGATTGATGGCCTGTCAATCGCTTCAGAGGCATGCCTAGATTTATGACAGGACCCCAGCCCGTGGCGCATGGCCACCAAAGCTATGTGCTCATTGATCAATTTGTTATCTACACCCCAAATAGATGGGGCACAGCTGTGGTGGGAGTCAATGAGGGCACTGCAGGAAGGAAGGATCCTGATGCCTTATGCCAATGCACTGCTGTTTTTTGCTTTGGCTTTTTTCATGCCTCTGTGTCTGTGTCTGTGTGTGTGTGTGTGTGTGTGTGTGTGTGTGTGTGTGTGTGTGTGTGTGTGTGTGTGTGTGTGTGTGTGTGTACATTTGTGGTGATGGGCCACTGTGTCTCATTTCTGAGGCAAGCTTTCAACTATGAAAGTGCATGCAAGGATTTTGCTGTCAAAAGTAAACAAGTTCAGATCAACCTGATGATAAAGGCACATTTGCACTACAGCAGACTATTGGATTGTACTAAAAATGCGCTCTCGGCCCACGATGGAGAAAGACAGCAGGAGGAGCTCAAATCTATCTTAGAGTTTGATTTTAGGTCAGCTGACAAGTTTGGACTGGCTAAAGGTGCACATGTGTGAGATTGACTCTGTTGGCCATGCAATTGACAAAGAACCTTTAGAGTGAACCCTGCCTTTCAGTAAAATACCAGGTGCAGTAAACTGCAGCCTTCATGACCCTAGTCTGGATGAAAGGGGCATAAAATATGGATGGGGGGGTGGATAGATTAGAGACAGAATTGTTACAAAAACGAATTGAAATGGAAAAAATACAGACCGTTTGCAATCAGATGTCAAAAGCCAATTTCCCACCTGTGCTGAAAAACCAATACAACTACAGAACTCGGGTACAAATGTTTGAGGCAACATCCACAGGGTAAGTTGTTTTTTCTCTGTGTTCTTGCTGAACACAAATATCAGTCATCATAAAAAGGAACTCTCAACACTATTATTTTATATTTTAGCATTGGGTATTGTATAATTGTGTGTACAAACAGCTGAGTATCATGTGTTTAAATTCTGAATCTTTGAACTAAAGTAGAGTGAGAAGGAACATTACTGTCAACTCTAAAGAACTTTTCACCCAGTAAGATGATCTGAAATACATTATCCAGCCAACAGCTTCACGTAGCACTTGCTCAGTAATTATCCTGGTGAGTGTGGCACATGGCTGAGAGTGAAAGATTAAGTAAGGTGAGACTGAGGAGACAGGGGTAGTAAAGAGTGAAGAACGGTGGTGCGAAGCAAAAGGCTGTTAGATCGTCCAGCTGTCGGCTCTGGAGCCACAAAGCAGGCTGCCGTGGTGACACTTCCCGCTGCCCCGCAGCCCACGGGGAGGGAACATCTGCCGATGGATGAAGCGTTAATCTCAGCGGTGTCGCGGCACGCGCTGCTACAGTGCACTTGATTTCACCTGTCACGACGAGGGGAGGGCCAGAGCTGTATAGGTGTACAGGCACTTATACCACCTGAAAATGGGACCTTGTTCGACTCTTGTGCCAATTTACGAGGTTTGTGAATTGGCACAGCTGCAGGCTACCAACCTGTCTCTCCAATTTGCCTTGCAAATGGGAGTAATGGAGGTGCATGTCGAGGTTTTGTTTTTGTTTTTTTAATTAACTATGCCACACACAAACCCATTCATAGCAAACAAACTTACTGTAATTAATAATTTTGAAATCAAGTTTGAAGAAAATGTAAACAAAAAATAAAGTCAGCGGTTTAAAAAAAACAAACTGTAAATGTGAGCTGAAGAATGTGTACTTTGGAGCTTGCTTTGACATTCAAATATCCCACAACTGTAAGACATGAGGTTCTGCACAGATGTGTAGTGCTTAGCACTGTGGAATTTGCATGCTTTCACTACATGCTCCAGTTTCCTCTCACAACCCAAAAACCTTCTTCAACGATACTTTATGTTTCCAAATTGGCATAAATGTGAGTGTGTTGTCTGTGTGTGTATGGACCGCTGACCTTGGATGCTGCCTTCACCTGAGAAGTTAAGAGTGAAGTTGTGCCATTTTGTAATTTCACCCCTGGCTCATTGTCTTGCTGACTGCAAGTGCATGAAGCTGATGGCCATATTCAGATGCATTAAATATGATCAGAACAGTGTCTACAGTTGTCTGAAACTATCAACAAAAAAGCTACTCAGGCATGTATCTATGTTTTTTTTAAACAACAAACATTGTTGTTATGAGATGTGACAATGAAAAAAAAGAATAAAACCAATAACAACAAATATGAGCTGAATAATTTGTATTGTGGAAATTGACATCCTACGACTGTAGAAGTAGAATGCAGTGCGTGTTCATATGCAAAAGTGCTGGGGATGGTCAAAGGTTCAGAGGTCAGTAAAAGACTAAGGTCAGAGGACACAGTTCACAGTACTGTTGACAAAAGGGAAGACTGTGTTGCTCTTGTGATCTTGTGTGTGCATGCTGACATACATATTTATAAAGAATCTGGTCTTATGTGAGAGAATGGTGAGAAGAGAGAGATTTGGTGCATGTGGTGTGCAGGATGAGTGTGAGATTAGAGTTCATCGTGTGAGTTTCTCTCTTCACGCTTTGCTTTCCTTGGATTTCTCTGACATTTGATGCTTATGGCCCAGTCTGATGGTGAAGTAGATTTTGTCACAATGCCGGGGAGATATATTATACCTCTCCTTGTGTTAGAAGTAACTCAGCAGAAGGTACCAGAGGAGGGATTACTTACTCACACCTGAGACGCCAAATAAATCTCATCCAGCCTTGGTTAATATTTACTGCAAATGTTCGATGGAAAGAATACACCAGTAATGGCAGTAACAAGGAGTAGTTATTTTTCCCCGAAAACGACATACCTTGGTGAGGTCACAGACCCTGAGAAGGTCGTTCTTGGCTTTGCCTTCGTACACACGCTTGCGTTCCTGGGTGACATCGATGTCCTCTTCCTCCTCAGCTTGTGACTTTGCTGAAATCAGTCTGACAGGGAGTGAAGAACGCACATGGTATCGAGTTTAGAAATAGTTGAAAGTAATTGTCATAAGTAGCATTTGTTTGTGGAGAAAGATCACTTTAAGAAAACTTCAAGAGACATTGCAGCACATTTGACAAACACATTGGAGACACATGTTAAGTCAAGGGAATGTGTAGTATCACGCTGATTTATAAAGCAGACAAATCTTTTTGTTATTGTAAGAAAATAGACATAAATAGGACATCTGTTTCAAACAAAGGACAAGCACAGACTATGTTTTGGAGGGTTACATTCAGTTCAATTGTAGTTGTAAACAAAATGAAACAGCCACTTCTACCTTGGTTTGCAGAAGAATTTATACTGGATCAGGATTGTAGTGGTAAACATTACAATTCCCTGGATGCACATGGCGCAAAGGTTTTTTCCCACCATTTCCCAGCTCAGTGGGTCTTTGAAGCGATCTTCCCCTGATATATAAAATGAGAAGGTAATAGGAGGAAAGAAAAAGAAAAAGAAAGAAGTGGAGGTGGCGAAAGAAGAAGCAGTGAATAAATAAGGTCAATACATACAGAATGAATAACAGAATCAAAATACAATAAAACCATGTGTCTTTTCTCAGCTCTTCTCTCAACAATTTCACATGGCGATTTAGCACAAACGTTGTCAAAACAGATATAAATTACCAGATGGGACTATTCTTTCATGGACAGACAAAAGTATCGCTGTCAAAACTTGGTGGAAAGCTGGATTTTGTCAGCTCTCTGAAGACTTTCTGAGACATATCTATTGGTGAAGGCTGGCATTTTAAAACACCACTTGGCCATAAAACACTGAAAATAAAAACATATCAAAAAAATATTGCTGTCACCCATGTCATGTAAGGAAACTGCTGACATCCTGTACTTTTCATGTTGAAGCCTTTTTTGGCTAATGAACTCATAAGTAAACCACTGACTCTCAGTGTTTGATACGCAACTCAAGTTGTCCCCTTCTTGTTTCCCTCCATCTCTCCCTCTCTCTCTCTCTCTCTCTCTCTCTCTCTCTCTGCTCCCCATGTCAGCATCTACAACCCATGAGCCTATGGGGGCGCGAGTGAGGAAACAAGAAAAACGAAAGCGCTTTCAGTCTCATTCTCTGGTAAATAGCCCTCTCCACACTCGCCCTTTTAAGTTGTGATTGCTTTTCTCTTCCTGCTCTCCACAACTGCTGCAAATGATTCGTCCAACCACTATTCCCTGCTCCATCTCTCTACAGATAAGACTCCTCTTCCTCTTTTCATGTGCCTCTTTGCCTCTTGATGGCCTCCTCAACCCCCGGCTCCACCTCTTCAACAACGGTTCCAGCCTTCTCCCTCTGCCTTGTCTAGATTTAAGTCATGCAGAAAGAGAAGAGCTCGAGTGGAGGGTTGGGAGCTTTGTTAAAGATCAAATGTTTTCCCACACAGGTGTGCAAACCTGGCGCATGCTTTAAGCTGTCACAAGTGGCTCAGTATCACCACATTACTGGGACTTATCACATTTCTGTAAAGAACTGTCTTGTATTTATTGTCTGAAAAGTGCTTCAAAAATAAAGGCTAATGGATGGATCGACTGATCTTTCTGCAGAGGTCCTTAATGAATTAGAAATACCGACACAAATCAAAGGCAACCACTCATGGTGAAATCACCAATTGATCCCAAACACAGTTTTGCAGGTGTAAACAAGACTATTAAAAATAGAAACATGAAAATTCCACACTGAAAGGACATCTTAAACCACAGATATCGTCGCTAATGGACAACAGGTACATCTAAAAAAAAATGGAATGTCTTGAAAAACTTCAATATTTTTTTATCAGTCACTTCAGAAAGTGAAACTCATATTATATAGAATCATTCATCATCACAGAGATGGAAATATTTCAAGCCTTTATTTCTTGTAATTTTGATGATTATGGCTTAGAGATGATGCAAATCTAAAATTTTGTGTCTCAGAAAATTGGAGTATCACATAGAACCAATCAAAAAAGCACAAATGTCAGGCCTCTGAAAAACATGTTCATTTCCATGCACTCAATACTTGTTTGGGCCTCTTTTTGCATGAATGATGCTTAATGATGTTGTTGTACTGCAAAGTCCTGAATGTTTTTATTTTTGTTGAAGGTTTTTTTTAACGTTTTTTGTAATATATATTTTTTCATAATATAAAGTGAAATTGGGTGTCTGTGCATCTGAATGAAAAATTGAATTATCAAAAGAAAATCAATTTGAAACCTTGTGCGTGGAAAAGAGTATTTAATGATAACTTGATATGGAAAGTTGCAACATTAAACCAGCAATTACTTCATTTCTGATCACCCATTTAGGGAGCCAACACTTGAATATCAGCACTTATAGCGCTGCACCTCAGCCAAAAGGCAAACACTATAATGTGTCTCCAGATTCATATATGTTGAGGGCTGTAATAAAAGCAGTGCGATTTGCCAGGGGGATAAGAAGATCTACGCCCCCCCCGTCTGGTCGAAGCGGTCCCTTTTCTGCTGAATTATTTCTAACACAGGGAAAAGATAAAATCTATTTCCCTCTCACAGTAATTAAAGCTGCCTCACTAGAGACCGGACACAACACATCAAACAAATGTACTTTAAAATCCAAGTAAAGCAGAGATGCCAACTCTCTCGCAGTGAGAGTGAAACTGATACAGCACAGATAATCCAATTTTGGTTAATGTTGGACATCCGAGAGAATGCCACAATGGTTGAAATTGGAAATTATATATCTATATATATATATATATATATATATATATATATATATATAGGTTTTCAAATATCTTACCAATTACATTTATAGTTTTTGACTATTATTCACATTTTGAGGTAACGTAAAGTGATTCACAAAAAGAAAAAAACAACTTTTAAGGCAACGTTATTAAACAGTTTTACAGTCGGACGTTTGTTGATTTTTGTAAAATTCTAACATTACTACAACTAATGCAATGTCTTATCTAAGTACTGATACAAAATATCAGATGTGAAAACTGTGAAACTTGGCACATATGTAAAGTATATTACAAGGACACACACAATGATGAATATGTACTAAGCTTTTCAAGTCTCTTTTTATGGACTACAGTGCCTGGAAACCCGTGTAGTAAGTAATCCCTCAGCATTGTCTTTTTATAGTGGTTGAAAGAAATAATCTCATCAAAGGAGTTTTACAAGTTTTCATCTTGTTCCTCTGTCAGATCTTTATACTTTTGGTTGCTGGAAATATGAATAATACATCTCAAATCTTAAAATGTGATTTTTCCTTCCAATGATTATTCTAGCGTCGTCTCTTTACATCATAAATGTGACTGTGTGCTTCTCACCAAAGCTGCTGAAAAGTGTGGCCATCGCCTGGTTCTTTGCCATGTCAATCAGCCCCCGGCCCAAACAGAAGTGTGGGAAGATCAACAGCACCTGCTTCACGATGTCGTTGATGTGGGAGACATTCTGAGAAGGAGAATACACACGCATACACACAAATATAAACAAGCGGCTTTGGATATCTGAAACTGATGGGGAATGAAGTATAGCACAAGCCCATTATGTTGCCTTGTCCTCTTGAATCAGCAGGACCGGATAGGTGAGTTGTTCGATCGATGGTGCGTAAGCGACTTCACCATTTCATTTTGCACACTGAGCACAGTTGTGTTGGGGGTCTCTAATTGGAACCCTGCATGAAAAATGATTCACCTCCTCCATGCTGGATTTGAGCAAATATTATGAAGCATCATGCACAATCTTTGAACGAGGCACATGTGTTCATATGATCATGTGATTTCTTTTCCACATATTGCAAATGCCACTATAATCAAACATACATTATTTGAACAGTGTACACCCCTGAATGAACGCACAAGCACAGAACAATATCTGCAGACATGCCCCATTCATCTTAAATATGTAACAAGCTATGTTGCGACTTGAACCGGAAACAACCACCGTCGCTACTATTTGCATAAAGTATTTTAGAGTGAAAGGCAACATTTGAATGTGCAAGAGCATGAAAAGAGGTTGACAAGTTCAGAGAGTTATTATTTTGATGGTTTAAAGACGACCCTCAATAGAGGCAAAGGCACCTGAGGCAAAGAAAGTCCTCATCCAATATGGCCACGATACTTATGCTCCATCTAGCAGTAGCAGTTCAGTTATCATCTGCTTCTATAACTCTGCAGTCTACTGTTATTTGTCTTTGTCCCTAAGGGCATTAATTGCATTTTAGACTATATATGAAAGTGGCCTTGGCTGGAATAAAAAAAAATAAAAAAAATAATTGGATGTGGCAAAAGTCAGGTTTGAGCCAGATTTGCTTACAGCAGTGTAAATATAACTCACAGTTAAGTGAGTCAAGTTATACAGTGAAAAAAAACAGAACAGACAATGTGTGTGCCTTTTTTTTCCTTTTTCTTCTGATAATGCATGCAACAACTGAAAGGCAAATATATATATATATACATACATAAAAAATGTTTTGCCCCCACTGTGTTACAAGAGATACAAAATAAGCTAGTTGCATCTTAACGGGACATTTCCTGCCTATGTCTTATCATTGTTACAGAACTGTGTCGTCCCATATTTGCTTTCCTCCCCTTATGACCAACAGTTTCAATGGTAGCCTAGTAAAGCAAAAAGGCAATGAGTAATTAACGGAGGATGTGATGAACAAGGCTAGAATAAACCTGCTTTGATAAGGGAGGAAGTACAGTAAGTGAGAAAGGGGTGAGACGAGGGAAACCGCTGAAGGAGGGGAGACAAAATATTATGAGGTTTGGTGCAGCGTAGTGTTCAAAAACCAAGTTCATGCATTATGCATTCTGCTTCATTGCAGCATAGTCTTCAAAGCTTTTGTACACAGGGAGAAAAACTATAAATTCATCATTTCGGTTTTCGGGCAAGCCCGGGTAAAGATTAGGCTGGGTGGGGGCCGTGAGTTGTTAAAGCTGTGTGCAGGATTTCAAGATAATGGTCGCTTTTGTGGCTAAATTTATTCATGGATGTGTAACAGCTCTGTGAATTTAGCTTCAGTGACTAGGCTTTTTATTGGCAAAAATGATGAGTGCATTAATTGTTATGAGTCTCTCCTTCCTGGAAAAGAAAATTACAAGTTTTAAATATACTGTATTTTAGTCAGGTTTGTTTGGTGGATGTCAGAAAAGAAGATTGTTACAAATCAGTCATTCAAAGTCCAAATGTGACAAGTTATGAACATTGCCAATTTATTCCTTTTCATTTATGTTCTGGATTGCAAGCAGATAGTTTAACCAAGGTATGCCTTTTGTGGCGTGTATCTGATGCTGCACATCTGTCATGCTGAACCTTGCTCAGTTTATTAGGCAAGTTTGTATACAGTATGCATCACCTCTATCTTCTCTATAATACACACACACACACACACACACACACACACACACACACACACACACACACACACACACACACACACACACACACACACACACACACACACACACACACACACACACACACACACACACACACACAAACACACACACAGTGCATGATATCATGTAAATTGTATATTTATGAAGTGGATTTCAGTGAAACTCTGAGAGAGAGAGAAAACAAAGTATATATTGTATCCCTTCTCATTGGTTAAGGTTATTTAGTTTGTGCACCTGAACAGAGCTCTCAAGTTATTTTCATTTTTCTAAAAAAATCCTTGTGCATCTTCCCCACATCAAAAAGAAAGAATAGATGGCAAACTGCCACATAAAACAACTATTGTTCTGTATATTTATTGGAAAATTTCATGCACAAAAGATGGGAAAAATGATGCAAGGAAGGGATGAGAATGGAACAAATGCATTTGTGTACATTGTAGCTAGTTAAGTAACCTTGTCTGCAGAGCTGGAGCAGATTCCGTGTGGATAGACTAATTTAAAGGAGACATTCAAACAGTCTCCTAAAAGAGGCTCTTAAATATTATTTAACCCCTGAAGAGGTGAAGCAACACAATAGGCATTTCTCCCTCAGGAAACAAATGCAATGGCAATGTGTTTTTCTTGCCTCATTGTTTTAAACATCTGTGACCAATGTAAACCAATTCCCTTTTAATGCACTGTGATCATCAGTAAAACACTTGGGAGGAGGTTAAATCATATGATGGCAGTTCTCAAGGGGAAACCACTCCAAAATTTCTGATTTGTATAACAGATATTCAAATTTGAGAGCAGGATTTTATGGGTTAAATATTTAAATTGTATAAATCAAGTGCATTTACAAGATTAGAATGTCTCACACAGTTGAAATGACTTCTCTTCATCGGCTTTTGGAGTTAGTTTTGTCACTAAAGGTTGTTGGTTTTTCTCATGTCAAGCTGAAATGTAAAAACACAATATGTATTATGATTTCTATCTCTTTCTCAGCATGTTTTCCATAATGCCTTCGACGTACTTCTCCTGCAGTGAACTAACTCAAAAATCAAACACAAGTTTACGTCATGTACTAAACAATGATATGAAACAGACCAAACGGACAGTGTTGGAGATGTGGTATAAACTCCCACTAATGCATTGTAATGTAATAGATATGTGTTGTTTTGGGAGCAGGCCGCCTCTGTTGTGACACAAATGGAGAAATATGATCACAAACAAGACAAAACATCTGACTGTACTGACGGTTTTTTGTTACAAACCAAATATATGCTTTTCTAATAGCGTTCTTACCATTTCTGAATAGATTAAAATAAACATTTATTCAGGAGGAAAAAAAATAAATCACAGATTTGAATGGATTTATGTGAATCTTGTCTTCTTAAGTATTCATAGAGCATAGTATTATTTGTAATATGTCACACAAGGATATGCAGGTCAAAGAGAAGAAAGCAGATAAACTTAATTTTCTTCCTTTGTAGCAAAACACACAGTGATGCTCAAGATCAAAAGTGGGCAGATGAATATGTGAGATGATTTTTTTTTTTCTTTTCTTTGTAGAAGTAGGTGGTCACTGGCCTAGTTTCTCTCTGGCAGTTTTGTGCCTGATGAAAAGGTCTCACTGATCATGATGTCAAAGCAAACCTTCAGATGTCCGGCAATGTGCTCAACAATAAGTCATCACTCCTTTTATCTACATTTATGCATTTGCTCGAGGACAAAAGGGGAGATAGAGCTGCAATCATATTCCACAGCTCTAAGCAGCAGATGTTGTAAATCATGCCTGTAGAGTAAAATAATATTACATAGTGCATCTTCAAATCGTCGTTTATCATGATTCCTTAACACCTTGAAAAAGAAATGAATAGTCAAATTTAGGAAGATGGTTTAGAATAACATTTGTTGACAGTATTTACTCTCCAATATATTTGTCTGTTGGCAGTATTTTCAATTGAATATAGAAAGAAACATATTTATTAGCTAGTCCACTGTAAGCAATAATGATTATTATGACACTACTGATTCTAATCATTTAATGTCTAGTTTATTCCCCTGTTGGTGATGTTCATCCAATCACACACAGGGATGCATATGTTGCAATTTCCTGAAGGCACCACAGTTCTTTACATTCAACATTAAGCCTGACCTCAGATAAGAAAGTCGAGATAAACAGCAGCTATGACCTTGGCTGCAAACATCCCGTCTGTCTGGCATAGGAATGCAAAGAAAGGGAGACCTAATTGAGATCAATACATTAAATAACACATCTTCTCTGGTCTGGGTGTTCATCAAGGAGACCTAAGAGCTTCTTAGTCAGGGATGATGAAATGCTGGACAATTTTCCCCCTTACGTTGTTACCTCTTGCCCATAAATCATTCTCACATGGTATTGAAGGTGGCAAAGTCGTGTTGCGCCTATCTGACCCATATCGCGTCCTGCGCTTATTCCCACAGCACAGCTTCATTCATAATGCTGTGGATCACAATAAAAGCAGACACAATATATGAGTCGTATGCTATAGTGGGTTTTTATTTTTTCTGTATATGATATTCATAGTTTTTTTGAGCTTGTGTAGGCTGTGTTGTACAGTGAGGGCTTCTGTTAAAGATCTGTTTGATTCACAGGCTGTGCAAGTGATTTTAAAAAAAAAATCAGGTCGAAAGAATGAAGTGTATAAAACTGCTTCTCTTTTAAACAGTTTGTCAATAAATCATTCAGATTCTGACACAATGCACTCCAATTACATTACATGAGCTAAGTAGTGCCTGCCACACCTATAGCTTTATCGTGCACGGTGGATGTGTGCTTGTGGTTATCTCCAAGTGGCACATGGTGGAAGTATTGACTCAGACACTGCTTTGAGCATACAAGGCAGCCTGGGATTGATGCAGTCCACAGGGAGTTGGACACTCCTGAGGGGAGGAAAATCTTCCATTGGTCTCGAGACAAAACTAGGGCACAGAGTCTGTAACACCCCAGCTCTGCTTTCACTCCCTGCTACTTTTTCTTTCTTATTCCCTCTGTTGGAAAAATGGTGCTATGCCCAAAAGGGATCTAGATTCACCCTGTGCCTGAAAACAGAGAACAGACTGAAGCCTGTAGCTTTGCTTCTGAGCGACAGTGTTTAACTAATGCCACCGCAGAGGAGTCTAAAAATGATGAGACAAAGCTTTGAAAGCTACAAAACGAGACGACTGGATTGAGCTGTCATGTGTGGGATCTACCTTTTCTGGTGAACTGGAGCACATCGGAGCACTGTCACATTCACTTTAGTTATTTTGCGAAAAGCCTGTTCTGTGGAGATAGCAGCTCTGCAAGCGGGGACATGGAGACCCGGAGAGTTGTTGCATTTGTTGACTGATGCTGACCCATCAGGATCTCCTATCAGCAGTTAAATCAAGCCAGATTAGCAGAATTATCACAGACCCATGTCCCTGTCAAGCCTCAGAGAAACACTATCGCTGTTGCTAATGCCTTGAACAAGAGGAGTGCGCTGTAAATCCGTCCCTTTACACTGCCAGTGGGCAACGCGCTGTCCATTAAATTATCAACAACGGCACCCTTTATGAGTAATGGGCTCCACTAACGCTGTATCAATAAATAAAGAGAATGCAGAGACAACAAAATGGCAACAGCCACTTGTGAGGGGCTGAGACGTGCCAACTGAAAAGTACAAATTGTTAATGAATGCTGCTCATAATGAATTCACAATGCAAATGAGTCAGCCTGGTTAGGAGACAGGAATCGTCCCATGCCATCGCCGCTCTGCGCCACAGGAAACATTCAAATCGGAGCGGACAGACTACGCAGATGCAAAGTCTTTCCGACAACATAACGGCGTGTCTGAAGTGTCACATGAGGGCTGCGGGAGACGTCCTGATGAAGCATCAGATGCATAAGCAGATTGTCATGGTGACGTGTTGCTGACGGGTTGCTGATCGGCACGCGGCTAAAAATATGGGTTGCAGAAAAATTCAAGAGCAGCTGACGTGGGCTATTCAAGCAAATAATTCTCAAGTCTAAAATTTTAAATTAGACACATTTAGTTTTGAGAGCAAATGAAGAAGATATCAAGAAGAAATAGATCATTTTCCTCATGATAGTCACCTGTGAGGCTCCGAGTTCCTGCTACTGAGAGCGCTGACTGCTGCACAAAACCTGCACTTCAGACAGGCTATTAATTTATATATTTTCATGAAATTGATTTAAATTATAATCAAAAGTCGAATGACTGACAGTCAGCAATCCCCTCTCTCCTCTCCTACTCTCCATTTCTTATTTAGCTCATTTTTGGTGTCTTTGTCTTTTGATTCCTGGGAGACTGAAGCAGCTTGCAGTTAAAATGAACACTTGCTAAAAGATGGATGAGGAAAGTTCTCCGAAGACCCAATTCTCAACAAACGATTAAACATTAAAGAGAATAGGGAAAAAAACTCCTTTGAAAAATCCTTGAGAGGATAAAGGAAATATATTAAAAGTTATACCAGGTGGGTACACTCCACCCACACATGCGTGGAAGCCTTTGGTGTGAAAACACAGAGCGTTTATCTATGATTCAAGTCAATTAGCCATCTCCAGCTACGCTCTGCCCATGAAAACCATTTCAATGCAGCTATAAGAGTCTGAAAGCTCTTGCCTGGTCTTATATACGACTTGTGCCTTCTGTTGTGTTTGATTGGTGCACATGCAAATGCATTTCTTCAGGTACACGTGTACAATCCGAAATTATCTAGGACTCCTTTGCTAATCCGTTTTGCTTTACAAAGACAAGTGAAGATGTTTTAATTTTCCAATATGTTGACTCTGCTGGGCAGATTGGAAGAAAACTGCATTGCATTATATGCGGCAATCGCATTGTGAAAGTTAATGGACTTCAAATGGACTTATACAATAGATTGTCATTTAACATGATTTATTGCATTCACTCAAACCACTCGCATAGCAATTCCGTGGACTTCCATGCAAGGTGTTACACCATTTAAATAAACTTGGGATCAGTGTTTTGCCAAGAGACACTTTGACGTATGCACAGGGTGAGATGACACATAAAACACAGGGATTAGAGGAGATCCCAATTCCCAACTGAGCCACAGGAGTTCCATGTATGTATCCTTCGTATTCATGTGCAAGTGTGTGGGGCCGCCACTTACATCATCATCAATGAGCTCCATGATGAAGGTGGCCATGCTGCCGTTCATGCCGATGAAGAGGTTGATGGAGGTCAGTATTACGTAAGCTGTGCTGGGCACATTGAAGATGAAGGAGGCAGGATACATCATGGGGGTGATGGCCCACCTAAAAAAATTAAAACATAGCCACATGGATGACAGATAAAAATCCCCTGATTCTATTCAAGTCAAACCATAACAAGTTGGGATAACAAAACATGGCCCACACTCATTAAGCCCACAGTCAGGGTTAACAGGAGAGGCAGATATCATGCTGAAGTGTTACTGAATCCATGCTATTTCCTATTCATGTATGCTGATTACTAGGTCAGCCGTACCGCTTCATGGCACCACCAGCCTCTTCTGATCATTTGAATTTCCAGTAAGTGACCCATAAAAGCATCAAGGAATGAATGCCACCCACACTTGGCAGTCAGTGGTTCAAATTCAGCATGAGAAGTAGATGAAGTGAGGCACTGTTGTCACAATGATTGTCCTGTGCATCCAGCAGCACCAACCTCTCTTCTAAACATGACCTCTGAGAGCATTTTGTTCCGTTGAAGTAATACTAACAGCTACTGAGAAATAATGCTATATTATTGTACTCCTTAGATTAGTTGTGAATTTATCAGAGGAGGAAACTGTCACAGAAAAACATATATACACTATATTTAAAAACGCCCACTTAAGAACAGTAATGTCTCATGGAATTACCATTTAATTAAAATGGTCTGCTTCAGTTCACACTGTATCACAGGCTTTTGTTCAAGAATTATGTATACAATTTGCTATATGATGTCATTGCAGTTTATTAAACATGGCATTTTGAATCTGGATATTTCAAAAAAGTTGGAACTTTTTTCCATATCTCTATATGTGGAACACTGCGGTGTCATTGCTGACAGGATTGTTTATGTGAACATGTTTTTATTATAACTTTTAGATTGATTAAAGTATATCTTGAAATCAAAACAATGACAAGAAAGCAGAACTATAGAGCACTGTGCTGAAAAAGCATTAGTTATAATGAGTGAAGATTCACCAGTGTCACACACATAACATTATTTTCCTGAAAAAACCCCACAAAAAACTAATAAAATAACCACGAGTTTATCTGTAACAAAAAAAGTCTGTAACAAAAGAGTACATTTGGCTAATTCCTTCTACAGGGGGTGCCAAAGCAAATCATTGCAACTAGCCTTGGCTAGTTTGTACGGAGGTTGCTACATTGTTTTGGCAATTCTACAGCAATGAAAATAAAACAATAAAATAAAGAAAAACAAAAAAATTATAATTATTAAGGCATACTCAATGTAATTATACTAGATGGGAGTATTAAAGGGTAACTGAAATGTTTTTCAGATTTCATCTTTAGAAAGAAGAATAAATATGCTTTCGAAAGGTATATAACATTCCCAGATAAAAGTCCGAATTCCGACCCTTTTAATTGACTTTACATGATGCAGCAGACGACGGTATATTTGCGGGCCATAAATGTGAGCCGCCTGAGCTAGACCGGATATGACGTACGAGGGGTTATATGTCCCAGCCAAAACAACATCAGCTGATTGAAGAATGGAGGGGTTTGGCGATACAGAAGCACCTAGGAGCGATGTTAGCGAAGATTTAAGTGACGTATCGTTGGTTTTGGACGAAGATGAAGGAGAGGAATCATCGGAGGAAGAATTAGAAGAAAATCAAGGCGTTCAACCATACATGTTTGAGCCGTGAGTACATATTGTGTGTGACCGGGTATTTACCCGTGAGTACATATTGTGTGTGACCGGGTATTTACCCGTGTGCACATATTGTGCGTGACCGGGTATTTACCCGTGTGCACATATTGTGCGTGACCGGGTATTTACCCGTGTGCACATATTGTGCGTGACCGGGTATTTACCCGTGTGCACATATTGTGCGTGACCGGGTATTTACCCGTGTGCACATATTGTGCGTGACCGGGTATTTACCCGTGTGCACATATTGTGTGTGACCGGGTATTTACCCTTGTGTCAGAGTGGGTGTTTTGCAAAGTTTATTGGTCTATTTGTCTTAAGTTTTAGCAGGTTTTAAAAAGACTTACTGAAGGTTGGGTTTAAAAATCCGTTAAAAAGCCGTTTAAAAATGGTGGGGACAGAACCAGGTTTCAGGATACGTTTCCTCTTCACATCAAAACCAAGTGACTCTCGGATTGCGGGTGCTGTTTCGTAACAGTCATCCGTGAAATGTTGACTGCAGAGATAGGAGGCCTCTGTTGGTGTCCAGTTGGAGCGAGTGCGCTGCACTTGTTTTGTCCATAATCTCCTCAAAGTTTCATCTTTTGGGAATTTATGGACACTTACAGACGGACTGGGCATTTGGGAACACCCAGCCGCAACACAACGCTTAGGCATGACTCTAAAAAACTGCTAAATAACGCGATAATGCAGAGCACATGTAAACAAGACACTACGATCAGCTGTTGTGGGCGGAAGTAAATAACTCCTCATACGTCACAGCGCAAAACTACGGCAAGTTGGGAAAACTAGGTCAGATTCACAGGGCGGGAGATTTAAAGGCATTTTTAGACGTTCGGCGCTCAAGAGCAAGATAGTGGTGTGATTGTCATTGGTGTGTCATATATCATTCGAAAGGGGGAAAAATAATGCTAAATACTGGTGTATTTTAATAGAATTATTTCAGGGACCCTTTAAATATGAAACAGTAGAGCTCCAATGTTGTAAAATGTGAATACAGTGCGGTAGGAAAAACAATGGAAAAATAAGGCTACCAAAATAGTTAATCTATGAACCCAATTAAAAAGTAACCTTAGCACAAAACTATCTTCATAATTTACTGCAATTTCAAATATAAAAAAAAAAAAGACAAAAAAGAATGAAATTCAAGGTGAATGGTGGAAGGTTTTTTGGATTTTTTTTTTTAACTTACCCATATAAAATAAGCAACAATATCAAAGCAGGAAGGTTTTGTGGAGAAACGTATGCCTCTTGTTGAAAGCAGAGGAAGATCACAATCACAATCAAGCAGGGGACGATGTAGTTACACTGTCAAAACACAAAGAAAAACAAAGAAAATAAGCAGTTTTCTTCATCAGGAGAAGTCGTCTGTACATGATTAACAAATTGCACTTTGGGCCATTTACAGCTACGTGAAAATGCTTTTGACGTTCTTTTTTATGAAGACAAACTGAAGGGACATGTAATTATGAAGTCTGTGGATGACTTTTTAATTAGCACTCAAATGTATTGAGCTTTAATTTTCTAATTAATTCAGTGAATGCCCGACGTGTCTGATTCTCTTCTGCTTGAAGGAAATGGTCGCTCAGTGACACATTGAACTGCAGGAGGGTGAGAGACCCGTAATCATTCAACGCTTTTTCAAGATATAAAAAAAAAAAAAACGCTTTCCAGAGTAAATTTTTTCCCCCGCCAAAGAGCTAAACCTAAATAATTGATGATGCCATTATTAAACATCAAACACTTGATTAATATGCCTTTGGTGAAAAAGTAATATATTACAGATGAAGCAAACAGACAGTTGGACTGCAACGATGCATACTTATTCATCATTCACAGAAAAAATATCATACAGAGATATTAAAGAGCCTTCTACCTGGATTCTCTGTAATGTTCCTATTTTGATCAAGCATTAGGCTTCAGGCTTGAATCATTATTCTGGCTGCTCAGGTGCATTTGTCTTGCACTCAAACAGCATTTATCCACCATAATGATGAGTGTCCTAATGACATTTCTTCACCAAAGGTAGCTGTTGAAATGTTTACTTGCACTGCGCCTCAGGGAAACTGCTGGTAAGCTTGTTGAGCCTCACCAGCGGGGAGGCTGCTGTCGATAATTACGCCTCAGCCAATAACTGTTGCGCAGATGAAGTCTCTACCAGTGGGCAGCAGCGTCAAAGCCATATTATCAATTACAGGAGATAGGCTTTATATTTCTTAACATATAGCCTTAGGTGAAAATAAATTATTCAGAATGGGGGGGGGGGGGGGATTAAAATGTGGATAAAATAATGCAACTGGAGCTCCTGTGAATGTTTTAGCATATCAGGTTTGCCATTTAGTGGCTGTGAGGGCATCCTGATGAAGCTGTTACTTACCATGTCCCAGGCAAAATTAGCCAACCAGTAGACAGCTGGGTTCACTCCACTGACAAATTGCAGATGCTTGGCTTTGTTCACCCTCTCTTGGATGAGGAAAAGGACAAAGCTGGCAGGGATGAAGGACATGGCAAAGATGACGCAGATGGACACGACCACATCGGTGGAGGTTGAGGCCCTGAGATCGAAGAGAGAACACAGAAAACTCAGAGTTGAAAAGAGCACATAAGACAAACTAAGAACAACTCCTGAATAAATGTGAATATATTTAGTTCCTCTTCAAATAACCTTCAAACAACTTGTATAATAATTTCTTTCAAACTGTGTTTAGTCTGTTTGGCAACTGTTTCTGAAAAAACTAAACAAAAACAGCAACTAATTCTGCTAACATACAGCACTGTCTTGTTGTAATTTGACATCTGCTTCATCGCCTTGCAGCTGCAGAAAAGGAAACCGGGGACAGAATGACTACAGTGTGTAGGTTTATCTAAACTAAGCTGTCAAAACAGTGTGAAGTGATACTTAGTGAAATCTCATGCTTAAACTCAACATTTTAAACTGAACAGCCAAACTTGTTTTTCAGTTTCCCCAAATCAAACTTTACACGGCATCAGATAGCATCTTTCATTTTTTTCCCCTTCTTAAATAATAAATGGTCCCTTGCTAAAATCTTGAAATTCATTGAAGCCTAAAAACCCCAAAATCATTTCAAGAAGATAAAGTTCTTTTTCTTTAATATCTGAAATAAAACTCAAAGTGAGATGTATTATTTGCAGTTGAAACCTTTTGCAGTTTGTTTTTGTAATATCTGATATAAAACTCAAAGTGTAATATTTAGAGATTTTTTAGTTTATTTATTTAGTTATTTTTTTTGCACAACTGATGATTGCACTCAAAACATAATACTCCAGGAATCATGCAGGACTGATGATTTGCTTATAGGCTGGTATTGACAAATCGTAGTTCTATTGCCCAGTCAGGAAAACATGCAACAGAAAACTTGGGAAGGCATAATATTTACCCATCAATATTTACATCAAATAGGTGTAAACAACAGAGAAGTTTTAATTGCAATAAATATAAAATTGCAATTGCTGCTCTGGATTAAATTGGTCCCATGAAATGCTGTATGAGAAACACATACAAAGTCTTTACGAAACGCAGACCTTCAGTCAATTTGAAATCTAAATTAAAGGGTCCCATGCTTCCAATGAAACTGATTAAAGTTCTTTCATGATGTTCACTGCATTTCTATGGATTTCATGAGGAATACTGGCTAACTTGATTTTCCAGTCCAGTGGGTACTCGGCACTATGATATACCATAACATTCGCTTTTGTCAATATTCACAAGGCCATCAACACAACGACTTCAGTGAACATAAAAGAGAAGGAGAGAGATGCCAGACTGGTGGAGCATGTTGTCCCAGTAAAGATTTTCTGAGAAAAGACATGTACCTCGTCTCACCAAAACCAAGCAAAACACAGTTCAAGATAATTTTGGTTCCTTGGCAACTTAATCTTATATCGCGCTAGACACTGTATTTCATAACTGCTGTTACGTCCCAGGAGAATCTGGAATGGACACTGGAGGCCCCCATTGTTATTGTCCATCTTCTCATGTATGTGCAAAACTGTTTTCTACTGCTGTGGTGCACATGTGCAGGAGCAGCATTTAAAAAAAAAAAGATTGTGTTTTTTTTCTCCCCATCTAAACGGAAAAGGAGTCAAGAGAATTCTCAATTATCCCCACTTTTGAGCAGTTTTCAAAAGTTGCGTTTTCAAATAAAACATAATGAAAACTTTCAGTTTCCACTTGAAAATGTTGTTGTGTAAACAGGGCTTCAGTAAGTCATATTTATGGTAGTTTATTAATTTTTTTTAATCATGCATTAGATAGAGTGACAGCTGTGCTCAATAGCATGTCACAATCTCTAACTGTAAAGTAGTGAGAAGTGGATCTCTATTTGAGACTTTATGAGCAAGAAATGGTGACATATTCAACATAATTTAACATGTATAAAGGGCACATAGGACTATTTCATACATAATCAATGTATAGCCATCAGTACTGTACTGCCTTTGTCCAAGCTGCAGTTGTGAATAGATGGAGCCAATCCTAGCTGACAACAGGCAAAAGGAAAAATTCACCCGAGAGTGATCAAATGTCCATCAGAAATAACTCTCAACTTTCAACACATTAAGAAGAAAGGCATTGAGCCTGGAATCAACCTGGGATCTTATCACTTTGAGTCAAGAGTGGTAATTAATCCATCACCAAGCAATCAATGCTCAAGAATGGACTGTACATTTAGTAGTTTTCATCACAAATTGGTTCTTTCTCCTCGTAACAAAGGGATTCTTACTTCACTGTTTTACATCTTCCTTCATGACACCTTACCTTTGAAAATGTCCTCCATCACATCTCCTCAATTAGCATTAGATTCAACTATTTTGGCCCTCACCGCCCATATCTTTCACCCTTGGCCTTTGATAATGTTTCACAAGACATCCCACTGCGTAATTACCATATTAAATAAGCTGACCCACGCAGCGACATTATTTATCATCACCAACCAGGCGCAATTAGAACACATAAATATGGAATCATTGACAGCGGTGGGTTGCCAGCCCACATTTCCCCAGGTTTTCAAGGGCTGCGCATCATGTTTGGGTGGAGAGGTAATGTAGGGGACAAAGCTGTGAACGATGTAACCCTGAGCGCTTGAAGGTGGCTAATTGCTATGGAAAAAGGAGCAAGCAATCTGCTAATTAACTAATAATCGAAACCCAAGAAAGATGAGCAGGGGGAGTTAAGTAATGTGTTCTGCTTTCCTCAAGGTTTTTTTACTGTTTTGTTTTTGTCAGGTCGGCCTGAAAATATGAGATAAGTATTGAATCTCAAGTGCAGTGGACAACATTTGGGCCATTATTGTTTGAATCCTGAAACATTGCATAGGTAACGTGGAAGACGTTTGATGTTGACTGTGTTGTCCCTAATTAATTTGGCTGCTGAAAATATAAATTTTAGCTGGGATGCTTTTGAAGAGCTTTCAATTTGCTGATTACAAATAACTCACACGTCAAATTCAAGGGAGCAGTGAGAAGAGACGTTTCTGTGAGTTGCCAAGTTGATATTCTCCAGCAATTAAAATGCAATATGTATCTTTCAGTAATGAAATGCTGCCAAAGCTGACATTTCTGAAGATGATAGAGGAAATTAGAGGGCACCATTTTTGATGGCTAATCAGATGAAGCACAAAGACCTTGAGAGAACGAAGTAGCAAATGGAGTGGGTGTGAACATTGACCTTCTTCTCACCTGCACACCCTGTTCCTTGTTTTGTGACTCGTGACATCACCTGCATTGAAATTAGTCATGAATCGTACTAGAGGGGAGTGTCACTTCAGATTAGATGGCGCAGCGCCGTTTCGGAGTCCAAACTCTTGAAAAGGAATGAGTCATTATGGGAGAATTATGATCTAAATTAGCAGCTCCACAATGGCTTCTCTTCTCATTCGGAACTTTATATTTGATACTCAGATTCCTTTAGATGTCAAATACTTTTGACAAGGTATCTGAGACACTTTTTTGGCTTTTGGTAAATTATTGTGGTTTTGTTATTTCATGGTAATTTAGGAGAGAGAAAAAAAATCCATCAGTCCACAGAATTTACTTTGATTGGCAGCAAGGACATGAAAGTAAACTTCACAAACAGATGAGAGACGCAGATAGTAAATGAACTTGACGACAAAAAATAGATAATTATGTCAATTTTCCAATTTTTAAGACAATATACATTTGTACATTTGCTGGACTAGTGGTTCACAGCCCAATGTCTTGGCCCCCCTCGGGGATGGTACAATTCACAAGGGATTTCCAAGGCATTGCTTTCTCTAAGGATTCTCTAAGCATTTCTCTTACCCTAAATAAAACAACAACAAAAATAAAAACACAGTTAATGTTCAAAAAAATATAAAGTGAAGCCAGAAAACTGCTCAATAATTTTTATTTTGAATGGTCATTCTTTTGTATGTTTGTTAAAGTGAGTGTCCACCAGCATTTGGCTTCACTTTAAGGTTTGAGCCAATCAGAAATCAGAAAAGGGTTTGCAGGATTTCTTAGAAGTCGCTTCAGGAAGGTCTTCAAGAAATGCCTTTATGAATTTTGAATTTGATGGCAGTGAGCAATCTCACACAAAATAAAAACAAAAACAAAAGGGTATATTGTAGTAGCTAAATCGATCTGTAATAGTCTAGGTTGAGAATAATCCAACTGATGTACTTTTGTGCAAAAGATGCATCATTCTTCTCTGAAGGATTATATCTGCTGAACAGTCTTTTTTTTCTTGCTGTTTTGATTGTTTACTTATTTATCACAACTTGAACTTTGTCCCAGATAAAACCAGGTAGTATATTGCAACTCACAATTACAAGACTATTCCCAGTGAATTCATGAAACTAACATCAACAAATTTAGATTCACACCATCTATTGTTTGTCCTTTACATATTATACTGACTTTAACACAAGTACTTAAAGTTGGATATAGTAAAATGTGTGTGTACATAAAGGACTGAGAACCGACTGAAAAACAGCAAACAATTGCTTATTTCCACAAATAGCCTGCGGGTAGTACCATCAGCATCCATTTGGAGTTGTGTTTCCGGCAACTTAATAAACATGAGTCAAGTATATACTCAGTTTAGTTCTATTTTGGTCTGAGCCCGAGAGAAAATGCCATTCTTCAGCCACTAAACATATTCCCCTCTCCACCAGCTGTTGCTGGTTTGTAGATAGTTTGTCTCCTGGATTATTGGTGAGGGGGCTGCAGCATACAGACAATTTTAAGGTTTGTGGAAAGAAAAGAACCCCCTGCTGCTGCTAAAAATGGGGTTGATAGGAGAGGAGCATAGAGGTCTTCAAACCAAATTGGCAAAGCAGCAAAGGCTAACCATCTCTGCAGGGCTCCGTCAGAATGAGCAGAACCTTTCACGCGACAAGCACTGTCATTTGATCCAGTGAACATATAAAAAATTGATATATTGATAAATTGAGCTTTAACATTCTGCTTAGTCAGCTCCTCCAGACATTTACTCACTCCCCTGTTCCCTTCATCTTGTGTAAAAACCTGCACAGTTATTCAACAATGAAGCAGTGTCCAAGCTAATCTGGACATCATAGTTCATAAATTGTCATCGTCACACTGCACAGAGAGGCAAGGGAGGAAAAGAGGCTCATCCTGAATCTACGGCACGCAGGATGTTGTAATTATCTGTAACCCTGGCGCGGCCTCCCTCTCTAACTCATGGCTGTCGTCAGCGCCTGATCACTACATAAATACCTAACTGAGGATTGGGCTGCAGCCGTGAGGGACCATGGAATAAAACTACCATGATTGGTAGCAGCCACTGAATTGCCGGTGTACTGTCAGGAGCCGCAGTCCTGGCACTGTACGATAATTTGCTCCAGAGGGATGCATTCAAACAGCTTTTTATTGAACATATTGATCACGCTGAGGACTGTGAACAGACAGAATGTGAAAAGTCAACAACTGATAATGTTGAGGATTCCACATTATTTAACTATTGCTGGCCATGATCATAAAACATAACAATAGAGAGAGCAATTAGATCTATATGGTGTGGGACAATATATTGCGATTTAGCACGTCATTAATCTCTGACTCTCATGGGGAAAGGCTTGCTGGCTAGCCCTGGGATAAGACAGGAGAAAAAAAGATGATATATCCTCGTAAGGGGCTCCCATGGGCCTCCAAATCTGTGCATACTCAAACAAATCCTTTATCTATCTATCTGTCTTAGGCTTTCTATTACATTCAATCTTGTTCATCTGTTCTGTCGATGTGGCTTTTTTTTCTTACCTCACTTAATTTGTCCGTTCCTCTCACTGTGCCTTATTTCTCTTGGCTTCTCATTCACTGTCATTCTCTCGCTCTCCGGCATCTCATGATGCATTGTTATAAAATCCAAAACTGGCTTCCAACAAGAGGAAAGCGCACTGGAGCAGCTGAGGAAAACTTCAGGCAGGCCTTATTTTGAATCATAAAAGCTCCTGTACATTTACTTTCTACTGGCACAAATCAATATTAGTGACATGTTCATTGATCCTAAAAACAGAGACTTGTTATGTGAATGACCCTGTGCAATTGGGAAGAACTTCATGAAGAAAAAAAAAAGAACAAAAGTGTATAAAAAAAAAGAAGTGTTGAATGTGCTTGAAAATTATTTCACCATGCAAGATTGCAGTATTTATGGAGATATGATGTCCACCTTCTGAATGAGTCAATGATAAACACAGATGTGGATGTTCACTTTCATATCCACAGCCAGTGTAGATTTGCCTGCATATCTAACCAATACGTTTGTTAGATTCCACACAGGTCAACAGCAAGAACTTTTTTCTTTTTTCACTGCAAAGCCAAAAAAGTCACATGATACAATCATCTGTAACAACCATAGCAGCGTCTACCCTTTAACCCCATTTTTAAGCCTGGAAACTTACATTGCCACAAAGGAGAGCTGCTCTTTGGTCAAGTTGAGGGGATGGTTGGACACAGACATGCCATACTGGCGTGGGTCCTGTCCTGCTGGCAGATTTCCTCTCAGGATACCGTTGTTGGCCACACTGAGGAAGGACACCATGCCGTGGTATGCCTGGTTGTAGAACCATACCTGTGGTGGAAGAGACAGGCACCGGCATTGAGAACAGCATGTGGAGGCTTTGCAGTTTCGTCAGATGTCTCCTAGCAACTACACCCGGCCATAGAAAATTAATTTGTTCATGGACAAACAATAGAGGAAACTTAAACAAAGAGGTTATGAATAGAGAAACATTTCAAATGATGATGTAAGTAGTGTGAACCAGTTATAGAATAAATAGGTTATGAGGTTACATTATAATTCATTAAGAAATCACGATATCTGAATTGTCTTCTTCCTCACCATACATCACCCAGTTAACAAAAGAAACATTCCCATGTCTGCCATTGTGTTGCCAAGATTACTCACCTGTACACCACCAAAGAAAGATACTGTGCAACAAAAACAAGGATCAGGGAAGAATCTGTGTTTTAAAAGTGTGGTTGTTAGAATTGTGAGAGCTCTGTATACCATCAACATGGCTGTCTGAAAGCACATCAAATCACTTAAAGTAGAAACATGTCTTTTGCACAATAGAAGAAATTGAGGAAGGCCTGTCAGTGGAGAAGAAATACGGTTGACACTTTCAGAGAAGCTCTCATTCCACATGCAAGATGCATGGCAGTGAAACAGTATGATGTTATTATTGAAGATCCCCAAAGAATATAGTATGGCTCTGCAAGATATTTTTGTCCACCAAGGGGAAAAAGGGTGCTTGGAGGAGAGGGGTTCAAATTATCCAAAACATTTCTGAAAGGGACGTCAACACTTCCATAGGCAACAGAACTGACAAACATTACTTCTCATTTAATGTAAGATAAGGGGCCACAGTGAATACTAAATCCCGATGTGACATAGCATGATAGCTGCGGAGCAGAAAACATCTTCACTGACATTCTTTTTAATATAAGTGATTCTGTGAGTTTGTAGCTTCTGGGGTGTGGAAGAAAAAGAATGGATGAAAGAGTGTAGGAGTGAGAGAAGGCTCCCTGCTGATAGTGCAGCGCTAATTAAGAGTCGGTGGTGTTTGAGTGTCAGCCCAACATAACACTGCATCACAGAGGAGGATATGGAGAAATTTGAGTACACACATAGATGCACACATACAGACACACTCATTCTGTTTGTGGCTAACTTCTCCCTCTGTTCTAGCTGTATCTCACAAATCCAGTTTGACAAAAATGTCTTTCCGTATTGCATTTTATTCATCCGATACTTTCGGAAAAGTCTGCAGCTAAAACTGTATTTGATGTATTCCAGATAACAGATAATAAAGAGCATATATTTGATAAATACACAGGGGTGACAGAGAGAGTGAAAAATATGTTAGGATAAGTCGGAAGGCAGATTTGTACTCGGAAACTACTTAAAGCATTAACCTTTTGAGGAGGAGCACAATTCAAGTAGAAAATACTTATGAGATATTTGGAAGTCACTGGTGTCAACTCAACCTTAAGAATAAATAGAAATGTAGTCCACTTTAAACAGCACACTTGCTTAGTGTATACTACTGTTTGTTTTATTGTATTATAATGAATGTGGAAACATTAATTTGTTGCCGTTGGGGAAAGTCAAGGTTGGGCTGGCACTTATCAAATTTAGCAAAGTCGCAATAAAAAGCTTTTGAATTATGAGGTGCTCTTCAGTTTGTATTCTCAGCCAAAAGTGAGAACATAAGTATTTTAGTAAAAGACAGAGCAACAGAGCCAGACCCTACCTTTAAGGTAATTTATTCAGAACCTAAAGGGTCACTGCAGGTTTAAAAAACCGAGCATCCAACATCAAAATTGGGAGGCAGCGGCAGAGCTTTCGGCTATCAGGCTCCTCTCAGGTGGAACTCGCGTCCAGTTTCAGTTAGGAAGGTAAACATAGCTGCAACCTTTAAGATTAAAAACCTTCAGATTCACAAAAGTTATGGCTGGTTCAGGTCACCCTGCACCATTTTCTAGTTTGGCTGCTATAGGTTAAGACTCCATGTCTAAAAAAATTATCTTATTATTTACGAGTCTGATCCTGCAGAAAGAAAAAAACATATTTTCTACTTCCCTTGCTTCGAAATTCTTTGTTTATTTGAAGTGCTAATTTCATGGAAAAGTGCCTTGAGATGGCTATTTTGTAATTAATGCAAAACAAAACAAAATTGACAACTATACAGACCAACTAACCCTGTGTCGAGTTACATCTTATGCATTTTAAGTTTTTTTAAACTTTGTACTTGATCGCATGATCTTTTAGACATGTTTACTTTTTGACCGTTGTCTGTGAAAAACACTATATAAATAAAGTTTACTTACTGACACATTTGTCATTGACAGTATAATTGCTAACATACTCTACACAAATGAATCATTAAATGATGAAACACCATAGAGGATGGACAGACAGTTTTTCTAATCCTTTATGTAACTGTTTAGTTGAATATGATGTAGGCAACCGTTTAGAACCATCAGTTTGGCTTCAGCTTTGGTGACAGAGCCAGTAGTGCTTCAATTGTGAAGTTGATGGTTTTATTACGGCACTCAGAGGTGGACGATGAGCACTTTGTGCAGCATCTCAGCCACTGCTTGTGTATTACTGTTTGTAAATGGGAGATTGACACTTAAAGTCATGAAAGTGGAAACACATCACCCACTGCAGTTTATGTGGCAGCATTCTGGTATCTGGAAAACTACCAGTACTTATATGACCATAGTGGTATCTCGTCAGTGACGAGCTCTGCTGAAGTTTAATCCACAATCGATAATAGGTTATTCTTCCTCTGATTAGTTATTTATTGTACTCCTTTATACAAGTGTTTAGTTATACAATTAGATTAATCAAAGGTTGCAGATTTAATCCGACATTCATCCGACTCTCTTTTTAAGTGTCCTTGAGCAAGGCACTGAATCACAAATTGCTCCCAGCAACAATGTAACTAACAATGATGGACAATGAAAATCAATTTGGGGGCTGTTAAATCAGCGAGAAAGCATTATAAGTGACACATAATAATGTGGCTCTGAGATGCTTAGAAGGGGCAACATGAATCAAGTTAACATTCTGTAGTTGAGCCCATTTCAAAACCGTTTATCACTTTTACTTGAAGTGTCTGTGGTAGATTTCCAGGACACTTACCCTCTCTGCTGAAGAGGGAAAGGAAGATTTACATGTGCACAAAAATCTAAATAGTCCCTACTGTAATAAACTGTAAAAAAACTTGTACCAATCCAAACAGAGAAGTACAGATTACAATATAATGAATGCACAAAGCCTTTTACAAAGGATTATAATTATGTATGCACATTTCTACACACACAGATACTAATTATTGTTATATCCTCATGATAAAATTGTATCATTGTGAATACAGTGAGTTAATAGAGTACAGTCAGAAAATAAACCAAAACAAAACCTGGAATAAAAGAAAATACTTTGGCACTTTTTCAACAACTTTTGCAGCAATAGGGATTACTTTTACTGTCAGCTGTAAGTCTGAATCATCATCTGTAAAGGTTGGAAGAAATAATGATCCAGTTTTTCTATCATCACAATTATAAATATTCTCTATAAATATATATTATTGATGCCGCAAAAAAACTTTGATATTTGCCAACTAAAAGTAGAATAATGGCCTTTTCTTTCTTAGAGTAGATTGTATTGTTGGAATTAAATACAAGTGTGAAGCTATACAAATGTTTTTGAAAGAACAACTGTGACAGTATATCATGAGATTGGATTGGTCAAGTGAGATATGAGAGAAGAAGATTCAGGTTTGTCCCTACACTACTCATGCCCTGCTTTCACTTCAGTGCCTTCCCGAAAGGTGAAAACAAATCAGATTAAATTCACCTCCACAATCATTAAATGTTCATCGGATTTGATGAATTGTAACGGTGCCTGACGATGAATGAAGTACCTTGACGTTGTCTTTGGTTCCCAGATTCTTCAGCACTGTCTCAGCATTCTGGAAAATCTGATCAGTCACATTATCCTAATGAAGAGGAAGAAAACAAGATTAAAAAAAAAAAAAAATCACAAGTTGGAGACTTAATTGGATACACTTGGAAAACCACCGCTGCTCTTTGAAATGCAAAACATGAGGCAGATGAAGACAAGAATTAAGACTTCCGGAGAGTATTTGGGTGTACTGAGCCACTTATTTTCCATAGACTTGGGGGAAAAATGTGTGCCCCCTGTTATTGTGGCTACTTTTCCTTTTTTTTTTTTGACATTTCTGCTTAATTAAATATTGCAAAATAATTAAAATGAGAAGTGAGAGAACGCATCAAACACAGTTAACACAGTTTGCCTAATTACCCAATGTAGATTTAGGTAGGGGAAGTGAGCTGAAAAATAAATAACAGCAGAAGAGGTGTTGTTTCAGAGGCTTTCAGCCAGGTCTTTGTGGCAAGGTAAGGAGATGAAAATGGTAGGGAGATGGTCGACTGGACAGGTTGCATTAAAGGCCCCTTTCCTGCACTCATGTTTCACGTGAAATGAGCCTTGGGATGAATGCTTGAGATGACAGGCGTGCGATTCCCTGAGTGTCATGTTGATACCATGCTGTTCAGCCCGGCCATAATACTTATGTGATATAAATGCAAATGGACCTCCTGTTGGACTCTGCCTTCATTGGAGGGTTATAGTAGAGGAGGAGAGTGGGAAAGGTGTGGGGGGGGGGCAGGAGAGGTCGATGAAGGTAAAGTGCAGGTGAAGACTGGGTGATGGTGGGGGGCCGGGAAGAATAGGAGGAGAAAAATCAAGAGAGACATCCCAAGAATGCTGGAGTGTGCTCAGGTGCGAGTGCTTGTCTGGACTAAAACAGGGAGAGCAGAAAGAAAGAGACAAAAAGATATCACCAGCCCCAAGACAGTTACCGGAGGAGATCATACCAGGTCTGTTTTTTTATTTCCATCCCACAATCCTTCAGTCAGCCAATTTTATACCATGCTGTGACTTTCTACAAACTGTAGAACCATCTTAAGAGTGTATTCAGAGCTCTTTTTTGCCCTGCTATAGAACCAGTCTTCTTTTGTTGTGTAACAAAATGTTTACACATCATTTCAGTAACACAGCACGAACTCTTTATCTCCCTCCATATCGCAGTGTGAGAGGAGAGGAAGAGACACCCCTATTCACCCTGACAGAAGTATTTGTGGTAAATAACATCCCCTCTGTTCCGCGTCATTACCTATTCACACACTGGGCAAAGAACAATACTCCTGCTCTTGTCTGTGTTGCGTCCTACTGCAGAAGCGAAGGAATATCCTGCGTTATTGTCTTTTTACTTCACTCCGGTTTGAATAGTGCCAAGTAGCGGCGAGCAGCTCCAATAGGCTGCCTTCCTGAGGATTAGCGGTGGCTGAAATGAGATGAGAAGTGGGCCAGCAGCTGCCTGGGTCTAATCCTTGACAAACTCCTCCCCACTCAAGGACAATGACAAGGCTGGTTTGGCCAGCAGAGCTGTCGGTGCCATGGCTGACGGGACAGCAATAAAGCCACTCGAGTGTGTGGTGACTTTTTTGTGGGGGGGGGGCAGCCGGTATTCTAAAGTGGCCTGCATACATCAGTGGTCAAACGGTGTGTGCAGCAGTGTGCTGACATGTGTGAGTTTAAGTGTATGAGAACCTGCCAGAAAGGAGTTTAGATTTGATTAAATTAAGGGTTTGATCCTTTGAATAATTCAAATATAGAAAGGGATATGGTAGAATAGATATTTCAGAGAATGGGGAAAGATTAACACTACCTACAGCAGTGTGCCATTTTGGAGCTTAATTATGCCATTAACGGCACATAGACCTTCTTGCTTTCACCTTTCCCATCACCTCCTTTTTACCTGCTAGACACATGGAAATGCAATTAAACAGCCTACTTCCCAGTCGGCAAACGTGGCCCAGAGTGCAAAAAACACGCGACTTCCAGTTACCATCTCACATCACAATGCTTGCCGAGCAGCAGCAGAGAGCCAGACATTTCCCAAGGACAGTGCAGCACTTTAATAACAAGGAATGCAGAGCTGGGATGGCTAATGCCCAGCCATTAGGGTTACATCACTGCTGCCGCACGAATTAAAGTCACATTAGCGTCAAGATCTCGGAGACAGAGAAGGGAGCCTGGGTAGGGCTGAGGCCGGAGACGCCTGAGGGCAAAGCAATGTGCTGATCTCAAAGTAGTTTGAATGTCCAAAATTTGAAATGTTAATGAGAGACTACAAGAATGAGGCTGAGAAATAGAGAGAGAGAGAGAGAGAGAGAGAGAGAGAGAGAGAGAGAGAAATGGAGGGAAACAAGAAGGGGACAACTTGAGTTGCTTATCAAACACTGTTTGGGTAGAGCATCATGGAAGTGACATGAAAGACTGAGTGAGCTGAAGTGGTTAGGAAATAAAAATGAAAGCTGAATAAATTAAACTGATATTAAGTTAAATAAACGCAAAAGTAAAAAGAACTGTAGGGTTGTGTGAACACGCGTATTTTTATGCACCCAAGACTGAGGTTTTCTGATTTATTCAAAGCAATGCACAATCATAGCCTGTTGCCATGGACACTCACCAAAACGGATTTGAAGAATCTAAACCTCCTCACTACTTTGAATTCATTCTTCACTCTCAATTGTTCAAGAATCCAACAGGGTCCAAAAGTCCACTAAATAACATCACCTGTATCCAAGATACTGAGCTGGCGGAACAAAGAACGCAGCACTCCAATTAGGAGCGCCGCACTCAGAAGACAAGAGGGAAACTGCAGCCTTGACAGCAAAGAACCAGCTTCTAAAATGTGTCCACGGTCATCAAAATGAGTTCAAACACACAATGAAGTCGGGCATGAGATTGCAACACAAAACCACCATCCTGATCATGACTCATTGTTAGTTTCCAAAGCAGTACATTTCAATAAGCCTGTGATGAAATAAACTGTATTGTAAAGCAATTCAAAAATGCTTAGAATGGCGTTGGGCTGAATCACAACTTTGCCTTACTTGCAAGCAAGTAAAAAATATAAACTGCAACAAAAAGAGGGACAAACACTTATTATACTTTCGTTCTGTTTTGGAATTGCCCACCACAGAGGAAACACACAGCAACATACAATTTAGTAGCAGGTTTCATTCGAAAGTGGGAAAAAGATCAGCCCCAAATAGGTAGCCTTAATTAAAGACTGTGTGTGTGTGTGTGTGTGTGTGTGTGTGTGTGTGTGTGTGTGTGTGTGTGTGTGTGTGTGTGTGTGTGTGTGTGTGTGTGTGTGTGTGTGTGTGCGTGTGTGTGTGTGTGCGTGTGTGTGTGTGTCTCCATGGCCGATGCCATAATCTGTCTTCAGTTTATGCTTACATTACTGTATGCGGTGTACTTGACATAATTCTAAAGCTTCATGAGTCTTGGCATATTTCTCTGGGCCATTTTCAAAATTACTTCTGACCTTGTACCAAACAAATATTCTTCTCCCTGTAAGAAACATATAAGCCTTTGGTATAAACTCATTTGACTCCCGGAGTCATACATTTATTGCATACCTGAAATGAACTGAAAAGGTCTTTCAAATCCCTAAAGGCATCTTCAATAGCTGCCTCGGTCAGACGGACCTGCGAGTTGATTGCTCCGACAGAGATCCCTCCATACCTGGAGATATGAAAAACAGAGGTTCAAGTGGAGGAAAGTGCGCATGAATAATGCCAAGGACACACACAGAGGTGTTGGTGCAAAAATCCAAATGCGGTTGCTTTGAACCCGCTTACCCTTTTAATGCATCCTGGGCCTGTGCAAATAAATAAATCAACAAGTGTGAACTCAAATCTATCTCACTCGAAAGAAAAACTGCAGCATCTGAAATCTCAGCCGAGCACAGCCATTCTTCTCAACATGCTGTAATTACTTTGAGGGGCTTTTGCTGTGAGGATGAGACAAACACTGCATTCACAAGAAGTTTTGTCTGAATGGTTTTCTCAGTGATGGACTTTTCTCTGCCAAGAATCAAATGTCCACACAGTTTGCATGATTTCAATGTTTTCCACTTATTCTGCATTGTCATACAACAGAAACAGACACACAGTGTTAAGCAGAGACTGAACTAAATGCCATGTACTGAAAATGTAACCTCACTTTCACAAGGCTGAACAAACACGTCAACCTACAGCTTACAATTAATCATTTCCCTCAGTGACAGTTTGCTCTAAATGTTTTCATACAGCCAAATGACAGGTTAAGGGAAGCGTGTCAAAGAGCGGCCCAGCAGGATTTGTCAAAACATGACAACTGCATAATGCACAGAGATGGAAAAGGCTCAAAGGTCTGCAGGACTTTGTCTTCTTTCATATGACTATCAATTGCAGAAGTAATTGGTATACCTCCTCCATGATAATTCATCCAAAAAATATTAAATAGTGATTATAAATTGGAAGAAATGTGATGATCATAGCATAGGAGGAATCTTTTTGTGAGTACGATGTGACATCCAGATCCACATTGTAGTCTCAGGACCTCATTATCATCAACCCTGATGTATGAAAAGATCTGGCTCTCCTGTTGGCAGTGATGAGTTACCATAACTCCACTGAGCTGTAGCACTGTTTCATCCTTTATTAGTTACTCCATGATTATATAATTTGAAAAATTATTTAGACCGTACAATCGATTAGATATACCCTTTTATATTATGATATATGGGGGTTATTAATATGTAAACAGTAAATAGTACCTTTTTTTTTTTTATAACTACACCAACATAGTAATTCAATACTATTTGGGATGTGTTTGTTAGATTTCATAGTGTGTCTTACCTGTTTTTTTTGTTTGTTTTTAGTAACAGACCACCATTGTCTACAATCACAGTAAAAAGTATTACCTAGTTTTACCCTGGTGTTCATAAGTCTTCACCAAGAAGTCTGACAAGTTCCTCCCGGTTAAATCCAGCAGAGTGTCTGTTGTGTTCTGTATCCTCTGTTAAAAAAAGAAAAGTAAACAGTGTTAGTGATACCATTTTACCCTTGGGTCAGCCAAACGAGGTGGAAACTCACAACTAACGAAGTCATACCTTATAAAGTTGATCCAATTGATGTGCAAAACATAAAACCGAGTCTGGTGCTACACTTTATGACCAGCGCCTGAACTTCCTGCTGCAGCGACTGAGCAGGTGGCCTACAATGCCTTGCTCTCCGAGAGCTTTCTTACTAAAAACAGCTGCCTCCTGCTGCCTAAAATGAGATTTTGCCAGGGCAATACATTAAGTCAGTGGACCATAAAACCAAAACAATGAGCTGCAAATGCCCCACGGAGCTGACAGGAACTGCTAAGTGATAATCCTCTGTAGGTTTGTGGGTATGAGCGAAATCTTTTGCATTACATTCAGCTCGGTCATTCAGTGCTAATATAAAAACAATGCTTGGAACAGCTTGAACTTTTGGATGCATGAGGCTATTTTAAACTGTTTCTGCAGTTTGAAAAACTAAATTCAAGGTTAATCTTAAGGTGATGCGCGAGACATTCTCACAGGTGCAATGCATGTTATTTCACTTGTGGGAGAATTTGAAACTTTTGCACATTAAACTGTGCCTGTATTTTCCTGCGGCAGCCTATGAGCAAAAAAAAAAGAAAGACTCACTACAGACTGTCTCCAGCAGATGCAACTGCTCAGCCACCCATAAAAACTCATCCACCCAACTTCTAAGCAAGAATAATTTTGCAGGTGCAATCAGTTCACGCCACCGTGGAACATATTTTCTCAACCCTAACCATAATAGTTAATTAAGCTTGGCTATGGGAAGCCTGGCTGAAATCTAGACCCCTGCCAAACTGGGAAAGCCGTGTCTAATGTCAAAGAACCTTAATTAGATGCTCTTCTGTGGATAAATGGCTACATTCAAACATCCAATTAGGAGAGGGTGCGGCACACTGCTATGAATACACTCCACCTAGTGTGGAGTGATACCCAGCGCGCAGCAACACTGAGCTGCTCTAGCCTGCCTATTTAGAGAGGTAACACTATGTTAATTAGCAGACTGATCTTTGATAAAGTGCAATTGAGACCCCTGACTGCAATGCAATTTACCAACACACTGAGTTGCACCGGCTATCTGCCCTTGTGTACAAACAGCTTGATGTGAGCTTTAGGTACACATGGTGAGGTGTTTAATTGGTTATCTCTTTGTGTCAATTACCCAAGTGTTTTCCTCTTTTAATATCCCATATAGTAGTTGACTTTAAAAGGAGCAGATGCGCAGGTGTCAGTGAGCAGAGAGGGGCTTATTTTGCATCCTAAATTGAGTTCATTGGTGTAAAAACATTCTGAGCAACCATTTTTGGTTTTATAGTATATGACAGGTTTGATCCTTGGGGAACAGAGGATGCTGTTGAGCAGAAAGAGAAAGTGGAGGTAAAACCAGGAAGGGGGGATGGACAGTGACATTAAAGAAGTTACCGTGCTCTTAGAAGAGGAGGAGGAGGTTGGAAACATAAGTTAAAAATGTAGAAAAGAGCATAAGTGTGGAAAAGGGGGGGGGGGAGGAGAACTCAAACCACAAGGCAAAGAACAAACAGAAGGAGGAAGCAGAGAAAGGAAAGGACCCATCTGGCTTATGAATCAGAGATAAGGAGGAGGGACGGCAACCTTGGCTTATCTCTGAACAAACATGCATCTCTTTCGAAAAAGCCACAGGAACGCCGAAACAAACAGAACTGAAAATAGGAGCCTTTACACTCCACTGTGTGTACAATGAGTTTAAACGTGGGCATGAAGTCAGTGTGGGTCTAATTATTTTGGCCTGGGTCCATATCCCTCATCAAAAAGACATGGAAATGGGAACATTTTGTGATTATGCAATACCTGCGTCTGCATCTCTTGTTCATTACCTGCAAACAGCTTCAGTGCATTTGGCATTCAGTGCATGACATCAGTTCTCTAGCTTGATAGCTGGGTAAGCAAGTAGGGGAGAGGGAAATGTAAACTAAGGAGTAATCAAATCTGCTGAATGAGCTGACATGCGCAAGCATGGGAGAGATAAGAGACCTCACCCTGTTTATATCAATCTTGGCACTTGTTATATTGTACTGCACCTCTATGGTAAAATCAAACTTTTATCTTATGTACACAGAGAAAAGGCAATCTTAAAGAAGCAGGATCTTCTTTGATGAAACGTGTCACATTCAGTTGAACTGTCACAACAGAGAACAGGTGAATTAGGTTTATGCACAATGATGTGCTCCTCTATGTGCAGAGTTATTTTGAAATTTTAAAACCCTTTTGTCAAATGATGTCTCGTAATGGAAGTGGCAGGTGGCCTATTGTGTGCGTGTGTCTTTCTCACCATGTATGTTAGGCGAGTTATTCAGTATTGTGTCTTTCTCAACGTGTTGTGTGATTATGTCTAACATGATCACATCCTGACAGTCATTTTAAACTGAGCCAAACAGCGCCATTAGCTGATGTCGTGTTTCGAGCACTAGCTGGGTTACAAGCTCAGTGTTGCTAACCACAACAAAAAGGCTGCTCATGAGAGATTGAGTTTCACACGCCTTCACCAGATGAGTTTTTCCCCCGAACCCCATTCTGTTCTGTTTTGCAGAAACAAAAGGAAACCACTACCTCAACCTCCATTGGCCTTTCCTTGCAAGTCAATGAGCTTTCTTGCCTTTGTTTTTGAGCATCACTTGCTTTGTGCCGAGAGGGTGGCTGTGGACTGGTCATTTGACAATTAATTGGATCCATTCACTTTGGCAGTCAGAGTGACAAATGTACAAGGCTTGGCAGAAAAAGGATGGGGATCTTGCACTCCAGTGGGGTTGTGGGATGATGAGCAATGTATCTTTATTGATCTCATCACAAAAATAGAAGATTTACTGACAGTTATGAATCAAGCAATGTATTATAATATTGGGAAACTCTTTTGCTTAAAGCAAGAATATTTCCAGTTTGATACTTAGGTAATTCTGAGCAGAGCTTGCGTGTAGGTTTTCTCTGGTTCTAAATAATAAGGTCTAAAGGGAACTCGTATTTAGTTAAATTTTGCACATGTTTCCAAAGCAGTCTGGCATTCAAAACATTTTTTTTTTTAACCGTTCCTTCTACAAATTCCATATGAAGGGATTATGAAATTGTTTTCTTCTCTTTTTTTAAAGGTCCTCTTAACAATAAAGTGTTTCAAACAAAAGTTGAGTTTGCTATTGGAACAAAGTAACTTTACCAAACTACTATACTAGTTACCACAGAATAACTTTTCTACATTTAGTTCCAGGATGATTTGTTTTACCACCAACATGGGCTTTGTTTAGAAAATGTGACTGACGGTTTTGCAGTGCTGATCATATCTGATTGGATGGCTACTTTCAAAATTGTGTTTCACCTGCCATCTACAAAGAACTGCTTTGATTGAGGTCTTGCAAAAAATCAACTATGTGATTCTTCATGTAGTGTACAACAACTGCACATTCATGCAGGGAGCACATTTTTAAAACATCAAGTTTAAACAATGGCTGTATATAGTTCTGAGTTCTACCGCAGCTGATACAACTCTGTTCACATGGAGATCAATTGTCCCTGCCGAAATGCGCGATGTTTCACAATTTGACAAATTCACCCTAAGAATGTGCTGCATTCATCACAATGGACCAGTGTACTAGTACACTTAAATATAAACCTGTTCCATCCTTTCCAAAGACATTACAAAGGAAAAAAAAAGACTAACAATAAAAACCCCAAGTACACATGGACTCTTTACAACTTGAAATCGATGAAAACTTGTGTTTAAGCAATTTTCTTCATTAAACAAACTAATGACGATAATGGTTGTTGAATTTCCCAAGTGGAAATGTCTCCTTTTTCTCCACACCAATAGTAAGGCGATGTGTAGCTTCAATAACCTGATAGATGAGGCCAAGGAGAGTAATTTGCAAGCTGTAGTTAGGCCAGTCTCCAAATGATAAAGACATCAATCGTAATACGACGAACGTGGCGGCTTTATCAATTCCTCTGCATGCATGACGGCCTATTCATCTATGAAGGTTAAATATCGCCAGTGAATGAGAGTCAATACCTCAGAATTGATAGTGGGCTTAGTGTTCCCTGCCATTACCATGGAAACAATGATTTCACACTACCTCCTGTGGTGTTCGGTCCATGTTTTTCTCTCTCTCTTTCGCATTTTCCATAGTCTCTCAAGGGCATATTCAGAGGATCGACAGGATGAAAGATAAAACAGAAAACTAGTTTGAGTCTAGTACTCTTTGTCATGATTTATTCAACAGGGGGAGGCTTTCAGGTCAAAGGGAATACATCCTCATGATGTGCTCGGCTTCTGTGGGTGGTCTTCGCCTTGGACTTGCATTAGTTTATGACCCTCCCCATGACCTACTGTGCTGGGCAGGTGAGCAATGCAGCAATGATGATTAATGCATATGTTTTTATGCACGTAGACAAGCATGTAAAAGTGCACATATGTGTTTGGAGGCACTCATTCTTTTATCGCTGTCACTTTGTTTCCTCCAACTATTTTCTCCCAACTTAGCAATAAAAAAAGTAATAAAAATGCATTCTTGGTAGATTTATTTCTTGTTGTAATGCTGGTAGGTCACAAGACATCTCATATGATTGAAAAAGCTGTTTGGTTTCTGTGTTGAATGGTGCCACATTTGCAATGTGTTGGTCACTCTGGCACAAACGGCACGCTGGAGCCGATCCCACAAAAGTTCAATAAGGTTGATATCAGGACTGCTGGGGAACAGAAGCTTAAAACAAGACTAACTCCAGAAATAACTATTTGGTGCCGCCACTGAGAATTTGCCACATCAAGTATTCAACCCTGCTGCACATCTCACAAATCCAAGTTCATTAAAAATGTAGCCACATTTAAATGGGCTATCAGCTGCCTTTCCAATTCTATGTAATTTATTGGAAATGTATTGTCACGACAAACGATCGACCAAACAATGTTTTTCTTTAATTATGTGCTCCGTTTACCGACTGTATTGTTGTATGTGTATGTCCCTTACATGAAATTACACGCTACACTGTGTAGCTGTAACAAGTGTGATATGAGCCACTGGTGAATTGGATTTCACAGCAGGGGGTCCATAAGGGCTAAAGATTGATGTATTGAGTGATGCAGTTTTATACTTTAATTCCCTGTCATTTATAAAGAAAACTGCTGTTTTGACTATTAAGGAGGAGCATTTCCTCTAATATTTAAAAAGAGGATCATGATAAGCCATTTCATCACAAAATCATGCTTCATCTTTCCACCACATGAGGCCAAACACTACCACAGTGGCATGAATCTTTAAAGATCGCAGATGATGAAATAAAGGCCTATAAAGCTGGCTGACTTAGTGTGTAACAGAAATTGACCTCTGCCAAATAAATAAAGCCTTGCATTATGCACAGAGGGGGCGATGAAGACAGAAAAGTCACTGTTAACAGCACACGCAGTGCATACAAACGATCTCGTGCCCTCATCTGTCTCCTGATGTATTCTCCACTTGTAACAGGTTCGAAATATAAAGTTCCTATGGCCACAGGCAATGATCTTGTTTCATGAAAATAACTTAATGTCATCACTGTTGTTTCAAGTATTGTATTAATCATTTTACAGGATCTGGAATGAACAAGTGAAATGTTGTAAATACAGGAGTATACAGGATATGATGCAAGTGAATGTAACAAGATGTAGCAAATAATTGGCTTTCATAAAAGTGATAAGTATGTCGACATGATCCACCTGATCAATGACATGAAAAACAAAACAAAAAAACATGCTGTAGCGCTGCAGAGGTAGTAACAATTCATAAAATATATTTAAAAGAAAATCAGGCAGAATAGCACTGACAATGAAAAAAATATGAGAAACCTTGACAGCCTAAACAACTACCTGGAAGACACAAAGATACAAGCAGCAGCTCAACAAATGGGGCACTCCTCGACACCGCTGTCATAAGGTAGACATGAACATCAGGGTTAGGAAAAGGTCAAGCAAAGGGCACTGCTCTTGTTTGACTGTCGCAACAATCATCCTTGAACATGATACCAGGACAGTTGCCCCTTTCAAATGGCCCTGGATGGCCTTGTCACAGGAAGAAGCACAGGGCCAATACTCACACAAGTTCAAAGAATTACACATCAAACCTCAAGAGGGGAAATAGTACACTGCATATCATGACACTATGGGGATGCTATAGTAGATTTGTGGGGAAATAGGAGTGTAAAATGAGCCTGGCGGTTTCAAACTGTGTCATCTGATGGCCTCCTTGTTGGAAGTCACTCACTGGGCCGATGCACTTGTTCATCTAAACTGCAGTCTCATTTGTCCTTCCTAAACGATATATCCAAGCACATTTACCATTCAAAGAGGGGAATAATAGGGCAATTATAAGGCTACATTTGCATTCCCTCAACAAGGTTCCTAATATTTTATTAAACCTGTTCGCCAGAGAAGGCTTTCTGTGTGATGTTATTTTGCTGTTTGAGTGCTTTGCAGGCACTCTGGCTTTCTCCCACTTTGTGAATACATGCTTGTAAGGTTAATTGGTGACTATAAATTGCCCATAGGTATGAGTGTATATGTGGGCGATTGTCAGTCTGTTAGCCCTGTGATTAAATGGCAACCTGTCCTGCCTATGTCGGCAACAATGCATTTTGGCCCCTTGGTGACCCTGGTGTGAAAATGTGTAGGATGTGTGGCATAATCTAATTTCCTCATAACAGCCTTACTTTCACAGTTAGTATTGACAAAGGTGACAAATAACTTTTGGCCAAATTGCTTCATAAGAATATTATTATATTTCTAAAGTTGAAATATTACAAATACTAGAACCTTCTGTATATCATTCCAGATCTATAATATACTTAATTCAATGACTCGTCTCATTTCCTTCAACTTTCTCATTTAGAGTGCTAATCCAATAATCACTGGTAGTACTACATAATTTAGTAGATGCAACTAAGGCCCTTGAACACAGTGACAATAAAAGATGGGTGATTGTCTAAAGCTTCAAAGTAGGGACTGAAGGTATATATGAAAGACTGTAAATTGTGTTTAATTGTACCATTATGATTATAGCTGTGGAAGCCACTGATTTATAGGAAGGGTAAGTGTAAGAGAATGGGATGCACTGACAAAGCCGTTTGATCTTGATGTACAACAGAGATAAATGCATAAATGCTTAGTTACGTGATTAGACTAGCCGCTGATGTTAAGTGCTACAATCTGTTTTACAACCATACCGACCGTGTGAATTTATTTATTTAATATTTAAAGTCACTCCTGTGATTGTTTCGGTTTCAGGTAACTACAAAAGTGGATAAATATATGTATGCTTTTCAAATAAGTGCAACAAAAGATGTGTGGGCAGAAATATGGAAAAACGGGCATGAAATGTAGCCTATTTGGTATCAATTATTTATTAAGTGGCAGCAGTAGAGAGGTCGATCTGCATGGGAAACATGTGGATGGTATGGAGTGTTTGGTAATAATAAATTATGAGATTACATAAGAACATTGTCAACCATTGCAGGTGTTTTTTTAAATGACAACGCAGCTTATCCATTTATATGTGCTTATTAAGACAATTGTATTTTTTTTTTCTATTCAGACTTACAGAAACCACATAGTCAGAATCACCCAGCATGTCAATTTGAAACACAAGAGCACAACAGAGTCTGCAGTCCTATTCCCCAAATACTGCCATCACCGAGCTCCAGGAGCCCCCCCTCAATCATCTCAGGGTCATGAAGCACACGAGTAGATCGAAACTGACGATCTAAAAGACTGTGTATTCACCATAGTCACAGATCAAATGTGGATTGACGGACAGCATCAAATGCATGTTCTTTAGACTCGTGAAGGAAACTTTAGCATCCAGAGAAAGCCCACACATGCACAGTGAGGGTTATACACTCTGCACAGAAGGGGTTGCAAGCCCAACGCAGACTCAAACAGGGCACATTTATGCTTTGAGTGCAATGTGCTAACTGCTACACCGCTGTGGAGAACCCGAACCACCCCCCACCCAGCCGCAGTTAGTGTAAGTTATGTCTCAATAATTACCCAAATTACTCCTGAGTGCTGATTACAAGCTACAGAGAAGAAAGGAAATCTGCCAGAAAGCTGTTTTCATATGATAAAGACATTTTTATGGATTTGCATGTTGCTGCCAAAAAATATTTTTGTTCGGGATGTTTTTCATGAGAACAGTAGGCTATCTAATGTGCTTTTTATTTCAGCAGCAGCCATGCTTATCAGCTCAGACTGCACTGGACATAAAAAAACAACAACACAAAAACAAAACAAAACCAAACTAAAAAAAAACACATAAATAAACCAAATCCTAGTGTTTTACTGCTGAATATCAGGATATCTGATACCAAGAGTCTTCTTCACCTATCTGAATTAAAAGATAAATCCATTAAATTCACAACCACGAAAGGAGAAATAGTGTCAGATTTCAAAGAGGTTTACTATAAAACATTCAAACTCAAGTCTCTTAAAATGCAGCCACAAGCCACAAAGCCTAAATAAATAGACAAAGCCATCTTTAATAGAAGGACATTGGAGTGATGGTGGCAGCTTCTCAATCTATTCTCTCTCAGGCTCAGATTTTTCATTATCGTTGGGAGACAGCAGTACAAATCATTTGGCTCTAAATTAGACACCACTTCTTTTCTGCACCGTAATTGGTTCAGTCAGCAGGTGGTGGCAGATATAGGCAGCATCGTGGGGTCCCTAACTCAGCCATTGATCCCAGCCTGGATCACATCTCTTCGGGTTAGACCGAATAACATTTGCCCTCAATGCATTTGGCCATGTATATTGTCAAAGTAATAGCCTCTGAAGGATTGGTATTGACTTCGAGAGGATGAGACACGCAAAGGTCCCAGGATTCAAGATGTGAGCAGAAAGGGTGAGGTACTTTCAAAATGTCTACGCGGGCACTGCCTGCAATAAAAAGCCGAGAGAGATGCTAAAATGTGAAATGTTGGCATGTAGGTGAAAGAGATGAAGAGACACACTGTGAGGATATCTTATCTCTAATTTTAGCAGGTAGTGGAACCAGCCGAATTTCAGGCGATGACCGATTCAGAGTATTTCCAGTCGAATCAATTTTGGCCCCACTTTCATGCATGCACACTTGTTCACAAAAGAGAAGCAGCACAAAAGGGCTGATTTACATTCTGCAATGCAATGCAAATTCCTTGTTCATAAGTACCTTTACATTCTCAAATCGAAATGATGCTGACTGGGAATTTCAGACCATAAGCCCAAAGCTTCTATGATAAGCACTTTTATTGTGCTGTTGCGTCACTGATTTATTTATTTAATTATCTATTTATATATTAATTTTTCGCCAATCCACCCTCTCCTTGCATCTTGGGTACACACCCAAACAGAAAGTGCACACATTTCACCAGTGAGTTGCAGTCAGACAGTAACAGTGATCCTGAAGGAGGAATCACATAATGTCTGCCTTCAGGGCTCTCAGACAGACACTGACATATTCCCTGTTGCTGATCAGTCTTCAGACGTTAAATTCAAACAGGATGCCTTTCTACAGACATTACCATCGAAAGGCACACCTCCAGGGTAAGATACGCACCTGTGGTGGAGGGAGACCTCCTGCACCAGGTGAACAGTCAGGTAAAAAAATGGTCCGTGTAGGAGTGCTGCACTGACATGAAGGAGAGGGGTTAGACATATTCCAGTTCCCATTCACAAAGATGTCAGTGATTGACGGATCCACAGGGGGAGTGACCCAATCGGTCCCATGGGAAGAACAGGGCAACTTCCTGGAAAACATTAAGAGAAGGTGCCTGTTATAGTTGTCATCTTATACAAAACATCAGCTGTTTTTTAACCTGACAGTAACTGTAGTCACTGAAACCAAGAAGAACATAACAGTCATCAGGACTCTCTAATTCCACTAATATGTTGTCAAGATTTATTGAAAGTTCAGCCTGAAGTTGTTTTAATGTGCTCATAAGCCATGCATTATGTATGTGCTTGGTCATTTATGTGTAAACAGGAAGATCACCCATCTTTGTTGACATGAGGAATCAGAGGTTGTTGTTTACTTTGGCAGCAGTGCTAAAAAGCAGAAACAGTTGGAAGTATAACAAAGCCACTGACAAATCGGCACTGAACAACAAAGTAATCCGAGATTATTAACTAATCAGTTGCATTGTCACCTATCTGTTGAGCTATGTTGCAGACCTGTACACTGGTCAGCTGACAGAACACTTGAGGCCCTTTGACCAGGCAGGATTCTCAACAAGAGACTTTTTTGTGTGATATTTGCATGACAACTACTTTGATTTCATTTTAAGATGGGCTACTTCATATTCTTATTATATTTAGTTCATGCTTGTGTTTGTGTATCCATTCATGCTACATTGATCAATTATATTTGTAATCACCATCATTGACCAAAACACAAAAAGAAAACAGGACTTTGGCTGATGCAGAGCAAGAACTGCAGATTTTTTTTTTTTTTTTTAAACCATGCAACACTGCTTTTTGGAAAGAGATATAGTCATATGGAGCAGAATTGATGGGGCGTGTTAAAGCTTGGCCCCCGACAGCCGTGCATGAGTGTCAGTTTTCACCAAGTGTTTTGTTCGTTGTCTGTTTTTCCTGTTTAATTTTTATTTCATCACCTCCTCTCATTTCAGGTTGGCCCTTGTGGCTTCCTCTGTGTGCTTGCTGCATTGCCCCACATTAATGTGTTTCACCTGTGTCTACCTCATTTGTGTATTTAACTCAGTCTTGTACCAGTTGAACTTGTTCCCTGCATCAAGTTTACCAGCCATGGACATGAGTAGGGAGTATGGAAAAGACAAATATTTCTGACTTCAGCTACACAGTGTGGGAAAAATTTGAGAAATTAAGCCTATAAATCAATAAGCCTATTAACCAATGAACTGAGATATAATGAATACTAACTTCATATTTTAAGCTCCAGGAGGTTTTTTTTTTTTTTTTTAATAGCATAGAGAATGTTATTTACAAATAATTATATTTCATAACTGCTGCATAATATATCTGTAATTAAAAGTGCTTAATTTGTGAGCAAAATGAACCATTTAAAGCATGTGTGATGCACAAAAACTATGTGGGATTTGTGTGGCTTTAAATCAGCATTCATTATTGTGACTACTCCAATCAGGATTATATACACTAGATGTGAAAAGCTTGTTATTTATTGATCAACCTTTTCATTAAATCTTGTCTGGGTTATTTTTTAATAGCTTCTGCAGCTAAATCTCTAGAAACAAACACATGTAACAATTTATCTGCATAACTTGGCACACACAAATGGCTGAATTCTTGCGCTGCTTCATTCGAGACTTTTTAATTCTGAGGAATACTTACGGTATGGGGTCTCCATCCATGCAGCGAGTCCCAAAGCCTGGCTTGCTTAACAAGGTTTCCACCACCTTGGATACTTCAGCATTCTCTGGCAGGTCGTTGCTGTGAATATGTTGGACAATAATAAATACATATTCATGTTGAAAGACTTGCACATGCAATAAAATTGTCAGTTTCATCTCGCAGAACAACCAAGTGTCACTTTAAGTGTTCGCCAATCTGTCACAATGTCAATAAAACGGACCAACAAGCATTAAGTGTTTTTTATGTTCTGAGACAAGTGCTGAACAAAAAACTTGGACAGTGACCCTCTTTTGGTGAAGTTTATAGGTTCACATAAAATAAGTGTTGTAAGTTTAAAGTGGATTGACTTAATGTTGAAATCTGAGGGTCACCAAGCTTGATTTTCTGTGGGGTTATCGCAATCAAATTGCAAAACTAATTATACTTGTAGTGGTCAAGATTGGCTGAAATCTGTTGTAATTATGGGGGTTGGCTGAAGACAATTATGCCAACTTAATCAATTGAATCAATGTACAGAAGGATAATACATTCTTCACATTTGCAACCTTGATTAAATAAAGTAATTATTAAAAATAAACCCTACACGCACACACACACACACACACACACACACACACACACACACACACACACACACACACACACACACACACACACACCATAAATGTAATTTATCTTTAGTCATCTTTCTGAAACTGAGACGCTAAAACTTGTTAGGCCTTTGCCAACAAAATTTCTAATCCATCTTCAGCCACACTTGGTTTGGATTCTACAGATCCACTAATCTGTCTTCTGTCACAGCTGATCTAGATTTTACAAGTCAGCTTATCTGTTTCTTCCCACTGGCAAATCACAGGAGTTTAGATGATCATAACTCCTAAACTCATTTTGACATCCGCACAGGCCTCCAAGGACAATATGCATATACACTGTGCAATTGGATGTGGTATATTTTAAATAAATACTCAATAGCAATGATACGCGCCACTGGGGTTTGCTTAATAAAGGAGGGAAGATCAATCCTTGAGTTGATCAACTCTTATCAAGCAAAATAGTTAAAAACATGATTCCCAAAACATTGCTGACGATGAAGTAATGTTCTCTGTTACTCAAGTCCGGCTGCCTCCCGGTGTGTATTCTTGTGCAAGCTCACAGATAGGAGCCTCTTCAAGATTCTGTGTACAGTGTGAGCTCTTCACAGCCTTTCATTATAATCTGAGTGTCCTGTACATATCTAAGCCCTGTGACTCCGTTAAACAATCTTCCCATTCCAATTTCATTTTCATTACTAACCACACAGCCTGCCCTTTATCTTAAGAGTACTGGGGGACTTAAAACACAGTGTTTCATAAAGACCATCGTGATGGCTTTCTGCCAGCAGTGGTCACAGCACAGCCAACCATTTGGATTAATACAGTGTTCATTGTCTCATTTAGAGGCGTCTCCATGAAGGTCATTTCTTTGGCCACCACTGAGTGCAACTGAAGTGGTCCGATTGTAAAAATGGATTATGTGCAGCCATCTGTTTTGCAATTAACAATGGCTGGGTTACCATGTTATTTAAGATAATAAAACTATTGGAGGAATCCAAAATGAAGACTTGTGCATACACACAGAACTGGCGGAACTAATGGATATTCATTTGTCAAAATGAAACATCATACAAGAAGTGAGAGAGGAAAGTCATGTGGTTCCATAATAAGGTAATAAAAAGCCCGCTTGAAAGATATAAAGTCAGAGAGTTTTCTTTCCTGAGATCTCATCCCTACCTTATATGGTCACCGCAATGATCCATGTGATGCATGTGTTTGATTTTTTATAAATGTGGAAGATCGTGACCTTGCTCAGGATCCAAAGGGTGGACCAGGCAGAAATGGGATTCAAACCTGCTTCTATAACGTCCAGGTTATAGTGTAGACTTGCCCCTCATGTCATAAAACAAAAGTTACACTTTTAACTCAGTCTTTGAATTGTGAGAATTACCCAGAGCATTTGGCAACCACTACTTATTATCTTGACTGCAGGTTACTAGACTACGAGGCCATCGTTTTTGAAAATTAATTGAACAAACCAAAATCTAAAAATACACCGGTTCTCATCTTGATAATATTGTCACAGCTATACATTGTTAAATGCCTTCAAAGCTTGAAGTAGCACAGTAAAACCATGCACCTTTAAACTGTTAGACTTGATGATGACTGTGAGAGGAAAAGTAGCCTACCTCTTGGGGTTTCATTCAAAGTCTCTGAACAAAGAAAAAAGCTCCAGACATAAACAACTCCACGGAATTTGGAAACAACATGCATTTCGAATGCATTTCAGCAGTGACTAAAGAATATTGTTACTGTCAAGATCTTTCACGTGTGAAATCTAAACCACGTACTATACTATAGTACTCGAATAACAGAGGTTATCCTACCATGGTTGGGGGAACCGTGCTCCTTTTTGTGTGTTTGTAGAGACTATTTAGGTAAAATCATTTAGCATTTAGAGCCACTTGGTGCCACTTTAGGTGTTTGTTAGCCAGGGCATGTTTTAGAGTTGAAAGCAGTGGTTGCTCAGCTGCACTGAAGACTGAAGTATACAGACCAGGAAGGTTTCATCACTGTGGAAAGTGACTTGAATGAATTGGGAAGAGATTCAATTGGGGGGGTTGGAGAGAGAAAGAGACATGTCCTGAATTTGTATGTTTCAGCACCATGGAGAGAGGCAGGACAGAATTCTAATGTTACAGCAAACAAGACTGGGTAAATATGTATTTATTCAGTTTCACATCTTTTTATGATATTTGTAATAGAAAATAAGCACGTGAGTGTACAAAATGCAGTTGTTTTTTATTCTCCGAGTATAAAAGCCTTACAGCAAACTGCAAGTTTGATCAATTTTCGTTGCTCACTCTTTTAGTTCAGCTCACTGACGGCTGGATTTGGCCTAATGATTTTTCTTTCTCTGTGATGTTTTGACTGATTAGCCCCAATGTTCAAAGGAGGATTGCGATCATATAATTCTCACATTTCAGTCCTGTTCTTTTTAAAACAGTTATGCTATGCCAATTGGAATGCGTGTCATCAGTCATACCCCAATCATGTTTAGCATGTATGTGAGCCCCACAACTCTTTCGTTCGTCCTCTCTTGCATACCTGCCGGCGATGTATCAGGGAGCTTTCATGCATACAAGTAGTCTGTGCAGTATTGGATCCAATACTGCTATGGTGTCGGTGCTCTATTATATATTATTACAGAAGAAAAACAAAACTATGCTTGGATGATATTTAATAAAATATACCATAAACTATTAAAAGTAAGTTAGACCATAATGGTTCCAAATTAATAAGTCTCCAGTAGAGTAAATAATTGTGGAAGTGTAAAAGTGGATTTGAAAAGCAATATGATCATCGATTCTACTCAGTAAAAAGAGAGGCCTAAACATGTACTACAGTTCTGCATTATGGACAGTCTGTGCTTTTGGATTCCTGTGGTCTGAGATGAGAATATTTGGTTGACAGATATGTGGTTGTTTCAAATGAAAGCATACAAATATAAAGTGAACAGCTTTTCAATCTGACCAGGAGTTTCTATTCTATCTTGTATAAACTGGTTTCACATGAGGCTGCAGTTATTGTGTCTTGACATCCTCAAAGAGAATATCTACAAAGTGCTTCCAGGGGAAATGAAATACCTGCAGACTGGATAAGCAAAGACAGCTTCATGTCAAAAGAGCACAATATGAATACACTGTCAAGATTAGTGTGATAGTTCACACAGATGCTGTAACCTGTGATCCACATTAGAATTCAGCAGATTTTTATATCATTTTGTTGGCAGACAGGAAGACAAAATATGTGATATTACGAGCATGAACATGTGGATATTTCAACAATGCACCAATATAAAACAGCCTTACGTTACAATCGTCATTCTTTATGAAGCATCTCTGCAATTACAAGAACTGTCTCTACTTTCTGAAATTCTTATAGAGGAACGGCTGAACACATCTCACTGCACTGGGTGCTTGTGCTCAGTTAAAATCCATCAAGGCGAGGCCTGTCACTAATTATAGTTGTGATTCACAGCGACATGAAGCTGGAGTCAAGAACGGTATGCTGTTCAAATTGAGGACCTTTGCCATGCAAAATCTGTTGCCAATGAAACGATGAGCACAATGTGATGATGAATGTTTACACTTTAGATTTCTTTGTTTTTTGTATAATAATTTTAAAGACTACAGACATTTTGGGAAAGTACGGAAAAAACTGATCTACAACGAGCCATTCAAATCAAAACTCTCCAAAATGTAGACAAAATTCAGCTTGAATGCCACTTTAGATGAAAACAATAAGTATCTATATGCTATATGATGTAGTTTAAGCCACGGTGATGCTCTGTGGATGGGGGGGGGGGGGGGGGGGGGGGGGGGGGCAAAATGTTCCTGGTTCAAGTGCAGCTGGATTTTCTCCAGGTACAGAACATTTCTCACACAGTCCAAAAACATGCATTTAAGGCAAAATGATGAGTCTAAATTGTCTGTAGGCATAAATCAAGTGTGTCTGATGATGGTGTATAGGGCCTTCACCCATGGACAGCTGAGATCAGCTGTAGTCTCTCATGACCCTGAGTTGGATAATGCTGGATCCAAGATAAATTGAGGGATTTTAAATCAGGGTCTTCACACAATACATAAAGTGTCGAGCTGTTTCACATATAGACCATTTTATGCAGTGTACGGTCCTTGGGCAATGATACAGTGGAGCCCTCCCCATCGTGCAAGGACTCCTTACAAAGCAGTCACCACCATTGTTTATGACGATAATGACTTTTAGGTTGCTTATGTAGTAAGAAGCAAATGTAGTAAGCTCCTAAGATTGGCACTCTTAAAGAAAAAAGCAAGATCAAGCCAGATTTTGAAAGTAACCAACTGGGGCCCACTCCCTCCATGCAGGCCTGCCTAAAAAATACAAGCTGGTGTCCACAAAAGAGAGCGAGGAGTGTAGTTCATCATTGCCACAGGGTACAGATTTCAACTACCTCATGCTTCATTCACATGTGAGGAAATGCCAGAAATGGGCCCCAGAAATAACCAGATAATTGCTTGTCTGACAGAAATGCAGCCTTCGTGGGTCACTGTGCGGGTCCTTCAGCTCGCTCAGTTGTCACTGCTGCTGAAAAGCTTCTCTGATGTCGAACCTGATTTGACCTCTTGTTTTTTGGAATTTTTTTTTTCCTTTCCCCTTCCCCATTGTGTAATTCGTCTACCGTCTTATTTAATACTGCATGTTTTTTAGAGGTTACAAAATTGCTATTTTCATACTGAGTAAACTTCCTTCTTTTCATTACTCGTGTTTGAATCGTTCACAATATGCACTGTTAATAAAAAAATAATTTTAAATACAGAAAAAAAAAAGATTTACAATGTTTTATGATTTACATTGGTTTTTGAAGCTGCAACACACTTACCTGTAAAAGGTGGTTTGAGGTAGATCGTACATCCAGGGTTGCAGCTCCAGACTTGGATACTCGGTGAATGGCGGCACGATGAGGGAGAAGATCAGAGAAAGGCAGACGAAAACAGCAGGCAGGATCACCTGGAAGGGTGAAGACACATTTAAAGTCAGAAAATCTCATTAAACAGTCAGTAGTCTTCTTTATACATTCATTCTGCAACAGATACAAACTTTTAATCAGGGATTTTTGTACATTTTCTACCTTGTAGTTTCACTTAATCATGCTTATTTTCGTCAGTGTTCACATGCTGGATAATGTGTCACTTTATCTGAGGAAACAAGCTGTATTCATTTTACGACAAGCGTAATGTTACAATACACAGCGGCACGCTTATGAGCAATTAAATTATAGCTGGCCTCCTTCAAATAAAAAAAAAAACCAAAAAACTAAACAAGCATTATTAGTCTTTACGGGGTGTTTGCACGAGTCGTACAGATGTGTGTTTACGTGTGCAAGCGTTCCAGCACTCAAACAGTCAATGAGAGATCAATTTCATCACTCCCCTCCCCGAGTCCCCTTTCTGTCATTACGTGCAGCAAAATGCAAAACGACTGATGCAATCAACAATAACGCAGGAGCGATGTAATAATGCGCGCACATTAATATGCACCCCGCCAACTTGTTTGGGCCCTTCTGCATGCTTTATGAGTTTGATTAAACACTTTCAACGCCACCACCATCATCGGGCCACTCGGATATAATTAGTTTCTTGCTATTCTCTTGTCTTTTGTGTGTATGTGTCCCCCCAATATGAAAAATGAAGAAAAAAAAAGATGCTTTCATGCTTCCCCAACAACCCTCCCCTCATCCAATCCACTTTTCTTCATCATGTAATTCTCTTTTTATTGCATTGTTAGAACAGTTAAAAAGGTCAGCGAGACAGAAAAAAAAATGCACAATATCTTTACTGGTTAATCATTGTTGGGTCGGGGAGGTTTGCATACACTTGATTAATTGCCGTGTGCGCAATTTGCCAGGTCAATTCAAGAGGCCTACAATTGAAAATCTGAAAATTTACAGCGTGGAGTCGCGGCTACAAAAAATGTGCTTGGGAAAGAAGATAAAGAGCAGCAACGAGACCGAAGAGCTTAATGGCTAGACTGCTGAAGAAAGAGGTATTCTGGTTCTGTTGCTTTGTCTTTCCCTCTCTGTCTCAACAGTAATTGCAGGTGACAGCTGGCGCTTTTTCCATTGAGAGAAATCTGCAAAAAACCAGGGAAAAGTCATTACGCTCACAAAGCCAAAGCACTCCCATGAACAATGCACGAGTTTATTGCCTTCTCAAGTTTAGTGAGGATTTAAAGAATAGCATGGGATTATATGCACAAAAAAAAACCAAACTATAAACACCACAACATGATTAAGATGTGTTTTATTTTCCCGCAAAGTCAAATGCCTCATTAGATTGAGGTTATTTCCTATGACGATCATTTATGTCTCCCCAATTTTATTTGTGAATAATAGCTTAACTGCTGCGCCTTGCATTGAAGTGGATAATAGCATCACCTTGGATATTTCTTTTACGGCTGCAATAATGAGGGATTTTCCTTTCACAGCCTTCAAATACAATAGACCAAATGGCTATTAAACCCATTATGCCCATGTTAAAAACTGGAACAAACGACAATAAACAAAATGAAAATAGAAACTCTGAACATTCAGAAACACGCTGAAGTTGAAATCACATTTGGAATACAAAATGCCCGCATGAATCCGGCTCCACATACCAGAAGCCTTCAACTCACCCACCACAAAAGATGCAATAACTGCCTCTCTCGGATTCTGACATCACCAAGAGTCGCCTGTCTCCAACTTCCAACCCCATAAATCACTCCTTTTGTGTTCCACACCATAATCTCTTTTATATTCCCCTAACCACTTGTATTTGAGGAGATTACCTCAACTACACAATCATATCTGCTGACAATGGGAGCTGTTGACATGATGGGCGGTAAGGAGGAGGAAAAAAAAAAAAAAAAAAAAAAAAACCTTTCGCCAGATGAATAAAGAGGAAGAGGTAGTAGGTGTGTCCTTGCAGACAATGTGCACCCTTGTATGAACACACTCGCTGGCTTATCCTTCCATCCTGCTCTGCGTCCCCCCACTAAAGAGGGACGTCCGGGATCGACAGTGACTAATGGGGTTTGGTACTGCAGCAAATTACAAGAAGTACACTTCACAAAGGTGAAACATTGTTCTGTCTCCCCCATTTCGGCTTTTCATGCCCATGTTGCTCGCAAATGCTGTGATAATGTAGACTCTTTTGGTTCAAATTGCAGCATGATGGCAACTGTCAGAACTGATGTCATATTACGCGCGCACGCACGCACGCACGCACGCACGCACGCACGCACGCACGCACGCACGCACGCACACACACACGCACACACACACACACACACACACACACACACACACACACACACACACACACACACACACACACACACACCAAATATAAAGTGGGGGTGGTTGTTGGGTTTGTTAATGCAATTCAAGCCTGGACACACTTTTTGGAAGTTGTGTTAAAATCATTAAAGTACCTTGAGAATTGCTACTCGTAGAAATTGGTTTTGACTTGCTTGAATTATATTTTGCTTTTGACTTCCGAAATCATGTTTATGGGGCACAAAACAATATAGACACACACCTAATAAGCTAATAGCAGCCTGTCGTCTATGTAATTGTTATGCAATCACTTTCAATACATAGCTAATGAAAAGATATGATTAGTACACAATAAATTGAGGGGAAAACAAATCATGAGTGTCACTTTGGCTTTCTCGTGCCAATCACTGCGATCAGGTGAAACTGATGTTACCTACTGAGCCACATGAATACTCTGCTACACAAGCGATGACTTCCTTTTTGGCTTTCACTCTTTTCTTCTTTTCTTTTGATCACAGACAATGAGGACTTCTATTTCCATCCTGTGATTTTCTTTTGAAGTAGGGATAATTATTGTTTGTGAAATTTAGTGGAGCAACAAATAATCATTTCAAGAGGCATTCAATCTATTCAGTATTTTTTTAGTACTCGATGTCAGGAATGTCGTATGGAAACATTTTTATTTTCCAGTTTTCTTTTTATTTGAAAAGCAGGACACTTCAGCAGGACTTTCATTGCTTCTATTTTTTTGTTTACATCAAAGATAATATATGTATAGAATAAAAACAGCAGTGTTGTCAAATCCTTATCTCTCTTGCCTTTGAGTATTTTAACATGTCACTAATTTATGAACCCACAAGAACAACCATACAAAGGGAGCTTAACATTTGCGATTCTAGCTTTCATTATAGAATGCAGATAAAGAGACTTGATTACACTTACAGGTGGTATCAATTAAAGTCTGACCATGTGAGTTTCACATACTCAGTCCATTTAGTCCAAATTCGATTAAACTTTTCCTTTTGCATCCTGAGGAAGAACTTTTCCATAATGTACACCTCATGTATGCTGTCAATCCATTCCTCAATGGTGGGTGGTTTTACTTTCAACCATTTCCTCGCGATGCTTTATTTACTTGTTGCCAGTAGTATGGCACGTAGCTTTTTGTGTTATTGCTGTCTATTTTTCCTGTATTATGTTGCCCAAATAAATTGTTTCACATCGAAGAGGGATGGTTCCACCAAATACATTATTTAAATGGTCATGAACTTGTTCCCAATAATTTCTACTCACCTGGCAATCCCAGAATACATGAAAGTGGTTCGCTTCATTATTCACACAAGGTCTCCAACAACCGTCACCGGAACATTGGTTGTAATGTTCTTGTATGAAAACATTTTAAACAATAATTGTGCCTTTAGATTTAGAGAAAACTGGTGAATTTTTTTTCTGTCAAACGCCTGGGTATCTTATTGATTTTGACAGAATACATCACATAAGTCCAGTTTAGCTTCTCTTTATTGCCCCCCTGGATGTTTTAGCATTGATTTTAACCCAAACACCCCCCAAACATTTCTGAGATGTTGAACCCATCTCAATTGCGAGCCTTAGATCCTTGGGTGGAAGGCATGCCTGCATACAAAAAGCTCGTAGAATCTGTGATTTCTCTTGAAGAACGTTTTAAAAGATGCAAATAAACACCTACATTCAAGTAATATTTTATATTAGATTTTTTTCCAATATTTCAGTCTTTTGTCATTTTACTCTTATTCCTCTGCTCATCATATTTTTATACTGTTTCCCTGGCATATCTTTTTAAAGGTAGTTTGATTTAATTTACCACAATTTGATTATTATTTTACATTCTGAACTTTTTGTGTCACTGGATCATATCAGCTTAGTTTTTGGTGTGTGTGTGATTGTTGTTAAAATACTTAAGTTTTAATCTTTTTTTGGTAGAGTGATCATATTTGCACCTTTCTTCAATTTTTCCCCGACCAAACTGTGGTAAATTTCTAATACCAACTCATATTGTGAAGGAGTTTAAAACAAATGTACAGGTTGGAGAAAAAAAAAAATTTTACAGATGAAATGCATTACATTTTAAAACAATTAAAATCCATGTAATAGTGTTTACCTATGTCTTTAAACTGTTAAAAACATCATAATAGGCCCACTTTTTTTTTTGGTTTTTGGAATGGGGGTGCTACTTTCACAATTAAAGTAAAACATTTGTCATTTCTCTTCAATTCACAACTTCCGGTCAGCGACAGCCAAAGAGTTGCATGTGGCCCGGGGGCTAGACCAGGTCTGCATTACATCAACAGCTTTCAACACTTATATACTGCCTTCAGTGAAGATTTCCTTCTCAACAACTTTAATTCCACAACTATAGACTCCCTCATGATGAGCTATTTTCTCCCCGAAGATTTCAAATTAGTTCACTTTATCATATATGTCATTAAGTGATTTTGAAGGCCAACATGTATTTCACACAATTCTACCCTGATCTTCCCATGCAAGTCCACTAGTATAACCCTTCAATTCATCAATATGACAGACTGAGGCCATTACCTGGGCAATGAGTCCCTTGCGGCTCCTCCGGGCGTGGTGGAAGCGCTTGATAAAGAGAGCCAGGAACTGCCTTCTGATCAGCTTCCATCCGGTGATGACCACAGACCCGCTCCCAATGAGACTAGTGCTTCTCCTCAGATCTGGAGTGGACATTAACCCGCAGCGTTATTTATCAACTATGCATATGTAAAAGAGCTGCTGAGCATGCATTTTTGCAGAGCTAATGGGCTTATCAAATAGAACTTAAGTGTTGCACCTGGCAGCAGCTTTAGCTCATTCCTCAATGTAGAAACTTTCATTTTCACAACTCATGGATTAGGTAATGGTATTTGGGCACGACTCAGGAGGAAAATGGTGATAAATACGGCCTTTATAGACACCTCGGTTTTAAATATCTGCAAGTGTACCGACAATGAAAACATAACAGTAGTCAATATGATAATAAAGCTAATTCTTATAAAAGCCATTTTGATGAAAGAAGATTTATTGCGAAACAGAAAGAGGGGGGGGGGGCTAATAAAGTGTATAGGCTGGCCGTGGTGGGCGCGTGTCGAGGCTGGGGGTGCGGCGGGTGGCCAACTGCATCCAATTGCTCCAGGGTCTTGCCTCTGGGGCTGGGGGTCTCTTCTTCTCCTGGCCTCTCAGCGAGTGGAGCCCAGGAGGCTTAGTTATAGGGTGAAGGGGTGGCGCTTTAGGTGGTCTGGCTCCCAGGAGGGGGGCTGCTTGGCTTGTAACTTGGTGTGTGTGTGTGTGTGTGTGTGTGTGTGTGTGTGTGTGTGTGTGTGTGTGTGTGTGTGTGTGTGTGTGTGTGTGTGTGTCAAGTTTAATTTGCATGCTGGGGAAAATCAGCGTATTTCCCAATTGGTTGGGATGCACCTGTGATGCTACACTCAATGAAGTTACACAGTTCAAAATAAATAACGTGAGGGGAAAAATAAATTCGATAACTAGAAATCACAGAATACATGACTTACCCTCTACTTTATTTGTCAACTTTTCCTTCGATTCTACATGAGAAACATAAAACAAAAAGAATCAAGCAGGAATTGCAAGTCAGTTTATGCTCTCCTCCTCCACAAAGATGAGAAATTTGAAAAGGACATATATTTTTGATTACATGAAAAATATTCCTGACAGATTTGGAGGATCTTGCCTGTTTTTGTACGAACGCTCGCGATACTGTTTCTCCTGGATTCGCGGGAGCTTCGTTTGCAGTCTCTCTCCAGCAGCTCCTTTGTTGCTGTGGGAATACAAATAAGATATGTTGTTTTGGCCTGACCCAATTTAGGGTTATAAATAACAATAAGAAAAGCTACCTGCCCTGCAAGATGCCATATTATTTCCTGTAAAAGCATAAACCCAGGTGTTTTTTGTGTGTTGTTTTTACAGAAAAAGTAAAAAACAAAAAAAACAAACAAAAAAAATGGATATGCATATTTGGAAATGGAAAAATAAAAACAAAGTTGCTTGCCAAGTGTATTTCGTGGCAACGCACAGCCTTCGCACATCGTTTGCATATGGAGTATGAATTAAACTTTCAACAACGAGCTAAAGGCTAGTTTAGTGTTCGTACTAGTCCTTTAAAAAAAAAAAAAATTGCCCTCAGATCATCCCGAGTAAAAAACCCAAATCTAACCATTTGACCAGTTTCTGTTGAAAATATCAAGCAAAATATGCTTGTAGTAGAAAAAAGACATTTATTGTCTTGATGTGTAGAGTATGAAAACAGCTTCCTTTTTCTCAGTGGCTATTCGGCGAATGTGTATTACATTAATGTGGTGAGATAATTTCAACTCGACTTTATTTGCAAAGCACTTTAAAATGACAACAGCTGAACCAAAGTGCTATACATAAATAGACATAAAAGCCTAAAATCATAAAAACAATATAATGGCAACGATAGAAACAGGAGCCGCGTCTCAAGCTGGGTTAAAAGCCAATTAATAAAAATGGGTTTTAAGATGTGTTTTAAAAATTAATAGTGAAGGTGTTTGTCTGAAGTTCTGCCCCCCCACAGAGCTTCTGACTTTAGTACATTCTCACCAGGAGGTTGACAAATGTGCTTGGTAGGCTTTTCGTGTTTTCACAGTTAAACTATATCATCACCTCCAAAGTGTGAACTGTTTTTTCCCCAAACACGCGTCAACATACATACACACTGTCCTCTCACTTGTTATTTCTGCATCCACCCCGGTGTCTTCTGCCACTTTAAGAAATATCTGCAAAATAAACAAATTGCTCATGATTATCAATAATGCATGAGCCTGAGTAAGTATGTTATGTTTCCCACCACCCGAGCACACAAGCTGCAGGAATGCAAGCTGCTCTGGAACTCAGAGCGTCAGTGGAGTTATTACAGTCAGGTTTCTGTTTGAAATGTTTTAAATATTACAAAATGCACAACAAGCCATGTGTCAGAGATAATCTATATCCTTACCTGTGAAACCTTCCCCTGTGATCAATACAATTTAACCATGTTTTGCATGTTAAACCTTGTTATACTTTAATATGTAAAATGTGCCAAATTACATTTTGTGACTCTTCCATTGTCTCAGCTCCTGTTTATTAGTGCTGCAAAGCAGAACAAAAGCATATTTCTGATGAAAATTAATGAACTTCAAAAGAAAACATGGATGGATTAACCAACCATTCCACCATTGAACTTTAGAAATTCAAAAGGAATTATTCACATCGCCTGCAGACCACTAGTGTCTAATGCATGTCTGAGATGCACATTATGTGAAACACTCTGTAAAGTAATAATACATGATGAGAGCAACATATTAAAGCTTATTCAATAAATTCTATTTAGATATTAGTTTGGTATAGAATTAATAAACAGTTCACCCTGAAAAATATGTGATCATAGTAATGATTCATGACAAATTACCAACCCCCCCCCCAAAAAAAAAAAAAACCTGTGAAGTTAACATGATGCAAGAAGATGAAATATGCATCACGTACATTCTCACAGAGATTCAAGTCTCTCTGTGGTAGAGTTTTGGTAAATATGTAGCTGCTCCAAGGTCAGTTTTATAATAACATTAACACATTAGCTTGGTCCTTGTGCTCTCTGGCTTCTATCATCAACATGGTGAGAGTAAAAATCAATACCTTAATGGACTCGATGATTCTCAAACTCATGGTTACAGATAATTGACTCCTCCATTAGATAGTATTCTCTTCTGGGTTTTTTTCATATTTTTTTGATGTTGCATCTCCATAGTTCCTTCTTTTATGAATTTACAAAGGATGTCCTTTCTCACTTTGTCATTATTACTATGGAAACAATGCTAGGTGGACCAAAAGTTGATATAGTGTTTAATACTCTCGTTACATTCAGAGAAGCTTCTGCATGAAGTTTTCAAACTCGGTGCATATCAAGATTTTCTTTGGATACGCTGGTTTTCTCCGACAGTTCAAAAATTCACATCTTGTGAATTGCTTGTCTGTGTGCCTGTTTGTCTCGGGGTTTGCCCCGTGAGTAAACTTGTGCACTGTCCTGAGTGCGTCCCAGCCTGGAACGGACTCCACCATCCGAGGACACAGAATGATGATACTGAGCAAACGTATATGAAGAGTAACAGAGAAGAAAAAGAAACACTAGAAGGAATTGTTGTATACTTATGTACTCCTCCGTGAATGTAAATAGTAATTTCATATGTATATAGATGCAAGCTGTTATCTTTGGCTGGGTGGTCAATGCTTTACCTCCTCCAGAGTGGTGTCAGAGATCCCATAGCTGGTCAGGCCAAGGTCAGCCATTGCGAGGTCGAGTTCGTAGAAGAGCCCAGCAAAGGTCCCATCTCTGGCACCGTTGTAGGGCAGTATGTAGGTGATCTCCTGACCAATGCTCTCCAAGAAGACCGCCTCTGGGATGTGGCGCCGCACAAGTTGATTCACAGCCGTTAAATCTGCTGGATGATAACAGACAAGAATCAACCCCTCAACAAACTCAAAAATATTTTTTTCCTTTCTGGGAAAAAGCAGTCAATAGATATTTGTATGTTTCCTGTGATGTTTTCTATACTAAACTATTTGAGGGATGCAAAAGAAGCTTTATGACTCTGAAGTATAATTAAAAAACAAATTCTAAACTTAATCGATCTATTTTAAACTTAATGTTGTAGTGCACCAATGAAATGTTCCTAATCAAATCTAAAAACAAATATAATATATTTTAATCAGAGCTGACATACCTGCTGATGTGACATTTAGAAAAACAGTAACAGATCAGTGGACATAATTCCGCTTCCTCGTCCTTTCTGAAGCTGGATCTCAGGGAGAATCAATTCGGACAGTGTTGCACAACGCACCACATCCATTATTGATCCGGAACCTCTCATACATAATTACTGCAGCTTAACAACTGCTGGCCTGGTGCTTTATGAAGAAGTAAATGGATCTTCTTCACACATCAGACTGAATTATTTGTGATTGTGTGTGCTTCACTAGGCTCACTGGTGTGTATTAATGAAGACAACTGTGCTGTCACTTCGGGAAAGATAGTTACTTTCATGCCAAGTTCTGACTCTTATTTAACATAAAAGTGGATTCTGATTCATTCTTCATATATAGAAAACAGATTCCCTTTCTTGCATTGTTCTTTTGATCAGTATTACATCAGTAGTATGATCAAAACAAGTCAAATAGTACAGCAAAACGCTTCATATTTACATTTCTATGAAACCCTTGTGCAGATGGCAGTAGTCTAGTGGTCACAAAAGCAAATTATTATAACTTGTGTCATGGACATGATTAGTGTTTTAGTGTTTTCTATTGAACTAAATTTGATTTGTCCCCAAATAAGCTTAGAAAGATAAGCTAATGTTTAATATACACCTGAGTATGTTTAATGGAAGGTTCAATAGAAACAATATAGCACTTTGAGACGTTATGGGACAGTGAGACATTACACTGGAAGTGGCTCCAGGAAGTAAGATTTACACAGAAGTTGTGGATTCAAGTGGTAAAGCACGTAAAGTTGATAGCTATGAGCATCCTTTTTAAACATCTGTGATTCTGATTCGGTCACATTGACCTAAATCCTTAGTATTGTTGACAGTGACTATAGCTATATGTCATTGATTTCAAAGTAGATAAAATACCTTTTCTTATTGTTGATATTATTAGCAATTAAAAACAGAAGAATATGAAAAAGAAGAGCTAGAATAACTACAAACAATGCAAATCAACCACAACTGATGATGCAACAAAGAAGAAGAAAATAATTGCCGTTCCAGATGTCTGTCTGTTCTTTTGAACACCCCCATGATCCGAGAGCAGAAACAACAGTGAGTTGAACTTGTCTTTGGGTCCTGACAATGAGCACTCATGAGGACCTTGATTAGCACAAGAACCATTTTTTTTGGTTTTAATTTTCTAATCCAAAAAAATGTATAAAACAATTCCTTACTTGCTCTTCACAATGGAAGTATATGTTCTAACTATGCTAGGCACACCACAAATATCTTAGCTTGCGCACTTAAGAGTGTGTGATGGATGCAGTTATGCAGGTTTTTTCAGCTGAATCTCTGCCTGTTTTGAACCTGCTCGCACCGAGATAGGAAGACGTGGAAGACCTAGATATGACTGTGAGCACTTGTTCAAATTGTTTATTTAGGAAAGTATATAAAATGCCTATAGCGTGTACAGCACATATTGGTTTACATAGCAGGAGTCGTAAAAAGGGTGACTGACAGTAACGGTGATAGAGTCTGTACCTGAGGGATCAGAGTTGCTCCAGCTTTGGCTGCCGATGCCTTCATCTGGGCTGCTGCTCAAAGGACAGTCTGTCTCCTGTTAATCAGAATTGGATTAGAACGGCTTTATCATGCCTTACCACTTAGAATGATGAACAGTCGCTCCTTGACAACTCCTGTCATACATTAATCAAATAACTGGCACCCAGAAGTTTCTATTTAATTGCTCTAAATAAAGCCGTATGCAAGCATCAACAAGTAATGCTGTTAATCTGTAATGGAATATAAGGCCACGGTCTTTTCAGTCAGAGACAACACCTGCAAATGAAGAGTGCACTTTAATTTCAGCAAAGGTTGAATAAATCTCCCTGCATTTTTAAGGAACTTTATGACATTTAATAAAGGGGTTTAATCACACTGAAAAGAGATCAGGGCAGCCACAGTTTGTCCAAGTCTGTTTCCCAGTTATATGGGCTGTGTAATTGCAAACTCTTCCAATTAATTACTAAAAGTGTCAGCCAGAAAAGGGGGATACTTCTATACTTCACACATAAAGGTGTTTTGGATGTTTATTTATTTATTTATTTCAAACAAATGACTCTGTTTACCTCAAATAGCCTTGAGACAAATTTTAATTGCGCTCGTCCTACTGGCAGCCGTGCATCTTGTTCATTCGCTTCAATTGATTAAAACTAAGTGTGAGAAACGCCATTGCCGAGCAACGTGTGAATCACCCCTCTGCACGGTGACAATTAGTATCATCCAGCACGTCAGCGGTTCCTCGTCCTCGTGCTGGGAGAGACTAAACAATGATCATTACGGAGGGGACGGGGACGTAAAAGATAAAGAACACTGCAAATTCAAAAGAATATTCAATAATACACTAGATAAAGGTGATTATTGGGTCAGATGACTTGGAGCCTTTTTTCCCAATTTGAAGTCTCATCCAATTAAAGTGGGGTCATGCTAAGTTATTTTAATAAGAATATTTTTTTTTCTTTTTTAAGAAAAGACTGGGTAATTGTGTGGTCAGGCCAGGGTCTGTTTTGGGATAATAATGAGAACACATTTGCAATGCTGAGTGTCAAAAGCTATGTGCACAGGTGAAAGATCTTTCAGGATAATGAAATTATGGTTCTCCCTCATGTTTCTTTTTTTTACCCAATAAAAAGACATAATAGTTAGTATTATGTCTTTTTCAGTAGTTCAAGAGTGTCTTGGAGCCTCTGATATCAATTAAAGATGACATCAGACTGATAAATCATACAGCAAGACAAGCAAAGGAGTGTGTAAAATAAAAACTAGCAAAACTAAAGAAACTGTGAGTAGTAGATATCATAATAGGTATGATTCATTCAATTAGTATTCAGTGATGCAACAGTATGATTCAAACAAGATAGCAAATCTCAGTACAATCCTGAATCAATCATTTCTATGGAGGAAGTTTTAATTGAGTGTGTGTTATCTGGTCCAAATTCCCTCCATATACAATCTACATCGTATTTCTCAGTATCAAGTCATGGAGAATTAATAAAATTGTTGACGATGATGAGGTTCACAATTTTCTCAAATGTGTTTGTCATACATCAGTAAGAGAGCCACAAGTGAGGACTTGAAAGCTAAAACTACCCTGTCATCATGGTTTATCCCCACCTTCCCAATGAATAGTCAACTTTGTGGGACATCCATAAAGCATCCCTTCAGCTCAACTGTAAAGTGGATGTCCATTAGCGGCTAGAATTGGGTGACAAATGATCTTGACAAAAGATGTGCAGCCGGATCATGATCTATCCATCCATCAAAGGCCAGAATTATAAGAAAAATTTATTTTGGCCCAATCATAGACTGTCCCTTCAAAGTGCAATTACTGCCTTGCTATGACTGGAGTGAGTCAGCAGTGTTAAGGTTCATCATAACTCACAGAGGGATGTTGGCTACACTGAGAAAAACAATGGTTTCATTAATAAAGACGTCTGTGGTGAGTGAGTGCCATATCATTTCCATAATGCCTTCACAACAAGTGGTGGCTGGAAGGCATGCAGTGCCCATCCCATTTCCAAAAATCACTAAGTTAATTGGTTTTAGTGATGATTTGGGAGGGAGGCCATTTAAAGTTTAAACTCAATTCTAATTGTAATTATTAAATTAACTATGCATTTAAGGTGACATTTTAAATCTGTGCCGGTCGATGGATTAAGTCTCATTCAGAGATATATTAGTCCTGTTCATCAAACTGATACTGGGGGAAGCCATAATTCTGATGCGCCCTTGTGCTTGAATGATGAGTCTTTTCAGCTAGCTTGTTTTTAAGCCGGATGCTCGTTTTCATTCATTTGCATTCAAACCTATTCAAGGTCAAGATTTGACGTGGTGTATAACCAGGGAAAATTAGAAGTCTCTTAAATACACTTCAATTGAAATCTACATGTTTATAGCCTCTAATTAACCTTACACTTCACACTGTTATTCACATTCACCATTCATGCACATAAATGGTGACAGCGGCCATGCAAAATGCTTGACTTCCATTGGGAGTACATTATGATTCAAGTGTAGTTTTAATCAATTTTGGCCCAACTCTCAGTGTAGCTCTGTCACATGCCAAAATCATGTATTTAATTTGGTAATGACCACAGTTTTCTTTCAATTTATTGATTTTTTGTTATTTAGTAGTTTTGCTTTACATTGGCTGCTGAATGCGCAGCATCATCAGCAGCGAACTAAAATTAGTTGTTTGATTGTAGCTCCCAAAGATCCCACGTCCCCCGACTTTCTTTTTTTTTATAGGCGAGTTCCCGAAAGACATTATTTATGGTTTGTGAGATTTCCTCCAAATATGCAAAATAATTTATGAAACAATATCAGATGTCACCCTGTTGTCTCGTACAACTAAACCAGCCATCATAGGACACACGTTGATGTTCAAGATGCCTACCGTCTGTCTGCCTTTGTCCTGAGTGCTTATGATGCCGCTGCGCTGAGAAGCCATTTTTTCACTGCCATCTCTGACCAGAGTGAGGTAGTACCCACTCCCAAAACACTTTTTCAGGAAGAGGGAGGAGCCACAGCATCGCATCTTGCCATGGGAGATGATAGCAATGCGATCGCCGAGAATGTCTGCCTCATCCATGTGGTGTGTCGACAAAATGATAGTTCGACCTGAAGAAAGAGAAATACACACAATCGATGCCACCTGAATGAGCAAGACGAGATAGTGCATGCTGCTGTGTGAGCAGAAGAAAATCAAAAATACGAGATGGCAAATATGAAGAAAAAAAAAGAGAGAAACTGCAGACAAAAAAAAAGCATTTTTCTCTTTGGACCTTGTTTGTTTTAACAGCTGTTCTTATTAAATGGCACCCACACAGGGATAGATGCCACAGATCAAAACTGTTCAAATTAAAAAACAGTATAACAATCTGTCTCTGCAGGGTAGTCACTTATCTCCTTACTGCTGATTCCACTTTGTTTTCCACTACCTGCTTATTTGCACGGCAACAAAGCAGACTCCAGAAGAGTGCGTGGGCAGGAATCTGGGACAGAATTAAAATGATGATGAGGCCACCCTATAAGCCTACTTTACATTGATTTTACGAGGCCACGTTTCATTTTATCTCTCCCATTTCTTTTTTGTTCTGCAAGTTCTTTGATTCAAAAGGCATCAAACCGAACACAACTCCAATGACAACTACAGTGGGCATCGCAAGATTTTTCACAGGTGTTCTAGTCCTTTCATATCACGCCGTATTAGATAGCGCACGTTAATTATCACATACCCAAGAAATCAGAAAAAAAAAACCACGAAATCTGTAATGAAGTCACAGCATGGTCATGTCTCTGCATTACCTGATAATATTTGGCACTGCTTTCATGCAGACGCATGAAAGCAGTGCCAAATATGATCAGGTAATGTTTCAGTCAGTCATGTTCTAGAGAAGAAAATATTTAACCTTTATCTGTATTGGGATTAAAAAAGATATTTTTAAAATGTTGAGATAATGTGTTTTCCAGAGCTTCTCACCAGCAAGAAGACCTTGGTTTGCTTGTGGTCCATGGTGGGACTTTTATGTTGTGTTTGACAAAATCCAAAGACATACTTGTTATGTTAACCCTTTGAAATCCTTCAGAAGAAAACAAAGCAATGGAAATGTTGCTTTTTCAACCAGCGCCAAACTTAGACACCGACTCCCAGATCAGAAACGATGTTCTCTGAATTAACAACAGACTCTTTAACTACACTTGGACAACATGCACACACACAACATATAATCGCCCATCATTTGTAAATAATGAATAGTAAATTGATTACACTTACACAGCACTTTTCCACTGCTTAAACATTGAGTTAACCTGGTTTCTTTATTGGACTATTACAAATTGACTTTGCAATCTTCAAGATCAATTAAACACATTCATTTCTCAAAAGTTTTAGTAAAAACTGCAACATGTTTGTTCAGCTCGTTGGTTGAGCAGCAGGTCGAAGAATTTCTAATTTGCTTGACATGTGAGTATGAAGTTGCAAGTGTAGAAATAAGGAACGCTGTTCAATTAAAAAAAAAAAAAAAAGCTACCAATGATATAGGTTTGTTGTTCATTGTCATGTTTTTATTTATTTTCTTATGTAAGGTGACCTAATAACTTACTCCTGCAAAAACAGAGAACATTACTGTTACATTACATTTCTGGTTGAAAAATGTTATTCTTTATTATTATTGTGTCTTATACTAACTATGGCAGGACTTCCTGACTACAAATCATTATGTGGATGGTAAGAGACAGGTTTTCTGTCGTCAGAAAGTACTTAGTTTTGAAATCTCTTCACTTTTCTTGCAGCACCGTCAGAGTTTGACAGTGTCCTGGGAGGTATGTCAACATTAGCCACGTAGCAGCCCACAAAATTTAATAGTCTTTTTGAGTTTCACCCTGTCTAATTTGCAGGTGTTTATTGCAAAAGGTCAGAGGCTGTGCTGAGCATGGTTGTTTTTGCTCTGAGGTAGTTAAAAACATATTCTCACAGGTCACATTATCTGAGGCACAAGGACACATTCGGAGGTCATTAAATGCAGCCACGACACAGCCGTTTTGCTGGGACAACTATTTCCGCTCTGTCACCCCTTCTCACATTCCCCCGCCACCCCACCTCTTATGAGCCCCACTACCAGCTGAGAGGCTAAATCCATCCCTCCTCCGTTAAGTATCACTGCCTCATGCTATGCCAAGCAAGTCTGGATACCTCCCTATACAAATTCCAACAAAATACCCAAGTTGAGTGAATGCCCACAGACCAGTCAATTTAACATATTGGGGGGGGGCTATGCTTATGACGGGGGGAGGGCTGAGGAAGATTGCTTGAGGTTTAGTTTGACTGTGCCAGCTCATTTCGTATGGGATGCTCAAACTTACAGATGATTTTCCTGGGGATTTGTTGTGGTTTACAAGGGTGGAAAAAAAACAACTCAAAAAGCACTGCATCATTTGTGAGTTGGGAGAAAAATAAATGTGTTTGGACTGCAGATGGCCCACAAAGGTATTCTGATTTATAGTGTGTTGTGGTGCATTACAGCCCAAAGTGATATATCAAATGGAGTTGGGTGTGTTCAGGTAAATTGCTAGTACTCACACACTGTACGATAGTATGAGGCTGGAAATCTGGGTTCTGTTATTCAGCTTCCTTCCCCCTAAATCAAGTTGATAGAAATTGATTTTACAGTGTTTATGTACATCCGCATTAAAATGAATTATTTGACAAAACTGACATAACTGTTGTTTCTGGCAATCAATTTAAATCTATAAATTGTCAAATTACTTTCATGCCATTTACAGCCTGTCCACTGAGTTATAACGACCAGATGCCCCTGTGTTTCGCTTGTGTTTCAGTATGAAGCTAAATGTTTCAAAGACTGCCCATGTTTCCCGTCTATATTATGTTGCACTGAAAAGGTTTGATTCCTAACACATTTCCCTCGCAATCTTGACAATGGTCCCACCCCCCCGTGTCATGAAAACAACTTACCAAGCATAAAAAATCTCCACCCAAAATACAAACAGCCATGCATTTTTATCTCATTTGTGTTGCTTGGCTTCACCCCAGCACTAATTTCCATTCTTGGCACACAAAAAAGAAAAAAAAATGCATTATGTATAGTACAAAGGAGAATGCAGCTGCACTCAGAGTCAACAATAAATGGGATTGTTGCAAATGTCCAACATGGGTTTTGTCAGTAAATATGTTGTCAAGGTAAGTGCTGGAAGAGAGACAATTATGGTGCCCATTGGCAGCCAGCTTTTTCTCAAATGGATTTGTAATAACAACTAGTTATGTGCTTTCACTTTTTATAGCACCCTTTTTTTTTTTCTTGTGGGTCCTTGTATGTCACCATTTACATGTATTTCCACCCCCATCCATATTTAAAGTTTAGTCCTGTTACTTCAATATGGAAATTAAAAAATAATTCAAAGTACATAAATAAAAAGGGTGTCCCTTATTTCTTTTAACACATATTTTCTCCTCTTTTGTCACCTTCTCTCTAAATCGGCTGCCGTTGAATTACTCCAGCAATAAAATTACTCTTTACTCTTAATGCAGTTAAATACACCGACATGACCTAATGCATGGTTAATCAACTGCAGCATCTGATTAATTCCTCATAAATAACCTATTGAATAGTAACGTTGTTTTACAGTGATTTCAAGCCTGCTGATAAAAGCTGCTGAAATTAAAAGGAATTCTCACTTACAAGGTGTGTGTGTGTGTGTGTGTGTGTGTGTGTGTGTGTGTGTGTGTGTGTGTGTGTGTGTGTGTGTGTGTGTGTGTGTGTGTGTGTGTGTGTGTGTGTGTGTACAAGACGTATAATGGCGTGGCAGTATTAGCTACATGTGCCATATAGAGTAAAATCAAAGTATGTCATGCCTCTAGACACAACACTTACAAGTTGGGTAAAATATCAATCAGCATCAATAAATCAAGTGACAAAAAACTGATGCACTGCAAAGATACACAAGGCTGAAGGCACTTGTATAAATGTATGAAATCCATTATATTAATATCATCCTCAAGGCCCATTTTATAAAATAATGAGAGAGGTAATTTAATAGTAATCAACTTCCAGTAATGGATAATAATTAAAAATCCATATTTTGTTAATTTTTGCTTTAAGTCTTAAAATATGTTATGGTAATTTTTATTGAAACCTAACCTGCAAATAGAAAATTGCATGTTGCCTTTTTTCACACTTGGACATCCAATTCCTTTTAGAGGACACACCATAGCAAGCAATGCCGACTTCATTATTTTAACTATAAGATCATATGAATAGTTCCTCTGTATCCTTAGTGGTTGTAGGAGCTCGAGTTAAGTTTAGAGTACTGCAGACAAAATAATCCTCCACTGAATTTAATCAAAACAACATCCACTTGGGGCAATGTGTTCAACCTGTCTGTGTGGAAAACCTGCACGCTTAATTAACTATGAAGAACCACTGCATTAAGTCCAATTTCAGCCTTCAGCTTTTTCATACAAATAGACTGCCTTTAACATTTTTTTTGCCTCTTAATGACAAACCGTAGCAACGCTGCGGTGCAAATAAGACCAGAAAGGAACAAAACACGAGTCATTCAAGCAGCGAGAATGTTGGGGGCTCTCATTATAGCAGAGTTATCTCCGGCTCCCAATTGAAGGGAAAGGACTTGATTAGAGAGAGAGAAGCTAATGACACAGTGAGGGCGGAGTGTCACTCAATGCACATTAAACATTTAGACATCTGCTGAGAGAATGTGTTACTATAATGTCCAAGCCCTGCCTCCATCCACTGGCACCCACAAAGTGTATAGACTCGAGTGACAAGCTGACTGATTTGGCAGACAATTAGGGACTCTGTTAAATAGCAATGTCAATTAAAGCTTCTGGGATCGACTTGTCCTCGCTTCCATTTCAATCCCTTTAAGCACAATTCACAATTTCTCAGCATCTATGATTGAGTGTCACAGGCAGCAAGGCTAAAAAGAAGAATCCCCCTGCAGGCTCCAAAGTCCATTCATTACCTTAACAGCTCTCATACTGGACACGTTTGAGTCTTGTTGGTTAAAAGTTTACCTTGAGCTCAGCTCAGTTTTGAAAAGTTTCTCAGTTTGATAGAGATCAAACATGCACTCTGCGCAATCCAGTCAATTCTACCAAAAATAAGGGCTTCAAAGACTTTAGTGCAGCCTCGGTTCTTACCACTGATCCCATACCTTGTTTGTACTTTAACAGCAGTTCCCAGATACCCCTGCGGGCATAGGGGTCCACTCCTGCGGTAGGTTCGTCGAGGATGACAATTTTTGAACCACCAGCAAATGCTATAGCCACAGATAGCTTTCTCTGCATGCCGCCTGAAAGACAAAACAGTGAGTTGGGTTATTGTAGCAACACCATGAGAAGGCTGACTACTAGAATGACAAAAAAAAAGAAAAAGAAGAAACCCACAAATCGCATGCACCACTTCTGCCTGGTATCATAGACATTCTACTGCAGCCTGTCAGTAATTGGTTTCACATATAAAACGGAAGTGGTATGTGATGATGGAATAAAAAATGCCATGATACATCTTTCTATATTTTATTGTCTTTTTGCACGTCATGGAATGATTGATAGGGAGGCAGATACACCTTCTGAGCATAATTTCAGCTTACTCTCTTAGCAAGCTCTTCAAAATGCATCCAATGCAGCGCTAATGTAGTGGAAATGTCAGCATAGATCAACCTTGAAAGTCATATTTCAGTGATTTTGCTCACAAGCAATCCATGACTGGGGACAATTTATCAAGTAGGACTTGCTCATGCCCCCCAGACAATGAATTACAACCTGTGACACTCAGCTCCAGTGGATGTGTGCGTAGAGACGGATAGCATGCACATGTGCCGCTAGGAGAATAGTATATCCTGAGCGAAGAGGATAATCTCCTAATAATATCCACCTCGAATGCACGCGCGCACTCACACATGCCGACATTAATGTCGCCCGTGACACACACAGATACAAAATATGTCAACATGCATTCATGGAGCCACACCTGACAGGTTCTTTGAGAGTTCCTTCCGCTTATGTGGTAAGCCGACGTCATTAATCATCTGGTCGATTTCAATTTTAACTTCGCTGCGGCTGCGTCCTTTCAGTCGGGCATAAAAGTAAATGTGCTCCTCCACTGTCAGCCTGCAAAGTGAGGAATAACATCAGAAGAAACCCCGTTTGAGTGACACCCAAGAAGTGACCAAAGAGGGCAATGCCTGCCACTTCAGAATATCCAAGTGTTTGAAGTATCCAAGGTGTCACGTTAATGCATTTTGCATTAACAATCCACCTCCACTAGGGTAATTAAACGCTTGTGAACTTAAGTATAGAAAAGCCTCGACTTATATCAAAATGTCTTGACTGCTTCACAGCTCAGGAAATAATACGGCATGGAGCCTATGTCTGTGCCTGCATGAATATTTTAACCCTACTTAATATAGACGCCTTCACTCCCTGGAATTAATATTAATGCAAGTAATTTGCAGGTGCTCAGCCATAATTATGATGTAAGAGTAGTGTCGACTTCCAGGTAATCAGTTTGTGAACAGAGAGAAATAAAGGGTGAAACAAAGGTGAAACAAAAAGTATTGTGTTGGTTGAAAGTGATGCTATTAGCAGGAATGTGGAGGACCGAGTGAACAGAGGTCATTTTGTATTATAAAGAAAAAGGGAAAGTGATAATGGCGTGTTTGAAGAGAAACATGAGCTAAAGACAAATTTTTTCTTATGTATATGAATAAATTACACTGCAATGATCCTACCTCATTTATACTTAAATAAATGAATAAATACATAAAAAATAAATGGAGAGATGAATAAATAAATAAATAAACAAACAAACAAACAAACAAATAAATAAATAAATAAATAAATAAAGCATAGTCCTACTAAATCCAATTGAAAACAAAGCGTTCTGCTTATTTCACTCACTCATTAAATAACACATTATGCTGAGGACACATTCCCAGGCTCTTCCGGATGTTGTCCATGTCAGTGCGAATGTCACATCCATTGATGAGAGCTGTTCCTGACGTAGGAGGGAACAGTCCTGTCAGAATTGACCTGCAGAGGAAAGAAAACAAATAAGACTCATCGATACTCTGTATTCACAATGCAGCCAGGATTATTCGTAGTTCCAATATATTAGAAAGGGGAGTAAAATGTTATTATCAGGAGTATAATTCATGTCCACATTCATGTTTGTTGCCCTCAAAAGCAGAAGACTCTCTTGTTTAAATCCCATGGAAACATCCAACTATCCGACTACAGTATTTTTGTTCATTCTGTCAAAAGTAAAGAGACTGTATTTTCAGTTTGAACAGTTAATATACTAAAATATGCCCTTAAGATACATAAAATTCACTCCAAGCTCATCTAATTACACTATATTTCAAATATAATACCATCGTGTGGTTAAAAACAGTTATACTGCAACACAATATTCTTCCTCTATGACCAAATAAATCTAGAAATTCACAGATTTGGGGATTTTTGACAGTCAATGCTGCAAAAGAAATGTGAAAATCTCCACAATGCTTCTAGTAAAATAAATAAAATAAATAGACTTGTAATATTATTCAATTAAAAGAACATATAGAAATAAAGGCTTCTTTGACTAGTTTTATTAGGAAAATAAATTATTTAAAAGTACGGAATAATGTTGTGAATCACTATTGTGATTCAGAAAATTCATCTTCAAAAAATGTCTTGCTGTGTTTTTATTATGATATAAACCTATAAACTTGGAGAATCTCAAAGATACTAGTTAATTAAACACAAAACATGATATTATTTCTGACTATTTCTGGTAGAGTCAATTTAAATAACATGTTATCAATATTTAAAAATGTATTTTGAAAACCAACAGAAGCGAGACATTTTCATTCATTTTTGAACCCCACAGGATGTAAAAGAGAAAGTCCGGCCATTGAACAATGTTAATAAGGAGAGTTATTGTTTTACAGTTACACCTCTAAAGATATGACTTCACAACAACAAGTTTTATAAATGTTGATCATGGAGCTAAACGAAGAAGCGAAATGGGCCTGGGTTGAGCTTTTATTTCACCATCAGAGCAAAGTCTGGTACCAAACCCGTGAATAATGTTACTGGATGTGGAGTGAATTAATTTGTTGTAAAATAAAATAAAAATAAAGCTAAAGAAAAGTAAATAGCTAACAGTGAATGAAAAAAAAAACACAAAGCTTTTGAAACTTACGAGGGGATAACAAATTAATATTTAATGGTAAATTTCCCAGTTTTGGCACATTTGTGGACAAACATTGCAGCTTCTGAAAATAAAATGTGAAAAAAAGTCCCATTTCCCTTTAGGTTTAGTTACTCTGCTCATTAATGATGCATTAATCGCACGAAAAGTAAACTTTTTGTTTTAAAGTTACAATGACACTTCTCACAGACGTACGCTGCGCTCTGTGAACGAATCAACACAAAGCCTCAGTGTGCGCCAGAATCCTTCCTCTGTCCTTCCTCCGTCCTTTCTCTGTCCTTTCTCTTATTGTTCTCCGTTACATCTCGTTCCAGTTGCTCAGAGCAGCTGTCTTCCCCCACAGCCCTTAGTCTTGCATCGCTTGCTCTTTCTGTCGCTCATACTTTCTGGGCCACTGGGTTTCGTTTATTCCCTGTCATCCTAAACCCCTTCCAACCTTTCTACAATTTTTTTTTTTTTTTAAACACCAATTAGATAACTCCCACCATCAACACAACAGCTGATTCTGTGTGATAAATGTTCTCTCAGAAGATGTCACTCTTTGAACGCACTGACCACTGAATTGATGTAGCGACAGTCCGGTTGCCATTGTGTACAATTTAGATTAGTTGCACCCTGCAAAATCACAGGAGCGCCGAGCCAAGTGGCAAAACATTGGAGAAATAGATATTAGAGCTCACATTGTGGTTGTTTTTCCAGCTCCATTGTGGCCAAGAAATGATGTGATCTGATTCTCATAGAAGTCCATGCTCAGTCCGTCCACAGCGACCTTCTTTCCAGTCTTGTAGATCTTGATGAGATTACGGACTGAGACTCCAGCTCTCACATTAGGCGGCGGTTTCTCCAGATATGCTTCACAACAACATGCATATATTCATAAATACACACGCACATACACACACACACACACACACACACGCATACTTATGAATAGAGACACTGACTCTAACTGTGGCTAAAATTAAATATTTAGAGCCAACTAAAATTCATTGGGGACATCGTGAAGCTAAAAATGTGTATTAAAGACTCAGATAATGGACTAAGTAATATACACAAAGAACTGCAGGGTGTGATTTGCTTTGAGGGGTGTTGGGTAATACTCGCCTCTGGTCCATATATCCTTCATTTTGCTTGATTATTTTTTACCACAAGGGAGAAAAAGTATTCTCTGCATCGTTAGTCACTTCACCAGCAGATGGGACAAAACTTAAAATACTTGTATTTTAAATTCTATATAGTTATCACCGGTCTACATGACATCATTTATGCATCATATTCATTTTTAATAATATAATACACTGTAAAGCTTCTTGTTGAAAAAAGTTTATATTAGTTTTACACCCTGATGAAGGCTTCTTATGCCCCCATTAAAAAAAAGCATCCCCCTTTTGCTCCCATCACAAATCACACTGCAAATCACTTCTCTCAACAATTTGTCCTCTTTTGTATGTGAATATTTGTTAATAGCTAAACTGTGCTAAAAAAAATAAATACAAAAATAAAGGGAAACTAAAAACACTTGTCAACCCTGACAGCTAAAAATAACGGATCACGTCTCACTGCGCCAATTGTTAATTGGAAATTGTTGTTTTAGATGAAATTCCTCACTTGAAACACATTCTATCTGCACCTTCTCCCCCAAAAAAGCGACAAGCTCCATTATCACCGTACGTGGCAAATAAGGTGCTAATGTTTGTTTGCAACCCATGCCAATTAACTTGCATTTCTTGTTAGAACAGCAGTCGTCTCCCTGTAGAGTGAACAAACGCACACTGGCTCACTGGGCTGCAGCTGAACACCAAAGGTGAAATCTTACCGTTATGCACACTGGACTCTTCCAGCAAGCCAGAGTTCCCATCAGTCTCTGATGGCTTCCCACACCAATAAGATGAAGTGAAAGGGAAGTACCACGGCTTAGGGATTCCGTATTGGCCTGGGATCAATCAAGGAAAACATTATTCACATTTTAATTTCAGCTTGGCTAGTGGGAATATGCTGCTTTACAGTGTAGGTTTCGCCTTGACAGGCTGGCACAAATCCGATGTTCATTTAATTAGAATCAATGAGAAAAAAAACTTTGGCCCGTTGATATAGCAACACGAGCAACTAAATTGTACAAGTGTGCTACCCTCAGTGAGAAGTGGTCAGCACTGCACAATAGTTATACATAAAATACATTTAAAAGTAGAAAGACAAAACCTCATCTTTTTAAGATTTGTAACTTAAAAGTGGATGGAATTAAATACCAGTAGCAAGATGTCTTACTGGATTACAGTAAATAGTTGTATAATCTTGTCAGCACCTTCCTAAAATAGAGTTCTCAATTGTTTCGACAAAACCCTCAAAATCACCTCTTGTAAATTGGCCTACGTTGTTGTTAAAAATGATCAAGTCATTTATCCTCCATAAGATCTTGTTTCAACACCTTCACTTTAAAGTGTGCAATGCAAATGGCCTGTAGTTTCACTGAACTATCAAGCTATGTATTATTTCACTATAATGGATTCATTGATGTTAAACCGAGTGGAATTAAGAAGTTGTTGATTCAGGAGCCATCAATAAAAAAAAAGACTTTGTATTTCATCATCTTAACATATTTTTACTATGCTGCTATTTCATGAAAGCATTCATCCACAACATCTTAGAAATATTATGAAGTCAGTACACAACACATACCTGGAAATACATTTTCAATGTACCAGGTGAGCACCCAGTGCAGAGCAGCATCACACAGCATCATGAGGATGGATATGATGAAAGTATAGCGTTCCCCGTCCTCCGGACTCTGGTTAATGTTGTACCACTGAATACCGATGCCTTGTTCTTCGTACTTGGAGAAGGTTTCGCATCCGTAACCAAAGGCCACACTTGATAACAAGCTCTGCAAATGAAAAACACAAACCGCTAATGAAGTACAGGAATTTGGAAAGTAGTCTCATTTGTTTTGGTTTTTTTTTTTCCCCCTGCTAAGAGTCAGATGAGAGGTTTGTACCACTGTCATATTTGACACTAAATATGTGGCTGGAGTGAGCAGCTGGTCATCTTAGCAGAGTATAAAGACTGAAACAGAGGGAAACAGCCAGCCTGGCTCTGGTGTTTTGGGTGCTTGCCTGGTGAACGGTCCGAGCCAAGAACTAGTTTGGCACACAAGTTATTGTCAACCCATAAATTGGTTTAGTTTCCACACTTTTATTTCTGAATAGAATTGAAGATGTAGAGATACAGCAAGTTACATTGAAACAGATTTTTCAATTTAAAGAGCAACTTTTACATCAATGCACAACTATGGACATCTGTTAATAATCTCAACACTCTCTGCACGTTATAAAATAATAATCATGTGGAAGCTATTAGATCGAACACCACAGACCACAACTATTAGCCATTCATAAACATCAGCAATGAAGAAAGGGACATTACCCACACATTCATTGGCTAATTACCTTTGTGAGCATCTCTCAGGTCTTTAAACTCCTATGTGATGAATATTAGAATGACTGCTGCAAACAAAGATTTGTGGGATCTTTCATACAGTAGGAAACTGCAAATGATGCCGTGCCCATTAGACATCATCTGCGATGGCCCCTCACTCCACGTTGCCATGTTGCCTGCCAGCTGTTTCATCACGCCTCATTTGCTCACAGCATTTTTTTCTCTGGCAGAAGTGTTTGCGGAAGCTTTAGAGACGAGTCATCGTAGATATGGTTTACCCGATGATATTCTACCAGGCAGAGTCTGAAGAGCACTGCAGTGATGCCAGCCTGGCTGCGCACCGTGCTGGCAAGTTTCTGTGTAATTCTCCACCGCTCATCTGCCCATCAGTCATTGGATGAGGGCTGACAGCAGGGCTCGCCGGGCAAACATCCTTCAACCTCTATATGAACGACTGACAAAGCGACTCCTATGACTTTTCAGAAAAGGGCATGATAAAAAAAAAGGGGGGGCATTAGTTTGGAAACTGAAAATACTCCCTCTGCTGAACACGTATGAAAGCAGATATGAAAGGCCAGGTGAACAGGTAGTCCAGTCAGCCTCCTCTCTCCAAGACGGACATTTTGAATGAGCTGAGCTGGATCTCAGAAACAAATGTGTTCAGTGTGAACGGGTTTCCTTTTACAGCTGTATCAACCAGATTTGCATAAAAATGTCAGTGTAGAAATTTGCTCTGAAAAAGGTTTTTCAAAATGAATTGCATTTTGAAAGGCCGAGAGGAAGCGAGAGCTCCGATAATTAATCCAGTAATCGACTGACAGAGAATTGGCTTGTATTTTCATAATTCTGCAATTGTTGAAGTCATTTTCCAAGTCCAAATATTAAGTCAATACTGAGTCTTTATTTTTTTTTTATCTTTTCAGACGTTGGAATTAGCAGCACGGATGTTTTTGGTTTGGTCGATTTGTTGGACTAAACAAGCAATTTGGAGCCTTCATGTGTACAGGCATTTACTCAAATATCAGCAGGCCACTGTGATAGCTGAATGGTTAAAGCAGATACCGACACAGCCGGGAAATTATGTGGCATATAGTTCCTTTCTGCTCATTTCCTGTCTGTAGCTTTATGGTTTGCTCCAGAGATAAATCTCCAAATAACCCCAATCATTGCATTGACTGCGCCTTATACAGTATATTATAAAGAGAGGCACAAAAGCTGTCAGATCAATAAACCAATTTAACCAGAGAAAATTGTGGCAGGCTTTATATTATATTTAAGGAATTTCAATTTTGTATTTTTGTTTTAGAACTAATTGAATGATTGAAAATATCCCTGGTTTACGAGCACATTAAAGAACTGCAGACTCTTTCTTGTTTTTACCTCATTAAAAACTGGAGGAAAAAGAAAGGAGAAAACAGTTAACATACAGATTGTACTTCTCTGGTACATTGCCTGTGGCTCTCTCTTGGCACGCAGGTGCAATCAAAAAGTGTTCATATAAATTCAGGTGATCTTTTGAAATTCTATTCCGATTAAAGACTTCATTATCAGGGACAACGTGGGGAAGAATTTGTATGCCTCGGCACGACGTAGTTTTGTTCGAGTTGGGAAAGAAGAGAGAAACTCACACACACACACACACACACACACACACACACACACACACACACACACACACACACACACACACACACACACACACACACACACACACACACACACACACACACATCTCTGATAAAGTGTGGGGATGAACTGGATAGTGGTTTGGTCAGAGGAACATTGCTCATGCTAATTAGAGGGCTAGAGGGCTATCCATCTACTTGGAGCAGGGGAGAAGAGTCTGTGCGCCAGGGGAGGACCCAGCAATGGCACTTTGTGTAGAGATTAAATAAGGCTCGCTCTGCTTTATATGTAAAACGCCAACCTCGCCAGCATGCAGTCTGCAAAAGGAACTGAAAAGTTTTATTTAAAAAGGATTTACATCATTTTAAAGTAGCAGCACGAAGGCGAGCGGTTCTTGCCGATGTGGCTCTGCTTGTTGACGAAAAACAAGGCGAACTTAAAAGAGAAGGTGAAGATGAAAGATAAAAGGAGAGAGTACTTCTGTCTGATGCCAACATAAGATATTATTGACTGCCACCATTTCAAATTGATATTTAAGAAACATGAGACTGGCCGCTCATACTGCATTGTTGAAAGTGACAAAAAAGAAAACATGACCTGATTAGAATTCTGCAGAGATGCATCTCCGCGCGCTGAAATGAAGATTCAAGATTCTGTGCGCCTTTGTCTACCCGAGACAGCTTGAGGACAAATGCTACCACCACCGCCATAAAGGTCACGTAGAAAGGCTACACTGAAAGTTGAGCAATGGTACACTATTTATCTTTATCCCCCAGAGAAAAGGAGAAAATCCCCAACTTCCTGAGTGTGTGTGTGTGTGTGTGTGTGTGTGTGTGTGTGTGTGTGTGTGTGTGTGTGTCAAGCTTTTGCTTTCATGGAAATGTTTCAAGTTTGAATAACTTGAGTGTGGCCACTTCAAACAAAATCCAAGCAAAATATGCGAGATCAAGCAAAAAGCAGTTTGCAGTGACGTTATGAATTTTTAAAACACCCTCCACATGCAATTCTGCTGCAATGTTAATGGCCTCAGACCACAAAATTCCTCTTTCAGGCACACACCTAATCACCAGGAGACTGATACTCACGATAGCAACAAAAATGGGGCAGGTACTATTGGCAAAGGAAGTAGGACCATATTTCCTGATGGAAATCAGACCTATGCTTGGATTTAAAAGCTGTGGGACGGAGTGTGATTATAGTGGTGGAAACATAACCTGGAAATACACCTCTGAATACAAGATATGGCTCATAAATGATAACAGGGGGAAGATATTAAAAACCATGTCAGAGTCAAACTTACCACCGCAACCTTGGCCTGGAAACCCATGACGTCCCTCCAGGCGTAGCAGAGGACGTGTGGCAGGTAGAGGACAAAGAAGATGAGGCCACCACATGCCGCTGCTAAGTTGGCCTTAGAGAAGAAGACGCTAATCAAGAAGCACTGGGTGATGGTGGCCACGCAGAACACCAGCAGGAAGACAAAGATGACCGAGGGGTCACTGTATTGCAGGATTTTGCCGTACTGTGTTGGAAGAATGGAGCGGGGAGGAGAAAATGACAGAGGTATTAACACTTGATGAAAAATATGAGTGTTCCTTGAAGTGTTTAAAGGTCAAGTGCAGATATCAAGCAAGCCGGCATTGAGATTCAGGAAATATGATTATTGATGCTGAATTTTCAGATATGGTAGATTAAGAGGTATGGAATGGTAAGAGATACAACCACATGATAGCAAAGCCCTTAACAATGTCACTCTCTTATTCCACCAGTTTGAAGGAGGCCCCTTCTCTGATTTTAGAGAACTACTTGTGCATACAACAATACAAAATTATGCTGATGTCGTCCCAGAGTCCCTCTCAAAAAAGCATTTGCAACGTTGCGATAAAAAGACCATTGTATGGATGCAATTATGACTGATGTCCTCACAGAGGACTGTGAGATGTGACTTTCCATTAAAGCAAGCTCTAAATTTGCACGGGATAAATTAACTCTTAGGTACAACAGTGTCAGTAAAATGAGTCCATTTCACTGCTGTGCTTTCCATTCATAGTATGACATTTGTATTCATCATTTCATGAACAAAAAGTCTTATTAGCTAATGAGGTGTGATGGTTCAAAACTTTCTAAAAGTAGAGATGGGTCCTCCTTGAATCACTGTTAAATCATTATGAGATCACCTTGAGTATAAGGGAAATGAGTACAGCGCTGACAGCCAGCGGCAGGACACTGGACACCGCCCAGCTCAGCCAATAGATGGCACTTCTCAGGCCCATGATCCTCACAGTCTCCTTAAGCCTGGCCTCTTTCTCTGCCACAATACCCTTAACAACCATGGCCACCGAGTAGATCCAGGCCAGAGTCATGAATAAGGGGAGGGAGCGCGCCAGTGAGCGGAGAAACCTGGAAGGTGAAGGAGCCAGACGAGACACTACGATGGTGATGACGACTCCATTCATACCCGATATTACAATGTAATCGTATCAGGATACATGATGTGATAAAGACATCTATTTGTTGACAAGCATTTGTATTTATATCCTTTGTTAATGTGTTCATTATCTTGCTCTGCCTGCAATATGACCTTAATATGAAAATCAGACAGAAAGAGTCGCCAGTGTTGTGCACTAACACACTGGCTCGCTGCACAGTTAAACCTTCTAAGGCATGATATAGCATCAACAGGATTGGTAAGCTAAGAATCAAGATCATCCCACTTATCAATTAGTTAAATGATCAAATAAATGTAATTGAAAATAACAATTTTAATTCAAATTGACACAATCTGACTTGGAACAATTTGTTTTTCTTTTCTTTCAAGGGAAAGTACAGTTCTTCAATGCAGGGACCAAATTCTAAGAACCAACGCCAATGGAAAGGTCACTGCTGGGAACTGGTCAAAGATGTGAGATGTGTTCAGAGTGAAAGTCACACAAATGTCACACAAGTATAGAAGTCCCTGGTCACGTATTCCTTCTGTGAAGCTTGCAGTGTAATCTCTGCTTCTTGAAGATCTGCGAGGGCAGACATTTTTGTTTCTCTGTTGTCCCTCCGTGGCGAAGGGGGTTTGACTGAAGATGCAAGAAAAGCAATGGTGGTCAACTTTTTATCTTGCCAGGAGATTGTGGTTCCCGTGAACATTTACACGCACAATGATTGGAAACAAGGTACCGAAACAAAGGTGAACCTCTGACTTAGCTGCTTACGGCACAGCAGCATTAATTATATATAGGGACTAAAACAGTTCACATTGATAAAATATCTCAAACAAGTAAATCAGCAAGCTAAAAATAGCCCGAACCTTCAAAATGTGAAACAGCCTAAAGTTTAATAAAACATCTGTGCTGGTTTACAATGTCGTTATGAAATTTTATAAATACAGCACAAAATAATGATTTTGTTTGCAGTATAACAAAACTAGCTTCAAATTAATTCCTTCCTCAGTTCTAGACACATTTAATGAGGTAGAAAAAGACAAAAAAAACAAAAAAAACAATATGATATAAAAGCCATCATAGAGAGTAACTCCATATCATGTATTCTACACGTGTGTGTGTGTGTGTGTATATATATATATATATATATATATACACACACACACACACATATATATATATATATATATGTGTGTGTGTGTGTGTATATATATATGTGTGTGTTTCAAGTCCTTTTGGAAATGTACCTAGATCTAAATATCGTCTGCATTTGCAGATTTGCACATCATAAATGAGTGAACAGTTGGTCTTGACAGAGACCTGTGTTCTCTGACTTCCCTTCTAGTTCTTATCTAGCTTTTGCCCTGCATGCATGAGTGAATAATTAGATGTCAGTAGCTTCTCCAACTGTGAAGGTGTTCTTTGTCACCGTCATTTGCATATCCCCCCCCCCCCCCCCAGCTCTCATTGTTGTTGTGCCCAACAAATTAATCAAATTTTAATGACCAAGTTCAAACGTGACAAACATTTGGTTTCACGTTGTCAAAACAAGGACAGGCTGTTTGTGAGAGGAAATGTGTATTGATTGTCACTGATCAGTGTTGGTTTTTGAACAGGAAATCCTGTCAAACAAACACCTGATTTAGCTGATTTGAGGTGGGAGCCAAGTGAGCGAGCAGTGTAAATATATCCGTCTGGAGGCCGAGCAGTAAATGCATTACCTCCTCCATAATGGAAGAGAGAACAAGTGTAACGTGACAGAGGACTCAGGTGCATATGAAAAAACTGGTTGTTGTCACAACTAATCCAGATACAGCCTTATGATAATTACCATTTGATTTGCTATTATTATTAATGTGCAGAAAATGACTGTGAAATTATCATTTAGAATGGTCCTGTGATCTGAATACGCATCCTGCTTGCAGTTGTTCCTCCAAGGCACTCCACTAACTCGATTTATTGTTATTAATGTTTACAAATTGTTGATGACTCGCAAACACATTAGGCTGATGGGAAATTACATTTCACCCAGCTGTTCAAATACCAGTTTTTATTTACCAGATGCATTTTCCAATTAAACTGCAAAAATTGATTAGGCCAATCTGAAATAACCATCCTTTTTGATTTGATTACCGGTGTCTCCAAAACAAGGAGCTGCTGATGGATATGCTCCATCTAAAGGTGACTGATGGCGTACAGTATGTCACCAAAAGCATAAATGGCTTCCTTTTTTATAACAGTAGTTATTCCCTAACTGGTTCTTAAGTGTGGGGACCATTTGATCAACGATATCACGCCCAAACATTGATTCCTAAGGAAAACACTAAACTGTACTTAATGTTTGGATTTATTTAGTGTAATTCCTTTATTTTCTTGAATTTTTTTCCCTCAAATATGCATCCATGTCTGATGAAGTTGGATCCATTCTATCAATCAAGTTACAACGCATAACACATCAGGTGCATGGAGATACTACTAAAAAAAAAAACACTGCCTCCTAATTTTGATTTGTTTCGTCTACATTTTGCATGTGGTAGATCACTGGTGAAATAATAGATACAGTAAATATGAATACTGTTAAGGAATTAAATGAGAAAACGGTGCTTCCTTCCAGAGTCTTCTTCGGGGCACAATTTCTAGTGGGCGCAGAAGAATTTCAGGCCAAATAATCTTATTTGTTCCAGTTTGACTCAGCAGTTAACATATCAGAGCAGAGCATATTAAAAAATATAAATATACAGTACCAGCCAGCAAGAAGCCAGAACAATTATAGGAAATAGGAGGGAGTGGTATTGGTGCGATTTTAATTAGAAAAACTCTAGTTCAGATTGCATGCTCAATTAATTATTCCAAGAGGAATGATTTGAAAGAATCAGAGATAATGATTTGATTCTGTGCTCCGCTGCGTGATTAGTGATGATTACCAACAGAAAGAATACCATAACACAAAGCAAGAACTATCCCCTGCCCTGAATGACCCAGGACAGCCTTAGATTACTTGGTTGGATGCATTCTGTTCAACGCCTGTTATTCTTGGCTGTGCCTCATTTAAAAGTCATAGTCTGATTCTTTAATGAAAGTGCATTTTCAAGTGATGCTTATCCAGTATTTTGTTTTTAGTCACATGTATTTGAGACACTGAGACTAGAAATCTTCAAATTACAGTATACTAAAAGGCTGAGGTTATTGCTGAGATATGCAAGTTGTGTTTTTTTTTTTTTAACCTATATAATGATAATGTGCTTAACTTCAATATTCTGCTTTGTGTTTTGGTAGTCTGCATTAAGTCACTCATTTCTACTGACCTTAACCATGACACTTATGAGCACACAGGGGACTGTGAGAAGAACAATGTTTTCTGTGAGCGTTGCGGTCCAGAGGGCACCGTTCTGAATACCCACGGCTCGCATCACCTCCTTCAGTCGAAGCTCCTTCTCCAGAACCAGACTTTTGATGGTCATGGACACAGTGTACATGAAGGCCACTACCAGGAACATGGGGAGCATGGTTCCAATGCTCTGTATGAAGCTGCTTGCAGAGGAAAGCAATTGAAAGAGATCAGAACTTCAAGCTAACAACTAAAAGAAATGGTGATACAGAGGCAGCAGTGCCAGACGAGTGCACTGCTGCCAACGCTTTGATCCCCGTATGTATGTGAAAGTGAAGGTTTATGAGCAAAAGGGGTGTTCTTGTTTAAAGCAATTGATCTGACAAGCTATACATCATACAACCTCACTCATGAAACAAAACTGCAACCCTGGCTAAACACTTTATTTTACAAAATACAGCATGGGTATTTTTTTTTCATTATTTGTTAAAGAAAATGCAATTCAAAGTCTTCTTTTAGGTTGTTGAAGTCATTTCAGCTCAGGGGCATCATGAAGCACATTTATTTTATAATTGGTTGAGATCACATGAGTAAAAACACAGATGTCTTATGATTTTAATATATTCCCTTAATGACTTTATGTATAGACAGTAAATTCATATAACCCTCCATGAATGGATGAATGGATGGATGATATCCCTAACCAAAGACATTAATTCATGCTTAGTCCACATGCGAAGAATAGTCAATGTGTCTGGAAATGTGAAATATATTAATAAGGCTTCTTCTATACATCAATATACAATAAATAAAAAATAGCAGCCTTCTTTTAAAAGGTTTTGATAATTTCTGTTTTCATAAATCCACCTATGCGTCACTTCTTTTTTCAACATAATGGGAAACTTTAAAACTGCTGTGAAAAATATAGCTAACTAAAAATATTCCTTCAATGATTAAGTTTCTTCAATGTTTTTCCATTTCAATGTGAGCTCCGACGACTTTGTGATCTTTATTGCACATAAACTACCAGGCAACACAATTTCTCTCTAAAGCAGCATTCAGGCACTTTGTGAGCAGACAGTGCTACTCTAACATCTATTTTCCTGATAATGAATCATCTCAGAATGTTCATGAATGTAGTACAGCAGCTCACAAGGAAGCCTTGTGGTGATGAATCCACTCTCTACCCAGTATTGCGGTATCACGTGCAAAGAACTAGACAATTCTAATACAAGCTTTGTGGATATTTGAAAAAAAAAAAACAATGAAAACTGGAAATATTCATGAATTTATCAAATTACCTCGTTGTGGAGCCAATTACTGTGCTATGAATTTCTCTGACCAAAACAGTGCGCCCCTAGTGGGCAAATGAAGAACAGCAATTACTTGTTCCAACTAATCACTTTTTTGCCATTTTTAAACTTCACACAGCATTACACAAAGTCATCCATCTGAACCTTTTTGTAGGCCTATTTTGGCCCACAAGCCGCATGTTTGACACTCTCGATCCAGATTTACTCATCGACTTAACATCTTTGAGGTGTTATCACGTTTACGCTGCGCTAACCTTTGCAAACATTGTGCATCAGCTCAATCGAGCCTTTAGTGCCTCACCTCATGCCAGAGATGATGTATGATTTGATGCTGTTACTCCACAATAAGGTGATATTAAACCAGCTTCATAATGCCACCAAAATGCCATGTCAATATCATCTCCACTGCCAATAAAATAAAGTGCTTCCTTCGCTTTATGAGACAGTGAAGGAGGGACATCAAATGCATTCTGACCAAGTATGGATCTACTTTTCACTGATGATTCAGTGGCATAAATATTGAAGAGAGATGCAAGTAAAAAAAAAAAAAGCATAATGCAGCACAAAGTAAATCTGCTATAATTGGCAGAACGGCACTCGTCTTCTAAGCCATTTAACATAAACAATTGGGATAATACACTTTCAGCACATGTGCATGAAATGATTTTCTCCTGTAATTTTGGACAAGTTAGATTTTAAAGCCTTCCTGAATCACTGCCAAGTGGGAACGGTTCACTCAAACATCTACTTTACTTAATTGCCAGTTAGCTCTGTGTAAGTGCTTTTTCAAAAGGTGTTTTTTTTTTTTTTTTGCTTCAGTCAGTTGTTTTTTTGCAAATTTTCACGTCTTTTCAAACAGCCCAACTTATAATTATCATTCACTTGTCCTCTCGCTAATATCTCGCAGCACTTTTATGTTAAAGACTAAATTGACATTTTACAAAGTTTAAACGAAAAACAACATTTGAATAAGGCAATGAACACGGCTATTTTTAATAAAGCATCTCCACTGATTATAAAAGTATGGGACTTTCTTGCCGGCGCAAGAAAGAGATTAAGTTAGCTGCCCAGTGGAAGAAGTTCAGTTACATGAGAACTTGAATGACAGACAGACACACTTGTTTTCGAGGACACTTACAATGCCCTCGTGGGAAGGATCACTTTTCAAACCAAGCCTTCAAAGCTCCCGGAAAGGATAGGTTGACACAGAGTCTCTAAAAGTTTAGACATGGGAGCAACTAAACCCAAGAAGACACTAATGAAATTGCTCATTTAATGAGAAGTATACAGCAATACTTCTACTAATAGCTTATTCAAACATTAGCATCTTTTTACAGGAAGTGAACTGGGTGAAGTTGCAAAGTTCATCAAACAGAATACCAATTCTGGTCTTATATTGTCTCGATCGCACCCTAATGTTTCTGTAACAGCTGACTGTGTTAACTCCTTCTGCAACTCCGAGCACCGGAAGGGAAAAGATCAGTCATGCACACCGTGTCTGACACTGACAACCTTGCCACCAGATGCTCTTGAATTATACATTCGCTGATCGATCAAAGGTGCTTAAGTAATAGAACTCCAGGCAGGTCTGTGTTATGGAGCTCCAGTTACATTGGCAGCCTGACCTAAATTTAGGAAAGCTGGAAGACTGATTTCTCAGTAAATCGAGAGATAGTAGAGCACAGCCTCCCCAGAGGTTGGTGTACTATTCTTTAAAAAAAAAAAAAAAAAAGGCTCTCGTCTCATTTCAAGCAAATATACTACTGAGCTTGAGCTTCTTGGCGTGCATAAAATGGGCAATTCATTGAGGAGAAGAGGCTTTATTTTTTAAATGTGGATCCCTTTACTGCTGGTATAAATTATTATCTAAAGAAGGAATGCATTTGTCAATCTGACGTAAAGTGTACTTAAGACTGTATATGGCTTTTTATATTTTCATCTAACACATGGATTATATCTATAAGATCAGATACAGTAAAACTAAACGTTAGATTTTTTTGAAGATGTATTATTCAGAAATACATTTAAAGGAGAATAAATGTATTCATGGATGGTTTCCTATCGCTTCGATTATGTATTTTAGTTAAATATAATTAGCTGGAGAAGAAGAAACTGAAATTTCTAAAAATTAGGATGACATTTTCAAGTATTGACTGTTAAGAACAATTAATTTGTCATCTTTGACAACAACTAACTATAAGCAGGTGCTCGTTATTATTTGCTCCTCTTGAGGTAGCAATGACATGTGTGCCTTCCTATAAAGACCATAGTTGACAGAGATACAATCCAGACTATAGAGGAAGTTTAAGCTCATTTACATGAAAATAATTATAATGGCTCATGCATAAATGACCATCTGCCCACAAGAAGCTCAACCACACTTCGAATGTCCTCCTGGGTAAAGCAAGAATAATAGATGAATGAAAAATTACTTCTTTGTTATGCTCAAAGGTGAACATGTAAGTGCAGTGTCTGCATGCATCATACTGCATGGGATGATTTTTTTTTCCCCCCACTTTGACATTGCCACTGACATTTTCTTTTTCAGATAATAACTATGCAAATGTGATTTTTTTTAGATTTTTTTTTTAAACACAGTGGACATGGTAAAAGCAACATGTGCATTATTTGGCAAACCATTTTTGTATAAAGTTAATCATTCAACTAATCTGGTAAATGTCCCCTTTGATGTCTGCTCAATCTTTTTTTTTTGCTGCACCTAATTTAATGAATGTTGGTGTCATGGCCATACATAGTGTATATGCCAAAGATGGAGGCAATTCCATCATAGAGATTTAGTAAAATGACCACATTTTGATTTTTTTTTTTTTTACCTCGTTCCATTACAGGCTTGAACTATGTCTGATCTAACATCAGCACCACGTGAAAGTGATGGACCCACTGATGGGTAGCATCGCCTCAGGATCCCAAAAGGACGTGCCTCTGATTCAGGAGCATGCCACAGCGCGGAGGCCAATGATAAAGTACAAGTTCACGTGCTATTAGGCCCTGTGGGGGTTCGGCTTTATCCCACACAACCATCGGAAGCCTGTGCACAGCGTGTACACAAAGCACGAACTATCACAGTTTGGTTATCTCAGGTTCAAAAAGCCAACAGGGTCAGACTTGGTTGAAGTAGCTCAGATTGCTGGTAGTTCATTGCATGTGTTACTGCCAAAAGCTTTGAGGAGGAAATGAGGAACACAAAAAGGAAATTAAAGTCAGGTTTGCTGATGAGTGTCGGGGTCACAGCAGATAAAAGTGGATTGTTAACTACGAGGAAAATATTGTTTGGGAGAGAAAAAAAAATGAAAGGAACGGAACAAAAAAGATAATGTCTCAGAAATGTATGATATAGTTAGTGTCCTTGATCTCTGTTTGAATATACTCTACTCTTGTGTGGTGAAATCAGAAAAATGGCTGCAATTCATGTTGAATTCCTGCAGAAATGGGCTACATTCTGCCAATGCCAGTTGTATTTTACCTGCATAACTTTATTATAACATTTTCATGGATTCTTGATGGAGTATGTAGAGGTATAGCTTCTCTGAAATTAGAAATGCCAGCAAACCACAGACACATTCCTCTGAATACATCATGTCCTCTCTTTTTATTGTTTGGCGACACACAGAGAAGAAAATAATTACCACCAAAGTCTATCCCATCATGCCTCTCTGTGTTTTAGCACATCTTCCTTTGTGTGATTTCACTCTCAATTATTTATGAATGAAAAAGCAGTTTTCAAGTGTTAATAATTGATAGAAATGCCCAAATGTCTCAGCAGGCGAAAGAGTAAATGGCGGAGGGACTGGGGGTATTGCAGTGCTTTATGGCCTTGATTTATCTTCTATAATTATTAATCCTTTGTTTTAGGAAGATGGGCACTGAAGCAACGAGGTCGGCATGAGCAAATAAGCTGTACCATGACCGTTTAATTTCAGATCGTTATCACAACAATGAGATACAAATGCGAACAAAAAGGAAATTGTGCCTCTGAAAATGTGAATTATTAGCAGCTGGAGGGTTGGTTGTTAGTGTTCTTCTAAAAATCAGGTGCATTAAAAACAGTTAAATGGTCACTGGGGGAGGTATCCGTCACTGACTGTCTATGAAGTGTATATATTCTGTTATCGAGAGTGAATAAGCTTGCATTTCAATTTTTAATGGCAACACGCATTAAAGATCCACTATCTCCATTGAGTGCAATATTTAGTCCAGCTTTCACCCTCAAGCCACCCCGTTGCCTAGCATGCTGCACCAATGGTACACCAATCTAACATTGATTTATTTTTGACTAAATCAGCAACAAAATAGAGCACAAATCAGTAAAATTGCATTTCACCTTGAAGCCACAATGTGACTCTAAATCAGGAGAAATAATTGCTGGCATAAAAATGTATTTTAATCTAATCATTCATCCTCTCAGAATTAAATGTGACAAAACTTTCATGCAGTGTACCTTTTTGACTACTACTGCTGTTCATAACCAATAGGAAATAGAGATGATGACATCAGATCAGTAAAACCGCCGCGATTTCTGTTTTTTGTGGCTAATGCATTTTTAGTTGCTATGCCTTTAAGACAAAACACGTGTCATTATTATTCAAAACTTGTATTTCAATTGCAGGATGCTTGTAGGAACGTGAAACCCAAATGCATCTTTAATACAAAACCCCGCACTCCATGTTTCCTTTGGCTTCGGTCTCTTTAAATACAGTATGTTGATCCAAACTCTCCCCTGAAGGTTGATTCACTGGAAGTTCAGTGCAATCCAAAGCACATAATATTTTGGAAATGAGATGCCTAATCTCTGGAACTGCATATTCCCAGGGGTTGTGGATATTTTGTGTCAACTGAAAAAGAGGTGAGGGGGGGTGTGGTGGGGTGTATTGTGTTGTTGGACTTAAATCTCCCTGGTAATTATCTCTTCTCTTGATGGCATCGCTGGGCTTTTACTTTATTAATGGAGATCATAATGGTGTGTGGATGGAAGTAATTTCCAAGACTCTGAGGAAATCTTGGCTGTGGAAGATTCAGTGTGATATCACATCATTTGTGTCCCTGGGTGACTGATCTAACACGATAGAAGCCAGAGCTATCAATGGATACATAGGCAACACAGATGGAGTGCTGCTATCAATCTTTTGCAGGTTATGGAGCAATGTTGGGCTTGGGCTCCGTTATGCTCACTTTGTTGAGGATGAAATACAAGGAGGGAAGGGACTCAAAGTGGTTGCTTAAATAATTCAGCATCCACCAACTATTTAGAAACTTCCTGTGGTTTGACAAAAATCGATGGTTTTGACTCACTGTTTCCATCCCACTGCTTTCAATCAGTTCTTCTTCTTTGATAACCTTCAACGCATGATTATGTTCACTCTCAAAGACTTATAATTTACTTTCATCAATGACATTGTTTGAGGAGATCTTTATCTTAGTTCTTTCATCTGTATGCAGTCAGGGAGGAGGACAGAAGCTGGAAAAAAACTGCAAAGATATTAAAGGAAGGGTAAGTTAGACAAATACGAAGGAGCATCCTTCCATGGGGAAATGTAGAGGGCCTAAGTGCATGATAAGACCATAACTCAACTCTGTGGTGGCAGTGAGTGGCAACTCCCCGGAGTGAGCTGAAATGCATTGCTGTAATATGTCTTTCTTCTTCCTCTAATCACTGGAATGACAAGAGCAAAACAAAAAACAAAAAGAACAACTGCCTTTGTACTCACACATCATCCACGAAGCAGGGATATGGCATTTGCTGGACAAAAACACCAAGTGGTCGGGTGTTTGATGTCTGCACTCGGATAATGCCGTGGTCCATCATGTCCTGCAGGTAGGCAAAGCCTCCCCAGATATAGCGCAGGTCGTTAAAAGAGTTGTCTTTGGCTCCAGGAGACCACGACCTTATGAAAATGATGACATGGTATGAAGTAAATGACAACCTCAGAGACGGTGAGACTATTATTGTAGAGGTCATACAAAAGGACAGCAAATATGATTACAAATAAAAACAGCAACATATGTGGGCTGATGTGAGTATTTTGGATAGTGTGGGATATCCTGCTGAGCTTTGAACCAAAGAGTTGGATTTATACCACTCACAACTCTGTAAATTAAATAATAAGATCCCCTGCAGACATGTCCCAAGATGTATAGTAAATGCACTACTTTCAGTAATAATTTCTAGATGTGATTTCTTTTTCTCAGAAAAAAAAAAGCAATTCCAATTATTTGGGGGGGAAACAAACAACATTCAAATGACATCTCCTGCCTCATATTCATTAAAATGGCCCCCTCTATAAATATGCAAATGTAATTTCAAAGTTTCCCTGCTGTGAAAAACATCTCTAATACTTCACTGTCAAGTCTATGTCAGAATGTTTGAAATGATGAGATCAAATTCCCAAACTAAACTGGCCCAGACCAGTACTGGTTTTGTCGACAATTATAAATTATGCTTGGAGGATTCATTCCTTCATGTACAATTTTCTTTTTTTTTAAGGGCATGGTTGTTTTAATAATTAGGGGAAAAAAACACATCCTCTTCGAATACAGTACTGCAGAGTGAAGCTCCTTTTGGAATAGTTGAGCATTTTAAGTACAAATAGCAGGCAATTAGATTAAATTAGCAAAAGAGAAATTAGTCTGAAAGCAAATGTTTGTATGGAATATTAAAAAAACCTAAAGAAAACAAATAACAAATAACACAGTAAGTTAAATTAACGCACAAGTCTTCAAGAGGTAAATATGCTCCAGTCGACAAGACAGCGTGTCAAATCTGGGGGCTTCCACTTTGATTTGTGACAAAACAACGGTCAATTAACAAACTTCACAGTGCTTTCAGTGAGGAGGTTGAGCTCTGGTACATACCTTTCTTTTATCTTGCTGGTTTTTTCTATGTCTTCGACGTCCATGCGGATCTTGTACTTGACATATGGAGGGGGGCGGCTGGAGTTTGGCTGGAGGTTTTCAAAGACAACACTGGCCCAGAACGTATCGTTTTGCAGGAGCTCCAAGGCTTTGCTCACCAGATGGCCTTCAGTGGGTGCCGCCTCGAACTTATTCAGATCCAAACACTGTCAACAAACACAGAGGTATCACACAGCGGGCTTATTTATTTGTTTCCAGTACACTTAAAGCAAGTCAGTTCTTTAACGTCGTTACTTAATATCAAGCAAAAAGGTCATGCAACTGAGCCAGGCATGCTGTACAACAGATGGGTATTTAGCAAAAAGTATCACTCAGCTATTGACTAAACCGGGCAGAATGCAGTTCCAAATTATCTGGAGCTGCCAGGGGGTGGGAAATGTTTGGTGCTTCAGCAGAGACAAGAAAATGAGATACAGTCTAGCTAGCACTCCCTTGCTCTGTAGGCTTGTCCCTCTGTTTCATGAGATGGTAATGAGCAAGCTATCCTGGGAGGCAGTCACACCTGACAGCTGTCTACACTTCTTACTGCAGCAATAGGTTTATCATTTCTCCCTCAGGAGGCTGCATTCGATATCAAACTATGGTGGGAAACAAAAATCACAGCAACAACATTTGTTCAGAACAAAGTATCGGGTAAATCAGAGCGGAATGAAGCCACACTAGCCCAAAGTTTGGGCATGAACTGATTTGACTAGGAACAATGTATACTGTACATTACTGAATACAAGCTTCAGTTCTCGTTACATCTGTTGGTGTTTTTTACGATTAGTATTTCCTCAATTTAAATGTCCATTTTGGCCTTTCAGCACTCACTTCTCCATACTTTGTCACAACTATTCACGCCAGCTAGGATCTTCCTCGAATTGAAAGAGAAACCATGTTTTATGATTTCTGTGCTATTCTTCTCTCTTCCCAATGGGCTCGTAGCTAAAGCCAAGCAATCCTATATCAACAATCTAACTCCAACTGCAGACTGAGAAACAGGCCCTGTTGAGAGCTTGCCAATCCAATCAGTGGGGCAACACATGCTGTTGAGCAGACATGGTTTGGCTTCACACTGCCCAAAGCTGGTGCTCCTGATTGATATCCAAGTGATTGGATCAATATGAGTGGACCCTGTTAATATATACAATAACAGTATGACTGGTATTGCAACGTGCAAAGCTTGCAGCAAGAGAAGAGCTATTGGCTGCAATTCATGTTGAATTCCAATCAATAATATTGTCACATAATGGTTTTTGAATAAAAAATGTTTGTGAACATTTTACCCCCTTCTGGCACAAATTAAAATTTAGCTTTGCTATTATTCTACTTTTCTGGATTTCAAGCCAGGTCTGATATCTGCTACTCTAAATCTCAAGTGAATTCTTCTTTGAAACTTTTACACTTTTAAAAGTCATCCTCAAGCCACACAATGCCTTATAATGGACCCCTTTTTGCCCACCTGCAATTTGTGACACCACTGCTTCAGCACAACCTCATACTATCAAAATGCTATGTAATAATGTAATGATGACGTTCAAACAAAACGCAACAAGTGGCTGCAGGTAGTTTTCCACTGAGAAAGAAACCCTGAATTGAACCAAAATGCGCTAGACGTGCGAAAGCTCAGTCTAAAACATTACAGTGGATTTTAATTCACCCTACTTATGCTGATATGTCTGATATGTTTACACCCGCCCCTCACAAATTGCACCAGCACTAATCGTGGTGTTTCCTGTGTTGGTGTGTTTCTTTCAACAGTGGAGTTTAAGATGTCAGCTGCAGTTTGCACTGATGGCCCCATGAAGCTCCGAGTTCTCCCTTATCCCACCCTGATGTGCTTTATTATCAATAAACGCAGCATTTTACACTCATTGAATTTTGCCCATTCATCCGTTCAGAATCATCACTTCTATTCAGAGAAACATCATGGCAAGCCGGTGCTTATTGCCCGTCAATATTGAGCAAGAGGCAAATAACACAAAGGACAGTGTTCATCCATCACAAGGCCAACCTGGCCTTTAGTTACATTTTTCTCTTGCTTTAACTGTTTTACTTTCTTTTCAAGAGATATGGATATTAGATCTAAATGTTCTGTGCTCATTCGGACAACCAATCAATCAACTTTAGATTGAAATAAATCCCAGTCGCCGTGTCCATGCCTCATCATCTTTGGTAAAGACTGGAGTTACCTTAACGCTGTGCGCTGGTTTACCCCTCTGCTCGGAATGACTTAAAGTAAATGTCTGATAATCAGTTTTCTTTCTTTGTTTGGGCATTATTTGTGAAGCTCTTACTTTGTTTAGGTTGCTTTTTCTCTCACACGGGACAGTGGCATTAAACTTCAATGGCTTTCTTAGTAATCCAAGTCTCTTGACAGCAAAACCAATGTTGGAAAGTAGATTTGATGCAAATGTCTGTTATATCCAAGCACAAAGGTGCTTTGAAAAAATGAGATGTTAGCGGAGATATTGGGGAATAGAGCTTAATATTTGATCTGCTCGAGCTGAGGGACTGGTGAAACCTGATGTGGATTTTGAAATGTTTAAAATACAAGAATCCAATTGATATATTCTCCATAAACACCTGCTCAGTTAGACATTCAACTCCTTTAGGTTTTATGCAGATTTTTCAACAGCACTCAGTACAAAATACAGTTCTGCATAGTTTAATGTATGTTCTTTTAAATATAAATGTTACTTTTGTCCAGAAATAAATTAATATTAATATATTAATTTATTAACTAATAATAAATTGTTTTCATAGTGTATAAATGAAAGATCTGGCTGTAATTTCTATATGTGCTATAAATAAAAAAAAATTAAATGACTGAAAAACATTGCACTTTGATCTTCATTGGATAATTTGTTTAAACTGGATAATATTTTAAACATGATAATGTGTGTGCAGATATTCTCAAAAGATCTGCCTCCTGTCTTGTTGCTGCTGAGTATTGACACTTGTTAACCTGTTTTTCCTCATATATGCAAGCAATCAGCTTGTTCTGACACAGGCTGTGGGTGGTTGCTCGCCGTGCATAGTCTGCATACAAAAACAGTGATGGACAATGAATTTAATCAGGATATATGAAGTTTTTTTATTACAAATATAATGTTAATGTTCATAATTAATTTGGCATATCATGAAGTCAACTGCATGTTCAGGAAAGCCATTCAAAGAGAAAATACTGGCTCATGTGAATGCTTGAGAGGTAATCCAGGTTTTATAGTACTGTACTTCCCATGACAATGAAGCTGGTGCCAAATTCCACAAATTGATACTGAATACCAGCAGCCTAAATGGCATTTTGTGAAGTGAAAACGGACAGTTCCGTCTTCTGCACAAATGTTTAAAACAAACATTTTGCCTAGCCTTTCATAACTTCCATTACACTGTTGACTATTTCACTGAATTCTTTTTAATATGTGGGTGAAGATCCGTGTAGTATCCTTACAAGCTCACAACTGACAAATGCATTTGAAACACGTTGTATAATTGAGGGTCTGTGACTGAGACATAGGAGTCATCGTGCTCCATTTGGTCATTAAGAGGTTGTAGCGATGCTATTCATACAGTCTTGTTTGGGTTCATCTGGGTTCCATCACACTAACAACAGGTGCATTTTAATCAAACTAAACCTCACAATTGCAAATACACCTAAGGACACAGTAGCTGAAACACTTTCAGATGAATAGTAAAGACCTTGGTTTTCCTTCCTGTCTGTGAAAGCCTTTTTTTTTAACGATACTTCTTTTCATTTGCATTTGTGGACAAACTGTATAGAAGATTAGGTTGTACTGAGGATATACATATTGTAAACTGTGGTAAATACATGGGAGCCATAACAGCAAGGGGACCAGAAACAATGGATTTTCAATCGTGAAAACTCCGACTCAATTGCACATAATCAAAATCAATCATATTTGGTCCCAATTAAGCTTAGTCATGGACATATCGGTACATTTTCTATTAAAGGTACGTTGTGACATAATACTCTGCAAATAATTGTATCCTGTTTGTCAAAGTATATACTCTTCACCATTATACTAGTGTTGACTAACCCTTTTACAGGTGTTATTGCTTCCTGTAAAGTACAATGGGGATTCAAACCCAGGTTCTCCCCACCCAGGATCCATGACTTAACCTGATGCAACATCAGGGAAGATATGCAAAAATAGGTTATTCCTCAACTATATTGATCAATACATGAAAATATCGCATCAAAAGCATTATGCTACTAATTACTGTAATCGATAAAATATCCATTCGCTTCTCAAAATGACTGCCTCCAATTAACTTCAATATCACTTTATCTAATTCTGGGTCATGCAGGATGGAGGACAGCTTTGCGTGTCCATCAGACAAACTCATGCTCACAACTCGGGACAATTTAGAGTCAGCAATTGACCTCAGATCTATTTTTTTTTTTTTTTTCTTTACAATTTTGGACTGGAGAGCCCTGAGAAACCCCAATCATGGAAGAGGAGCGATAAAAGGCCTTCAACTGGAATCAAACAAGAAACATTCTGGCAATGAGGCAACAGTCCTAACTACTGCACCACTGTGAGGTGTGTGTGTGTGTGTGTGTGTGTGTGTGTGTGTGTGTGTGTGTGTGTGTGTGTGTGTGTGTGTGTGTGTGTGTGTGTGTGTGTGTGTGTGTGTGTGTGTGTGTGTGTGTGTGTGTGTGTGTGTGTGTGTGTGTGTGTGTGTGTGTTTGATCACACATTGCAGACAGACAAAGGACGGCTTTGCACCAAACTGTGCCACAGTCAATACTGTATATCAGTGTCGACTACGTCTGTGTTCCGTCTCACAGACACAACTCTGTTTGATGCCACTTCGGCTGCAGTTTCGTACTGAACAATGTGTTTTCATGATCATCGTTGGAAGAAATGTAGGGACAGATCTTCCCGTGTGTGTGAGACAGTTCATTAAGTCAAGGATATTAAAGTTTAATGAACAAAAGACTGAAGCATTTATTTATTTTCTTGCTTGTTTTGAAAAAGTACAAAAGCTCAGCGAGCAGAGGATGAAAAGCAGCCTTGATTTTGATTTGAACAATAGCAAAGCCCAGACACTTCAACAAAAGAGCTGTGAAACTGGATGGAAAAAAAACAGCACAATGCCAAACATGGATGCATTGTGCTTTAGTTGCAAGGCACTCGGCTTACACATCGAAGCTTCCATGATGTTCAACCAGAGCTGTGTGTCAGTTGTGAGCAGTGATAGAGTAAATTACAGTAAAAAGATCAGGAATACAAGAATTGCTTGTATTCACAATGAGGTTTTTGCAAGCCAGTAAGCCAAAGGAAGACTTTTCGCAAAATTCAAAACATTTTAACATTTAGTTTGTGTTTAAAAAATAACTCGGTGTCTGAGAACAATCTGTCTAAAAGCGTTGGTGACGAAATCTCAAAACCTCTTTTGGTCCATGAGTGATGTTTGCAAGGTGACATATACGTTACATACACCGATGAAAGTCGAGAGGAGCTCCAGGATCTGTGTCGTGGAGTTGTATACATCCCTCCAGTCATACTGTGGCACGTCAGCAGGACGATCCTCCGGGGGTCCATTGTACAGAAAGTTGGACAGGAGCTCAGGGGTCCAGCTTGTTGCGGTGACGCGTTGGTTGAGCAACTCCACAAACACGGGATTCTTCAGCAAGGCCTGATTTTAACAACAAGAACATGGAGTTATTCACAGTGACAGTGGTCAGTTGTTACAGATATAAAAGAAATATGATATGAATGTGAATGAATATTCATGAAGCTGAACAGGGTCTAAAACCAGTGTATTATACAGAAGTAAAGGCTTGGGAGTTCAGCTCTGCTCTTTAGTGAAGCGGGCTTTCATTTTTTTTTTCCTGCAGAATTAATTAGGAGCCTTAACATAGATGTTAGCGTTGCCACTCTAAGATGGATATCCACAATTTTTTTCCCCTCCCATTTAGAGCATGCATTATGTACTGTATGACCGCACAAATCAGATGCACATTTGCATGGTGCACACATCCATTAAAAACCATAAATGAATGCAAATCTAAAATCCTATGTGTAGACAATACACAGACAACATATAAAAGCCATATAGAGGGGAAAAGACAGGATATACCCGCTTCTCATTCTATTTCACCAACACGGACAGGAACATGCATGTCAGTTAGTCAGTACCAGTCATGGATCAAACTGCAATTGTTTGACTCATGGAACAAAATAACAGGGTGATATGTTCATCAGGGAGCAAATATAACCTTGGCAAAATAGTGATGAATGTGTGCATATGTGTGAGTTTTGTTGAGAGAAATAAATGTCTCAAAGCTCCTCGTACAATAACTCTTGTATAATAAGGCAATTTCACTCCCACCCATGTGTTACCCTCTATTTAGTAGCCACAACCCTTCTCCTCCCTCTCACCCAGTATTTGCTCCGCTTTTCTAGTGCTGTGAAATTAAGACTCAAGTAATAATATGACACCGGCGCTGTAATGACAGTGTTTCTACATACACTTAAATTAAACACTGATAATTTGCCTGTCATGTACACCAGGGAGATTGGCAAAAAGGAAATTAAAACCCACTAAGAGAATAAGTCAATTAAAGCACCTTTTGAGGATCATTTGTACATGTAGCTTGGGAGCTGCACCTTTTCAAAGTGGCCCCGACTTTTTGGACAGGGACAGGTGTCACATTGCCTATGGGGCATTTGGACCTCTCCAGTGTGAAATTGAGAATTGAGATTCAGATATATTGTGGCCTGTGTGCTCAGTGGCATTTCAGTGTCAACACTTCTGATGATATTCTGCTTAACCTAAGGACAAAGTGTCAAATTAAGTCATCTCCATGCTGCATGTGACCTTTTACAAAAATCAGTACATCTCTCTTTGTGACCACTACATTGAGGCCATAACCCATCAAAAATGTGTATATTTTATAGAGATGTGTTTGAAAGTCCTGCTGGCAAATTGACCATAGCTCCTGCACTGGCTTAGAGGTTGAATATCTTCATTTGGAGACTATTGAATATGATAAAATGTGCTGTACGCTATTTAAACTCTGTGGCATTTGCACTAAACAGTTACAAGAATGTCATTTAAGCTTGTTGGTCATGTGTACAATAAAATGCTTTGTTATGAAAGGGTTGCACTGAGAATAAAGCTCATGCAATGACCAACCTCACACAAATAGTGATTTGGTGCCAAAGGAACCACAGTTGCAATCACGGGTCACTGAAACTTTGAGGTTTTTAACTTGGACAATGAAAAGGCAAAAATAGTTAAGTGGAAAATATTTTCCAGCAATTTCAGTGAATATGCAATTGTACAGTGTGTCCTTCTATACAGTGCTGAACCCTAAATGTTCCATCTCAAATGTAGTTGTGGTGGTGATGGTAATTGGTCCATCAACGCAAAACGTGTCTGCGACCTTGAAGGACCTCGAAGGATGACAAACCTCTAAAGCCACCAGCTTCTTAGTGAGAGGTGCAGAAGGAGAGAGCCGGGCTGGGAGAAAATGAAGACAAAGGAGGATTGCTGGTCCATTTGTGTAAAGGTTAGGGCTAGGGTAATGAATACCCTCGCTATATGGAGCTCCCAATGTCTGCTTCCCTCCAGCTGCCTATAAGCTCATTTGGAGTGACACTGGAGTAATGTCAGTGTCAAGGAAATACGGAGAGAGAGAGAGAGAGAGAGAGAGAGAGAGAGAGAGAGAGAGAGAGAGAGAGAGAGAGAGAGAAGGTAGAGAGAAGTGATGGCTAAGAGTCCATGTCCTTTACTTCTATAGATAATCCTTTCTGCCAAGATGAAAATTATCCTGCACTTATCCATAATTACTTTCCTCCCTCAGTCTGCATATCTAACAGATGCTGCAACAAATTGATGTACATAGTATGGGTATTCTCACCTGCAGCATCTGTGAGGCTCATTTTTAATATTTTACAGACCATTTAAAAAAGATGCCACAGTTTCCTTTTTTTGAATTTCAAGATTTTAACCGAGTATCTCACTATATTGGTGTGTTTCAGCATGCATCAGTAACAGTACTAGATGGCTCTATAAGTAGTCCAGTATTTGGGAATGAATAGGTAGATTTTTCACATAGAAGAAAAAAATGTATTGGATGTATAGAAAAAGTATATTAATCTACATATGTTGAATATGTACAAGTCCTGCCTTGATCTCTGGGCCATTCAGTGTAAAAAGTATTAAAAAAAACATGTAATATTTAGAATCTAAATACAATATGTGATATTTAATATAAGTCTTGTAATTTCTTGTATTTTCTTTGGCATATTACTATCAACACATTTATCCAGCCACTGAATGTAGCTTGAGTGATAATAACTTACTTTGTTTCTGTTACTTAAAAACTTCAGGATTGGTGCTCAAAGTACAGTCTGATGGAATATGGATCATTAACAGTCACCAAGATTGACAACCTCTAGCTCTGTTATATTTGAGAACAGACTCACGTCACTATCTTGCAGTATGAACTGCTATTTGTATTAGAAAAATAGAGGTATTTCAAGGATTTTTACAAATAATAACAAATTCCAGTCTTCCTCAACTTTTCTGAAATACATAAATGCTACAAACGTAATGTAAAGTCATGTTGAGTGTTTTCCAGAGGAATCTCACCCGAAGGCTATTGATTTGAGGACTATTCTGTAGATAATCCCAAACACGCGGCCCAAGTTCCTCCCAAGAATCTGCAAGTTCTTTCAGCATAGCCAAGGAGTTGAACGTGGAATTTGCCTAAAAGCAAACAAACAAAAACAACATTCAAAGTACATTTATCTCGATGTCCCCTGACTGAAAGTATAGCCGATGAGCCTTCCTCTCCTCATGCTGAGCCAACACAGACATGAAAGGACTCCACATTTGCACTTTCAGTTAATCCCCAGAGAAACTCATCACATCGTAACACTCACACACCCTCCACCCCCCATGGTGATGCATGTAAATGGGGTTATTTACCCCTGAACACTGACTTGTAAACAATCTGCCTGTGTCTGGTGTGAAGAGGGTCTCGCACACAAACACCGGACCGCTCGCTGTGAATTCGACAGGTTTGGCTCACACTCATTATGTATTCTGAGTGCAAAATCCTCTCTGCGTGTCTATTGTTTGTTTTGCTTATGCAGTGATTAAACTCGAACTAATCTCTCAAAGAAATGTCAGGTTGGGAAAAGACAAACCAAAGTGTCCACGATATTCCGTGGCAACAACTTGTAAGATCCTGTTTTATTTTTCAGAGGCGTCTTCCCATCGACACTCTAGATTAGTCTGATTTTAATCTTAAAATGAACTGTGACTTTAAACCAACACAAGCAACATTTTCAAGAAGACAACAGTTTTCGTCTAAACCTACTTCTTTCACCAGGAGACGAGCAGCAGGTGTATCAGGCGTGTAGAGGACTTTCCCTTGCAGTAATGGCTTCAAGGTGTTCCAAAAGTAGCGCAGACCAGGTGTGCCCTCCAGGGTGTCAACGAGGCTCTGACAAAAAGCATCTGCAGAAGAGAAGGGGTGAGGAGAAAAGACAGGGAAAGTCAAGGAAAGCATTAAAAAAAAAAACACACCTATGAATTTTAAACTCCAGTGTATGTACTGTATCGGACAGCGTGGGACCAAGGCTGGAGAAAACACTGTCTGATCTTCACATAAATCTGAGAAGTCCAAGAAGCAAACATGATAAATATTGCACATGAGCTTTAAACTAACATGGCACTACCATGACAACCACCTTTCAACACTAACTCAACATAGCGGGAGCAAATACTGTATAAACATGGTGTCAGTTAAGTAAATTAGATATGATATAAGCACATTTTACTTGAACGTTTAAAGACCAGAACATGCATACATTATCTAGCCAATTAAGCTTGTTTGATGATATTTAAATCAAATATTTTCATCAATCACATTTTGCAGTCTTTTGCATCTAAGAACAGCTTTTCAAAGAGAAACGCACCTAATGGCAACTGCAAGCTAAAATAAACAAAAACATTCCTGTACAGAACTTAAATTGTTTTACATATTTACTCCAGAGGGGGAGCAGTGATGCATTTGCTGAACTGACTCTGTTTTACATAATTTCCAATTAGTGTATACTGTTGGTCCTGAAACAATCATGAGTAGAAAAAGGAAATAACTGTGTACCGATCCATTTTTTTTAAAATGTATTTAATCTAACAATTGAGCAGCACCTTCTAAAATATGTTCAAACAATCAAAAAAGTTTGGGTACTTCTGTAATTTGAAATACCATTTCAGACCTCAAAAGGGTGTGGTCAGTCAGAAGTGTGTGTTATCTGTGACTGTCTGTAAACATGTTGCCATAAAAGAGAAAACAAGCTTCTGACTAGTAAACTGCCATAAACACAAAATGACCCATTCCTATTAGACACCACACAAGCTTTTCAAAAGTGAAGCAAATAATGGTTAATGTTGTTGACATAAGATAAGGCAAATATTGGTATTTAAAGCAGTCAAGTTATGAATCTAAAGTAAATAATACATGTTCAGCGAGAGAATTCTTGGTATTTTCTACAGCTAACGTATTTATAGTTGATACAGAAAGTCAAATTAGCCTAAGTAATTATTAATTAAGGCTTGAGAGCATTTCTGTGTAGTTTCCATGTTCTTCCTGGGTATGCACAAGTTTTCTCCTGGTTCCCGCCCTCAATTCAAAAATATCCATATGTGTGTGTATGTGTTTGTTTGCCACTGTATTTGCCCTGTGACGCCTGGTAAAGACTGCATCGTCTCAACCCTAAGCTGAAAAACACCAGTGTCGAAGATGGATGGATGCTGTTGCAGGAGGCTTCTGTTTCAGTCATGGATTGACGTTGATTCTGGAGCACATCACGTTCAGGTTATCTTGGAGAAAAAAATTCACTTGAGAAGGTTTGTGTCGGTCTAATTGTTGTATTTTTTTGTTTGTTTGCTTCGTATTTTCTCTCACTCTACGTCAATCTCGCATCAGCTCACTTTCATTCACTAATTGGCTTACCATCAATGTTTAACCAAGTGGAATGAAAGAAAAAAAAAGTTTGCTCCTATTGAACTTTTAGACAAAAACTTTTGGAGATTATCATTTTTGTAGTCTGTTGTCTAGAGAGATAATCCAAGCCTCATCAAATATACAGTTTTATGCTATTTTTCCACAGAAAGCATTCAATTATTATTCAATGTTTATTCAATAAAATGCTTAATCTAATCTATTTTGATACAGTCACTGGTACTGTAAAAAAACAACTTTGAGGACAGAAAACTTCACAAATAATTAATTCCTCATCAAAGAGGTCAATTATGACTTAAAAAAACACATGGGCAGAGGGAAACACGAAGCAAGAGTTCAGACCAGAGTACATGAGGAAAATCTTCTGTGAACAGAGTGAAAAAAAAGCCAATATGCTCAGCAGCAGCAGGATCATTATTAATTTAACTTCTGTCAATGTGAATATTGCGAGGTTGGGAGAGTGCTGAATAAGTTACACAAGGAGCTGTGCTGCCAGCAGTAGAACCTGGAGTGGTTAGAAAGCTTGTTCTTCTGCTGGGTCTGGTTTGTCTCCACTGTAAATGCCTCTTTGGAATTGTGTGCCATGCGAGCATGTGACAATTGATCAGTTCAGGTTGTCGTGTGCCAGTCAACCTGGACGTCCGCCTCTTTGATCTGTCACTAACTGTGGTTCTGTTCCACCACCTGTCATTGCAACAGTGTTCTTTCCACCCTTCTTTCACCACCCCCTTATTTTTATTTTGAATAGTGTTTTAATTTTTCAAAATTGAAGCTCAAACCTTGAACATTTAGTTTAAAAATTTTTTTTTCCAATTAATTATTTGTTTTTTTTAAATGAACAAACCTTCAGGCCTGGATCGAGCTCCATACTCTCCTTTCATCTCACCAGAGCAACCATTTGTCCCCATCAGGGAGATTTTAGCGGCCATTTTCAGTGCAATTAAATGTTAGCCTCTCTGCCTGCTGGCCATCTTTCCCAGGTGCTCCTCAGAGGTCAGTGTGCGCAGAGCTAATGGCTACCCCTCAGTCTGGGTCTGGCCAGCTGTTCCCTCCACAGGCTACACAGATGCCACCTCATGCAATCAAAACACTTGAAAGACAAGGAGTGTGTGTGATACACACCTTAGCCTCTCTGCTCAATAGGCTGTTCGATGTGCCCGTGGAAACAAAGAAAATTGAAACATTTTCTGTACTTGTGAAAAAAAAAATACATGCAATTCAATCTCAGTAAGATGATTGGTTTTAGATTGTTTATAGACAACGACGCCATTAGTATTCACACAACCCAACCAGTACCGCAATTAAAACTAGAGGACACACTGATCATCTTAAAGTCCAATGACACTCACAAATGGCTTTTCATTGATGCAGCACAAGATAACATCTGCACACTCTGAATGTGCTATGATATATATTTTGGACATGCAAAGTGAAGGGAAAATACACTTGGTGAAATTCAGAAACTGCCTCATCCTGTCAAGCAGCTGGAGAGGTGGGCTTGTGTGTGATTGACAGCAGCTATGCGCCGGTGTTACACCTCAGGGAGCAAGACACAAAGTAAACAAAGTTTAGCTGGAGCTACATGTCATGGGCACACAGTGTGTTGTCATTGTTACCGAAGAGTAAAGAGCAAAAAAGCTTCTTACAGGACCCAGGTGGTGTTCCCTGGTTATCTTAAATGCTATTTAATGTGCTGCAGCAGAGCAACTAATTAGCAATCTTGCCTCTAAACTGAAGTTAGTAGAGCACTTTTTCCCCGAGTGAATGTGCGGTCACTTCCTTCACAGGCTAAAAACAAGACGTGCTCACACTTTGTTACTGTTGCATTTTCTTCCAAAGTCTGGGCATGATGCTTCGTGAATCGCCATGGCAGTAATTGCCAATAAATCATCAGAATGAGTCCAGCTAATAATGATATGGTAATTTTACTGCAACATGAGGCTTTATGGTAAAAACAAACAGCAAAGATGACACTGGCCATTGCAAAAAGCCAAATAGGTGGGGAAATGTGACTTATTACTATCTGTCAAAACAATAATAAACATGAAGTGTTAAAAAATTGAAATAGAAAAATATGTACTTTTCACTTCATAGCCTTTTTAAATTATATTTTGATCTCTGAAATATGAAAACGGTGAATTCAATTACCAGTTAGATCATTGTTACTGAACATTCAAAACTAGTAATAATTACACATCTAATTGCTAGGAAATCCACATAATCCCATTTTAGGATCTTTTTGAGCTTTTATGTATCTGTATTTAACTCCAGCACTTTTATTTTTTTGTTTACACTTTCCTACATTTTACTAGTGTATCGCTGCTTTCACATCCTTCAAATTGACTCCTTACTGCTTTTAACTTCTTCAAAGGCTCATGAGTTACAGACAGATATTCTTAGTTATTTCAATATGGTGATGTAATGCATCGTCATCTATCTTATCAATCGAACAATCTTTGTTTGTAGGGCACTCATAATTCAGTCAAATGCAAAACAAAATACTTCACATCTAAAAAGAGCCTGCTTTATACAAATCAGTTGACAATGGGGACGGATCACCAGTCCATTCATTCACAGGCAACCACACAGAAACAAGTGTTTACATTTCCATGTTAGAAAATGCAAAGGCAACACGGAAATTATTACACCACTGTGTGGCCTACTGATGCTGCAGGGGTCATTTTGACCTGCATCGTCACCCAGTCAAGACAGACTGTCCTGGACACAACTGCAATGAATATATAGGACAACAGATGAGAGAGCAATATCCATATCCCTATGCCCTGCACCAATACATTCTAAAAATAATCCTATTTTTCATCTTACCTCAATATGAGTGTCTGCAATGTGTCAGTTTTTCCTATTTAAATCCTTTGACACTTCATCTCTGCACACAGCAAGATCCCCCTTTTCAAAAATGTGTTTGTGATTATGAAAGTGATTATGAGAACAGAAGGCTTCACTCAACAATAGCATATGAATATAGATGGCAGTGATGAATGCATGGCACTCCAATATTAGATAGCAGTTTCCTGGGAGAGATATATCGGTTTTGGATATTTGTGTGTACTAAAGGGGGCATCAGATTACAGAGGGTTACAGATTCTCCTGAGCTGTGTGGTTCTTTTTGACAAGAGAACTTTACTTTATTACAAAACAGCCATCTGAACGAGGAGAGAATCTGTTCTTTACAACCTGGTTTAGCTACAGTCAAATAATTGCTTGGAGCCTCAAGTCAGCGCCTCAACTTACCTGGCAAATGTAATCAATTTGAGGTGTACCCTGGAGATGAGCTCAATTCAGCACTACTGTGAGACAGCACTGATGACGCGCTACAAATGCTGGCACTCCTTGCTGGCAAGCACGTGCATTTACGCAGTGCACCCCCACACGAAGACGATGATATTAATTGTAGTTTTCATTACCCATACTTCAGGAATTTCATGCAAAGCAGTCAGGAGCCAACAAACACAAGGCACAGGCCAGACACACGTACCCAAAGTGACCGGGCCAGTCACGACAGACAGTCGGAGTGAACTAGTCTGTGCATCAATCAAAGGGCATGTGTTTTTTTATTTCTTTTCTTTTCTACAAGCAGCACATATCAAGTGCTGTCTCACGGCATCTGTGCAGAAAAGGAAAATAAACTTGAATAAATGTCATTGACGTCGTTCTGTCACAACAGGCACAGGGAGGCTGCTTTTGGCATCCAGAGGTATCAGGTGAGCGATGTTTACTCTCAATTACTGTCATGACAAACACCTATTATCCCCTCACTGGCTCCAGTACCTCCTATTACAGCAGAAAAAGGATAGTGTTTACTCATTATTCATACATCAATGTGCAAATTCTGGGTGAACAAAAAATTAAAGTGTAAATCAGATTGTGACATATTGTCGGAAGAAAAAAATAATCACAGCTACAGTCGGTTACAGCACATAATTATTCTCATTATGATCTAAGCAGCAACATTTTTTTTTTTTTTTTACTTGTCCGATCCATAATTGAACCACTTGGATTATCCTGTCTCACATGTATTCAAGTCATCTTTTGTAGATTGGTGTACTGACTCACTTTATCTGCCATTTATATTTAGCTTTTGAAAGTTTTGGCTTTCTAGTTGCAGTTTTCCTGATTAGGTTCAGTATGTAAAAGACAGACCACACTATAATAAAAAGCCACTGGTGGGTTAACTGTTTTTTCCTTTGACTCATTGAAACACTCAAAACACCACCTAAAGGTGCAAACGTGTACTTTAAAAATAAACAGGCTGATGGAAGTTGGATAAGTTGCTAACTTTGGTAGATACCAGCAGCATATCACAAATATATTTTAGCAGGACATCAGGACTGAAATAAACATCTAATTCTACATCTAATCTAATACCTGCAAATGTGTTTTATATTGGTGCAGAAAAATACAAATAGCAGGAAATGACTTCTATATGAAGAGTAAATCTAGATTATAGCGGGTTTTCTTAATGTGGCCCTTCATAAGACATCTAACTTCAAGCATAGTATAAGCAAGCCACCTCATCCCCTCATTATTTCAACTTCTGTGGACAAAATATAAAAGAATAATCATCTTAAAAAAAATTGTTCACAGGAGTAGCTACCATCCCAACTACCCTATGTAGTGAGTCAGAACTTGCTGTCAACAATTAATAGAGGAACGAGCATTACTGAGCCATTTACAAAACCCCAGAGTTGGCCTTTATTGTTGCTGTTTTGCTATTCCTTTGAGTGTACTTTTACACTTACAAAGGAGTTGTAATTGGCCATTATGCAGACACACTGCATATTCCAGATCCATTTAACTATACATAGTGCAGCACAATGAAATGCCACTGCAAAGCCAAAACAGCCATTAGCATGCTAACAGAGATGTTACTGCTTATTATGTAAGGAAGATACAATGTTTTTGCTAATTTGTGCTGGCACTAGCATGCAATTCCACTTTGTGGTGAAACGTTATTCCCAAGGAATAGAGGCTTCTTATTAAAATCTAATTTTGTGCAGATTCCTCCAAAGAACAGGCTTTTAATGAAACAGGACTGCACGATCTCTAATGAGCATGAGGCTGCATGACATCACACTGAAGATATATATTTCCCAAGCGTTTCAGGGAGGAAACACATTCTTGCCTGCCCTTGCCAAATAAACTTGTTGTGAAATTTTGATTTCTGGTTTCCTTTGGATACAGTGACAAAAGTTTATTCAAAAAAAAGCTTATTGATTTCCAATTGAAAATGTACAATTCACGAGATCACAGCATATCTATTTCATTCATCGTCTGTACTGTTTCATCCAAATGTATATAATTTAATACATGTACAGGCTGTGAGTCCTTCAGTGGACAAACACACAAGATCAGTCACACAAACCCACATTCAATTCATTCCATTTTTCAATCCATTTGCAATTTTAGTGTCACCAATTAACCTCAAACACATTTTCTGTGACCGGAGATGTACATATGTATGCATGCATGCAGAATAAACATGCAAATTCTGAATCATATGGCCAACAAGCCTGAACTCAAAGCAAGGATAATGTTCTGAGGCAAGAGTGCTTATCACTATATGTAATTACCTCGATATTATATAGATTAATTTTTTTTTTATTAATTTGAGTTTAACTATATTTTCCTGTCTGGAAAACAAGAAAAGAACATATGTATTCTAAATCAGAAAACAGCTTTCTTCTTTAAATGGGTGAAAATAGGATCAGGTGTGCTTAAACAGGTGCGCATGACAAAAAGTTTGTCAGCATTTGGGGATCTACCCATACATCAAGAGCACACACGAGGCCAGGTCAGGTCTTGTTTTACACAGTCCGCTGTGTGATAATCCATAACGTCTCTCGGGCTCCGCCGAGCCATGTAGGGAGGAATAAGAAGAATGTTATACAGATGTAGAGATTTCCATACTACTGCCAGACTGCCCAGGACAGTTCACACAATTTTAATCCGCCGACTGACCTGAACATGGTTCGACAAGTTCAAGAAAATCCAGAGCGGCACTCAACGAGAGACTGCTGTCTCGCCACACACGCTGACAAACAGCCGTGAGTCAGTTGTCGCACAAATCTGACCTACATGATTGCTTCTCCAGGTTTGACAGAAAGCAGTGAGTTGAAGAGCAGCACTGTGATAACGGAGCCTGGATCACTGGGTGGATACAGACAGCTGATGTGCACAGACACATACATGCACACGAACAGATGGTTCCTTGTTGATTATGAAATATTTAGTGCATTGAAAAATGTCAAAAATGAAAATCAGGCAATGGATTAAGGAGAATAGGAACTACAGCTTGCATGTTTTACCTTTTCAGATAGTATTACTGTGAACAGTCTCCATGGACACACACTCGTGACCATGGCTTAAGGGAGACACTGGCATCGTGGTTTGTGTGTAGCCATTGACAAATAACTTTTATGTACTCACAGTGTGTGAGTTAAACTGATTTCACCATCAACAACACATTTGAAGGACAGGAGAAAAGAGTGTCTACCGGATTAGATCAAAGGTTGATCCATGCTCACATGTAAAGCCTCTTTTTTCCCTTTTATTAATACAAGACAGGCAGGCATCAGGACACTCCTTCACCTGCTACAACAGGGCAGACATGGACAGAGAGTTCCCAGTTTTTAAAGTAGTGTGAATATCCAGCAGTTTCATTCAGGGTGGCTACTTGGAATAAATATTTCATAAGGAGCACCACACTGCTGGAAAGTACTCAACTCTGGCTGTGAAAGCAACACTGTACCATGTTGCCAGGTTGGTATGCAGCATATTATTATGAGGACCAGAGACGATGACATCCTGGGGATGCACCGGAAATAGAAATTGTGAAATCTTTCCAAAGTGTAAAGTTCCTCTCCCAACTCTACAACACTGAACTCGATCAAGACTGCCTTTTACTGAAATCTATATATTTTTTTTGTTATTAGAATGCTTATATATAATAAATTAATAGAGAGCACACCAAATAACTGCTTCACACACATATTACACTGGCAACAATAGAAGAGAGCCGGGCATAGTTGGAGCACAATTAAGTGAGTCAAAAGTCCACTTATCTGGAGGATGGAAACTTTTTTCTTTCAATGGATGCAATATTTCATAACAGCTTGAATTTGGCTGTTGTTCACTTGAATGGCACTTACTCTTTTCAACCGCTGGAAGTCAAGCAGAGCCAGCCTCAGTGTATTTCAAACTGCTCTGGAGAATTTGAGCAGAACAGCTGACTGACAGTATGGCTGCCATGGATATTTTCCTTTTCTAAACAGAAGAAAAGCCTGTTGACAACCCCAGAAAAAGCTGTATTGACACCATCTGTCCTGGGTGGAAAGTTTGGATTTCCATATGTTCATCTTTAAGATGTCATGTCACCATCTACTAAACATCACTTTTCACTCGGGGTAAGTTGCCGTGGACTTCCCTTCCCATTTTGAAAATGACATTATGTCAGGGGTGGGAGGAAGACAGCTTTTAAATGTAATGAGAGGAGCTAATTTGATTGGCGACGACTGAAGCCAGGACCTGATCCAACTTGTGATAATGTATTCCTAATCAAACCTAGTTTTCAGCTCCAGCAGAGGTGCCAGCTGTGCCACAGGTGCCTCTTCCCGCATGTGAAGTGGTCATATCATGCACATTATGTTCTGCCGACTGCATCCTGCACTAAACTATTTTTTTCCCCTGCAGAGATATTTTTATTGGTAAAAAAATGGTAAATGGTCTGGATTTATATAGCGCCTTCTAACCACACTGAGTGCAGTCCCAAAGCGCTTTACATATCAGCTCACTCACCCATTCACGCTCACATTCACACACCAATGGGACAGAGCTGCCATGCAAGGCACTAATGAACCACTGGGAGCAATTTAGGGTTCAGTGTCTTGCCCAAGGACACTTCGACACATAGACCGGTGTAGACTGGGATCGAACCTCCGACCTCTCACTCCGAAAGACGACCACTCTACCACCTGAGCCACGGTCGCCCTCAAATTATTTTTGAGCCTTATTCCTTAGACAACCACAGTTCACCTACAATCCATCAATACATTTTGACTGCACCTTTACATTCCTGTTATTTGTATATTGCACTATATTGGCAAGAGTAGAAGAATTACCCCATGAAACTGAAAAAAAAAATTTACATTAAAAAATGTAGACATACAGAATAACCATGGTGAGAAAATGACCACTAATCATTTGCCATGTCACGTGATACTGAACATTACGCATCATTTGTTTGTGAGTATTCTCAATTTCCTGGCTCCATGACTAAATATAGTGCTGTTGAGCTGAGATGCAGATAAATGATTAAGACACAGGTCGTCTGTGACAGCTTTGCCTTATAAAGAAGCTTGCAGCTGCACTTACCGGAACCGTTGCCCATGATGGAAATTGATTGGTTGTTAGCCATCTGTCTAGGTGAGGGAAAACCGAGAGTCATATTGGTGGAATTGAAGTCGGTCTCCTTTCCACACAGGAGCATATTGACACTGCCAATCATGTCCGCTCGGAAATCCAGTGAACTCGCAGCCTGAAAGGAAATGGAGCGCTGCAACCTGGCCACCTAAAAATGGGAATTTGTAAAAAAAAAAAATTTAAAGATTTTTTTTCTTCTAATAAACAGTTTTGTCATCATAAATCACTAAGCAAGATAACTATTAACAAGAAATCAACACTAACCTCCTCAATGACTGGCAATGCATTCTGGGAGGTCTTCCGCATTAGTGCCAATGTGTCTGGTGCATTCAGATTGAAAGCTGAATTGATCTAAAAGAGGAGCAGAATAGTAAGATGGATGTAAAATGTAAATGTAAAATATATGAACAGAATACAAAAGAATGCTCGGAAAGGTAAATGTTTTGAAACTGAACCCTTTGGCATTCACATAACATTTTCAAACTGTGTTTAAAAACTACTTCAGCAAACGTGACTCAACCAAGATTTTCAACAGCAAAGACATTTAATGCAAGGTTAGAATAGGATACTTTAAAGCAAAGACACAAAATATGGGCAAAAAATGGACTCTGAGATAGAAAACAGACAAATAAAAATGACATGAATAAGATTTGGATGGATAGAATATTGAGGGATAAAAACAAGAACATAAAAACAAAAGGCTATAAAAATGATGACATCACACAGAGGCAAGTCCATAAACAGGTGTATTAAAAAGTGATTTAAAAGAAGCCACTGCTTCAGCGGGCCAATCTTTTCAGGAAATTCTCTACAAAGTTGAGAAGCCAAGATGGCAAACGCTTGTCTGTTATACTGACTGGAGACACGCCCATGTCAGTATAAAAATGATTACTTGAAACATTTTACAAAAAAGCAAATATTCATGCACACATGCCACAAACAATAGGTATTCCAATATTTACTGTTTCGACATGTTTGTGTGCAAACTGCAGGTTTTTCCAGTTACAAGCAGGAAACCAGTGGCTTTAGGCTTAAGTTGGGGTGATATTATAATGTGAAATCAGTGAGAAGGTGAACTGCAGCTAAATACATGATTGAATCCAGAAAGCTGAGCTGTAGAGCACAAGATCAGATTAGTCCAAAGTTTAATAAGAACAATACAACATGACTCAATGTTAATTCAATATGACGGTCAGTTGACTGACTGATTTTTCAGTGTTCCAGTAAGATTCCTTAACATGTCATGAAAACTAGATTAATTATAATGATTAACAATCACATTAATTGTTATTGGATATGGGTGGGATCCTAATACTGTGGCATCATGGCACAGTCACTCATATGAACACTCTGGCTGCAAACGGCATCCGTATACAATATGCCCACACTTGTTTCCAAAAACATGCTTGTTCCACTTTGGCAGTAGGAGGTGGCACGGACACGCTGGCTACAGAGCCCGAGCAGACCAGTTCTACATTAACCTTTTATTTATACTCACTGGCATGGCAACAAACAAAAGCCTCTATTTACTTTCCCCTTACTAATTTGTCCGTCTTGACCTGTAAATTATGTCTCAACAACATCTTCCCTGGCTCTGGTTTATAAAAGCTGCATTAAAATGACAAGTGTTACTCAGTGTTACAGTGACATTCTGAAGGTACACAGTATGAGTCCAATTAGAGGAACTAAATGGCATGCCCTTTCAACCACTGTCATTTTCATGCATCAAGTGTCAAGTATAGCCTGTATGAGGGTTGCCTGCATTGTCTTTCAGCATATAAAATGACAAAGACTTGAAATATATGCAGCACAAAGGTCCTGAAAGAGCACAAGCATACAGACCACAGGGTCTAAGAGCTGAATAGATAACACTGCATTCAAAATACGAAATAAAGCTCTATTTACAAACAGTAGCTCTTTCAAGCATGGCTTCAACAAACGCCGAGCCACTGATTGAGTCTTGAGTGTATTCATTTAGCACCATTTCTACTGTTAGTGAGTGGAGGACAGACAAAAGGAGCAGATGGAGTGGAAAAGTGGAGTCTTGGACAATTTTCAGCAGAACGGCTAAAAATCGTCTGAAAGTGATGGATGGAAGAAAAGGAGTTGAGCATTGTAACATTAGGAGCACAGTATAGTGAAAATAGTGAAACACAGGTCAAATGAAATGCTCTCATACATGATTTATCTCAGTAGCCAATTTACTTCTTGTCCTGTCATAGTGGCTGTCTGATTGGTCAGTGTTCATTGCTTTAGTATGTTGAAGTTTGGTTTTCAACAAAATGAGATTGGTCAAGGCCTTCTCTGACGAGAGGTGCATAAAAACTACATTATGTGTGAAGACAACTGGTAGCCACAATGACAGAGGAGGGGAAATGCAAAGTAGTCAGACGAGAGCAAAAAGCAGCTATAATTGTGAATTAATGAGGGGAACATTAGTTCATGTGCTTAAAGATGGCCAGATTCACTCAGGGTATAATATTACTATTGTAGATTTAGCCTGTTTATTATTCTGAACTCTAAGCTGAAGTTCCTATTTATTTTATTATTTGCCATAGTATGTAGCTCTGTTTCTTTGCACTACACTGTGGACTCTGAGTGCACCAAAAAATAAATATTGTCGATAGAGTATTGAATTAGCTTTGAATTATCTTTCTCTGCTTGATTCAAGTCGTTGACTTAACACAGAGCAGATGTTGATGCACTGTGTAACTTCAGACCATGAAGAAATCTTCTGTTTACAGAGTTCCCTTATTCTTAATTAACTCGCCATTACTTACAAACTGCAGATTTACAAATGTATTGCATATATTGTCCCCAGATGTACCATGAGGTAGATTTGGGTAAAATAACTTCTGATCTCATCATCTGTCCCACTTCCCACTCCACCTGGACTTCTTTCAAGAGTTTCCATTTGAGTATAGTTATTCACAATGGTATGATATAAATTGACAAATATATATTTAAGTGATGAAAACATTTGTTTGAATTAAGAAAGCAAACAGGTAAAAGCTGGATGACTTTTGCATGTCCTCTGTTGAGTTGCATATTTCAATATTTAAATACATTTTCTATCGAGTCTTCTGTGAGGCCTGTATTCTGAAATGACTTCCAAAAAATAATCCCAAAACAAAATTGTAAAAACGTCTAAATCACCGTCTGCCGCTCAGTACCTCTGTGATAAAAACTGACTTCTCCTCTTGTCCTTTTCTTTATGCTGCTCTTGTTGTTATCACAATCATTCAGTGACGTCGAGTCTTAAGTGTGAAGGCTTGATGTTCTTTTCCATCCATCTGCTTGAGGCGCCAAAGAGCTTTTCCACCATATCTTGTCCAGGCTTTCCTTTTTATTTCTGTGTCTGAAAATGCCCGTGGGCTTAAATTGTTCAAATGCTCTCCCCAACGAACTTCCTGCCTTATCACTTATTTATTGGATTTGCTGTCCCATATATTTTCTCTCAAAGATAAAGTCAAAGAAAAGTGCAGGCTTTCATCATCCCAAAGGGAACCAAGAGATTTAAAAGGAACTCGAGAAAACACTGGTCCTAATAAATAATTCCCACCTGATTGCATGGATTTGAGTAAAATCATTGGAAGACATTCAGAGGTGGACGTGACAGAGACAATTCCAAAAGCAAGGACAGTAGAAACATGAATCTGCCCTTCTGTCGAAATACATCGAGATAGTGTTAGTAAAAAAAACAGGTGCTGGAGGGTTTGGACTTGAATGATCCATTAACAAGGTTTAACTTTCTTTCTTTCTTTCTCTTCAAGTCACAGAGTTAGACAAGCGCAACATTTAACTTAAATTTGCTTTTCCAATTGGATGGCACAGAATATTGTCTTTATATTCAATTTGCTGCAAGTCATGCGAGGATGATACTTTCATCAAGACGTGAAGATGGAATATCCAAGTTGAAAATGACCTTATGTGGCCATTTTCCATTTCTTTTTTTTCCTTTTCTATGCTTCGAATTAGGGGGAGTACCTTCCACTCAGAAAACCCTTAAAAAGAAGACTCAACACAATATTCTGGACTGCACTACTGTGGCATTTCGTTTTTGCTTAGGTGTAAAATTCCCAGCATCACATCCAATAATTTATGACCATAACCATCAATTTCAGCAATTCTACGTGGACAGGATAGCCCAGTGGCATAAAGTGGTTCACTCAGCAGAAGAACCACTTTTTTTTTCTGACCTCACTGCACTTACTGGAAGGCACTGAAGATAGAAACTGTGAGGAACAAGAGGAAAGACACTATAATCCATGGAGATTGTTTACAGAGAAGCACGTCATTTCACGCTGTTCAAGACATTTTTTTTTTTCTTCTACAAAGCCTAATCACAGTAATCACACATGCCATGCCACAGCGCTGGTTCTGGTGTTTTGGGTTCCGTCTTTGCTTAGGTCTTACTGAATGTTTACCTTGTCTTTCATTTATGTTTTTTTTCCCCACTCATGGTTGAGTTTTCACTGTTCTTGGTTCATATTTTGATGTTTGCCTGTGTACATATGCTGCGGCTATGTCCTTGTCAATGCTCACCTGCTTGTGTTCCAATTTGCATAAATTATTCCTTAAATTTTCTGGAGTTCTAGTCTTTGAATCTGAAATGCATAGATTTTTTTTGTATTCATAACTCATTTCGTCATATGTGCAGCTCAGTAAAAAGTTACATTATTTATGAGATATGCAGAACTAGGAAAAGCAAGAATAGTTTTTATTTTAAATAACCTATTTTTCTGAACCTCCTTTCTTCATAAATAAAGCTTTTGTACAACATGATATTATTGTATTATTGTTGGTAATACCAACTTTGTTTCACTATATATTGATTTGATACTCGAAGGTATTATAAACCCTTGTGAAATGTCTGAGGAGACTTTTGCTGAAGTTATATTGTTAATTGGTTTCTGCCTTTATTTCTTGCCTTTTATTCAAACGAAAGCTGAAGACTAATATTAAAACTCAAAGATTTACACCAGTCAAAATTCCTTTTACTCAAAACTATCTGTTTAGCCAGTGTAAATAAATGGTTTTTTTTCTGCAAGTATGCAAAGCATCATTAAACAACAATAATATTAAAGATGGTTTCAAATACTCCATTGTGGTACACTACCTAAAGAAAGAAGTAAGCCAGCTTTATATGAGCTGCAACGTGCAGCAGTCATTGCTTCATCAGTTCGCTACTCTTTGAAGATCCGGATGAGCGCAGACTGCAAACGAAATTTGTTTTCTATCACCACATCTGGGCTCCTGAATGACAGACGACGGCGACTGGCTCCAGCTACCGACAGCTGTAAGCTGTCCAGAAGCTGCCAATGACTCAGCAGAGAGTAATATAACATGGCAAAATAGTGAAGTCCAGGTGTGGGTGTTTGGTGGATGACTTAAGACAGATGCCATGCACTTTCTGAGACTACAAACTAGAATATTCTCTGGTCAGTGATGGATCACAGGCATTGACAGTGCTTAACAGCAACACTTTTTTTTTTTTTGCCCCCATAAATTTCACTCTGATTTACAAAGTAGAGGTTCAATGCTTTGTCAGACACAATTACTTGACTGCAGTGTCTGTGGTTGAAATATTACAAAAGCTTTAATTTACATTTCAAAAATCACCTCCGTTAGCACTGACACTGCAGTTTGGAACAAGGCTTGATGTGGATGACCTTTCTGGGCAGGAAATAAAAGCATTTTGAATATTGACATCTTGGCCAGTAACACCGCTGTGTCCCCATCAGACCAATCAGTGTAAACACAGTTCCCAAACACATTGACTTCCCAAGATTTGTCAAAACCATACTAATTGTGCCCAAGGTACTTTACATTTAAGCTTTATCAAAGTCAAATTGGACTTTGATAAAGTTCTGACTGGTTCTGCAGGGGACTGCGAGGAAAGCTTACCTCGGAAAGTACTTTCCTCCTGTCCAGGTTTTGCAGGAGCACTTGCTGGGTGTTAATCAGCTGCTGTGAAGTGAGGGAGCAGCTGACATTTTGAAAAGACTCCTTTTCAGCCTGGTTGCTGAATTGGACATACTCATCCAGATCTTGCCCTTCACATAGGATACTCCTCAGGTCGTTTGGCCTTGGGAAGGCACGCATCTAAAAAATAAATCTGCATTTTAAGAAGCATCATGATTTATGATTAAAAGCTTAACATGTATGCACAAATGTCAAAGTGACATTAGGTGACTTGTGACAGAGTATGGCATGTGAAGTGGATATTTTACTATGGAGGAGCACACTGTAGTTCACACCAGAGCCCATTGCAACCATCAAACATTCTCCTGCATCGTTGGAATCTTTTAGTCACTACAAAATGTATTTAGCTGTCCCTGTCATCTTTGTCAGTGAAACATAATCACCTTCTTGCAGTTAATCTGATAATACTCGGTGCGTTCAGCACTATCAATTGGGGAACATTCTGAGACAAAATACTTATTACACTTATTACAATCCGTTTCAGTCCAAATTGCCTATCCTTGGCAGCTTCAAAACACTTTTTGCTCAGCAAATACTAGAGAATGCTTTGATTGTGACTGTCAAGACAAAGAGTCCCAGAGGCGGCTCTTAGCCAGGACATTTTTATGTTGGAATGTTCAAACATGGCCCTCTTGGCACATTCGGTCTTTTGAACACTTTGGTAACATTTAGCACTTTTCATTTACACAAGGTGGTGATGCTGGTGGTGGTGGGGGATCTACTTTGTAAGTAGTTTGAATTCTGTCTGGTGGTTTTATTTTAGCATGCCAGCAGAGATGTGGAGTGATACTTACTGGATTGAGTTGAATTTTAGCATTCATGAGGCTTTGGATCACCGATGGTGGTACTGATAAATCATCTTCCAGGTAGGTTGAGAAAGTTTCATTGCTTCCCAGAATGCCCCTCAGGAAAACTGGTTGAGCTTCAACATAAAAATGAAAAACCATTAAATCACAGTTTATCATCAGTAGTTTACTTAATGTTTGAAGGTATGATATACACAACTGGTAAGATATGGAATACATGAACGGGTAATAATTAGTTTCTTATTAACCTGGGTCTCATTTTGATAGTTTTGGACATTAATCCTCTTTACTTTCCATCTGTTCAGTAGATATTATGCAGCCAAAAGCCAACTACTGCACAAAAATCAGAATGCATGCAAAAACCTTTGTGTTGTTTGTATTTGTTACTGAAATGAACATCTATCAGTCAAACATTGAGAGCCAGAGAAAGCAGGACAAAAACCCTTCCAATACAGAAGGTTGATCAAAAAGCACCGCTGGATTGACTCAGATGTTGAAAGGACAAGGTTAAAGCTTAAGCCCTGTCTTTAAAGTCCCTGAAGCACAGCTGCTGAATGAAATGTCACCCCAACACGTACACATATTAGTCCAACAGATGAGGATAAGAATATAACAAGAAAATAACTACCAGTATGTTTCATGTGTGCATATGTTATTGGTCCCTGTTACAATATTGGTTGCTACATGGGTTATTATGCAGGTTTGTTTTGATGGGAATTTGATTTGAAGAACAAACTCGACATGGCAAAGCTGAGGATGTTTATGTTTTCACAGTAAGTGATGGAAATGGACAGATTGAGTACATCAGATGGACAGTTCAAATTGGACAGCTTGGTGGGAATCCGGGAGAAATGATGTTGATGTTTGGAGGCGAGATGATAGAGAGACTTTCATAGATGGAGTGAAGGAAGACATCCATGCGATTGGTGAAAGGAAGGAGGAAAGAAGATACAAGAGACAGCTGAACCTTAACAGCAAACTGCCGGAAGAATAAGAAGATTGTGAAGATGATTTGATTCACTAGCCCAAACAGTCAAAGATATTACCATGATTTAAAGTAATTGTCTCATCCCTAATGTTGAACATGCGTTTTCCTCTTGCTGGGATGTCGGCATGTGTGGTTGAAATGATGAAGTGCTTATGTAATGAAATTATCACTTTGGCAATTGTAAAAGGGGAAAGTCAGCCAATTATGTGGATGGGGGATGAAGGGGAGGAAGTGACTCATGCTGAGCCATCTAAAGCTCAATTAAGATAAATGTTTGGTGAAAACAAGTGGAATTAATCACAGTCTTTCATAGTCTGCTTTCACCTTAGACAACAGGCTGTGATCCCGACTGAAGTCGTATTACTATGCGCCCCATGACTACAGAGCCATCAGCAGAAATTGGCAGGGTTAGATTACAGGGAAGCAGAACATGGTCCGTGTGCTTCCTGAGCACAGTTGCCTTTTTGATTGAAGTGACCACCTGAGTCTTTTTAATCAACCCATGGTGAAAACAAAAAAAAGAACAACACAATCACCTTTGCCTCCATAGTCTTTTGATAGTTCTCCATTCCCCATTCGTGTTAATGACCTTTTGTGCTCTCGCTTCAGACAGCGAGTCCCATTAATTATGCCCAGGCTTAGATCTTTGATGGATTTAATCTTGTATATTACAAGCCAGCGACCCCAAGATGCAAATGGCCCACAAGCCGCTTGTTGAACAGCAGCAGCCCCCCTCCTCCCCTGCCTTTTTGCAAATTAGGTGGCGTATGAAAATCTGAATATCATCAGGCTAAATGAGCCTAATGCAAAGCAGCAACTTATCAAGACAAACGATCTGTCAGTCTGCACAGCAAATTGCATCATAAATAATCACACGCCATTGTTTTTGAGGGATAAAGGAGAATAACAAATCCTCAAACTTGTCATCCACATGAAGGGGATACTTTCCTTGATGAAGAGTACTTAACAAAAGCATAGCAGAGTTATTGTTGCTGAGGCAGAGTATTTACAATATCAATTACTTTTTGAAACATTACTCAGTGGCAATTAAACTTTTACACAAATAAAGAAGAAAGTACTTTTTGACCTTACTCTTCAATCCGCTCATGTTTTTTGGTGGTAAAACACTCACAATAAAGCTTATCTTGCAACGAGCATTGTGTTACAGTACATCAGATAATGTGTAATGCAATTAGCACTATCATCGGCATTCAAATAGCCATTACCAGGGTTAGACAGTGGCAGGACAGAAGCCCACTGCTCAATGTCGTCTACGAGCAACCGCGCGCTGCTGAGAATAGATCTGTTCACCAACGTGGTCTGCAGCTCTATCAACATCCCAGAGATTCTGGTTTAACAAAAACAGAGAGAAACATCATACATTGTGAGTAAAGTCTAAAATCCTAACTAAAATGTTGCGCTCCAACAGATTCTGTAATGTATTGAAAGAAAGCACATGGAACATCCCTGTACTTACATGGAGTTGTTGAAGTTATTGACTTGGCCTGGTGTTTCCCCTGGAGTTGGATAGTTCAAACAGGGATTGTCGATATTACACATCATGCCCTGAAGCCAGGGCAGCACGCCAGCTGACGGCATGGCTTTGTTTGGATAGTGACCTGAAGGAGCAGAGATGAACATTTATTATTCCACCAACCTTTGGGGATACATATGGAATAACAGCACAGGCAAAGTTTGCCCTTTTGCTGACATCAATTATTTCCTTAAACAACAATAAACATATTTGTGCATATTTAATGGATTGATGTGGAATAGGAACTGAATGTGTGATGTGTTAAATAGCTCAAAGAGGCCAGTACTCACATTGGTTTTTGTATAATGGCTGATTGGTAGATCGCACCCACACGAGGATGAAGAAGAGAAACAGAGGCCAGACAATTTCAGTGACCAGCCGCACCTGTACAAAGGACAATTCAGTTATATTTTATTTTCTGACACATTTTAATTGCCATCTTGTAAATGAGCAGTATTTTTTATTGGCTTTGACTGAAGAGCTTGACATTTGGGAGAAGGTTTGTGCTACGTCTATGTGACCAACGTAAGGCCAGCAGCCAGTTGGTTTTCCTTAGCAGCACTATAAACTGACAAATGCCACAAAATGCCAAGATATAGTTCAGACCCTAACCTCACTTCAAACAGTAAAATACCCTTACTACATTTATGTTTTAGGTGGTTTAATTAATAAATAAGTGAGCTTTAGTGGTGTACAAAGGGTAGATGGATTGTATCACCTGTGAATGGAGCCAAGGTAGTATTTCCTCAGTTGTAATGTTTGTGTGATGCTAAGCTAGGTGGCCAGTACATTTTAACAATGGAAAACGTACAAGGTATAAATAAACTGAAAGACAAATTACAGGATAACATGAATTGAAAATACAAGTTTCATTTTCCAATCCTATTTTTTTAAATATTGTTCCAATGTTCCAAGCCTTAGGTGCCTTGTGTGAGGGATGTGTGAGGCTATTTTTATCCGTGTTGACATATGTGCAATGTAGACACAAATGCCCAAGTCCATATGTTGTGCTTTTACTTTTGCTATCACCTCAAGCAGAAGACTGAAACAGCTGCCCCTGCTTGTGATTCCCTAAGCTGAAGCCTTCACGCACTCCTTTACATCTCTAGCTACACTCAATCCTCTCCTGGATGAAGAGTGTCAACCAATTCCCTGCTTTAATACCACCACTTCATGCCTGCCAGCAGGTAGTGCCCCATGTGACACACTGGGTTTTTATTCCACCCTGGGGAATGGGTAAAGAGAGAAAGCAACAAAGCACAAACCATGAACCTCAAGGTTTTACTTCATTTTTCTTCCTTCTCTGGTTATTCTGATAGAGAGTATATACTTTATATATGTGCCCAATGTCAGGGCAATATGTTGTCCTCCAAAAGGAGAGAGCAGCAACCACAGAGGTGATGTCTAATAAAATATTTTAAAGCAGCACCCTAAAATAATGCTACAAAACTCCACATCAGAGGATACTTGTCAGAGACTGACAAAGGATGCAGAGAGAAATACAAATTATTTAATTCCATATACCCAGTTGCGCTATACATTACTGGAAAATAAACTAAAAACAAAACAAACAAAAAAGGAACAACAGGTAAAGTGTCCCCAAACAGAAGTTTAAACTTTTCATTGTATGTTGGTTTTTTTAATCTCAAATTTTAAAAAGAATCTTTAAAAAAAAACAAGCTATTTGCCACTGCCAATACAGAAATGTTTTATTTCATTTGGGTTTTTTTTGGTTTTTTTGTTTTCTTTTTACAGAAAAACAAGTTACCTCATAACAGAGAACCCTGAACATATTACTGTTGTACATTTATTTACCTGGTGATGTAGCCGTAATCTGTTGTTGCATTATGTATCTATTTATTTGCACTGCCCGTTCTCATCCACCAGCTGCCTGCCAATATATAATTTTCTCAGGAAAATTACTAAAATAATGCAACATCTCTGCAGTTGTGTTCTTGATGCAATGACAAGTTTTATTGATGATGTTTGTGAGTTCCGATTCTTTTGTGTCACCTGAACGCACCGTTAGAGCGAGTTGGCTTGTGATTGGTTTAGAGTGAAGAAGGGGGCAGATCAGGTGAGCTTGTGGAGCACTGCGGGACACTGCAATAGTAACGCACAGTGACTTGGACAAGGAACTTTAATCTGATTACTAGTTTATAAATAGTAACGCGTCAGATTACGAAGTAATGTGTTACCAGCATCACTGCTTACAATACATTTAATATTTTAAATGCTTGATGGATTTCAAGGGTCTGGTCTCTATGTTGTCTTTAGGGCAGTTTCAAGCTTCCACATAAACCAAATATGCTGCATATTTATTTTTGTGATCATTATGATACAGGAATATGCTTCATAAAAGCACAAACTCAAGCAGTTCGTCCCTTTGTGGACTTTTTCCTATCAGCAGAAAAATACACAAACCTCATACAGTGCTGTATAGTCATATATTAGAGTGCAGAAGTCACGGGGCTATAGCTCATCTTTCTTCGACGGCACAGCTCATGCCATGTGCCATCTAGGCTTTTATGTGTCCCTCACCACACCATCACTCACCATCCCACACCCCTCCGAGCCCTCTCTCTAACCTCAGCTGACCCGATGGGCCTGCACACTCATCTCTCCCAACATTTCTAATAAAGTGACCTGCTCAGGGGCATCAGCTGGAAAGCCCCAGTGAGCCACTCCCTCCCTCTCTCGCCTCCATAAAATGTTCAGGCATTGTATTTAATGACATTTTGCCACAGATAATAAGAGAAGACATGTTATTCTCTTCATAATTAAATGGGAGGGTAGGCAGAGGTGAGGGAAATTTATTAACACACAGTGTGCTCCTTGTTATGCCACAACACCGCGGAAACCTTACGAATTGAAGTGAGAGTTGAGCACACTTTATTTAGCTCAGTTGGTATTCAGGCATAATGTGAAACTTCAATTGTGGAATTCATCAGTGACTTGCTGATGAGAAAATAGCAGGAAATCACATTTCATATATTTCAAAGGCAACTAGACAGAATTTCAAATTCACTTCTTTAATTCCATCCGGTCTGTGTGTGTCAGTGGCAGTTCTGCTGAGAGGGTGAATTATCATAATATATTCCAAAGAAAAGGCATGCAGAGGGAACACAAAGATCATGGGGACTTTTTCAATGTCTGACTCCCCAGGCATTTGCCATCGGACACCAGAGCCTTTGTGAATAGATAATCTCCTCCTATGAAATTATGTGAAATACTGGACCATAAAATCAGTTTCATGCCTGTTATAAAATCTTAAAATGCTTGGTGAGGCATTCATATAATTGGTCATTAACCTCCACAAGCCCTCCAGAAGCACCATTGTCCTTGCTAGCTCCCACTGGTTTTGTCTAATAACAATATTTCATGTTGACATTGGCCAAATATCCGACATTTCATGCACAAAACTGCCAGCGTCCCCTTACATAGTTCTGCAAGGGAGCAGCTGCATATTTCTTTTTGATACAAAAGGATACCAGCCGGTTCTCTCCGCTGGTTGATAAAATTATCAAAAGAAATGCTTCCCAGATACAACGTTGTAAAATTGCAAAAGCCTCGAGTTATTCAAAGAAAGTGTGAACTTTGATTGGAAGCAGATTTTAATTTTTTTTGTGTCTGTCTTCTGTTCATCTCCAGCAACAGGCACGCTGTTGTGCCTGAACCCGGAACAAAACAAGTGGGTGGATGTTGCTTCGATCATAACTGCAAGGGTATAAATCAAAGAACATGCTGCAGCTCTCACGAACGGCAATATCTCTCTAAAAGAAATGACTCATATGGCTAACCACATTCCTTAATGACTTATTCAGACCCTTGAAATGCTTTTGCAACACATAGTCAACTGTTATCTTCTTGCAGCATGTGAACTCCTGACTGGTGTGGTGTAATGTTTGACGCCATAGGCCATTATGTCAGCAATATATCAATGGTTTATAATGCTAAAGGTTTGGTACAAGGACATAGACATGGTTGTCTGACAGGGCTATATTTCAGTTCAGAGTACTTAGGAAATTCTTGGTTTGGACACATTTCTGTATTTCCTCATTCAAAATCGACACAATCAAGACATGGTAAAATACTCATAAATAGAAAAAGGTTGATGTAAAAACATTATTTCAGGTTATTAAGGTGTAGTCAGATACATTGGTGCTCATAAAAGTTGATAATAATCAGCAAACAAACAGGCCTTCAGTCAATCGTGTTGTGTTTGTTTATTTCATATTATAGTTTACAATTCATGTAAACACTGCTAAAATAAATATTGAACTTTACATTTTTGTTTTGCTGGCTTCAACTTCTCTTCTGGAGATGTTCCTGAGTTGTATTGAAGATCTTAGGCCCCATTTGAATTTATACATTGTTTTTGTTTTAGAAAGTTTCACCCTTGCATAGCGACATTTTTAAAACGATGTCCATTTACAAGGAAACAGCAGAAATGGTGAAAAACTATTTGGTTTTCATAATGGGCCACTAGTGGGTGCTGTTTCTTGTTTAGGTAATGAAACCACATATGTGCAGAGTACAATAGGCTATGAATATTAACAATGGCACGTACAATTTTACCAAGCACCTTGAAATGCTGTTTGATTTTAAAGTGGGTTTTACATTTCATTATTATTATTATTATTGCTATAAAAAGTTTCTCCTTGGGAGCCATTTTCAAAAAAATTAATTTCCAATGGCTCTGAGCACCATTGCCATGTAAACAGACACCAAAAACGCAACAAAACTTTTTTTTTTCGTTTGAAAATGAGCGAACCAGGTCGTCGTGGGCCTCGAAGGACAATTATGAGATAATGTCATTAGTTACAAATATACAATCACTAATAGAAGGACAGGGATTATCTATCAGCAAATCTTAGTGTTGTGTACTTCACCTCAACCAAGTGAAGTATCAAACAAAACCTCAAATTCATCTCAGGTGTCACCTTCACAATGCAGTTTTGTTTTTCTACCAACAAGCCTTGATGACTACTTTCTGACAAATCTGTCCTCACTCCTGAAAACTGAATCATTAAAAGAGCAAGAGTGTATTTAGATTGGTTCATATGCACTCTTCTGGTGAGCTTCAGACAGTGCATTTTCACTTTGATAAGAGTGACTTCAAACTGTACACAGCAGACATGGAGATGCAGTTTTAGATGAAGCAGATGAAGTGTGGGCAAAAACTCTGAAGTAGCCAAAGCAGTTTTCAGAGTCTAAAGGTTGTAAGAAGATGAGATGATTTCATCACTGAAAGCAGAAAGTTTGTTTAAACTGATAAAACTCGATTGATAAAAGTTGAAAGAGAACATTTAGTGTTAGAGCTATTTGGTAAAAGATAGAAATTAACTATGCTTGATTTTTATTTTTGTGATTACTTTGAATGGCACTTCTATTCAACTTGGACAGTATTTCTTAGGTGAGGTTGCTGATAGGAAGACAATAAAAAAGAGTAAATGCCCTTCAAACAAAGCATTTAACACTCCTGGACCACATTCACTGGAGAGCTGGAAACTAGAACATGAGCTTTGTTCAAGGTAAAGTACTGGCTATGTGACATAACATCCACTTGAGATAAATCACCAAAAATTGAAGGTGACACTTTGAATTGGTTGGCATTAAGGCAAGATTGTTCTTCTTTTCTGGTGGGAGAGTTAGAGGAGGCTTACTTCTATAGGAGCCAATTTTCGTAGTAAATCCTCCCTATTACCGATCCATTCCACGAATACCTTAGTTGCCCTTGATAACACAACTTTAGGACCATCCCCTCATCTCCCCACCATTGCGGACCAATTTTGGCAGATATAGGTTGATTTGCAGTGGGGGGGCTGGTGAGCACAAGTGTACCTTTTGTCTTTTCCGGAGAGTGAAGTTCTTCCACAGGAGGAGAGTGAACTGCGTCAGGAGACCCATTACGGCTTATCCTGGCAATATCCTGCCAAAGCGTCGCTATGGCAACTGGCCCACTTAATAAACCCTGGAGGGAATAAAAGGCAGAGTTTGGTTTTAATACAGAAGAGCAATGCATCTTGGGGGAGTGCCACTAATCATTCACTTCCCCAGGCCTTGGGGCTTATGGTGCAGCACCTGTTCTAAGAATTATTATCACCTACACTCAGCAAATCTCAGGACAGGGCTATGTCTCAGCATGTGGAGATTACGCAGTATAACACTCTTTATTAAGTGCGATGTGGTTGTTTTACTACAATGTGCATAAAAAAAAAAAAAATTTAAAAAAAATTAAACTAAAAAAGGACCAGAATCTTCTGCTTTAATGATGCAATGGAAACTTTATCCTTTTGATCACAGTTCTACAAATGCCACATCAACTAATATGTCAAATCACTGACAAAAGATAAAAGTCAAAGCAAGCATGACCAACAGCACCGTTTTCCACATGGAACAAAGACTGTTGTAAAATATTTATGACGTGTTTTACTAGCTACTCAAGTGTGATTACACAGATGATAAACAAACAGGTCTGCCATGCCATTTTTTATGCAGCAACATCAAGTGTGACCTTTATTAAAAATGCCACAACTGATTGTCTTGTCATTGTGTTTCATAATTAAATATTGTTAAAAAAAAAAAAATTATAATAATAACACACACAAATTGTATCCATATTCTATTTAATATTCAAAATCAAGATGAGTCATTCAGTCATTGAACTATGATGCAGCATAAATAAATGTGCTACACAACTATGTTATACAAGCGCTTCTTCAAGATGTAATAAAGATACTTTACAAGTTACTACAGTCAGTTACTTCAAATGTATCCATATAATTGAAAGAATAACTCTTCCACCATTTTTAACTTCTTTACTACACTGAAAGGCATGTGTATTACAAATTCACTCAGTTACTTGGTTGAAGTATTTTTTTTGTTTTAAATGAAACACCAGCATCAAATCAGCAATGATAAACAACACATGCAACAAGCAGCAATCAGGACTCAAGTATGTAAATGTTAGCCAATGGTTGAAGATGTTAATTCAAAACCCCATCACACTATATTATTTAAAAGGGCGTAAAGGACATGACAAAAGTAAAATGTTTGATGAGATCATATTTTGCACAAAACAGAGATTTAGTCAAGACCAGTTTTGAGAATTGGGAAACGTTTTTTTTATTATTATTTACTTATTGGAAACTCAGGTTTTACATTTAGCAAGAATAAGAAGATGCACAGAGAAAAAGAACCTGATCTGATCTCTACAAGTGTATTTAAACATAGCTAATTCAACCATTACACCATTATGGTATATGCTATGATCCAAATATAAACCACTATCCAAGTTATCTATGTTGACTCCTGATCAGACCACACGCATCACACTACAATCTTGTGTCCATGTGTTTATTTGAAGGGATTTGTTTTTTAATACCAAGTTCCAAAGTCATGTTGCCTGTCTGTGTTCACATCATGCTGCACAACATTCACCTGATGTACTGTGAAGACTTTGAAGATTACAGTATGTGAGGCAGGTGGGGATCGGGATGGGCTTTTTGGCCCAAGGGTAGTCCTGACAAATGTGCCACCTTTTAACGCTCCATTTCCTCTTTCTGTTCAGGTTTTACCTACTCTCCGTGTGTTTACATTATTTAATGCGACTTCATGGATGTTTTATTTACTGTCATGGGAAACTCAAGGCTCCCTCACTTGCAAAGATGCCAAAATAAGCACTCTAATGGCCCAACGAATTTGAGAACTCAAGGCCATTCGGTAATGGCTGAGCCAGAATGTTGGTGATGGGTAAGGAGTGGAAGAGAATCACAATTTGTTTTGCTGGCAATGCCAAGCTGTATTTTTGAGACCAGTTAAATTGAATTGTAAGATCAATGTTGTAGTCCAGCTATCAGAGTGTTTGTGGTAGGATAAATACACTCCAATCACATTGTCCTCCAATAGTTTTTCCAATTCATTATGTGCTCCAGCCTTCAGTCACTGGTTAAGTTTATATTTTCAAAGAGGTGGTTATTTTACTGTTCAAAGGAACAAATGGCTGAGGTTCCTATGGAGGTCCAGTATACGCTTCAAAACGCCATTCCATCAAATGCTTGTATAATTGAGTATGTGCTGCATTTACTTGCACAGCTTTCAAGCCTGGTCTTTTGAAACATGCAACGCACAAGAGAAGGACAGCTCAGTACCACCTTCACTCTGAAATCACGTCAAGCATAAGCTTCGGAAGTAAACAACAGCTCTAAGAATTCACTCTCGCCATATGTCAAAAATAGCTGTACGTGTCTGTGAGTTGTGTGCTTATATCAAAAAAATAAAAGATGAAAAAAGACTGAAACAAAGAACTTGTCTGTAAAAAAAGAAAGAAAAAAAATCTGTGAGTGGGTGTTTTAGAAAAGCCCAGCTCAAGGACTCTCTTCCGATTCCACATCTAAAGAACAGATAAGAAGTAACAAGAGAGGGTATGATTGTGATTTGCATTGCAGCCGCAGTGTTACAAAACACAATGAACACAGTTCTCCGGAGAACGAAAACCACACAGTGTGAAGTGTTTTCCAGATCATCATTTTAATCTTCTACTAGGAGCACAGAGAATAATTGAAATGAGTCCTTTTTGCCACTTTTTGGACTACTTTTTCACAAGACTATGGCCATCAGGCGCTGGCATCAGCTTTACACTGTATCATTAGTTCCAAAGAAAGCCCAGAGAAAAGAGCAAAGAGGGAGCAAGGGAGAAAGTGTAGTGCTACCAGAAAAGGGAAAAACCAAGTATTGAGAGGATATAAGTGCTGATGCGTGCCTGGCATTTGGGGACTAGGGATGGCAAAGTGCATTATTTCAGCCCCTAGGATGATCGAAAGAGAAAACAGATATTTGTCATACAGCTTGAGAGCAGAGGACAGCGGAGAATGACTGCAACATCAGTTACAAGGGGGTCGCCATAACCCTCTGAAGGGTATAATGGTCCCTGTGCTTCTTCGTTCAATCTGTCTTTTTTTTCCCTCTGTCGAGCTCCATCTCCATCATGAGCTCCATACAGCTTCACCGCTGTGAGACAACGTACTGCACACTGTGTGGAGGTAAGTTCAAGGAGATGTTGATGAATTTGAAATAATTACACGAGCGACTTTCTGATGAACTTTTAACACTTGGACATTGCATGCAAGTTCTTTTGTACTTTGAAGTGAGCATTACTATTATTATTATTATTACTCAAGGTTTCATGGTGAAGTGGAATTTTGGTTGAAGTTATTAATTTTTGTTTTCTGAAATAACTAAAAGATTGCTGCACAAAGAACGAAAACAAAATTGTGCCAATCAAAGTTAATGTGGAATACAGTAAACACAAAGCTAAAGAGGGTGAAGAAAAGGAAGTTCTTGCATAAGGCAGAGCTAAAACAAAAACATCCAAGAAAAAAAGATACACAATTATCAAATACTCAGCAATCAATATCCATTAACAAGTCAGCAGCCAACAAATGGGAAAGGAAGGAGTTACACAAAAACACACTAAGCTCCCTACAAGCACAAATCCCACAAGTTTAGCCACAAACACCTCTTGGACAAAGCCACCGGCACTCTCTGCTACTCTCCAAAGGGTTGTGGCTTCCAGGGGTTAAGAAAGCCGTCAATTACCTTTTAACACTGATCAGCTGTCGTCCAGGTCCACGGCCACATCAATTGCTGCCTGGCTTTCCAACAAGGCTTCTTCCTTCAACTCAATGACGTACTGACATGACCACGACAACCTGTCATATCCACCACACAGCGGACCACAACCCAACAGACAATTACACTACATGACCTCTAATTGTCAACAAGATTCATCCTATATCAGAGATGCTCTCATGATATCACGCCTGTATTTGCCCCAAGGTTTTGGGCTGTATTTTGTCTTTCGTTTTCCCAGTACATTGTCCTTGTTTTAGGTCTTGTCTTAACATTCTGCTCTCTTGTATTACTTTCTTTGTTTGTTCGTTGTTTGTTTCCATGCCCCTGCATTAGTATCAGCAATATAACAAGTAAATAGACTGCAATTATATGGAGCATTCCGCTTGGGCTGTCATTGTTCTCTGTCAATTTGTGCGTTATGTTATTACCGAACACGTTTCATTTTTCACCTGGATTGATGATAGAGTTGCAAAATATTTGTAATTCCCCCCCAAAAAAACCTAGTGTTTTGGATCTGATTGAAATGTTTCAAATATTTTACTGTTTGCATGGTTGCTCAGGCTGGTTGTCTGATCTTTCACCCTGCAATAAAAGTCAGTTTCCAATTGAGATGAGGAAAGGACAAATTCATTTTCTAACAACAATCCAGAAACAGTTTGATATTTCAACCCACTAAGATGTGAGGTGAGCATGCTTGGAAGGTTTATAGAAGAATTTTAAAAGTATCCTACAAACTTGCAAACACGTACTGACAATTGCTCTCACTCTAACTCCTTTTCCAAGCCTATGGCACCTTTATTTCCCACCTTGATGCCTCTAAAATGACCTTAATGCATTTGTTTATTCTAATATATGACTTTGACTATGACATTTGGCACACATAATCTTCAGTCAATGTCTGTGAGATCTATATTTGAGATCTGTTTTTCGTTGAAGCGGCAGCATCCGACAAACTTAAAGACAGAAGTCGATACACCAACAAAAGTTTCCATCACCACAAGGAGCCACAGCTACATTTGAGGGACATTTCACTTTTTAAATACCTATGCCAATAGGCTTATAGAAGTTTTTAGCTACCTGCTTGTGCCTTCGCAGAGGACTGCACATCAAATTCATGATGGGTACAAAGAATTATAATTCTGACCCAGTTTCATGGTAAAAGAAGGCATTAGAATGTCCATTGAAACTCTTTAACCCAGTCCCTAATCCACTTCTCCTTGGGCCATTCACTGCCCCAGTATGTTCCAAAACCTTCATTTTCCCCCAAATTTGCCCAAATGGGTGCTTTCCATTGGTTGCTCTCCCGAGTACGAGAGTGACAGTGTCCCTGGATTCTCAAGTAGCAAATTCATCCAGTCTTGGCTTGTCTTCCTGGAGGCCACATATCTAACCCTGTCCCCATCAGGTATACTCAGTTGCAGCTTTATTAGGACACATTAGTCAGATGGAGCCCTTGCAGTGAATTCAACCTCAATGAAGGCTATTTTGTTGATGTGCAGTTCATCTCTATGGACATTTGGGAGTGTAGTCTGGAGTTCTGCTCTAAGCTGTGTTGTATTCCTTTAAAATCATGCATTGCTGTTTAAGAACTCCAAAGAAGATCTTCCACAAGTGAAACTGTGTGAGACTAAATCAGGTTTGGCAAATTTTATGAAATGGCACCCAGCCGTATGACAATTTGTAAAAAAAAAAACGTTTAATTAAAAAAAATTTTTTTAATACAATAGTCATTTGTCGTATGACAAATTTGATACATGGTGCATGGCATAAAAGATACAAAGAATATAATATGTTGAAATACTGTAAGTCTGGGGATTTTTTTTAATCCCACTGTGAGAAAAGGTGTTTTAGATGCTCCATTCCATATTTATCACAAAGGATCAGGTGATCCACCAGTTAGTTGCATGAGAAAGGGCAACCAGTGTGAAACATTTCCCATCTGAGGGGGTTAAGGTTGTGTTAAGTGGCCATTAGCAGGAACAAAAACTGTGCCCCCTCTTCAGCCACTAGGTGACAGTGCTTTAATCAACTGCTGGCCTTCCCTTTTGAAGAAGAAGAGACAGGAAGTCTAGCCAAGATGTGCTTACATCAATGCATCTAGCTTAGAAACATCATTAGATAGTGGAAGCATGAGGGTAAGCGCAAGGAAAAGAAATCTACTCTGTGCAAATGCAGTCCTGTTGATATTACAAACCTTTATATGGCTGTGCTTGTTTTTATCAATACAATGTATGGATATAAAGTCACATTAAGCACAGCTATATGGACTTATCTTATTTTCTGTTAATTTTGTTTCAGCATTTCTACTACGATTCAATCTCAGCCATTCCTGCCAGAATTGCTAGGTCAGCACTTTGCTAATGGAATGCCATTCAGATGCAAATATGATGGCACATCTGGCTTTCAACAGTATAGCCACACACTGCAGCCATTCATTTTCAACCCTGCAAGGCTGTGGAACACAACAACCTCAGAGTTTCTACAGCAATATCAGCAGCAGCCTATGGGAGCTGCAGGAATCTCCTTTGTGCCTCTGCATCACTTTCACTGCAATACTGCACCTCACTAGCTATCAGCGTCCTGCTCTCCCTCAGGCAGGTCTCATGCCTCTCCCTGAGCCAGCTGTGCTAAGCTGACAAGAAAAGAGAGTTTACTGACCCAAAGACAGATCTTAATTTTCTTTGGGAGCCACACTGCTGAATTCTCAGCAGTGTATGTAAAGAGCTCCTCTGGAATACAGTACTTAAAAGAGGTGAATGACCCTGTTATCAGAGTCAAACTAAACTACAGGCTTCTGCAACAGCTCCATAGTCTGCTTGGCACAGTATCAGATATCACAAATGTTCTAATGACTTCAAGTTGCCCCCCCCCCCCAATTACCTTATTATTGGGATGTATTTGCACTCACTCCAGTCCTTTGCATTCTTGTGGCACTCTCATTTGAATATTTCTATAATTCAATATAAAAAGCCAAAAAGGTTTGCTTTTTCTGTCAGTGTTGTGCATTTTAAAATAAATTTTACTCGCCAACTCATTGAGACTGACGAGTAGGAATAAGTACAGTGGTAAACAAATTCAAAGGGTAGATAGTTCAACCACACTGATAATCTGTGATACTATTGATTTCCTAATAGGAAATGTTCTTTCGGTTGAATATTTTTCAGCAGCCTTTGTTCTGCTTCCCGCGTAAGAACTGAGCTCCTACACACATAAACAATCTCAAAGGAAGGGCAGCAGATCAGAGAGGCCTCTGTGGAGATAGGGAGGAGTGACCCTGGTGTTCAGGAGACATTTCAACAAAGGCAAGAATTGCAGTCCAAAAGAAATAACTACAAGTTTCATCAATACAACATGCACAAATACGCAAAAAGAAAAAAAAGCAATTCTTTGAGTCAATGTTTTTACTGATAACCACATGCCGGTTTTACACTGGGTCAGCTCATCTTGCTGACCAAATGGTAAACAACAAAAAAGCAAATAAACTAATAAACAAACAAAAATCTATTTTAATATGTGGCATGATTACTAGCTACAGAAAGCAATACGGCTTGCACAGGTCGTATGTACAAAGACACTATCTCTCGAAAGATTTATAGCTTTTATGACCCTGTAAAGTTAAGGTGGGAGTGCAACTCTTCCTCAAAATATGAGCAAGTGGATTATCAGCTTAACTACTGGAAGTTCCAGTAAAGACAGTGAGGTCACAACAGGCCTATTGGGAAAAGTGAATGTGCTTGTTGAGGACCTGCAAGTATAAATTCAGTCTTACACTAAATAATAATCACCCATTAAAGCATTTTCTATTCTGCTATATTCTATTTTCTCCCAGTACACGGAGTACATCTACACGTAGTCTCATTAACGCAGATATTTTAGAGTCTCACAAATACTCTCAAATCAATGATATCATGTGGTCAGAGTAGAGACCAGAACTCGAATAAAGCCCACACATGCAAAGAGAGAAAATACAAACTGCCAAATCAAGGGTTACTGTATATCTAACCACTACCCCACTGTGCAGACAAGCATATAATTAAACTCATAGTATTGTATAAAATCCTGATGGAGCTGCAACGAGTTTAAAATAGACATCTATTATTCTTTAATTTGAGGATAAACAAATTAGGACCACTCTGAGGTGTACAGTTCAGTAATATGATGCTGTTGCATGTTGGTGTTTATGAGCTGGTTAGCATTCAGGAGAACTAATTTGTCTGAATAATGTGGCCGCACCTGCACACAGAACTTTATTGAGATTCACATCTTTTTGTGTGTGTTTTTTTGTTAATGAGAAGTGAACTTGCCTGCTTCATTATTTGTCTCCAAAAATATTTGCAACGTGTAATCCTAAAAACCCCAACAGGAAAATTGGTGGTTTGCTGACGGCAACAGCTGCTTTGTAATTCACATCCAAGAGCCTCGCCTTAACAGCCTCTCCAACAGGTTTATTGTTTCTGTCCTACTTGAAATTGCACTGATCAACTTTGCTTACAATTCTGTGTGTTTCCACTTTGTCCCTAAATCAACCTGCATATGTTTTATTCTTGCACTAAACACTCCCTTTAATCTCAGTTTAAATGTGATACCGCAGTCTGTCAGAATGCTTTCCCTGGCAATAAGTCATTACATGTAATTAGTTTTGGATAAGCCATATTTCTGAGCTCCGATACCTCTTCTAGTTACTGTGACCTGTCAATCACTTTCAGCTGCCAATTAGTCATTCATTAGAAACAAATGGAACAGATGAATAAAAAAAATTATAGCATAAATGTTGGCATTTAATGAATCATTAAGACATGTCATTCAAGAACAGACTAGTCTGCATCTCTAGCTGAAAGCTCCACGCACTATGATGCACTCTGTGCTTGTGTAAATGATTACACAATCGTTTACTCATGTAGGTTAAAGTACACTGCCTTTCTCTTTCTGACTCGGCAAACAAAATGTACAAAATCTACTCAATACCAAGAACAGAAGGTACTTGATTTTCTTTAATTAAAATAATAGGGATCCATGTAATCTTTCATCCCCCAACCCTCAGCTCCTTTATTCCCTCTTTCAATGCAGCCCGCCTGGAGACCTGTTTATTAAGTGATTTCAAATAAGATAAACACTTCTTATAGCACTCCATTTGATCTACTACAGACAAAACAGGAGGAGGCAAACAGAGACAAGTGTGTAGTTACCCAGGCCTGAGCTCCAACTAGCCCCGAGAGTCAAGAGCAAGCTACAAAAACAACAGCAGCAGCAGAAAGACTGCATCACAGGAGGTTTGGCTACAAAACATGTGTCCTGCCCGAGAAAACAAACTGTCAAAAAGCAACCTACCTCCGAGCTGTTTGCTTTTCACCCATCAGCACATCTCGGGGCCTCTCGATGAATTGGAAGTTTTTAACTGCCGGCCCTTGTGACTGACGCACACTTTTATCATCTCTTTCCCTTCTCCGTTTCGCTGTCACTCCCTGCCTGTCTCACATGTCTCCTTTTACCTGCAGTCATAAAGTATGCAAATGACCTCTGCTGAGCCTGTCGTGGCAACAGTAGCCACAGTAATCACACAGCCAGGAAGCACTCGGGTGGTGCATATTACGTAGCATATTCCCTGTAGCTCAGGCCTACAGCAGAGCACATATGTCTGCATCTTGTAGTCCTGTCTGAGTCACCTGATGAAGCGAAGAGGCCAAACAGGAGCCCTGCCCTACATTCCTCTGGCCGTGTTTTAGGTGTTCATGTGAGGTGTAAATTTGTCTCGCAGAAAACGTTGAAATTTGGCCACCAGTTCAGGTGCTCTGAATTATTCATGATCTAATTAGTCCCCAAATATTTCTTAAATACAATAAACCGTGAGTTTGAGATGTGACAGACCAGATGGGACTCCGAGAAACACATTGATTCACTGAGAGATGGAGCCAAGATAAAATAGTTGACGATGCTGTTGAAATTCAAGTGAATGTGTCACAAGGGGGAGAGCAGCTAAGTGCACTGACTGTTGGGTTTTATAGCAACTGTATAATTTGGTAACACGGGGCCTGAGAGTTTATTATTCTAAGTGATAAAGAATAATACCAAAGATGCACTGGGAGGATATAATTATGTAGATGAGATGAGTGTTTGCTGAGAAGGTAGACAGGAAATAAATAAGGACGGACTCTGGATGATATTTCTGTGCTCATTAGGGAACATGTCACTAATAACATTTCTTTTACTTTCAGTCCAAAGTTGAAGCACTGCTGTTACCAAAAAATAAATAAATAATACATAAAAATCCATCATTCCTATTTTTAAAGTACATGGCATTAGAGTCTGTAATTTATGTGAGGACAACTGGCAAATAGTAGTTTAAAGTTCAGCGTTGATCGTGATCTTGATTTATGTCATCCAGGGCAACAGTTCTGCCATTTATTTTGCCATTGCAAAGACAAAACTGATTCACATAATCAGTACAATTTATATTTCCCTATTTCATTGTTTAATAGTTCAAACATTAATTTTTTTATGCAGTCCAACTCATACTACAGGCCCAACAAAGAAAATATACACATCACCAAGTTCAAATTATGAAGGATTGGGGGTGGGGGGGTAAAAAAGAATATACTCCACATCTCACTAGTCTCTTAAACAATCAACATATCAGACCAATTTGGAGCTTATTCCATGCACAAAAATGGCTATGTACTCTTTCAAAAGTACCTTTTCATGATGTAAACATTTTTATGCAACCTGTGTATGTAAGTAGGAAAAATTTAAATTTTCTGTGGTCAATATAGTGTGTTTTTTGCTCATTCTTTGACACGCACACACACATGCACGCACACACACGCACACACACACGCACGCACGCACACACACGTCACATTTTATACTTATACAATCACGGCACATTTTAACTACATTACAATAATGCTGATAAACATGGTCATCAAGTAGAATGTACATCCCATTACATATCTAATTGTGACCACACGCTTTGCTCTCAATAATTTTTGAAAGTCGCCAAAACTTTTTTTTTTTTTTCCCCCCATTGCTCAGAATCACTGGAGGGTCAATGAGACTTGTTCGTGAATTGTAGGACCACACTCTAAATTAAGTTGCACACCTCCACACTCACGGAGCCCAGGTGAAACACTGACTGCCCAAAAAGTAATTGGTTCGACTAATGAAGTGCTGCCGCTCGAAGCTGCCAGCGCAGTGGAATACACCTGCTGTTCCCAGGTCAGTAAACCCTGCATTAGTCGAGCCATACTAATGAAAAACAAGGGGCATATTTGCAGCAGCATTTCCTTGTCATTTGCTTTTCGCATACCTTAAGGAACAAATGATAATGAGAGTACAAGTCGAGGCTGACGAGAAGAAATCATCCAAGGAGTATACAGTGTGTAAAGTATAGAAGGGAAAAAAAAACTAACTGAAAGCAGATACTCAGAGCAGCAAACAGTTTACTTAATGGGATTCATCTCCAAGGAGCTCAGTGTCGGTACATTATTTACTGTCTTTGAAGGTCTATGTGGAATGATGTGCAAGTCATTTCGCATTGGTGAGAGGAAAGCAGGAGCAGACAAAGAAATTTACATAACTTACAACAGAAAGAAGTGGATCAAGTTGAAAAACAGTACAACGTAATGGGATATGTGGAGAACACCCCTAATTTGGCCATACAAAAATAAGATTAATCAAACAAAAGAGAGGGATGTTGTCTAATTCCACTTTAATCCACATTGTACTCAACTTTGTTTAATTGCACCACAAGTAAGATTCCCACTGGAGCCCCAGCCTCAAAACTTTACACCATCCCACAACTTGCATCATTACAGGGAACTAATGTTTGCTGTGATGTGCAAAAGTTACAAAAAAAAAATAAAAAATCCCTACCACACAACCTAGCGGAAGAAGTAACAAGCTCCTTGGCAATCCTTCCAATTTTATTGCCCAAGGGAACTGAAGCGGAGAGAAAAGTTCCGACTTTGTATGCGCATCGAAGTTCAAGCAAGTTCTTGGATTTGTTTCTTTTTATTTCTTTATTTTTTACTTCAGTGTGTGCTTCATTGTAAGCACATTTAACAAAATAGAAGGAATGATTTTATATGTATATCAAAGCACACGGGCAAAGTTCGAACCAACTGTGCAGTGGTCACCTCACCTCACCTCAAAGCAAAGTTATTCCCAGTTTGAGTCTGAATGTGGGGGCAGTTTGCATCAATGAGGCGAGTTGGTGTCTGAAACCAGTTCAGCGTGCGCAAACAGTGAGATGGGATCAGCTACAACATCTCAAGACCTTAAGTTGAACACAGTGGTTTAAAGAATACAAGAATTATGAAATAAAAAACCAAAATATGAAGACCACAAAGTGAGACGATTTGTGAAAGAGCTGCTTTTTTCCCCTTCTCCCTACTCAAGGGGTGACAAGTATACTCACCGGTGCTTGTTAGCCGTGTTGATCTGGATGCACTGGACAATCTGATAGACAACAAGTATGAATGGACATATTGATGGCCCTGTGAGGTCATGGCTGATATTTTGGTTGTGCTTTCTGTGTTAGCAGGTGAAGAGTTGTCCTGGGAAAAAGAGAAAAAAAGAGCAGAAAACACGAGGAAAACAAATAAACGTCTCCCTTGACAGATGCTGTTGCCTCTTCCTACTGGCCAAGGTACACAATTGTAATTGTATTTGTTTTGACTTCAGCCAGCACAGCCCAACACACACTATGCAGCAACTTTTTTTTTTTTTTTGCTTGTGTCATCTATTGTGACATCATCTCTTTGTAGACTGCAGTGAAAACACCTTGAAACGAGGCTATTTATTTCATGAATCACTTCATTTAAATCACAAATTTAAAAGTACGGACGTTCACCTTCAGCACTTTTTTTTTATTACTGAGCCATGCAATTAGGACATATTTACATTGCAACCTGATCAAAAGGGTAGAAAAATGACACGAGTTACCAGCAGAAAACCAGGTACCGTATTTTCTGGACGACAAGCCGCGACTTTTTTTCCAACATTTTGAACCCTTCGGCTTAAAACACGATGCGACTAATTTATGGATTTTTATGCATTAACAGGCTTCATGCCGCCAGATTCTACTTCCACGTGCTGTTTTTAGCACCTCCGCTTCTCCAAAACGTTCCCAAAATGTTACATTTCTGCTCTTCGTGAGCTCTTCTTTTGCTGCTTTCCGTGGTCCGGGACTCCAGCAGCTGACAGCTGGGAATGTTGCGTTCAGGTGCATCGTGTAAACGAGCGTGCTGGACTCCGTGGCTGAGAAATCTTCTTTCTCAGAATCCCAATCAGCAAATAACAGATAAAATACTCAAGAGATAGAACGCTTGGTGATTATGTACATGTCTCTCTGTCTGTCTGCGGGGCTTTGCAGCAGGTGCACAAGGCCCAGAACACAGCGCTGTGTGCAGGAATTTCCCACACCGTGAAAGACAGACTTGCGAGCATTGATGAAAACATGAGCAATCCATGTGTTCCTGCAGTGAAATTCTTGCCCTGTTACAATGTGGAGACCTGCGGCTTATCATCATGTGCGGCTTATATATGGAGCTTTTTTGGTTAAATTTTGCGGGTGCGGCTTACATTCAGGTGCAAAATACGGTAATCATTTTGAGTGCTGTTAAAAGCCGGATTAAACAAAATATGAGTGGTGAAATTACTTTTCTTCCACCACCAACTCAGGAGAAACTGCTGTGAGCAGGTAGAGCTGCAATAATGAGGAAAACAAAAAGATGTGTTGAGGAAGTAAAGGTCATCGCGACTGACAATGATTAGAATAGCCTGTTTTAAACTAGCTTCAATATCAGAGGGCCATAAGTCAGCACTTTTTGCAGCATCCACTTCCTTCAATGGATCTATATCATTTTAACCTACAACATAAAGGGTAAGAGATCAGCCACTAACGAGTTGTTGAAAGAGGTTTTCAAATAACACACTGTGCAACTTTGTAGTGTAGGGTTGCTTATGTATCGTCTGACGTCTGAAGCATATTGGTCAATTCAGGTTGGTTTTTTTTAAGTTTTAGGAAAACTCATTTGTAGCGGTGATTCAAACTAAGTCGTGTTGCTGGCACATGAACCAAGCCAGCATGGCATGTGGTTCATTTATGGGCTGACATTAACTTGACATTAAACCTCCAAAAGCCTTTGGTGGCCACATGGCTTACCTCAATAACTCAGAAACCACTGCATGAAGTGCGGCCATTTTTCCCAGCTTGGTCGGTCTCCGACTAAAAAAACTCTTGTGGTTCCCCATTTGAAACATAGTGAGAAAGTTAATCCTACTGGTCTAAATGTGAAGGCAAGGTGGGAAAGCAGTGAGGGACCATGGCCTTGGATCTGAACATGTGGCTGATGTCTGCCCCTCTGGTCATCTCCGTACAAAAAGGCCACGGGATCAGTGGGACTAACATCACCTTCACCTGCTTGCTCCATCTAGAAATAATCCGCAAGAGATGCACATGGCTGCTTCCACCACAGGTCAGCGGTCGGTGTTAACAGTGACAGGTAATGCAGTGATTGGGGGAAAAAAAAAGATTTTCCACTCTCCACATGAGCAGAGTCCATGATCAATGAGCAAATAGTGAGCCAGGCCACAGCCAGGTGGGACACCTGCTGCTACACTGGCAGGAAGAGCTACATGAACAACGACAACCTGGTATTTGCCAACTTAATGAGGCCAAAGTGAGCTCTAGTATCAGTTCCAGTGACCAACAGTTTGTATAGTGAATACTCCCATTGATTTGGGCTGTAAATTGCTTCATTCAATAAAGTCAGCATTTATTAAAATGACCGTTTCTCAACCAACATACAATATTGTATTCTTTATCAATTGGAACATAATTTTCTTTTATCTTTTATGTGTGGGGTCCAGAAAAGGAATCTAATTATTCATCTCCACATCAGGCCACTTGGCAGTTTGTGTTTTCAGAGCAAAGAAAACTTCTGGACACAGATAAAAGCCATACTAATGAGAATATGTGCTTTTTCATTTGTGTCCCTCCTGGAAATGCAAAGCTCTGTGGAACTGTACGGCTGTGTCATCTGTAAATATCCCATTTAATTGTTGCACAAGCTAAATTTATAGAAACAGGTAACCTGTTTGCAAAAACAAAATAAAGAAAACCAGATTAAACTTTCAAACGATCGTAAATTCCAAGCGACTGTGACTTGAACTGACAATGGGACAAATCAAATCTTGAACACCTATATTGTGTAAACTGATACCTAATTTAATGCAGGATCATGTGTCAGTTTTATATCATTTGTTTCCCATTTGCATTCCAATAAATTCAATAAGCCTACATACTTAGCCAAGTTAATTTGTAGCAATCAGTTTGGAGTTCGTGAGGGACAAGATCTCCTTTTTACATCTATTTTGGAGGGATAGATTGGGTGGTGTAAGATGTAACTGGTGAGGCGCCATAGTGTCCAGTCTATCTTCGGTCCAGCTTACAAATGTCGATCCTTTTTAAATTTTAATTCTTGTATTTACTGATCCAACTGCATATCTGCATCTTTTTCTCATTTTATTTTCAGAGTACTTGACTACAGTGACTTCATCTTCTCGTGTGCAAAATAATATTAGTAGACTTGACAAGTCAAATGCATTTCTACCACACCATATCACATTGCTGTACGAGGAAATACATTCAAATAGGGCGATTAAGAATCTTAATCCTAAGTGATGCTGTTTATGAAATACATTAAAAAGATTAAGAAAGGCCTAATAAATGAAGTCAAAGCTTTAATAAGATAAAGGTAAAATATATTGTTTAATGGAAGATCTGAGCAAATAGATAAGTTTAAGTCCTGATTTAAAAGAAGTGAGTGTGTCAGCAGTCCTCAAGTGTTCAGTTTTTTTCCACAGGCGAAGAGCGCAAGAATTAAATATAGCTTCACCTTGCTTCTTTTGATTCTGGGAAGACTTTGTGAACCTCTTCCTGAGGACCTCTGGGGTATGAATGTTTCATATTCTACAAGTAAATCTGAGATGTATTTAGGCCCACGACCATTCAAAGCTTTATTGACAAGACGTCATATTCAAATTCAGACACACAGGCAGCCAGCGCAGAGACTGAAGCTCTATAATGTGCTATAAATAAACTATAAAGTTATAACGTGTGCCACCGTCTTTGTGTTGGTGAGGAGTCTGGCTGTAGCGTTCTGGATGAGTTTACAGGTCATGAGATTAACCACAGTTTCTCTGATTGTTGTTCGGCCTCAATGTGGTTGTTGAATTTCAGATCAGAGTCCATAATCACTGGCATATTTCTGGCTTGGCGCTGGTATTTTTGGTTGTGAATATCCCTCTCATGTTTCGTATCATTTCGTGTTTCCTGATTTCCTTGTATTTCATGCTTTCTGGTTTTAATTCCTAACTTTTTGTCTGTGTGTGTGTGTGTGTGTGTGTGTGTGTGTGTGTGTGTGTGTGTGTGTGTGTGTGTGTGTGTGTGTGTGTGTGTGTGTGTGTGTGTGTGTGTGTGTGTGTGTCTTCCCAGGTTGGCAATTTGTCAGTCTTTCTATTCTTTCTGCCCTTTTCATTTTGCTCGTGTTCCTCATCTGTGTCCCTCGTGTTTTTCGGCTCATTTTTACCAGGATTTTTTGATCAGTTTGGACTTTGGTATTTGTTTTCCTCCTTGTTAGCTCTGGTTTGGGTTTGGGATTTCCCCTGTGGCGAGTCTGTGACACGATGCAATAGAAAGACATCTCAGTGATAACTTCAATCCCTCAAACTGAATTCTTTAAATTCTTCAACCCAAACCTGCAGTAAACTACTTTCAAAGGTTGACTATTTATTGTGGATGGTGGTTACAAAATATTCCCTCATGGAAAGTTAACATGTCATTGTTTATGAAGCTAGATTTAAACATAACATGGAAAATAAAATTAATCACATTATTTCCAAGTAAATATACTTTAATAAATCATAACACTCCCTAAAGGGGGAAAGAGTACTCACATTCATTAAGTAAGTAGAATTATACATTATTGAATATATGTTTTATTAAATGGGTGGGGGGGGGGGGGGGTTAATAGCATGACCAAGCATATGTAAATCATTATGAATTGAATTGTTAACTGATTTGTAAGTTACACATGATTTAAAGAATAAATGAGCCAGTTTGAAGAATGCTAGTTTGGAGGATTTTCCCCTATTTGACTTTAAACGTAAGGAGCAAATACTCTTGTATATAGGTCATACGGATTGTATCCCAGATCATATTAACATAACCCGTTTCATACAGAGCATAACATAGTAACTTGGCCCTCATATTGATAAGTTGGTCAAGAATGCAGTTTGAGCAGCTAAGTGAATAAATAACAATAAATAACCCTCAACCCATATGAAAAAGTATCTTTTCCCTGCCCACTGAACAATTCCTTAGAGTTTTGAAATTCAGCACATTGAAAGATGTACCTTCGATTCATGCTAGTAGGACATGGGCTCTTAAATATCAGTTTAAAGTATTCATAGCTTACACAGGCTAAGCTATTTGCCGATCATCTCGAGACATAGTGAGAATATGCAAACGAATTAAAAACTTCAGACCAGCAAAGGAAGACAAAGTCTTACTGTTAATGTACTAGTTAATTACACTAATTAACTAATCCTATTAAATTGCATGAATCATAAGTGTTTTCTGCAATGTGGGGATCCAGAAATGTCTGATCATGGAAGTGATAGTGAGTTAGTTCTTATGTGCTGCACCTTGATAATATTGCCACCGACCTCTCCTTGGTTCTGCCTATAGTGAGCTCGGATTAACTCCAGTACCGCTACACACACAGATTGTATGAAATGGCATTGAAGATAGATCAATAGATGGATGGATGCAAGACACAAGAGACGGCAATAATGTGCAACGTAGCAGATGCGTTATACTTGGAAATCTCCTCGACGACAAGAAAAACATCAGTATTCATGTTCTGAATATATTGAGAGAACGACGCCACCTCAAGGCAGGTGCTCCCTCTAAAAACACATTTTTAATAAAGCACTCATGATGTGGTAATTCAAGTCGATATCACTATGAGGCTGCAATATGTGTTGATTTAATTTGTCCAAGCAGAAGTGCTGCACCTTCATTACTGACCTCCTTGAGGCTGAGAAAAAAATATCACCAAGTTCATTTAGTCAGCCCTGACATTGTGTTATATGTATTATGAGCTTCACAATGGTGGCATTTATTGCATGCTGGTTGAATTGGATTGCATTTATTTATTTATTTGCTTGAAATGTTTCTGTTATGTGCAGCCCGAGTAGATCTCTCGCGACTGACATTGCCAACAATGTGAAGTGCTACCAATTCATTCCTTTACAAGGCAAACTAAAAATAACAGCTGATTGTGTATTGATTACTTCCAACTGAGACAATCAGAGGAAAGCATCATGTCCGCGATCTCCCTGCAATGTCACTGGAACTCATTGTGACTCGTGGAGATAACGCAGACCTTTCAATGCATCCTTAAAGGACCTTATAAATTCAAAAGGATGACGTGATCACTGGAGGCTTTGCATTAGAGCCAAATTAAAACTATGAATGGTGCCATGCATTGAAGCACGCCTGGACCGAAGAAATTGCCAAAGTTTTTTTTTTTTCTTCTTCCTATTTTTTCTACATCGCATCAGCACACAAAGAAGGCCTTGAATTGGTGAAGTAATTATTGGTAGTGAATAGATACATAGAATACCCGAACAGAGGGAGAGAGAATGGATTGAGCAATGCTTTTACCTTGTGTCTCAAAAAGATCAACCTGTGTTTTGTTCAAATGAAACCTACCTGGATAAGAAGCAGCAGCCTTTGACATATCGTCAGCTGTCATTGTAGGGCAGTGGGGAGCTTACAGGGAGACAAAATCAAAAGCTCTCTAATACCGCAAATATCAGGGGTCCAGCCTCAGAAATAGGAGCAGGTAATGGAATTTCAGTCACCTTAAGGTTGGGGACACATCACAAATCGACTCATTTATAGTTCCTTTCTGTTTCCTTCAGTTTATTTTCCACCATTGTGCCGGTGCTTTGGTTCAATATCTAATTATGTCAGCAAAATTGATAAAAATCAAAGTCCTGGGCATGGAAAATGGGACTTTATGTTGAGGTCAGAAAAAAAAAAAAAAAAAAAGGCTTTGCTGATTATTGACATTTAAAGCATACATTAAACTTACAAAAATACAAAGCATGCAAAGAACCTACTGGCAGACCTCAAGGAGCTCTTTGGGAAAATTTTAATCGGAATGCATTCTGAGAACAAATTCTTAAAACTATGAAGGGGCTTGCTTTGTACACAGTACAGAACTTTGGAATTGGCATTATTTATCATACAGCCTTCAAAGTGAATTAGTGTTTTAATTTGGTGAGTAGTGCGCTATGCCCAGTGTTTATGGTTCCCCATCAGAGGAAATGGCAGTGTGTTAATGGTAGGCCATGTTCCCAGAGTAAGCACTCCCCAAGTCAGACACAAATGGGCATGTATCAATGACTATTAGTGCAATCGTCAAATCAGCTGTTAATATGCTTCTTTATGCTTTTTAGAAATGAGGCACGTAAAATATGATGTGCTTTATGAAGCTAATCATTTAACATTTCAGTTACCCCATGTTTTAGTTAATGCAAAGGAAAGTGTCGAAATGACAGAGGATTGAAAAAAGAGGATTGTTCAGGTTTTTGGTCACAGTTTACACTGATATAAAATTAAATAAATGTATGTCACCCAAGTAATTGATAGTCACCAAGTCATTGATAGTTTAAATACATTCTGCCTTCCTTTCATTTTGTCTTAACAAAAGCCATTATCTCTATATCTCCCAAATATCAAATAGTTTTATGTCTCTTAATAGTCTCTCTTGCTTTGATGTTTTATGTTCTTTGCAATTAAATTATTTCCTAATGTGTTGTTGTAAATCCATTTTAATGGCTTTTCATATGAATGCTGCAATATAAATAAATTTGCTCAAATCTCCAGATGTTTGTTCATAAAATGTGATCAGCTGACACAAACAGGAAGGTTAAAATCTATCAGGATTCCATTCATGTGCAATAATCATTCGTCTGAGATTGTTCTGACTCTGTAGTCATGCTGGGTTCAGTGTGTCAGCAAAGACAGAAATAAATTAAAAACACTGAATGATCACAGTGGGTACAAAACAATGCTTTGCTGTATCAAATAAATGTCACATAGTGAAGAAAATTTTCATGACTCACTGTGTAGATATTAAAACAAACATTAATGCAATTACAACATATGTATGTGTGTTTTATCCATACAACAGATTTTTCCTGTAAAAGCTGTTAAGTCATCAAAAACTGCCGCACATTCATAATACTCCCCAATCTATTCTTTGCACAACAGGAAAAGCACAAACACAGATGTTATGAATTGATCTCAGTGTGACACTGCAGCCTCGAGCTCTGGCTGGAAATAGGGGAAATTGACTTGTATCTTTTCATGTTGTATTTGAGAACAAGAGGCCTCTCTGATTCACTTCGCTGCATGAGGGGAACATCGATAAAGAGGTGGATAAACTGGCTGGAGGATATTTGCAGGGGCTGCATCAGTCTCCTAATAAGGGCCAGCAATGCAATGCTGGGTGGTGCAGCTTCTGCATGAATGACATTTTCACAGGAAAGTGCTCCTGCTACCTCTTGTTTTCAAAAAGTAAAGGTAAGTTTTTCCCTGTCATGTACATCTATGATATATCTGCAATGCACCACCATTATACACTGCACCAGCAAAATCTGGAGACAGGCTGGAAGAGGGGCTTTTTGCTTGTTTAACCCAGCATACACAGGACTCGTGATATAGTATGTTGTCAATTGCTCAGCTGTAAACTAATCTGTGACGAGTTGGTAAACTATAATAAAAGTGTGATGCAAAGGTCAGCATTTTATACGTTTATCCTCCACTTTGCACAAGATGTCTTTTGTGACACATTTCTTCATCCAGACTTTCAAACTGTAAGGCTCAGGGTGACAATGGCTGTCTAAGAGGTTTGACCTTGGCTTCACACCGCCGCACCACGACAGCTCAGGCTGATCCAAATTGCTCTCTGTTCCAAGTCTGATTGGCATTTCAAAAAATAGTTCATCGATTTGCCCAGGTTATGTCCTCGACTATGACACGCTCTCCAGGTAGTTATCCCAGCAGGAAGCTGACCAGTGGCTCAATGTAAAAGGCACACATTGGTTAAAACCACCATGTTACGAGCTGAACTACAAAAGCAGTAGCGGACGGGTGAATGAGACATGTGCGCCGACACCGGGGAGGAACTGCATGTATTTATACAACAAAGGCATTGTTAGTGAGACTGATCACTGGGTAAAGTAAGTTATCATGTGAAGACCTCTGCAGAATGCTAAGTGAGTGAGAAGCACCGTGACCTCACAGTGCGAGTGTCACCATGTTGTCTTGTTATGCATGTATTTTCTACACTTATTATGGCTTCCCCTGACAATCCTGAAAGCTGCATTTTAAGTTAACTGATGATTTTAAAGTTTCTTGTTAATGTATGTGTAATTGTCAGGGTGCACTATACCATAGTTATTTGGGATCAGCTTCAGCAGGATAGCAGATCAATGGAAAGATGGGCAACATCAATTCAAAATAACACTAAATATTTCATTTATTTTCATTGTAATAAGTCACAAAATTTCAATATTGACTCTAAAAACAAGTCCCAACAATCACAATAATGTCATACTCACATTTGAAATGATGACGAAAGAATGTTTCACTCAAACAAGAGAAATGTTCCATGTATAGATTTAAGGTTTTGTGCTCTGAAAATCTTTACACACCAAAAACGCCTTGCTTGTGTACCTTTGGACTCCCTGGCTGATAATATATCTGCTCTGGCAGCGTGGCCTTGGTAAACTCATAGGTTTTCAACAATGACTAATGATGCTGTCCCATCTCCCACAGGAATTGGACAACACTTTATCCATGGAACCGGGAATCTATCTTGGCTGCTCTCAGCTCTTGATAAAAAACGTTCAACTTGGCAATATGGTCATCTTGGTCTACAGTTTAAAGAAAGAAAGCAATAACTTTCAGCAACGAAGTACAATGTGAGGTAAATACAACTGACAAGTTTAATGGAGGTTTTTGTTGACATCAAAAAAGTGCTCAAAAGTAATTGTTTATCTTTGTTTCATCTACATAGGGGATGCATATTGACTCACGTGTTGCAGACAATTTGCTAACACGGCAAGAAGCAGACTGCAATCAGAAAGACAGACAATGCAGTCAGTAAATTGTTCAAATATGGAAAATGCCACGAATGATAATAATAATACAAGATTCAAGACAAAAATACTCATGTCCATCCTCTACATCATCGTCTGAAAATATTTTATGTAAAAGATAACATAATATGACAAATAACAAGGCCTGAGCACACACTTACATAATCACTTTGATGAAGAGTTTTGGCAAAATACAATAACATTATTGTGGGAATGTAAAATGTAAAACTAGACGTCACTGGACACTGCCTTTCCATTATACCGACATTAACTATGATGAATTGATGATATACATAGAAAAGAAGAAGTTTTCCAGACTAAATGAATGAATAATAGTGACAGTCAAATTTAATCTATAATACATTTCTTCTTGTCATTGCTGTAGAATAGAAAGTGCTGGTGAAGGAAAACCAAAGCCACTAAATTTACTAGTTATACAAAGAAATTCCTCACTGCCCAAAATGTATGTAAATTTGAAACTGTGTCTCAATATGTTAATCAGAAGCTTTGTAAATGAGACCATTTTTAATTATATATTTACGTAAATAGCTGATCAGTCTCCCCGAACTTTCACCTTCACTTCATCATTTAAGGATTTTTTTTTCTAATTTGTTCATGGTGCACAAGTGCCAGGGTGTGGGTTTGTTAATATACTCTATATATAAAACTCTATTTTGTTTAAACAAAAATCCTTGAGGTCGTTGGAGTGGCATCAGGTCATGACAGTCTTCAAAACAGCCAAGTTACATTTTGTAGAGAAGAAATAACAATGATTTAAATAGAGGCGGTATTGTGAAGTTTATCCACTTTAACTTTACTTTAACTCTCGAACAATCTGTCATTTGTCAGAACCTTTATATTTGTTCAATGGTTGTTTAATTTTACTAATATAAAGGTTATGGCACTGTGGGTTCCCTGTATGGAATTCACCAAACTAAAATAATAGAAATTAAAGCCTGTCACATACACTGTACATACATAAATGCTTGTGGCAAATATATACACCATCTAAATTCACCGACTGTAGCAATTCAAGAGTTGTTGTTGTTTTTTTTATATACATATATAATTTTTAAACATCTAGAGTACATTTCATTTGTTTAAGAAAATTTAATTTTGAAATCCATGGTGAACTTCATTATGTCCAAAGACTTTGAAGGTGAGATGCATTTTAATTGACAGCTGCTCCATTTACAGACGCCTGGTAAAACCTCCAGCAAATGACAATTGACATTGCTGTAGCTTTCGAGTCCCCTGTGGTATAGTGAAACTTCAAAGCCTTCACATTTGTCCCCTTGTGCCCCGTGATCGCCTACAACAAGGGTAGACTGAGGGAAAGAGATTTACCTGCAGTTTGAGCCACCACAAAGTCGTTTTCAAATCCAAACTCAAATGAACCCTTCATCCACATCTCTTCACAGTACAGCCACTGGCCTGACAAAAATATTTAGCCCTGCCACTCTCTTGATATTGGATATGTCACCCTCCATTGCCGGTACCATGGACCAATGACACACTTATTTTGCCTGTGGGGATTTTCTGTACCATTAATGGAACAATAGCTTTCCTGGCTATGATGATGTCAATGAGAGGAATTTGATAAAGCACTTAAGATACAGTTTCTAAAATTGTGTAACAATTAAAATATATGACTTAACTTGATGCAGGCAGACCGGTCACTGCAGGCATATCAATAAGGATGGAGACAGGTGTTTTCACCTCATTTTAATGATTAGACATTCCTCGAGACTGTGTGTGCACAGAGCAGGCTTGAGTGACATCGGCCTCACTTTCTGTTGAGACTGTTGAGACGTGACAACTCATTCTTATGAGGACATCAATTTTAACGACCTCACGTAATTTCCCAGCTCCACTTCGAACAAATTTAACCCCAGAAACAGATTAATCAACCAGAGTAACTAAAACACCTGGGTGGCTTGCAGGACTTTTCATTAAAGTGGTTGAATAGATCTATTTGACATGCACTAAAACACCTTTCCCTCTTTATACCAATTATCAGCCTCTTAAACATATAGCTAAAGTGACTGCTAATGACCCATTTTCTCTTCGTTAAAACCAGACAGGTTAGCTGTTTACAAACAAATATAGAACACTGTGAGAGGAGAAAGAGGAAACTAATTAATGTGTCCATAATATTATATCAGCTTACAAATTGACATTTTATTGTTGGTATTTGCTTGCTATGACTGGTTAACATGGCACCTTCCAGCTCAAAACAAAAGACAGGCAGACCATGTGTTGTGGACAGACTGGTTTTGAAACATTTTCTGTTTCCCTTGTATTTCTTGATGATACTGCATTGTTTTGTTTTTTAATGTATTTTTGAGGTGGTGAACTTTGTGAAGTTACGATACTCTTTTTCAGATTTGACCTAATTTTGTTATGTTTACAGCCTCGGTAACAGATTTACGTTTCAAATGAAAATGCATCATTTTAGCTTCAGAAAGGTTTTTGATTTACACAGCAGTGTGTTGAAAATTGTGTCTGTTTACATGGAAATGGCAGAAATGCTAAAAACAATGTCGGAGAAATATTGTATGTTGTTTTTTTTTTTTAATATAAACGTATAACAATGACGAGTACATGGACATTCGTATGGAAAGACGAAGTTTGATTGCTATTCCAGGTATTGCAACTATAAAACTACCAAGTCTCAAGAAAATCTGGACAGGGAGTCATGACACTCGAGAGGCTGATATTGTTGTTGTCCATCTACTTGGTCATATGTAAAATTTACTACGGCCGTAGTTCACGTCAAGCATTTTCAGAAATGTTGTGTTTTCCCCTGTTTACCTGGGGTTACGAGTTTATGTTACAGCACACCTCTATTGGATTGCCAATGACAATGCAAAGACCAACAAAAGATGCAGAGATGAAATAACTCTGAGTTTCTAAATAAAATGAAGTGTAATATGGGGTGTGAGCATGGAAACTGACATCATATATTCAGATTTTGAATCACAATTGAGCAAATGAAATAATGTCAGCCAGAATTGTCTCTTCTGGAGAATGAATGAGAGACAATGTGATGGAGAGAACATGTAAACGTTGTATAGAAATAATAATAGCCTATTCATGAGGAAATACTGCTCAGCACTCCAAATGTAACAAAATTCTGTTAATATTCACTAACAAAAAGAAAATATTCAGAGATTTCCATATTTGTTTCACAGGATCTCTTTTAGTTTTATTAACTGAAACTTCAAACGTTAAAAGCTAAACCTGTTAAATGTATGCAGTGATAATTAAATAGCTCTGAAGAGATATTCCAGAGTGTGATTTGATGCCTTCAATGCAAAACCATTCACCACCTTCATTAAACCCAGGCCTCTAATCAGTCTATGAGAGGCAACAACTAATTTAGCCCGCCATTCCAACAGGCAAGCTCCCTATTGTAAAGACAGGAATATTTCCCACACAATACTTTTGTCATTGGTACAGCTGAAGGTACAGAAACACCATCATACATTGAGCTCAGTGGGTCCTTTTCTGCTCCTCGCCGACATGCAGACCTCACTGATGACAGCCCCCCCAAACCTGTGTATTGTCCTTTGAGAATTATTACAGCAAAAGAAATCTGTAAGCACACTGGCAAGACCCGAGTACTGACAGGCAGAAAGAACAAGGAGAGAGCAAGGAGGGAATTATACTGCCAACACACTGACAACCAATTTGGCAAAACAATCTCTGCCTGGCTGAAGCGATATATTTCACCAGGGGAAGGGAACTTTACATGAAATGTCAGGGCAAGCATTGACCATGACAGACTGACCATTGAGGTAATCCATTACTGGGCTCTGATAATGGTGCCATGCATGGAGCCCTCAGAATCTCTCCAAGTCTACCCTCAACACCCTTAGGGTTTATGGGGTGGTGGGACGACTGAGAATGATGTGAGTGATGACTGCAAAGATGAATGAGTGTTGGTGGAGCCAAGCCTGAGCCGCAGGGCGCACACTGGGACTTTATACTGCACCTTCAAATATATCTTCCAAGTTCAAGAGCCAAAATCAACTCAGCGACTTCAGTTATTATTCTGACGAGTACAACACAAGCTTTCGAAACGTGTCAAAACTGCTGTAATTTATTGCTGGCAATACCAAGTGGAGATATAATCTATGCAGAAAAGTTTGGTGAATCATCTTTGTTGTAACAATACCTGTTGGCCACAAATATTGTAACATTGCTTCTTTTTTTAGTTTTATTTTGTATTTATTTAGGAACTTGGATTTGTGGGATGTGTGTCGCACCCAACTTTATTCAATTAAAATCACATTATGCGAGATGCTTGATAATAGAATATGTCTCATCCTCACTATAGAACCAGAGGTATCAAATGTATTTATTAGAAACTGAATTGGATGTCTCTTAACAGTGTCATTTGTGACAGTGCCTCAGGTCCACACGAGTGTTAACCTTCTTTTGAATGCCATTCAAACCTCCACCATTTAATCACATACAGAAACCTGCCTGTCGCAATGTGACACAAAAAAGGTCAACCCAAAGAGAATAGATCAGTAGCATGTTGCAGCTCACTGTAAAGTAATTATAGCAGCGAGAGCTTTGGGAACTCATTCTGTATTCAAATCAATTTGAAAGGACAGAGAAAAAAATATTGGATTTCTACATTTATTTGAAGTTCATTTAAGGTATGTATGTAATTTTTTTTAAAGTGCTGAGCTCCCGCATAGTTGTGTAATAGTTAGTGCTCTTGCCTCACATTGGGAATATCATTAGTTCTCGAGTGTATGGAGTTTGCATGTTCTCCCTATGTGTGCATATCTCTGGGTACCCCAGTTTCCTCCCACAGTCCATATACAGTATATGTTTTTAGGGTTAAGTGGTCAGTGTGAACTGTCAAAAGTGTACCCAGCCTTTGGCAATAGTTGGCTGGCATCAGCAATCCAGAACTGGGCAAATCAGTATATAATATGCATGGATGTATAGCATTCCTTCACACTGGATAGCAGCTTGAAAAGGCTATTATGTTGATACATTCAAAGCCTCTTGCAGTGCCCAGAGGCAACCACACCGGTTGCAATGCATCATCTCATTTACTCAGTGTATAAACAAGTCAATATTTTTCCAAGTCAAGCTGTCAAGAAAGGCCTCAAGTAATGATCCACATGCACGCATTATGGTAGGGCACGCACAAGTGCATGAGCTCCTCCTTTTCCTTTTCACTAGCTTTGTTCAGTTGGTGGATAACATCTGGGGCTATTTTAACTCATTTCTGCAGACTGCCGTTGAGTGGACAAGATAGAAATAAGACAAAATGAACTCAAAGAAAAAAAGTACTTTTTTAAGCTTCTAAAAAAATCTAAAATCTAAATCTAAAAATCACATTTTTTTAAAAATAAAATTCCCACCACCGCTGTCGCTTTGGTCACTCTGGGATACTCATGTAATGATGTTTACCGGCTTGCTCACTTTCCATTGTCAGGTTTTTGGGCATTTCTTATTACTTCGTATAAAACAATGTGCCCATTGTTCCTCCCCAGGGAGTAAACTCTGTGAAATGTCCATTTAAAATAAACTGTGAAAAAAGCAACTCAAAATTCAACCCGAGGAAAAAGGAAGGGAAGGTGGAGTAGTGGCAGTGAGTGAGACGAGAAGAGATGGAACAGAGACAAACTGTGGAGGCTGGATAGGCTGAGGAAAAAAGGAAGAAGGGGTACCGAAACATCTTCTGATGTGTCTTGGGCAGGAGAAGAAATGCAGAGTGTGAAAGTGCTGTAAGAGCATCACAAAATTTTGGACTGAGCTGCCAAGCAAATCCTTTTTATTCCCCAAGCAAAACAGCCATCTTGGAAGCAAAGTGTTTCATCCAAGCACATTTTCTGCTACGGGCAGTAGTAGGAACTAGCAACCAATACATTGTAAAGTGCCACAGGAAGCTTGGGTGAGGAAGGTTAATGAACCCACCTTTTCCATCATCCCAGTGGGCGTTTTTATGGGAGAAAAATTAATTACTTGTGACAAATACACCAGTGCTTGGACAAGCTGCCATTTCTGCCAGCCGGCCTGTGAACAAAAACATTTTTCCAGCACGGTTATATTAGCCATGGTCCCGCTAATCGGTGGCCTATGTACGGACTTGTGTCAATGCGTACACACGCAGCCGCACACACGCACACACGCGCAAGAAAAGACGCACAGCCAAGGCTAAATCCTCCTGACTCACTGACAAAAACATGGCAGCACATAAAAAATGCAAAGTTCACAGGCACCAACACTGATGGCATGCTGTTTCCTGAGTAAAACATCGTGCACTTTCTGCCATTATGGCTCCGCTCTCCGGGGGCACAGCCATGTGGAATGACAGGCATTCTTCCTTTTGAGCTCAACACTTATTGTGCGTACAATCCTCACACAGGCAGCCCACCCCTCCTCCTCTCAACCCCGTCTCTCAACACAGTGCAGCGAGATGCTTGAAAATGGTAATGAAATAATTTGCACCCATTTCTCCCACAAGCGTTGCCATGATTAAAATGACATGTTTTAGTGTCCCCCGTTAGCAGCATATTGACCCCATTAATCACGCTGCTAAACGCCGTTTCCTTTTCCGGATCGGTCAGTTTGATGAACTGCTCACAGCCTTCATGTGTTGGGGAGTGCCAGGGCCTGAAGCAGAACTATTAAGCTAATAAAGAATATGGAGTTTTAATAATTAAGATCATGCTGGCTCATGATTGCATTCATTGTTTTCAGTGAAGACCAGAGACACATGATGCTGCATTGAAATGAGTCATTAGTTATATAAAGAAGATAAAATAAATAGGATAAAATGTTTTAGTCATTGCGTTTATAAAGTGCACGCAATGCTAATGGTCACCATTTTCTTTAGTAATAGGGCCACTGGCTATCGGTAGAAAAAAAGATGCTTCAGTGTGTGCCTCACCTCACTTCAAATCATCTGATCAGGCCACAGAGAAGTGTCCCTGAAGGATGGCATTAATCCTCACACCGTTATAATAATCCTGAGAGAGGAAAACACAAAGAAGCACAAAGTTGAACAGGAGAAGAGAGGTGAGGAATTAAAGGTGGAACTCAAATCAAAATGAAGCAGAGCTGGTGATTCAATGAGGCTTTCAACGCCACTGGCACGGACGGTGCTGAAGTATCGCCACAGCGAGACAATTAAATAGTGATCCATTCCCTCTAATGGCCGCATTTGGTGGAGGAATGACAAATTAGAATTCAATGAAGTTGTACTTATTATAGCTGGATGCGTGCCTTTTAATGTCTGTGCAGTGCCACCGTGAACTCACAGACATTTTACCCAGAACACCTCAGCATTGAATTATTTATGTGATATTGAACAACAGACACCTTGTGTCGAAACTTCACCAAGAAAAACAAAAAAGGGTAAAACTTTGAACATGTCAGCTGGCATGGTGACTCAATTATTGTGTTTTATGTGGTTGAGTCAGAAAAAAAAAAGCCTCTATAGAGGCATTTCAAATATGCGTATGAGGAGAGAAACCGTCTGTCAGTGGTTTTTAACATGGCTTAGATACAATTGTGGATGATTCTGAAAACTCGGTGATCCAAGAGAAGAAAAATGTTTCCAACAAAAATTATTAGTCTTCCAAAGATGGCAAATAAAAGCATGTTTCTCAGACATATTGTAATTTCAGCAGAAATTAGGTTGAGCATCAAGAAATATGTAAAACGACACGAACTGATAAGGCGTTTGCTGAGACATTTAATGGCTGTACTGAGACAACCTCTTTGATCGAATCCAAATGCCAGGTGTCACCAACATAAGACAGTATTTAGAAAGGCAATATTCAAGCAGTGCATTTTCCCCCAGCTCCTTTAAACACATCCATCTGTTAGCAGAGATGTCAAAGGACTGAATTAGGTTATAATTCTAATTGCCAGTACATCAAACAAACAATCAAAAAGTGCATTCAAATGTACAATTTAATCAATCCACTTATGATGGAGGTGGCCTTTTGGGATCTGCCCTTAATTGACATTATTTGAGCTGCAGCACTGAATAAGCATTGACATAGATTGCCTTTAAAGTACTCTTAGTGGGACATTTATAATTATGGAAACACAGACACAGATGCTCTGGGTGATATGATGGCATTGGAAGGCTCACTTAATTTAATGCAGGCACATCATTTGTCCTATGAGAGCTTCATCCTAATATAGGACCTTATTGCAGATTTAGTTAGATACGAATTTCTGTCATCGCTCACATGAAAAGCAAAGCCAGAATTGTTTGTACATGAAAGGTAGCGCAGGACATTTTCTAATACCTAGAGAGCTTTTTTTTTGTCAAATCATTTTCTTGCCAAGAGAGAGAGGAGGACATGGCTTCTCTATCAGGGTATTAAAATGATGTGTGATTAGATGCATTGCTGGCACATTGCTATCTTGGGATCACACAAAGCAATTGCACTGTTGACCAACCAAAACCTGGTCTTGAGTCACCAGCACAATGTTTATATGTTCTTTGGGTGAGCATATTAAGATGAGTTTAATCGAAAACTTGGGAGCAATGATTGGATTTGATACTCACAGCAGGGTACTTTATTCAAATTTCTTTGTGCTCTTTTCCTGGTGGATTGGAGCACATTTATACAAGTGACAGGGTCACTGATGTTTACCAAAGCCTAAGCTGAGGGGAAAAGTGATAATAGCCAGGCAGAATATGATACTGTTCACTTGCTTTTATTTTGGATATACTAGTAGTCACACAGAGACTCCATTTATCAAAAGTTCAGCCTCTCAGTACTGTTTAGCATATCTGTCTTTATAAAACCATAGTTAATAAATCAATGCTTCTAAAGGGGTTAGGAGATACCAATCTGACATAGATTTTTTTTTTTTTACACTACCCTCAACACTAAATATTAACTAGAAGTAGAACAATTACTCACAATGAGTCAGGTGTTTTCAAAGGATCAGTGATTCTGATAAGTCCAAACAAGCATCGGATACTATTGTACAGTTCATTGAGAAATTACAAAAAACAAAAAAACACTGCATAAAGGGTTGAGACACTTAAACTGCGTCATCCATACTTGTAAAAGCTGCATATCACAAAGGACAAAATATATATAAATATCCATGCAACAGGCCATTTGTTGCCTCAAATTGCTTCTAAGATATGGCCATTTGGTTCACTCATGTATGATCGACTAGAAATGGTCCGTTGCCAACGGCTAAGACACTTGTCATGGTTAGACTCTCCGGGGAAAGAATGCAGCACAACTGTCCATGATATCAGATATAAATGAGTGTGTGGGTCTGAACTGAAATAGATCTTGGTAAGCTTCAGGGTCATTACTTTAAGTTAGATGGAAGAAAGAGGATTTTGACTTAAAGTCATATCTCAGGGGGCGATGTTCAGGTCATGGCAGTTGCAAGGGTTGTTGCAGTGAGGGGGGGAAGAGTAATTTGTTTTTTTTTTATTATTATGGGATCACAGAAAAGCAAAATCTGTCACACAGACGAGCTTATAGCACAACTCGGTTTGTTCAGTCACTTGACTGGCAGGTGACCTCAGACAAAATACTCTCAAATGGGTTAAAAAAAAAAAAAAAAAAAAAGAAGAAGCTAAAATTAACAATGGGTGTGAAGAAACCAAAACAACTGCTCTCTTTGACATTCTTATGATTGCGAAACATGTCTTGGGAGTATGATACTTTTTCCTCACGCAATAAAAAAACTGTTGACATGGTGATGTATCACAGAGATGCGTGAGAAAGCATATGAAACCCCAATATGTTCTGTGAGGGAGACATGGTGTCAAAATTATGAATAGACTTCATCAAAAGTTAGCAAGTGGCCTAGTGTTTATTTGAAATCGGCCAATCCGGGACTTGACAAGTGGCTTAAGCTTTTGATTTTGCAGTGAGAAAATACAAATATGCCTTGAGAAGTGTGACTGCCGGTGTGCCTGCCTTTGTTTTCCACATACTTTATTGGCACTGTCAAACGGGATAGGTGTGACCTGACAAGCTGACAAACAACAAAAACAGGAAAGCGCTGACTGTGAACCACGAGCTGACAAAAAGAAAAAAGAAATGTATTCCTGTTTGATGCAGTGTCCAGAGTGAATGTACAATAATATCATAAGCCGCAAAACATGTATTACTACTAGTTTTTTGTTCAAATAGAAATTTTTCCAATGTTTCTATTCCGTTAAAATACTGTACACTTTGTCATATTTTAGCTGTACCACTGCCTTTTATATATTACACCATTCATTGCATAGGCTATTCAAAGCGGTTGAATTCTGCAGAATGAATCAACAAGAATGTAACAATAAGATATTATGTTGTATTATGTTCTACTTAGGGAACAAAAGGACTTACAAGGCTTAACAAGCAAAGACACCAGCTCATACAGAAGCCACAAAACTTGGAACAGACATTTCATGTGGATTTGTGTCACGGATAAAGAGAAAAAAAAGACATATTTCTAACTATTTCTGAATGCATCAACATGTCAGGCTATCACTCTGACCTTATGAGGCTGAGGTGGAAAAAATACAGCTGAGCACAATTTGAATTTCAATCAACTCTATTTTAGCTGAAACCGAGCTAATCGAGAGAAAAGCAATTGTCTTATCAGAAATGTTTGCCATCAGTTTGGGACATCTCTCCATCCAGACTGTAAGCAAAACTTTTTTTTTTTTTTTCTGTTGTAGCATCAGGATAAATAAGCCTTAACCCTCTGGGGCCGACGGACGCTCTAGAGCGTCCTCGTCACATGACCGTTTGAAAAGGCAGTAGCGTCACAGCACAGCGTCATCTGGTCCAGTGTTTCAATCCGTGTCGAAAGTGCAGATATAAAACTACAAGCTTGTTTTTAAATTATGTTGATAGCCGGAGATATGAGGAAATGATATGAGGAATATGAGTTCATTCTTATAGAATGCTGATTTTAAGTGAAGATTAAGTGAATATTGTCCAAAACTATAAAGGCACTGACCAGGTGATTTTAAATTCAACAACAGTCAACAACAATATCCAATCAACAGCTGTTTAACTGTCACATAGGCAACCACAATGAAAGCAGTACATGAGCAGCAGTAGCTTTAGATATTTATCAGTGTCTACGCAGGATCAGTTACAGATTAGGGGAGAGCTTGCAATTTGGCATCATTTCTATCTACAATTATAGTGATGCAAGTAAAAACAGAAAATATGGATCAACGTTTAAGTTTTATCAACCCACATCAAATGAACAATTGAAATTCGTAGCCGGTTTTGCCTTGGATGAACTAGTGTTAAAATGACACCTTAATATAAGAAGAGCCTGAAACAAAGGAGTGGAATAAGTTACAGAGTATTGTGTTTTATAAGGAATTACACAACAATTAACATTTGATCTTTCTGTGCTTCCACGTTTTTAACCTCTCTCCTGCACACTATATTTTCCACCATATATACAAAGTGTAAATCTCCCAAAGGGTTGCATCAACACACTTCTCACATATCCTTTTCTTGCAAATATCATTCATCAAAGCCGTATACAATTGCAGGTCCCAACAATGAATCACCTTGATACAAGCCTATGAGATAGTAGGATGTATAGCCTCACTGTCGTATACAGTATTTCATGCAGTATAAGTGCCATTAAGTCTGACATTTGCACAAGCAGATCCTCAGCATAACAATCAACTTTATTACAAAGTGCCTTTTTCTCCCTCTCCATCTGTCTGACAGTTCAATTTCCTGTCTAAAGCTTTAATTTGGCGCATCCTCTCTATACTGTATCGGGATTTCAGATCTCACAAGGTCATCTCAGCATACAGAAGAAGGCGGCACTGTGTAGATATTCATCTGAAATGTGATTTCTTATTTTACCCTCATACCACTGCATCTCGTCAGCAGAACGGAGCTCATTCACCAGTGTGTGTGTGTGTGTGCGTGTGTGGGGGGGGGGGGGGGGTCACTTTTCTCTGTATTCCCATAAAAACAGCCAGTGGGCATTTAGTTTTGACAGCTGCTGCTCACAAGCAAGAAAGGCAATGAAGCAGACCAACATAAAATGTAACCAACAAACATTTACAAAATGTCACACATCCTTTGCAACAATTCTCTGATGAAGAAAAGACAAGGGGAAAATAAGGTATGATAAAAGCATGTTACATGGGATTACAACAGTTACATTTAATGACTGCAAAAAAGTAGGTCACGTAATATTCTAAAGCAACATGTGTGCACACGCCCACGCACACTACTGGTGTTTTATTGATTGAGGAATGCCCTTAAAGTAATTGCCTGAAGTCAATCTTGCCAGATAAACTGCTTTCTTGCTTCATTAAAGGCAACCACAACTACTCCCTTTGTCATTCAGTCAGAGTATTGACCCCCTCTCCCATGATATTTTCATATAAAAGGAAAGTCCCACAGACGTTAGATAAAACAATTGTGTTCCTTGCCCTTTGACTTTGTAAAAAAATGTCTTCATTGGCATTGCTTGTGTTTTTGCCAATGGGAGTCTGTGAATGCAGTCATTTTGAGAGAAGATGAATGGATATGAGTCACACCTTCATATACATTTTTCAGACCTGAAGCAACTGCAGGTCTTTGTTTGTGTTATAGCTTGTATGAGTCATGTTGGAAAAGCAGCCTTGAGTCATGTTAATGTTATTTTTCTCGACGTCTCCAAACTAAAGTAACATGTGAAACAGACTTTAACAAACCAAACGACTAACTCCTACTCATACAGTAACAGTTGAATTAATATCGTCAATCAATTCCCATAAAAATACATTTGTAGGGGCAGGCAGCGGTTTGATTTATATGATCAATCCTCGTCATCGTGTCTATTCTGGTTCACTCAACACCATGTTGCTCTTCCATAATATTACAAAGTGAAGAATTAGCAGCTTTTCATAAAGTAGATTTTATCAACCATTCACTCGCCCGTGATTGAGACCGACTTGGAGTTCAGTGTCCTGTCCAAGGACACATCGACAGAGTGAAATGGGAGATCGAACTACCAACCTTGACACAAGAAGAGAACCCACTCTACCAACTAAACCACAGCCGCCCCACTGTGGCGGATTACATTTCAAGTCTCGAGTTGATTTTCAAGCGTTACAGAAATTAATGGAAATCAATGGCTGCCCTGAGGGTAGGAGAAAGACACTCGATAATTTCAACTGCTTTTCTATGACAGGGGAAATTGTCAGCAGTAACGTAAAGGACATGGGATTTATGGGTGAATTGGTTAATACTCAATCGGGTGAGACAGTCATGAAGACTTTGGGATGAAGCTATGCCAAAAATGGATGTACCGCCACATTATTTACAGAAACAGAACATCTCCAGTCACCAATACTTCGGTCTTCATGCTGAATCAATTCTTCAATGGATGTGACCGTTGATACTTGGCTGAACTCTTGAATCTATCTAAATATCAATCTCCCATAGCACGCTCCCACTGAGACCGACTCCACATTGTATGAAATATCATAAGCCAGCATGTGAATATTGATTTTGGCCTCCATGCATATTGGCCGATTCTGTAAAGAATAGTTAGGCCTTTCCACACACATCGGAAACAGTAAAACTTCACAAGTGGGAAAACCCTCTGTGTATGAATACTGTGGCCTCCAAAGATACATACAGACGGGATCAGTTATGAAATATGATCCAAAAGAATATTTTCCTGTACTTTAAGCCCAGTACCAATATATAGCTTCAAATTAATCATATCTTTTTTTTTTTCTCTCTCCCCTAAAGCCCTTTGTAAAAAAGCCGTGTCCTGATTTAATCACATCTTTCTGATTACTCTCGGTCTGGAGAAGACAAAAGGCGAAGGATGTAATTATGTCCCGTTGTGTTGTTTTGAAAGGGAATGTCGCCGCAAACAGAGAAGGTTAAATGCAAACTGATTGATAAACAGGCAGCAGACATTTATTGTTGCAATTTAATTTAAAAGAGCCCTTAAATAAATGCAAAATATTCCTAATGAATTGTTTTTATCTGATTGGACAAAAGTTGCAATGAAATGTTTCTTGTTTCAACAAAGACAATTGTACTTTATTATATTAACTTTAAAATGCCAATAGATTTGATTCTGTTACTGTCTTATACAGTTTAATACTAATATGACAGATGCAGGTGAGAAAGAATTTCCCTTTTGGATTAATAAAGTATTTCTATTCTATTCAAATTCCAGCAGATAGGCCTTATAACAGTGGCAAATCGAGCTTTTGAGTTTTACACATCTAATTTGTTTTATTTTCTTGTACTCAGGAAACAATCTGCTCCCCTCACCAGGCCTGCTTCTGCCTTTAACAGACCTCAACCTACCTGTTCTATTTCCTTGAAAAAAACTCTCTTTAAAACCCATCAGTTCATGACAAAGACGTTCATTTGGGTTGTTCAGAGATCCTGTTTGATGTTAGTGTGGCTACGCCCACATAGGTCTGAATCTGTTGTGTCTAAAAGCATGAAAGGTGACATGTGACAATAACAGCGAGCATACAATAATTGTGAATGTAACCCAACAGGAGCTTAAAAAAAAACAACCTCATCTATTTTTCTCAGGCATATTTATATCTGGTTCAGTCAGAGATCAGTCGAGCGCCGCTGGTTTTCATTAGAAGCTGCATGGTCTGTAAGCATCTTGGCCAAGTACGGAGCCAAATATTCATTACCAGCTTGGATATCATCACAATGTTAACTCCAAAATGCCAGTGAAGCCATTATACAGCCAAATCCGAGACTAATAGTTATTCTTAGAATTTGGCTCCGGCACCTTCACGGCCTATTTCTCAATGATAAACAGAATACAGTGCAAGTCCATGCTCACATGAACTCAAAGAAACAGGGGAAGTGTGAAGATGAGAGGCTTGAGCTCATGCAATATTTGAATGTTAACTAGATGTTAATGCCCAGCAGGATTCCATTACAACTGCTGCCTCTCCACAAATGAAGTAAATATGCTCCCAAAGAACCCAGATACTGAGTTTTTTTGTTGTTTTGAAGGGGTGCAAAATGCAAAGCATCTTTTTTAGTTAGTTTGATTTATAAAAAGGTTGAAAACTCGGGAAAAAAAATGTGCTGTATTATTGAATCCGGCTTAAAAATAGAGAAGTGAAAGTGAATATTTTAGCTTTGGTGACAGACCGATGAAATGTTGCTCCAAAAGCTCAAAGCCTGAATAAATAAATATGTCAGATAGATTAATATGGTTTTGTTGACATAACCTAAGATGAAGTAGTGTTTTAATTAGCTCAGAGCATGTTTTATAAGCACTGTGTTTTGAGTATTATTTTCTTACCATTCATTCATTTACATTGGACAGCCCCCAACCCAATAATACATACTATCATATTTAATGATATACAGTATAACGACAGAAAACACTTTAACTGCACACCCTTCATTTGTGAACTGAAGAACATGCAAACTCCACACAGAATGGTTCCATTGAAGGGATTAAAACCGTAACCCCATTTGCTGTGAGGCAACAGCTGGACCCGATCTCTCAAAGAGCTGGCCAGAATTTCTATCATTTCATATTTGTACACTTAAATTAATTCTCACTAAATATATCTGGAATTTACAATGTTTGACTCACCATCTGCTAGCAGAGAGCCATTGATTGAAATTGAGCCAATTAAGAATGTACAAGGCAAGCCAAGCAATTAGTGGTTTGAATGCTTTTGTTAAGAGTCAAATGACTTATTCATTGCACAAATCCTCCAACCCAAAAAACCCCAAAACTCATCGTACACAGTGATAAGTGCAGATTGAGACCAAAATTACTACTTCTTAGGTAAGAGCATTCAAAAGTGATCCTATTTACAGCAAACTAAATGCAACTATGCAACAGGTTGGGGAGTGAGAGGAATAAACCAACAACATGAATATGAAGTAAATATTCACAGCAGAAAATCCAAGGTTTCAGTCTCTGGTGAGTTCTAATAACGTGATACTTTGAGTAAATCAGCTCAGCAAATCCAGCCTGAACTGGGCAGCTCAGCGACCCAATTAAAAAAAACATGACACTCTATAACTCCAGCATTTATCTCTAACTGTGCACCGCTACGTGTTAGCATCCGCGATATAAGCTGGAGTTGGTATTAGCATCCAGCCATACCCAGCCCCCGTGATGAAAGCAGATGTGTACACATTAGCGAGAGCATCCCTTTAGGAGATCTCATTAAATTGCTGGATCGCAGCAGCATCCAATCAACAGTATCCACAGAGAATCCAGAAGAATTTATGTGTATTATCTCAGCCCAGGCTACATATAGAGATTATTTTTCTGGTTTATATGCTCTAAAATGTTGCTATGCTGGTCATTAGCATGCCGACACAAACACCTATAGCAATAGACACCAGTATATTGGTTCTGAGTGGAATATTTTGGAGAAAATCCCGATTATAATCAAGCAAGGTCAAGAGATTAATGGATCGGGGAAATTATTCAAGCCACTCATGATCTAACATCAAAAAACACTACATCTTCTCTTTTCCCTTTTGAGCATAATGAGAACAAAGCAAAAATATCTGCACATGGACATGTGAAGAGAAACGAGACACAGGCTGTGCATTCGAAGGTTTTAAGATGCTGGTGGTGCTTCTGGGACCTGCCACCTACCCTGCCGTGACACTATCGCCAGATTCAATCTACAATATGCTGATTCTATCATAATAAAGAAAATTGGCTCAATCCCTGAGGAGAAGGGCCCTAATAGAAAATAATTCTGCCCTTGAAACACTCTGGGCCTGGCTTTGATTAGATGATGCTATCTTTGTTTAGACTTGAGCATCTGGGGCAGGACCATGTGTTCATATATTTAATTAAAATACCATTGCCTGCACTGACAAAGGGTACTTATCTCATCAAAGTGTTCACCCTGGATTTTTTTTCTCTTAATTCAAAAGATTATCTTTGTTGATTGGCCATAAAGGTGGGATGGATGGAATGGGGGTGGGATATGGAATCTATTGGCCTGTCAGAATACCAGCTCGTCCACCGTCCACCTTGACTGCGAGCCAGACATCATCACTGCGTGCCATCTGGCTCGGAGACAGAACTATTTTACCTTTATCGCAGCGTTTTTATCATCCATCTAGAGGTGCATGAGAGCGTAATTACACCGTCATTATGGTTGTCACAACGTTTGAGCAACAAAATTTGTATCGTTGACCCACAGAAAATGACCTCTGTGCTCCGAAAAAAAACAAGGTTTGCCTACCACTGATGCACTTTGAGATACGATCTGAACTGTGGGACACATGCAGAGGATCCTTAAATACACTGACAACACACACAATTAATCCTTTCATACCTTTTCCATCGGGCTATTTTTTTTTTTGTGAACTGCTCTGGTCTGCTTACATCTTTAAACGCACATAGTTATTGCTCTTTTAATGAGTTACTGGCAGACTTAAGTTGAAATAATCTTGATGATGAATAGGTGCTCAAGAAAATAAAAATGCTCAAGATGTGGAAAGGGTAAACAAGAGATCGCCTTGAAAACTTAAAAATTACAAACAACAAAGTGCCCACTCTTTTTTATTTCTAAGCATCTCAAAGTTATTTTCATATTTTGAATTAAAATTTGTTTTAACCATAAACTTTGAGGACATTTTACATTGTAGAAAATACTTCACATGATCCATCACAACAGTCCATTAACACACACTTAAAAGTTTGTATTTTGCACGTGGGACACTTCAGAACCTGGCTGAAGTGAACAGTGGGATTGACCCAACCTCTGGATTGGAAATCAATCCACTCTACCGTCTTATCCACAGCTACTGCATTATTGTTGTTGCTGCCTGTTGAACCTCATAGAAATTGCAGACAAATGATTATTGAATATACTTCTAAGTTCAACTTGGGATTTTAAATTCATTTTATGCACACAAAAAAGACAAACAGAAAACTAACTAAATCCTAGCTGTTGAACGTACCTCTTATCTTCAGTGATTTAAAGAATCCATGTTTGCAAAACAACAAGCTGCATTTCAGTAAACTGAAGCCCAACTTAGATTTAGGCAGGACTCCTGGACCAATACTGAGAAAACACAAATTAAGAGGGTGGAACTGTTATGACAGTAGAAAAACTGGATCAAGAGAATACTGCACCAATATATATGGGCAAGAGAACTCATTTTGTTAAAAATTGTCTTTTTTATTTTAGGGAAAGTAAATTGCAACAATTGTTAGAATACTCATATTACATGCATAAATAACACAGTTATACAAAACATTTTTTATTAATTAATCATGTCCTTTAAACTATAAATCCAGACTCCTCCCCAAAACTATTGACAAAAAGTAAATTGAGTTAAGAATCCTCTCACACTTTGATTTATAGATTTCAGAAATGGTGGTGAACAAGCAGCTCAAACATATAAACCCAACAAAGTGACTGTACAGAGAGTGTAATCCATAAAAGTGAGCTGTAAAATCACTCTCCCATCCAGCTCGGTCATCCAAGGCCAACATTCCCTCGTCATGACCACCTCGACTGTAAACATGATGACAGCTGAAGTGACCTGAGAGCTCTCAGACCACTGAGCCCGCACCAAGAATTAAGTAACACGCAGACTACATTGAGCCGCAGCGGTCGTCCCGGTTATGTGCTGCACATTGCAGCCTGTGACCTGCAGTAACGTAGTAAAATTCCCTGGACGGCCATTACCGCTTTGCCGGCTCGCGCCGCTCTTCCTCCTGTGGCCTTTGCACCAACAATGATGTTCCAAATGAACTCACAGAGGATGCTTGTGCATGTCACGTAACCTGTTTGCACATGGCGAGAGAGGCCTGCCTGCGTCTCCCGGGTGAATAAGTGTTGTTATACTGTCAGGCAATAAAGTTGGATGAGGTGGTTTGCTGCTTATCCTTTGGGTTTAAGGTGGAGTGAAAAGCATGACAGACAAGTTGAACATAATATGAAAGAACAACACAAGCCTATTGAAAAAATAGACCTACACTCAACTAGGGTAAAATAAAATACAGTTTTATATAAATGGCAGAGTTGAAAAGTGGACTGTAAGTTACTGTGTCGGTACTCAAATACAAGTAAACCTACAGTTGCTGAAAACATATTAAAGTCTTCAAAACTACTCAGAACTTTAATCCCTTTTAATTGTATTGTCAACAGACATTCAATCCATTTTCCCACTATCAAATATGTACATTTAAAGCAAATTTGTCAGCCAAACAATGTAGTACAAAGAAACGAGAAGATAGTCAAAAAGTATTGAAAAAATAAAGAATATACCATTTGGCTACAATATTAATTAATTTGCGATTAAAGTAGGCTCAATGGTGTACCACATACAAAAACATATGAATGAAATGAGAATAGATACCCCAAAACACTGCACAGTTACAATACTGATTATTTGTAAGTACATTTTTTTTTCTTTTTCAGACTTTTGATGACTTATTTTTCCACTGCAGTAAAAAAAAAAAAAAAAAAGCTTAAGTTTAGATACACAACAAGAATATATTTTGCATGTTCAATTATCACATTGAAACAGACACTTATGTTCTTGAGTCAAATTGGACTCAAGAACATAAGTATATGCTTCACTGGAAAAATGCGATTCTACTGTATGGTTGGCCAAGTTTATGTTAATAAAAACCTGATTTCAAAGTCAATCTCCTACTTTCAATAGGAGATTCAATTACAAATTCAAATTTCATTGCAACTCACTAAAAATGATCAAAACTACTAAAACACAGAACGTATACATAACTGTCAACACATTCTTACTTATTTAGTTATGTTTTTACATAAAAACACCATTTTGAAATATATTACTCAAATTTATTTTACCTTTTGTTTTCTTTTCACGGTATATGCAATTTAAATTCCTTATTGAAATCATGTATTTTGATACTGAATCAGTTTCCTTTTTCTCTGGCTTTGTTTCATTTATTTATGACATAAATGCAGATAATTCTCTCATGCTTGTGTTGTTGTTGACTGTATTGATTTGGGAACATATGCTATGCAATAAATTTCAATAAAATGCATTTACATTTTGTGAATGGTTTCTCTATAGTTTGCCTGACTTCTCCCACTTTTTCACCCCTTTTTCATTGATGCCAGGGAAATAAAAATATTGCATAGTTGTTTTGACAGCCGCACCCTAAACTGTGGTACCTTTTTTTCTACCTCTGCTTTCTGTCTCTTCCAATTGCTGAAAACCAGAGTTCAGACCCTCACCATCTATCAGTGAAGTCTAATGTTAATCACTCAAATTGTATTAATCAATTTTCAATTTAATAGACCCTATGGTAACTTTTCAATAACATGCCGATATATTTGTTGAAATTAAAGACATCTTCCTCACTACTGATAAACCTCCAGTTCGGTTCCCACACGAAGCCACAATTTACTTCCAGGTGATGACAATAATCCAATCAGTGGATTGAGGCCATGTGGGTATCTGAAAAAACGGTGATATTTCTCTGCTTTTGTGCCACGCATTTACACATAAACATAGCTCCGACTCACCACAAACGTCGATTCCTGAAAACTCTGTCCACAGTGGAGATCTGGATAAAATCCGTGTCTGTTTGCATCTGAAGGCGACTATATTTAGGTCACAATCCGTGACGTCCTGTTTTTTTCCCATGTATTCTGATGAGCTATCAATGGCGTCATTCTACACTGCCGCCTACAGGTTTGGCATTTTCATAGCAGCGCTGAACCAACTGTATGGGTCAGTGTAAATTAAGATTTGTATTTTTTTTTCCTCAAAAGTAGAGAGGGAAATATCCGTTTGTTTGTTTTTTTCAAACTGGGTACATGTAAATGTGGCCTAAATCTGATTTTATTTTTGCATTTGAACTTATCTTTATTACAGTTATAAATTCAACCAAACAAATTAATGACCCACTTGCCTCAGTTTTTAACATAGTTCCACCCCCCCTGATTCGAACATTTTAGAAATGCTACTGAAAAGGATTTTACTTCATGTCGCAAATGCACACGATTCAGTAGAAATGGTATGTTCACCTTTGAGAGGAAGTGGCTGCAGCACAATATTAATCTTAAAAAAACAGTTACATATGATTATTTTGAAAGCTACAGCAACATAGCATTTGAGGTTATTGCAAGTTGCATCATATAAGGGAATACTTAACCCATTATCATCTGTATAGCTCTGCACAGCCACAACAATGCTTTTATATTGAGCTTCTCACCTGAACGTGAGAAGAATTAGAGGATAAACAAAACTGTTTCTTATTGCTATCATACTTGCATATAAAATACACATACATATTGTTAAATAATATTAACTGAAAAATCATTCATAGATAAAGTTTCATTGGATAGAAGTAGCACAACCAACACTTTTGGCCTCAAACTACCCACTACTGAGACACTGAGACCCTCCCCTCCCCTCCCCACCCACCCCATATATCTTAAATCAATGTTATCTCAAAAAAAAAGAAGAAGAAAAAGCTTATTTTCTTTTATGTGTGAAAGCTGTCAAGTTGTCCCCATACACATAGCTCGAGATGACATTGATTCACCTTTCATTTGGAATTCTGCCAGGCATCCGCCCATTGATTTTTCACTTGTGGGCAAGATATGAAATGTGCCATTTTATATTATCACATCTGAGCTACTCATCCATTGCAGCTTACATGGCATGGCAGTGTTTCTGCAGCTCTGTACACACTCAACATGCATGCAGGCTCATGTCCTCTCACACACAACATGCGTGCACGCACCTATTCACAGCCGATCCTGATAATGGGCCGGCAGAAGGAACTCCAATAGAAGCTCCTCAACAAACAGCTTGCAAATCGACACAGCATCATCAACAACATTGTCTCATGTTTAACTGTGGCGGTTGCTAGGAGCCAGGCCTCTCACCCCAAAGGACTCTGGGTAGAGGGGCGGGGTTTGGGCTCTGGGGCGTTGGTGGTCTGTGCCAGTCCAGTTCTGTTTTCGCTACAATAAAGACGTGTTCCAAGGTTCAGCTCTGCCTCATCCTTCGTCCTGCCACATAACTACACTTTATGGTGTCATATGCGAAGGAAACTTGAGTAAAATTTCACCGTGGGTTTGGTTTTAAGGCTGAGAAACAAAAATAAGACATCGAACTGGGGGATTTAAGGATGTGCAACTGTAAACACACAAGATTACACCAATTTGATTTAGTTAATATGCGGTTATATTAACAATTCAACAAATCAGTCATGGATTAAGCGATTAGTCGGGGAGAAGCCTGGTTAGACGCTGGAAGCAGGACGTGAGGAAGGCTGACGCGGCCCTTAACTGTCACCAGCAAGGATATCTGCAGTCACAGGGATGGTTCAATGAAGCTTCTTGCCAAAGTGATCTTCCTCAGGGGGTAAAAATGTGTAGCAACTTTTTTCTTTCTCTTTTTCTCAAAATAATGGCAATCTTCTTTGAGAATACAGGTGGTCTGTTTTCATCCTTTGTATGATGCAACACATATACACTTCTTTTAGGTGTAAGGGCACTCATGGAATGTCACGAGTAGAGCAAAGATGGGCAGTTTTAAAACAAACTTCTTCCACAAACGTTGTATATTGACTCTCTTTAGGGGCTCCAAAGTACTCGATTTTGAGAGCAGCAAGCACATGTCGACTCTTATTTTTTGAGGCTCGGGAGGTAAGCAGAAAACCTCTAGCAATTAAGGATTTCAATCTGAAGTCTGATGGCCTGGCCAGTTAAATCAATACATTTGTGCCTCTCAGAATATGTTCTCACTTGGATAAACACCACCTAACGCAGCCAGTCCGTGTCTGTTTATGTGCCACTAAACATCTGCGTGGCCTCATTAGTATGTGGAGCCGGTGGGATGAGAACTTCAGGGCTGCCTATTCGCCAGTGTGTTCGGTGCCACGTGAGCTTGTTCCTGGGTAGCGTCGGGGCCCCCTGGGGGCAGGGAGGTTATATGCACTTGCACAACAGCTCATTTAGAAAGTGGGCAGAGGCCAGAGTCACATCTTCAGCACTTTTCATGAAGTCGTCAGGGGTTTGCGAACGCCAGTCAGAGTGATGCAGCGGTGACGTTCAGAGCACTTTCTGTCCACCCAAGTCATATCTCTTAAGTAAAGAGCTGAGCTTAAGCATATGGGCCTGAGAGAGGCCTGGAACTGAGTGGTCCTTCCTTCCACCACAACCACCACCAGCAGCAGCAGCAGCTATCGCACCACCACTCCTTCATTCGCTGACATCAGACTCTGCCTGTAATAAGAAGAGCAACACATCTCTGGCAATTTCTCACAATGACTCAGCCATCCATCACAGCAGCCGGCGCAGTGCGAACAAGTCGGATTCTCATTCGCTTCCTGCAACACTTCACATGCAGGATATAGTAAAATATTATAAGCACACATTGTGAGAGAGAGAAGAACAGAATGGCCGGGGCTGTCTATCACAGGGTAATACAAGGGATTCATTATTCCAGCGGGAGTATGGAGCATATGAATAAACTCTGCGAGCTAGCACAATCTTTGAGTGTTATATTGTTCTCTTACTCAAGAGTCTGTCAACCAGACCTGTCTTTATTGTGTTCGTTTAATTTTCATAATGCAATTGAAAGTGTCTGTTGTGAATAGACCTCTCCAATGAAGCATTAAACCTGCATAAAGCACGACTCCTAATATTAATAGTGATTTTGATGACTCCGTGTAGAGGGGAATTCCCCCCGCAAGTGCCAAAACTTCAATCAACATTGTTATTTGCTGCTCTATTCATTAGTTAGTCTATTTTATTATATTGCTTCGTTTTCCAGCACACAAATAGTCTAAATGGTTTTGGCTCCTCTCAGACGCTTATAAAAAAAAAAAAAAAAAAATGGTATTTGCCTACGAGCAAGCTCAGACAAGCTGAACACTAAGCCCTGATGAGCAGGGCTAAAGTGAAAGACGGATAATGAAGAAAGTCAAACACTTAATAAGCTGAGAATTCTTAAAAAGGTGTCTGTTGACAAGGCATGTCAATAGGTGAATTCCAAATGGGCCATCCATCAGGTGGTCAGAAACAACTTTGACTTTTGTTCCAGCACGCCAGCGACTTCCTGTGTGGAAGTCGCTGCATTATAGCTCCAGTGTGCTTCTCCAATAAAAAACAAAACCCAGTGGAGTCAAACATTGTAACACACAAAAAGTGTATAGAAACACAAATAAAGTGTCTTATTTTCAATTTATTTGAGATATCAAAAACTAATTTTGACATCTTCAGGGCAATAAAACAACACTCCCCCAACTCAAGCAATGACTAAGCACAGATCCATCCTCTATGCTAGATTAAAATGAGCCATAGTGGCCTTGTTTACATGTCAATGTTTTCAAGGGAAAAAAAAAACGCTTTGTTTTTGCATTTTTGTTTTCATTAATGTATCGCCTTTATACAACAACAATGTCCATTTACATGGACATTACATGACAGAATCGCTGAAAATAATGTAGGTTTCACTAGTAGCTGCTTGTTTTTGTTATAAAACCACACACACATTGCACAGGGAACAATATGCTATAAACATTAACAATAGCAAGTACATGGAAATTTGAATTGACAGAACATGAAGTTAGATTACTCCTGGATTACTGCATTAGCAGCTTTTTAAAAAGGTTGGATTTTTAGCCGTTTCCACGGAGACAGCATTTTCAAAAAGCCCCACTTTGGAAGCTGTTTTCAACAGAGTGGCGCCAAGCACTATTGTCATGTCATGACACTCAAAATGCAAGGTAAGCTTTACTTTTTCCACTTCAGTATTTCTTACCTATGGTAGTACATTTGCGGATTGTTTGGCACTGTGAGGTACTGTGTAATCTTTTTTCTGACGCTACAAGAGCATCTTTTCAGAAACCATCAGAGTTGTGGAGTTTTTTGGGATCCTGCCTCTCTGCTGCCAAGTATCCAGTTTTGTGTGTGAACTCACTGCGGTATTTTTTTTCCAGGGGAGTTTGTCAAAGGGCTTTATTCCGATGAATACTGGTATTCAATGACTGTTCACTTATTGTGCGCCTCACAAAGAAAAACAAGACTTGTGAAACACCACTCCTCACCTCTGTGGTGCACACACACAAACACACACAATTCACAATTTATGCATAGTTAACCATTAGCATTCTTAAGGCGACGCATTACAAGTAATGCAAGCCCAATACATGGGTTTACGTGCTCACCTAATCTTGAGGGGATTCAAGTGTAATCCTTAACAGCTAATGGGTCCCCCATCAGTTAATCCCTTAACTGTGTTTACCTGCTGCAAAAAGTAGTGTGCTAAAATTATTTTCCAAGCATTGCTTTCTCAGTTGAATCCAACAATTAATGCTCAAATTCTTGACATATGTTTACATGCATCACAGGTGTAAATCAGAGCGTGCCTACCTTTCTCCGTGTTTCTGACAAGGATGAATGGTCACAGTTACTCTCAAGACTTCCTTACATATATATCAAACATACAGAATCTGTGAAAAAATCATTGGTTGCACCCGCAATGATATTGAAATATTTATTACAGCTTATGAAATCACTGCTTCTATTGTAAAGCAGACCAGAGCATACAGAGCACATCCACTGTTGCTGGGCCAAAATTCATTTGGCACTAAAACGGACATGAGGGCTAATGAGGGATACCGACTGATGGTGAAAAAAATTAATCAAAATGCATGATGGTTCCATTATTTAGAGGTCTTTAGTTCTTATCCATACAAAAGTGTTCTAAGACCCAGTCAAAACACCAGAACGTTTGTTATTACTGCGATAAATCTTAATTGGTAACTAATTTGTTGGCAAACACATTTCACCAAATAATAATGAGACCATTAAACCTAGAAATCAATACAAAAAAGGAATAAATAAAAAAAAGCAATAGCCAATAAAAAAAAATCTTTGTGCCGCTAAACATACTTCCATTCTCCGTTTTATTACTGCTTATTTAACAAATAAATAAATATAAGTTCTCCTTGAAGAAGAAAATGAAAAACACTTCCAGTTTTTCTCACTCCAAAAGCTCTTTCTTTAATAAGTAAAACAGCGATCTTTCTTTCTTTCTTTTTGTACAAGTGCCTGGTGTTCATCAAGGTTCAATTTGTTCTCTTTCTGAGAAGCACAAGCGTTTTCTGAATGCCAATATAAATGCAGAATGCACTGCAAACCTTTCTGAGGGACACCTCGTGATTAAGTTGGACTGGCTCTGTCTCCTTGACGATCTGTGAGCTCTGCTATCTACACAGTAAAAAGAAAAAAAAAATGAAAATCAAACAGAAAATCAGAAGACAAAAGAGAATATACTTCATGATGTTGCCTGTATATGGATGTCCTGTGAGATTGTTTATGTTATTTTATTCCTGTTTGGATAGTAATTTCTTGCAAGGTGATGAAGGAGAAAAGAAAAACACAAAAGCAAACACAAACAGAGTGATACCAGGAACTCAGAAAGGCCAGCACAACAGAACAAAACTGCTCCTAATCACTACATTTACAGAGACAAAAGGTTTGCTCAGAACGAAAAAAGCATACTATTATGTGCAATGCTAGTTGTCTGTACAGTTACATAGAAATATCTCATAATTCTCTTATTAGTTTTTTTTCTCCCTCTTAACAACTGTTATTACAGTAAAATGAAAGGAAAAAAGAACAGCTATGCTTGAAAGCATACGATCAATAATTCCTTTATGGTAATTTTTCAAAATGTGTGTACGTGTATCTGTGTGTTTTTTTTTTTTGTCTTTTTTTTCTTTGTAGGGACACTTCAGCAAACAAAATGTGCTGCAACTCACCAAAGAGGAAGAAAATCTTTCAAAAAGTCAATATCGATACAGAAGTATAATAAAATAGTCCTTTTTTCCTTAAATTTGCCGTTTATTCTGGTGAAGTCTCTGGTTCAGACTTGGGGGGCTATGCAGTTCTCCTTTTGACAGTCAGACTATATCTGTGAGACCTAAAAATCCTGTGTAGAGTAATTGTCTCTTTTCACAACGAGACAAAACACACCAAACCACACAGGGTTTGTGGGGGCCGGGGAGAGGGAGGCAGCGACACAACATCAACATCCTGCAATGTCTAAAGAAATATAGTCACACATTTAGCCCCCCGTTCGCAGCGACTGTTATCCTGTTTGTGTCCAGTGACAGCAAGAGTTTCTTTTCTTTTTCTTTTTTCTTTTTTGCTTTGCCTCAGTCTTCGGGACACAGAATAAGAAGAACGGCTACCACTGCCAAAGACTGATGGGACAAGGAGACATGTGGGAAGAAAAGAGGGCTGCTGGGAGGGGAAGGGGTACATATTGGAGGGGGTTTGGACCTATAGACTGGTGACCAGGTGCGAGGGCTCCTGCTGGGCCTCCTCAGGAGATACATCCTCTCTGTTGGGAGGCACGATGAAGCCATCGCTGCTCCCTCGCCCAAGCTGGTAGTAGGAGTGCAGCTGATGGAGATGGTTGCGGGAGCCCAAGTTGGGCATGCTCTTGTAGTAAACATCGTCTGAGCTGGCCTCTGGGCTCTTGGCGTCACTGCCTTCTTTGGAGCCGTCGGTGGACTCTGCGGACACGTCAGGCAGGCCGGGTAACATGGGCATGCTGGTGTAGAGGGAGTCTCTCTGGTGGTTGTGAGTCGGCGACGAGCCCTCGTCCTCGGTGTGCTCGTTGGTGAGTAGTGGAAAGAAGCTCTCGCTGTTCTCCTGCGGGATCCTCCTCCGGGATGAGGAGGACGTGGTGGCTGAAGAGAAGGGATGATGTGGCAGCGGAAGGGGCGGCGGCACCGACTGGTGGAGGTGATTGTGAAGGTTGTCCACCGCCGGCAGGGACGGAGGCGGCCTTTGCGGCAACAGCGGGGCATTTGACTCCTCGCGTATCAACTCCAGACCCAGGCCTTCGTCATGGTGTGGACCAAAGGTGGAGTGGTCGTCCAGGCTCAGCGCAACATTCATACCCATCCCCACTCCCAGGCCCATCCCGTAGCCGCTGTCCTTGCCACCGTTGCTGACGTTATTGACGAGCTTGTTCATAAGGTTTCGGTTCTGCTCTGTCGAGCGCTCGTGGGAATTGTTGAGGTAGGAGGGGATATAATTAGAAGTGAGCTCTTTTAGGATCTTCTTTTCCAAGGTGGTCTCCTTGTGGTTGTAGCCCCGATCAATGATCTGGACGCAATCACTCATGTACTCAGCGCTGGCGATGCTGTAGCTGTTGCCATGGTTACCATTCAGTGGTAGAGTATCCATGACACTTGTATCCCGGGCATTGTTCAGGATTCCCTCTGGAATGACAAACACAGGTTGGGGAGGGTAGAGTGGGCGAATGAGAATGAAGAAATCTGATGAGACATAATTGCCACCGCTAAATGTCAGCCATTTTTACAAACACAAATTACACCCATCAAATACCGGAGCCTTTTTATTCTGAAATAGGTCCTGACCCTTACAGCTCTATAAAGTGCACTTGGAAATAAAAACCCTACAGTATCTGGATGAAAACCAAAGGGACGGTAATAACGATTAGGCTAATAGTCTTCCAACATAAATGTACACTTACCTTGTTCAAAATAAAAAATAAATAAAAAATAAAAAAGATCTTTCAAACTCAAATCCATATAACTTGTCATTAAATCTAACCAAATATTGGTGGTGATGAAAACATTGATATACAGCATGTGCAAAACAACACAGCACAACACAAGCCTCAAGCACCGCACAGGAAAAAAACAGAGCTCATTCAAACAAAGACAGTAATAAAATCAAAGCCATGCACTGAAAGTTAAACACAAACCAGAGCAACAGCAGTAAGACTAGACCCCATCCATATTGTCCCATGTGAGCGTCGCGATATAACATTATAAAGTAAAACAAAAAGAAAACTAAATATTCATGTGTATTATCCATGTGAACATGACTAACGGCCGCTCTGAACATGAATTAGTGAATATATTTCAGATTCAAACCTCAGTGGAAAAAGGGAGACTTTTTACTTTCTCTGTAGTGTAGACATGTCGCCTTCATATTTCATCAACTTAACTCGACTATCAACATCAAAGTAAATATCAGAGGGTAATTCAAACTGGCCCAGACAAGGACATCCAGCTTGTTAAAAGTGTCAAGCCCGAAGTCTGACCTCTTCAAAATTTGACAAGTTGCATTTTTCAGACCTTCAAGAAGTGTAGCGACTTCGTCAAAGTGAAAGGCATATAAAAAGATATATCAATGGAAAGAATGGAAAGAAAAAGATTTAGGTACATGAACAAAGGCACACCATGCATCAGTTTATACCGACGTGCCTTCTGAAACGTTAATGTGAATCCACACACTGCCTGTAACTGGAGAGTAATATGAATGGGCCACTGGGTATTTACTGTAAAAAGCATTAAATGTAACTAAACAGTGCAGGGATGTGACCCCCCCCCTAAAGATCTGCTTGCGATAGTGAGGGGCCTTTGTCACAAAAGAATTGTACTACTTCCAAAGGGAACGACATAGTATTCATTACTCCTTTGTCAGCATTGAGTGAAAAGAAAGTAAAGCCAAAGTCAATTACATTTGATAAGCAATGTTTAGTTTGACTCCCATACTTGTCTCTCTGTAGGGCTCTTTTAGGGACAGCATGAGGGAAAGGAAAGAAGAAAAAAGAAAACACAATAAGCATAACAGTGACAGGTAGAAAGAGAAATGTGCACATACAGTATGCTGATGACGAATCAAGAAAATGTATCTGGAATGCAACTGCTTAATGTCACCATGCAAACTCTGCAAAGAGAGAGCCTCAACACTTCAAAATTCACAGGAAAATGTGTTTTTCTTCAAGATCGTTCAAGCAAAATGTTGCGGAGTTATGTACACCTCAAATCCACAAATAAATCTTTTGATGCATTAGCATTTACATTCTTCCGTGTATTTGTTTTCTCTCATCTTTGGCAATGTAAGTGAATTATAAGACCTCCATCAAGTGTTCCAACACAGTTCTTGTGTTGCATACATAAATTATCTACTGATCAAAGATCTGCAAGAGTTTTCATCTCAGTTTCACACGAGTTCCAGAGTTTTATAGACTCACAAAGTTACAGCAATTTCAGATTGACTGTGGCGAGCTGGAATAAAATAATAAGTGCTGCAGAAAAGGAAAAAAAAATGCTTTTCAACTGTCAGACTCATATAGGAAAAAGTGGATGTCTTGCTCACTGATCTGAGATGGGTTTTTATTGCTCAGATATAATATTTATCATGGGGTAATAGTGACCAGATTAAAAGACAGTTTCTTAAAAACATGTAAAATAAAATGCAGATCAAATTTTTCAGGTAAAAGATTGCGGAGTATGGGTTCTTAGCAAAGTCTTAGCAAAGTGTTACCATAGTGATCAAAGCACTTTAACCCCCTGATTATTATTCTAATGCTCCACCCGCAACACAACTGACTTGCATTTTAAATTATTTTATCTTTTATCACAAATCGACAAGGCTTGATAGTTCATTAAAACCAACTCAAAAGGCCGAACTGAAAACAAAGAGACAAAAGACATGGCACACAAGCTTCACTGACAACATTTGAGCACAGTAAAAAAAATTTAAATAAATGAATGGTGATGTATCTGGCCCCCTGTGGCATAACTCTTTTTTTTGTTTTTAATTTCAAAGGATTTCTTCATTTTTATAAATTGGCCAAATAGCCAAAAGCAAGTGTGACTTCTGCAACGGGATTGCATGCCCTAACTCGAAGCCAAGATACACCTCCAAGGAAAAAAACCCCACAGAAAAACAGACCTGCAGGATTTTTATGATAAAGCTATACTTTGTTCAGAGATACAAGACATTGAGAGCAGTGTTTTTTTTTTCTCTCTCCCTTAATTAAAGCCCCGTAAAAACTCTCCAAGGTGAACGCCACCATTTCAGCTTAATGCTAGTCTATTAGTTCCAAATCTCCAGACGTCAACTTTCTTTTAGTTCCAAAATGAGAACAAAGATGTGTCACCTCACAGTTTCTCCAGGACCAGATATGAAGAAATAAAAAAAAATTAAAAAAAACAAGCAAAAAAAAAAAAACACTGCTCACAGCTACAATGTTAAAGAATGAAAATAAGCTTGCACACCTTGTGTGTTGTACATGCCCAGAGGGTTGTTATAGACTGCCGATTCCCCAAGCAATGTATTATAGGGATTGTTAGTGCCATGAGGACGTAGGAGTGCATTAGGTATAAGATGGTTAGCCATAGCCCCTGGAGCAGCCAGACAGAGACAGAAAAGTGTAGAGACAGAGAGAGGTGGGTGAGCAGATAAATTGAAAGATAGAGAGAGAAAGAGAGAACATACACATCAGTTGGGAAGATGCAGCTTAGCAATGACAGCCATTAACATTCAAATGATCACATGTTCTTTAATGTGGAGGGTTTTAACTACATGAAAAGTGGCAGAGCTGAACTGACATGGCTAATGGCACCAATGGAACATGTGTTAACGGCACTGTTAATGTCGGCCATTAGTAATTCCATTTTGTGCTCCACGCTCAGGCGGCATATCAGTGTTAGCAGACATGTATATTACAAAGAAACCAGCAGCATGGCCAACACAACACAGGTACTGTTGAGTTTCAAAAAGGACAAAATACAGTCATCACTCAATACAAGCGTTAGCCTTCGGGCTCAAAATGATAAAGACATAAAGGTTGGTTTTCTTAAATCATGGTTTGTCAAGGTCTACATTTTTAATAAAGATAAACATAGGTTTTATATTTATTTCAGATGGAATGATTCATTGAAACTAAAAGCGTTCAGCAATATTAGCGACTGTTCCGCTGTTGCATTACATTCAAGGACACTGAAACAAACCCGGCATCAAGGCAGAGGCACAGAAATCTGTGTAAGCTAAGAAGGCAAAGGAGGTAAAGCAGAAATATGCAGGGTTCCAGTGCTGCTACGGTTGTGGTACGTCTCACTAACAATGGCAGATGTTAGAAACAGCTCTGTGGATTAATGTATTCTACAATCTGCCAATCAGGTAATAAAAATAAGGTGGTTGTGGCAATGATTCCTGATTCATCATGTGGGGGGGTGGGCATCTGAAGGTGTTATCAACGTTTGGGCCAGCAACCATAATGACTTCCAATGGAAATTATTTGTTTGGGGGACTTTCTCATCTAATCACAATTAGACAATCGTAACAGCAACCAAATGTAGGATTTGAACAAGGCTTTGGAGGATAATTTATGCACCATAGTTTGTAAAAAGCTGAATAATCCCTGAAAACTTTCAGCTGTTTTAGCTGGAGAGTATCACAATGATATTTGGCTTAATTTCCCTCCCAAAAATACCAAGAATTTAACACAAAAATTATGCATCAACATTCCGCTCAGTGATGTCAACTCTGAAGCCTTTGACTCTAAACTCACAACAAGCAACAGTTATTAAATCGAACGATTAACTTCATGGCTGTCTCATTGAAATATAATAATGTCATTATTGATGCCAATCAAAATGAACACATTTTACCACCTGATATGCACAATTGAATGGTTTTGAAGGTGAAGGCCATTCTACTTTTTTTTTGCTCAGAAATACTTCTTATACTATTATAATTTTATTTCACAGCCGATTCTACAAATTTGTATTACTTCAATTAATCCCATGTCCCACTATCCCATTCCAAAACAGTGCATTATGAAACATAAATATTATCGTCACTGTGCATTTAAAGCTTATTTTATGTCATTTCTTCTCAAAATTCCAAGGAAGAATGCATGCTGGAAAATAATTATGTTAAATATATTTTTGTCCAAAAGTCTGGGTAAAACATGATACATTATAATAGTGCAAATGAACCTTATTAATGATTAGCTCCTCCACATCTTATACTTCTTTGGGTGAGTTTATGAGCAGACGTTTCCTTTAAGCTCTTGATAAGAGCATTGGAATGTATTGCAATGTCGTTAGTGGAAATGGTCATTGCAGTGCTGCAGCCTCACCTCCTTCTCATATACACCACAGAGGCTAATTTTCAATTCATGCCATGCTTGTGTTCAGTTCCTCGCTGCCAGGAACTCAGCCGAATGACTCATCAGTTTCCCATCCGTGTGCCAGCGCACCAAAGCAACCTTCGCAGTCTGAGCACGGTGATTAGCGGCAGGTTTGAAAGCTGCAATCTCAAACATGAATGGTGCCGATTCCCTAATGTTTGTTTTTCCTTCGCTGATGATAAAAATAATTTATTTTTTCCAAGTGTTTGAATACATTAGGCGGAATATCAAGTGTGCCGAAAATATTTTGCAAGTCTCGTTCGTTTCCTGTTTTCAAGAACCCCCCCCCCCCCCCCCTTCCCGTCAGCCTGATGTGATGCTATTATTTTTAAAGAAGACAAAATTCGAGGCTTGTGAGGGCGATACGTGCATGTGCATCCAGTATGCATGATGCCACAGTGGGTAAGCTACTTTTATCTGAGGTACGAGTACACAGCAATTAGATCCTGGGGCGGATTGCACTGTTCTTCTCTCATGCTCCTAATCTGTCACACCAATTGAAGAAAGTCGTTTTACTTTATTTTTTTTACCTTGCGAGTCATCTTCTCAGAAGTTGGTCATACTCTTGACAGTGCTTTAATTGCACAAGTAGCTCCCATGTTGGTTGGAAGAGCCTCCTAAATTAATTTTATTTTAACAGAAACACTGTTGATTTAGTCTTGTCTTTTTTTTTTTTCATTGGAGTTCGCTATTAATTAGGGATGCTCTCATTTCGATCAACGAACATAATGCTGTTGTGATTTTTAAAGAAAAAAATAAACTGTAATTTGTTGTTGCTGATACAGCTTTTCCTAATTACAGTGCATTCAATAAACACCAGCTTCCCTTTTTGAATCCCCACAGTGACAGATCCCCACCGTGTATTGTGTCTGTCTAAATTGGACGATTACCCCCCCAAAAAAAATCACACCGACTGTGCAGCTATGGCCCCGAATACTGGGATAAATCAAACGTGCTACGCTATCAAGATGATTGCATGACTGCTCTGAAGACGAGTGGAGCGAGAGTGTAGGTTGCAAGATCAGACTTGTAAGTGTGGGGTTGGGGCTGGGGGTGGGGGGGTAAAAAGGACAAATCAGCAAGAAATGTTTGCTCCTCGATGCATAATTCCTTAATAACAACACGGGAGCTGACATAGATGAGTGCAATGCTCTTTGTATCTGTTTCTTATGATACTTGTGCACTCTCCAGCGCACACACTCGAGTCCATGTGGATGTTTTTTCTAACACATTCAGCCTGGTAAGAAGCCACTGGTATGAACGTGCATTAATAATTCCCCCCTTTGTTCTTTGTGGAAAATCTGTGTTAGATTTCTTCCTTCAGCTTGTGGACCCGTGTACCCCACCTCCCGCCCCGATCCAGCCCGCTCCGCAATTGATAAGGGCCGCGTCTGTTGATGGCGCTAAGCTGAGTGCCTAATTATTGAGATCATGACACTTCCTCACTGTGTCGAACATTAATCCATCATTGTAACTATGCATTAGCGTCGACACAAGCAGGAGCCCAGAGCGAATTTAGAGAGCGAGCGGCGTGGAACTCGAGCGCTCCATCATGAAATGTGATGACTGGGGGAAGAGTGTCGGGGAGAGATGCCAGCGAGGACGCCGGTTTGCTGCTCGGTGTCAGATGAAGTGTTGTGTAGAGTTTTTCCTGTACAACCTGAGAGGCTCCAATGTTAACTCCATTCACTGTCAAATGCATTATGGTAAAATACTTTTTATTAACGTGCCCCTGAGAGAGAATCCCTCTGAATTGATTCTCAGCTTGTTATTCAGCACTTTCCTGAGACCATGCCCAGTTTCTGTTTCAAAGCTTTTGCAGCCAGATGGCACGGTATTCCACTGCTCAATGGCAAGGAGAGATAAGGAGGTGCTTTCAGCACATTCATCAGATGCACTAAAACTACAAGTTTCATTTGGAGTTTGATAAAGTGCATGGCAATCACTTAGTAGCTGGTGATATCTGTGACAACTCATACTTTTCTGGTAGATACTCAAAACAACACAGAGCCCACTAGCCCTCCAACTTTCATACTGCTAATACTTCATTTAAGTAGTAATTGTAGATTGAATCCCAGACTTCTAAGAGCTATTTTTAAGATAGTATAGTGAATAGGTGCTTGGATCCAACCAATAAAGAGGATTTTGCGCTCATTTCTAAACTGTTAAACAGAAATATCTGGTAAATATTTGTATATGTTAAACAACTGTAGTAACTTCTGTTGTATTCAAGCAGATTTTATTACTTTAATTGATCTCCATTACCCCTGTAATACAATTATTAAAATATTTTAATATTCATAATAAAATATATGAACAATGATATTTCCAAAGATAATTCTGTGAAAATCTCTGCTGTGAATCATGATGCAATAGCAGTATTTTATACAATTAAAAACCATTCTAATCAAAGCACAAACACAGATGAAAATCCTGAGCAGTTTTGATAAATTTCTTTCCCACAATGTCAAAACTTGAATATTTGTTAATAATTAACTGTCAAGTAAGAACAAATAAAAAGCACATTTAACTTTAGAATTTTAATTATTTGGAGCATTTGTGGCAAACTTTCGTGAAACGACTGCTTTCCCTTGACTTGAAATGTTGGATCAAGGTTGGCAGTTTGAAAGCTTAGCTTTTAATTGCTTTTAATTCTGTAGAGCCCTTGTGTCACATGAAGAGGAAAGCAATTATAACTACAATTTAAGAAAATACTGTTGCTTTTGTGGGACAAATTTTTTTCTTCTTCTTCTCATTAGTCATAACGCGTGAGGTGAAGGCCAAGGTCCTGTGGAGTCATTCAAGAAATATTTTGCTGCATGACATGAAGTACCTCTGTTGAGTGATGCCGAGCTGTTGATGTCGCCGGTCATGAAAGAGGACTCGGACTGTTTTCTGACTGTGTCATTCCACATTCTCCGGATGCGGCTCTGCGGAAACAAACAACATGCCAAAGCAAATCAGATTATTCACTCTGACTGCTGTCAGTAACACAACATAAAAGTCTACGCATGGGAAAAGGGGAAAAGAAAAAAAATAAAGAAAAAAAATAAAGAAATAAGAGTCATCCAGACAAAAGCAATTTCATTAGTTTCAGTAGATTTCTCAAGCATAAGCTCACCTCCCATAACCTCAATGAAAGGTTGATAGACAGGGAAGCTTGTTTTGCATTCAAATTTAGCCCTTAATCTCCAAAACCCAGTCTGGTGTAGGGGTAAGTAACCTCCAATTAAAGACAGGCATGAACACGGGAATAGGTCAGTCAATAATAAAGTCATCAGTCAAGCTCTCTGAGTTGGTGTCTGGGATTGCAAAAGCTCAATTCAGGAGGGTTCATCCTGGTTAATCATGACAGAGTCCCACGGGCTGTTGCACAAGCTAAGGGTCTGAATATCAGAAATGAATACATCCTACTCTGTGGTAAAAGGCTTCACAGCTAATTTCATATTTGTCAGATATGGATAATTTTGGATAGCATATCTGTTCATGTTTGGATGTATTCTGACTTACAGGGATGGAAATACTCACATTTGATTATGTTTTTGTTGGCCTTCTAATTACGTAGCTATCATTGTGGATTTCTTCGTGTGCCTTGGCCCAACAGCCAGCAACAACATCAAGGTTCCCATCTGCATCTCCCTCTGAGGATCTCTGACTGGATGCTAGTTACACGGTCCTAGCCCTATAAATCTACCCAATCGATGAGGTCAGCCGCAATCTTAATTAAATAACGCTTGTTCACGTTGATGAATTAACAGCGCTCAGCCTCACACGTGCGTGCAGAGTTCTCCTTGGCTGTGGAGGGATATTAGGACATTTCCGGCGTGATTGCTGTAATTCCATTAATTATGCTGTGTCCTTTCACCACAGACTGAAGGCTTGACACTACTGTAACAAGCAAGTTATTGTGGGTGGGATACCCAAATGCAAAATGTAATATATTAACTGGTTAAAGAAAAAAAGCTAAAAATGTTAGGATAGCTGTGGCGATAAATGAACCAATGCCTTCAAGACTATGTTTTCCCTCGTCTGTCTTCAATACCTCATTTTTTCAGCATAAATAAGGTATTGCCACTGCAATCCCCATTAAGTGAAATTAGAGCACCTGTCAGAGTACCTCACCTAATCTATTCCTGAAATCCTCCACTGGCGGGTGACATTTAGACCGGGAACATGTTTTTAATTCATCAAAGCTTAAAGCATTTCTCACATCAGAAATGACATCGTGTCAACCCCGATAACACACAGCTCACACATTTTAACAGCGATGTCTACTGACACAGACGATCTCATCGGCATGGTGCACCTCATGCTGTCCCCAGAAGATGAAAATGACACCGTCATTTCGTCTACTTTTTTTTCTAACCAATAGAAACTTGAACCACTCATTGCCGATGGGTTAGAATGTACTTTGCTGATTACACATTCATTTAGAAGCCCTGGAGTTAGCAATAAACAACCACATCTTTCTGAGTGTTTCCATTCCTGTCTCGCTCATAGAAAGCGACTGAGCATGAGGTTAGAGCCATCTTGTCAAAGCACTGTGTATAATTAAATGCTTTGATCTGTATGCAGAATCCAGCTTGTATCGTGGGCTGCCACTGCATGCTCCACTCCAAAGTCTATTTATAATTGAACACTGGAAGGAATTACACTGTTTGGAATATGGATATGATGTTCAATTATGGTGTATCATGGCAATTCATCCTATATTTCATGTCAACGTGGGAGGAATCCATTAACAATTTACTTTACAAGGCGACTTACCACTTGCGTACAATTGACATGTGTTGGCGGGGACAGTCGCATCTGAATTTGGGAACAAATTTCTCACAAAGGTGCAGCCGACTACGTCACTGCATCACTGTGCAATAAATTGCAGGCTGACACTGTGCACTTTAAAAATATTTAGTTTAACAAGCACTACATTTTACCGTTATCACCTCCAGACAAGGACATAAGTTTCACTTCTTCGAAATCTATCACACACACAGTCGTTGATAAAAATCTATTTTTTTCTCCCCCTTCCTCATTTGTTCTCCGAGGAAATGTCATTTTGTGTATTATTCAAGATCAGGTCCGGATGGAAACTCAGGGAAAACATTCAATCATTTCCGTGATTCCGATGTAATCCCATACCAAAAGGCATGGCTTTAGAAGAAATTATTCAATAGAGAATGCAAAAATAAACAGGCAATGAAAACGTAAGGTTGGGAGCATGATAAATGTCCTTCAACCTGTGACCCTGTGGAATATCGTCCTGGAGCGCGGGAGGCGGTGCCCTTCACCGAACCGATGGAGCTGTCCACACTCTTCCCACTGCAGCAGTGAGTACGCAGACACTTGCCATACTCTTTACGCACCTGGATGAAATAAAGCACAAAGACATACAGCGTCTCGCTGAGTTTGTCTATTGTATGTCTATTTAATGATAGCTGATATATAAATAAGAGTTTTTAAGCAGTATGTAATGTAAGGCATAGCTTTTAACCAGGAAGTTGTGGCATTCAATATCAGTTAATAACAACAGATTTTGAATTGCATGGTAAAATATCTCGTGATAGTTGTCTGTCTTCTGGAGTTTATCTAAATGCTGATCATGGACTCTGCTGGGTTTGTTTTCCTGTCTTTGTTATAAATTGTACACAGTTGTTATTTTTGCATGAGAACAACAACAACAACAACAACAAAAAGACACCCCAAACGATGATCATGCATTGCTCAGAAATTTTGGGTGGATGTGCAAATGAGGCATCTTAAAATTATTATTATTACAATTTTTTTTTTTTTTACTGACTTCTTACATGCAATATGTGCTTATTCTACAAAGTATAAAGACTTTAGACAAACATCTATATGATACTCCAATCCCTCTTGGCAATCGCAGTGACTGAGCTTAAGGTCACATACCGTCCTCTAATAATAGATCCGTACCTTCTTCTGCAGCACACAGTGGAAGATGAAGATGAACATCCCCTGCAGGGAGTTGAAGATGGTGAAGAGGTAGGCCATGACCACCGTACTCTCATTAACATACATCAGGCCAAAGGCCCAAGTCAGCCCCAGCAGACAGAGCAGGGCGATGGCACCAATCACCCACGATCTGAAATGTGAAGAAATTGTTCTTTTAGACACGATTGAATACAAGTTGCTCAGTTCAAGGTCATTTGTTGGGTGAAATGACTTCGGAAAGTCACGTTCAATGGAAATACTTTAGAAAATACATTGACATCGGCAACTTTAAATATGCGTTTGTCGAAATCTACAAAAAGCAATCAGATCTGTTTCAGAATACGGAAGAAAAGGGACAAAATGGAAGAATGGTGAAATTCATTTTTTTCCCCAAATGATTCTACTTTATCTAATTTGGTTCCTGATTTCAGTTGTTTTTGATAATGATGCTGACTACTTGAAATGCCTCCGACGACCATAAAAATCCTCATAAGTCGATGAGAGTTTTTTTAAATTTTTTAGACAGTCTGTAAATTCCTACTCAAAAGCTAAGAGTATTACTTAAAGTGCTTAAGGACAACCAATATTAAAAATGAGTGACCCCATCCGTGCGTGGGCACACTACATTGGGAAGTGGTATTTTACCTGCAGCCTTTTGATATTATTATGACTCCTTGTGTGTCAGATAGGTGAGTTGTGAGTTGAAATTAATATCAGATTCATCCAAAAGACCCTAAATGTACGAGGATGCATGTACAAGCTTCGAGCATGTACAATACACAAATTCAGCTAATGGCATTGTGCACACTGTTTAAAGTAGTGTCACCCTGTTCTGCCTTTGTGAACATATGAAGTGATGAGAAAATTAATGCTTGTATCGGCAAATAACACAAATGAACAGGCCAGCATTTTGATGATGTACATCAAATTCTTAACAGGTCAAAGTGGGACTGAGCATAAAAGTAATTTATATCACAAAACATTTTGCTGTAATAATGGTGCAGACCATTCATGAGTAATTTACAAGTAATTACTATTTGTGGATGACAGTCGTTTATATGCACATTAGTTTCAGATGGATAACTGAATCGGAACCTGATTTTTATTGAAAGTTAGGTCTGTCGTAGTCATTCAAAACTTTTTGAGCATTCAGTAATTATGTACCTCTTCAATATGTTGTTTTTTTTTTTTTCGAAAGAAAAGCAGTCAATTGTTGTTCAACAATTTTTTTGTGTTAAATTCAGCCTGTTGTATTTATTGAAACAATTTAGCTGCCTATCATGGAGTAAATTTAGCAGTTCAGGCGACTGAATCACCATATTTTGTTGTCTATTGGCAATTGCCTTAATAAAAACCTTGTGTTAACATGACTTTTACAGTTAAATTCCTAGATCACTCATAATAATAATAATAATAATAAAAAAAAATGGTTTCATATTTAAACATGTTGCACAATTTTGTCCATATTAAGTTTTAAAACTCCACCCAAAGTCATGAAACCTCATCGGTTTGGTTAGTGCCCCTATGTTCTTCACTGAAGTGGATGCTAATCTCTACATTGCAGTATTAATGTATCTGTACATTGCACTGTGATGGCACAGGTGCCATTTAAAACTAATCTTGCTTGTCACATCTGTGGGTTATGTGTGTCTAAGACCTGAGCACTGTGCGCACACTAATACGGCCTTCAACATGACTGAGTGCTTCGCCATAAATCATGTTAATGATTCAGAGAGGCAGCCAGATGGATTTGGGTGCTGATTTGCTCATGTGAAGGAGTAAATGAAAGATGGCGTTATGGGGGAAAAGGAGCCCTTCCAATTTTGTCTTACTTGATCTCAGGTTCATAATCCTGATAGCTGAGAAATATGAGAAGAACAAATTCAAACAAAGAAAAACAGAAATAAATCAGATCAGAAATGACAGGGAGGTGCAAAAACACGACAACTGGCTATAAATACCACACACATGTTCAGACATAAGAAGGGAAAGAATGCACAAAGAGGGCAAATGGATGACTTTGGTAGTACAGACTGAAGCTCCATTCACATCCAGACATCAAGAGCAGACATTCATCCATTTCAGGAAAAGATTAGTGAGGGACATACAAGTGCTCACAATAATTATCCCAGTTCACAGAAGTATCGAGGTACTCTCATAAATGCTGGCGGACCTTCACATTTAAGCAGTTATAAATGGGCCAGGTGTGCGGGAAAAAAATAAATGATTTATGAATTCACCAGGGCAACCATTAAACATAATTTTCCCAGGGCTGTCTTAATGACCTGGCGGGAGAGGTACTTCATCAAAGCGATTGGCCCCAGATTGGACACAGGAACACGAGAGGTGGGCGCAAAAAAGGAGGGAATATTGTCCTCTATCTAGTGGCAGTTTGGTTGGAAGGATAGTGGGCAATTGGGATGCAAGAGGTCATAAGAAATACAGGTGGAAGGACAGGATATGAAGAGGCTGCAGCACGCATCAGCACATGGCTTATCTTCTCCTGGACTTATCAGATTTAAAAAAACCAAAACAAAACAAAACAAAAAAAACTGGGTAATTTGGAAGGCTGCATGGTAGCAGCCTCCAGGCATGACTCCTGACATGACATAGCAGTCACTGAAAAGCACAACAGCTCACTCAGAAATGAAGCAGGTGCATTTTGTAGGTGTTTTATTGTGTCAGGCTTGTTGCCTGAAAGCTACTAATACAATGTCACTTACTGATGTTCTCATATTCTTCGCATGATTAGGTTTAAAATTGTTTACGTTAAGCATATTAGGCAAATTAAGTTCTGAATGTTTTGAGTGAATGTGTATTTTTCTTTTCTTTTTTTTTTTTTTTAAAGAATTTGAGCAATTTAGGTATTTAGATGCATCTGTGCTTGTCACGCAAATGAATGATCCATCTCAATTGCTGGTTAAAATAGACAGACAATCCATCCATGAGTGCTGCAGCTGAATGTTTTCAGTCCCAGAAAGCTGAGAGAAGCTATATTATGTTAATTGTTGAGCCAAAATGGTAAAAAAAAAAAAAGAAAAAGAAACTGAGCAATTCTGACTCTTTGGACTGTGGCATCAAATTACCTGTTTCCTTCCAAAATGATTTAATTTGCTGGAGGTGCCATTCACAGCGTTGCCACAGATCATTTATGAATGAGATTGCAACGGGTCAATTCAATCCTGTTTTACATCTGCATGAAGATGCTTGGTGGGATGTTCCTGCTGTGATCATCCCAACAGGGTGTTAATTATTTAACTGGAGGTATCCTCGAAATGCTAATTGCCTGAAAAGTGTTGAAGACATTAACCGTGGGAAATTTTTTGATGACAACGGAGACGGTCTTGTGCATTGCAGCATTTGTGCGACTCATTTTAAAGCTTCTTATCGATATGAACCCATGACTGGATTCACTATGTTGCAAATGTGCTGTGCGCAGAGGCAAGGTGGGTTCGTCAAAAATCGCAGCCTTGCAAAAGTCATGTTGCAATGCATGAATCACAGGGCAGTGGCAGCCGCTGTCTCCATTACGGGGTTGAAGACGGAAAAAACACATCAAACACAATATCAATTCTACTCTACACCCGCTACTGCGAGATGTTGCATCTTACCAGTGCCATTCTACAATAACACATCCATCATAATAACGGTAGCTAAAATGAGGAGGGGAAAGAAAAAAAAAAGAGAGAGATGGGAGATGAAAAACAGAAAGATGTTAAAGATAAATACGGCATAACATAAAAAGGCAGGATATGAGTGCTAATCAAAAAAGAGAAAGAAAAGGCAGAGAGGGGAGAAAGAGATACACAGCAAAAGAGAGATGAAACATTCATATTAAAACAAGGCAGAGTGATGAAATCTCAACAGAAAATGTGACATCAAACCATGAAGAGGAACCAAAAAGCAAAAAAAAAAAAAAAACGAGACAAAAAAAGTCATACCTCATTAAACTATGCTAAATTGACTTAATTAACCACTGGTATCATGATTATCACCTTGATAAATTATCTTGGGGAGACACACATGCACAATTTAAGGCAATGATGGGTGAAAGGCTGATGCTTTGAGGTCGTTTTGTGCCACTCGGTCATGATGTTGGGGTTACAGTGATTGCTCCAACAAGCTCAACACATATCTGACTGTAATATCTGAGCACTGAAGGAAACAATCACCAAATGATGTGCAAAACAAAACATGTTGGAAATTACTCTTCCATGATCCAACGCACTCACACACGCAAAAAAAAATAATCCAATTCCATATATGTTCTTGTGTTGTCATGTCAGGCTTATCTGTTGAAACAACTTCAGATGAATGAGGGCTGACAAATGCTTATTTCTTAAAATCTTTTTTTTTTTTCTTTCGTGGAGTTTCCAATGGTCCTCTGAAACACCGCAGCGTGTGTTGAAGCCGGTGGTCAGGAGGTCAGTTGCTTGGTACATTCAGGGGAATGCAGTGTTATAAATCACAAGACACTGAAAACCCCCAGCAGTCTATATATATATATATATATATATTGCAAAACAAACTACACAATGCATCTTGCTATAACAAAGATAGGTGGCCAACATGTATTCGCAGACATGAAAAATGTTGGGTCAATATACCGCCTTGCAAAGGGAATGCGTCTTTGTGGGCCACAAACTTGCATTCTGGACAGATTTGACGGAACCGTTCCTGGAGTTTTAATATTCAGAATATTGTTGCTTTGCTCGGAGATGTACCTGCAGTTCGTGGTCGGAAGCTTCATCAAGGAACTCTTTACAGCAATCTATTTTCAGGCCGAGGCGTCTGCATACACAGGGGGGCTGGAGACTCAATCAAGGGGGGAGTCTGTGTGGGCAGCAGGTGGTGCGACTCATAGTGGCTGCTCAAGATTGGTTGCACGTATTTACTTGCACATATACACATGTCACTGTGTGAACATGCTGTGCACACGCCTCTGTTTCAGAAGCTATTGTTTAAGCTCACAGCTTATTTAAGAAGATCTGCTGGTGGTCAGAACACAGACTGTGCGCACAGCTGTTTGTTTTCAAAGGAGAGGAAGGACGCAGGCAGCAGGGACAGTGTGCTAAAACAACATGACCACAGCAGGAGTTGTCAAGTCTGGATGAACACATGAATATCAACAATGCAGTTGAGTATCAAAACCTAATTTTAACTTTGCCAACTGCAAGTAGCATTTCTGGAAGTAACAAGGACAAAAACAACTTCAGAATCCTAATCCAACAGTTACTAGATGACTTGACAGAAACTAATATTTCTATGACAGCTTCGTCCAACTTCAGGTCAAGTGCGCTTGAGCCAATCCCATGTTTTTGGATTACACAGGGAGAACATGCAATCTCCACATAGAAAAGGAGCAAGGAGACAGTCGTAACAATTAAAACAACAATATAATAGGAAAATGCAATTTTGCAATTCACACCAAGACTGAACGGGCTGAATGCAAACATCAGCAGCGCTTTTCAGTTAAAGTCAGGTTTGTACTGAGTCTCCATGGTACTGCTGTAGCAGTGCAAGTGACGCATTACACTTAATCAGGCAGTACTTTGTTAATGTAGGGACTTGTATGGACATAAATATGAGTTGAATTCTTGGAATGTGTTACACTTGCTGACACCATTTTGTATTTTAATAATAAGTAATTATAATTTTTTTAGGGTAATTGTTGGGTTATTTTTGGGAATAAAGAGAGTCAATGACTTAGTTGTGGAGGGATTGGAATTTTGCTCCCCCTAACATCTAGGCCACCACTGTCCCAGAGAGTCTTATTTTTCTTCACACTTGCTAAAGTTATTTGCAAATTAATGCATGTTTCTTTGTTTTTTTGTAAGTTAAATAGGTTAACCTCCTGCTGCAATATATTGTGCAATCTTGTTAGCACTCTTGCCTCATAGTTCTGGATTAGATTCCATGCATTTATATGTAGCATTTGCATGTTGTCCCTGTGCATACAGGAGTGTCCTTGAATTTGTTTGATGTCCTCCAACACTGCACATTATTGACCTTTATTTGGCGTGCATGAATGCATTCCTTTAAGTTAGCTGAGACATTTAGGAAGTTACCAAATATGACAAGCCCAACAAGGGTGTAATTGAATAATATGGAAATCCCTGACCTGTAATGCAAATGCTCATTTATGTTCTTTCTGAACATCCATTGTCAACAGCTAATAAAGAGAGCAAGGGTTGGCTCGGCAGCATCCTGAAAAATACTTCTGAAAACCCCCCCCAAAAAAACCACATTGGCACACTGTGGCCTGACAAGGCACAACCACGGTCTGCTATATTGGGTCTGCTGAAGATTGTTTTTTATGCATGTATCACTTGGCAGAGAGGAATGGGGCAGACAGGGGCCACTGTGCTGGGACACCACCGGTGATGTGATGCCACAAAAGAAGAAGGAGGAGGAGGAGGACGAGGATAAAAAAAAAAAAAGGCCATAACACTGGCCATAAAGCAGACTAATGTGTCCAGAGTGGCTTAAAAAAAGTGAGGCAGACAGCGAGAAAACAGAGCGCACACCCTTATCCATCATAGCAAACAGGCAGCAAAACAACTTTACACCATCTGCAGGAAGAGGCTGCCCTGAGTCCTGGTACCTGGAGTCTCTGTCAAAGACAATGACCCAAAAGGCTGTGTCATTTGACAAGGTAAAGGAAGCTTAAAAAAAACCCACAAAAAAACTTTTCAAACTCTTTTTGGGTATGAAACTTTTACAAGTGTAGTTGAGCCAGTATACGAGATGAAATGATTCACATGAAGAGAAGTCTTTCAGAGGAGCAGAACACAAGTCCAGAAAGAGTTGCACCCCAAAAGTAAAACATGATCACATGACCTGCAATGTGAAAAGGTGTCCCTCATACTGATAATACTCAACCTTAGGTCTATGTGTTTTTATGTTGTCCAGTTGCTTCTTTGGGTTTAGGTATGTTAAATGCACTGTGGTGACTTAAGATGATGAGTCCAGAGCAACAATCCTGCACTGGATTGGCAAGCAACATGAATTACATAACTGATCACAGTCATATTCAGAGCATTTGCCTAATCTTTTAACTCCTATCATCTCACTGTTGAGAAGATTTGGCATGCATACTCCATCTAGCCATAACCCCTTGATCACATGCAGACAAATTTGATGTTGACAAACCCTGATTAGTAAATTGACCGCAAAATGACCTATAAACCACAAAACCATAAAATCCAAATGTTTCCATTTGTTCCAGGAGGCTGATCTGTAATCTAATGTAACATTTTGTTCTCTTTAGGCAAATATTGGCCTATAGCTTCTTTAACGCACATTATTTCTTCAACTAACGCCCAGAGAACAGCTGCGAGAATGATATTTTGATATCAACGTGATCGGTGCTCCAGCACTGATTGCTCAGCTCAAGGTTCACTATGGGGTTATATCCAGTGATAGCTCTAAAAAAAAAAAAAAATAGCAATCCACAGAAGAGTTATAAATGTGTTGTTCCTTTGATTGGCGTTAAAAAAAGTCTGATTAGTCATTTTTACACACGAGATTGGATCCTTCGGTGTACCAATGTTCGCTCCCAGGCCTGATGTTTGATGCACAATATCTACATTTACAATAAAACTACCAGAAAGCAGCGAAATGGAAAGTTTCGTCTGCGACTAAGTGATTGCTTATGAGCTTATGACATCGTCTTATCAGTGTTGTTCAAAATGCACAGTAGTCTTGAAAATGTGTTAGATATTAAAAGTTGAAATTTTCTTGGACAAAATGGCAAAAGTCATCACTCATTGGACATTTTTGCCAATCTAAAGCATTAAAATCATTAAATATCACAAATAATGCATTAGAACTGAGGCTTGTCACAATGTAATTTTCTACATTCCATATCTTGACAGTTATGATTCACTTCCTCTGCTCTTTAAACGATAAAAATTGCAGTTTCCCAAAGACTTTGCCTGCACAGGGACATTTCCTTTTATAGTTTGTAACAGCTGAAACTTGACAGTAACAGTAACTCCCTGAAGAGCAAATTTAAGTATTTAAAGATTTAGTTGCAAATTGTAAACATCAAAGAAAGTTTGCATCTCAGTTAAAATCATTACTGTCCCTCAAGCATTCACATTATCAGTAAGAAGTCAGGCAAAGGCAGATAAACAGCCTGAAACACACACACAAAATGAATATTCATGGGCAGCATGTTGACACGGAGATAACACCAGGTCAGGTCTGTCAGATTGTCTCTTGGCCTTTTCCCGTGCAGACAACAGCGTTTCTCCAGAAAATGATGGAGACGCAACAGAATACCTGTTTGATTTTAACCCGGGCTGACACAACCTTTCAGCATAATGGGAGACGCTTACCTTGCAGGCTCACACTCCCAGCCCCTCGGGTTGGGCGTTCACAACCTTAAGTGCTTTTAATGAGGTTTCAAAATATCAAAAGAGCGACGAGACAGGGCAACCCGCCTGGAAGCGGGAGGCTTGAACACAGTGCCATCAGAAAGTTGCTCTTACACCGTGGGGATCATTAAAGTGAAGGAAACAGACGGCCAAGTCGCCTTGCACTGGGATGCGGTTCAGATGTCTAAGTGTGTTTGGTGGAAGCGAGCCTGTCACAAGCGTGCTCGTACTCCGGCATTCCTTCCGCTGCTACAAAAAGCGTGATGAGCGGAGCTATTTCTGAGCGACTTTAATGGATATCGGGGTGACCTGAGTGCTCTTACTTGATGTTGTCCAGGCAACCAGAATCTGGTTTCAAGATGGCTGTGTGATGGAACATCTTGTAGAGCGCGATGCCCAGGAAGATCACATTGAGCTGCGGGTGAGAGACAGACACAGATTCACACAGGGGTAGGCAGAGGGAAAGAGAGGGGGAGAGGGAGGAGGAGGAAGCCTGTGTGTTTTCTTCTTCAGTTCCATTCATTTTAAATCAAGGCACTTTGTAGCACAAAGCTGGAACACTGCAGCGAGACTCGGTTTCCCACTTTGCCAAACAGAGCGCAAAATCCTATGAAACCTCTGTGGTGGTACAACGGCCTAAACAGGGACCGGTGAGACAAGACAGCTGCATACTTGTATGAGGGAGACTTTCCATCTGACTTACTCACACTTGTCTCATCATATTCACACTTAGAGGCAACCACAGGGAATAACTGCCACTGCAGCTGCGTTCTTTTTTTTCACATTTTTGTAAAAGGAAAAAAGAACAAAAACAACATGAAACATGGTTGGCATTTGTTGAAATTCCAGTAGAACACCAGGAAAACCTTTCATCTCATGTCATCTGCTTTGCAAGTTGAGCTCATTAAAAAATGTCAAACCAGTATTTAAATCAACTATCTGCTTGTGTTGATGAAGTTTTCATAAAATGCAAAAATCATGCATGCTCATTTTTCTACCATTCTAGTAACATTCATGATGGAGACTGAATTTTAGAAACACCCCTTGGTACATCATGGTGCAGCAGTACTTTGAAGAACCTCACAAATAAAAATGCTGAAACAATTTGGATTAAAATTTGTAAATGCTGTTTTGGAGAAGATTTTGTACAGGCTCACCTAAAGCAGGGGCAACTACTATAGCTGCTTGTATTCTGGAAGTTATTGTGGAAAAAGGAGCTTAAACCAGAATGATTGCATGAGCAGGTAAGTTACATTGTCAGTAAACATATGTTGACTCAGCATTGGTGATGGATATTCAATGAGGATTCCTGCTAGAGTTTCAACGCAATAGCACCGAACTGTAAATTGATTTTCCTTTTTTGTTGACGTCAGTCTTGCAATCCAATCTGGTGTAATGTGATGACATATCAATTTAGTCACTCAATTGAAATAATGCAATTAATGCTGAGAAACTGAAGAAAGCAGTGTATCAAGTGTTTTGTTTTTTCACTTCACTTTTTGTCCTTGCATTTCAGTAAGACTTTTAATGTCATTGACCGGTCTACAAACATGCAAATACAGCTGAACTATATTGCCATATGAACACATATACTGAGCTCTCTTCCTGCTGTGGCTGTTCCCTTTGCACAGGTTGTTTTGGAAAAACACACAGGTAAATACAACTGTGAAGCAAATGCAAAAGTTCTCAGGGAGCTGAACTTTTGCTCGTTTGCCAAACAGCTATTAATGAGCCAGAAAAGAAGAATATGCAGTCATATGAAATAAATTGAACTTAAATTAAATAGAGACCCTGTAGTGTGTCTCATTAATTTATTTTTCTTTGTTTAACCACAAAAAAAGAAAATGAGTCATTTCTAGAGATGGCATGGGGGCCTGTTCTGAATGTCTCCTCAAAAATTACAGCAATTAGCATAATTTCACATACTTTCATGCTGCTTGCAGGTGACATTCAAATAAAGCAATGGCATAAATACAAATAAATCAGTTTCCAACAGCTTAAAATGCATCTTTGACCAAAACCTTTATCAAATTCATAGGGGCAGAAATATATCTGAGCGTTCTTGTTTGTTGGTCGAACAGAAAGCGCATGACTCATGATGAATACAGAGAGCATTATGAGTGATTACTCCAAACTGGAGCATGAAAGTGCATTATGAACGTTTGGATTTGGCATCCAGATTGTAGCTGGGGAGTGAAAGATGTTTTAAACAATTTTTAGGGAGGATAACACATTCATTTTTTTTGTAGTTCTTTTGAGGCAAATAATCATATTTGACAAGCATATTGTCAGAGATATTTCCAAGCGTATGTGCTGATACCCAAAATGTATTATTGGTGGCTGACTGGTGTCGTGGAAAATTCGAAATGGGTGACAAAGCAGTATTTAGTGCTTGGCACTGGCATAAATAATTTCATGAACACCAGTGTTATGTCTGATTTAAAACAGCTGGATCAATAAATGAGGCGTTATGTTCTGAAATTAGGGCTGTCCTAGTTGGGAAAGGAACAACACGTGTGTGTGTGTGTGTGTGTGTGTGTGTGTGTGTGTGTGTGTGTGTGTGTGTGTGTGTGTGTGTGTCCCACTCCTTGCATACTAAGTGTATATGTGGACCCATAGCCGGCTGCAAGGAGGAGGATGGAATGAGGTAGTGGAGTACGAGTTGGAACGGGAACAAAATCAATCATAATCGCAGTGCGGATTACTCCAACACTGCATACTGAGCAGAGTTCACTCTCTCTTCCCCCCTTTCTCTCTCTCTTTCTCGCACTCCCCACCCCCCCCCCCCCCCCCCCCCCCCCCTCAAAATTGTCTCAGCCGGTGACTGCAGCGGGGTGACAAACTAATATATTTTCCACACCCCTCATTCGTTTTTCTGGACGGCTTCGGGCTCGGCGGTGGCATATATGTTCAACAGGGCAGAGAGAAGAGAGAGATAGGAACTGGAGAAAAAAAAAAGGGATCTCCATAGACCATTTAAGCGACGACCCGCAGGCTAAGTAGGGTTAATGAGCAGGGAGGGGAAGGGGGCGCGTTGAGGGTGGGGGGCAGGCTTACCATAATTATCAAGGTTGCTGGTCCTATGAAACTCCAAATGAAGTAGGTGTCCAGGCGAAGCCAGCAACTGCAATGAAAGTGATAGAGCGAGAAGAGAAGGAGCGAGGGGGTGAAGTCAGAGAGAGGGGTTGGAGTGTGCGAGTCGAGAAAGTGAGGGAAGAAAGAGGGGGAGAAAGATTTGAGGTTATGGCTTCATACTCCTGCTCAGAGGATATACATCAAGTGGGAGGCTGGAGTGACAGAGGAACTGGCACTTCAAAACATGGATTGCCATGAGTGGCTTAAAGAATTATGTCCATCAGTAAAAGATCTGGGGGAAGAAAAGGGGATTTCCGTGTCAACGACAGCCATAATGACGGGTTTTCATAGACAGAACAGGTGTCGTATTCAACGTAGAAGTAGCATGAAGCCGAAGTAGCAGAAGATGTCACAGTGGCTAGAATTTTGCTCTTTTCCACTCCAATTTGTTGGATTAAGGTGGCAAATTAGCATCACAGATGATAATTTATGGATGATTCAATTAGCTGTCAATTGAATTCATACTGTAACACTGCAGAGGAATTGGATTGACCCTGACCCTGACAGCCATTGCCACACGGACTCTTTAAGCCCTCCACAAAGTGTCTTACATGTCCGTGTTAACTGCAACCACTCCGTCTGGCTGCTGTAATTATGTCAATACAGAAATAATGTGCTCCCTCGACCTCGTGCTTCCTATCAAAACAATACGGAGCCAGCTTTTCGCTGTAGAAAGTAACTAAATACACACTCAAACCAGCGGAGGCCGGAGGAAGGTGACAGTGCTCTTTTAAAATGGCAAAAGAAAAGAAACATGATTCATGACCTACAGCTGAATTATTAATGGTTTAATCTCCGCTGCTGCAGCAGATAGAGGCCGCCATTTTTGGCCACTGGAAAATTACAGTTCATACAGCGGTGTTGTCATTCAGGTTGATGGTGAGGGCGAGAGTGGTAGAAATTTAGCATTAATGCAGGAGCATTTCAAGAGAAATTAGAGGGTTTTGAAAGCTTTACAGCAAGACAGTATTTGGTTCCAGAAAACAGCTGTGAGAGATAAAACAAATTGTTATTCTATAAAATTATTGGTTGAAACTAGAAATGCATGCAATTGTAGGCTGAATGATTAAACATTTACCCCTGACCAGATGGTACCAAAACAATTAGTTGTCTAATGTTTTATTTATGTGTGAGTCCACAGTGATAAAAGAGCTGTGGGAAGTTGTTGCGACATCCTATATCATAACCAGAACTTTTATATTGATGATGTTAAGAAGTTAATATATGGGCTACTCCACAACATCACCGGAGCGTCAAAACTCAATCGTTTTGATATTTACTTGCATAAAATGAGGGCTGCTGCTGAGAGCAGAGGTCGCCACACTGACATCATTTACCCAGAGACGCTGCAATCCTACCTGGTGTAAGAAGACAGCGCACATGTGCTACAATTTGGGTTTCATACATATTCTGCAAGACCAGATACATTGTCAGTGTTTTGTCTCAGCCCCTTTCCCTTGACATCATCTGGACAGAACAGTTTCTTTTCCTGTCTTAGAAACTCTTATGTTATTAGTTATATGCTTCCAACTCTCACCTTTTTTTCTGAACTTGAGTCTCTGAAGTCTGAAATGTCATGTCCAGAAACAACTTCGTTCTTATGCCTGTCACCTTGGAAAAACACCCACAATTCTCTGTTCTTGTGGTGTTTTTATCCACTTTTAGCTTTGTTGAAAATGAAGGGTTTAGATAGCTGATGAACTACATCAATGGCGCAAAATTGTGATGGTTTTCAGAATGTTTCACCTTTTTTTAGACGAGTCAAAATCTAAACTTTTGTTTAGTGGACAGAGAAATAAGTGATGGAAATGTATTTATTTATTATTAAATTCAAGGTGTCTACAATGAGATGGCAAACAACATTAGGTACAATAATAAATACTATCACTGTCCCATTATCTGCAATAGAACCAGCACTCACAGCAATAAGGTCTACAAATAACTTGGAGATGGGTTACCATGAAGTTTCACTTTTTTGTCACACAACTTCGCAAAAACATGGACGATACTTTGAAAGAAGAGAAAATAACAAGTGACATGACAGAAATTGACTGTTCCTTTGCCATTAGTGGGACTTGATATGTCTCCCCCTCTCTGGTATCAGTGGATGAGAAGGAAGCAAAACACAAAAACACATATGGGCGCGTAAAGCGGCGAACGAACGCAAACAAGAACGAAGCAACATGCACAGAGCTCTGGCAGCTCATCAAAGCACACACTTTGAATGTCGCCATTATAAATTATGCTGAAGGTTCCATTGTTCGTTTTTGCTTCTTCTTCAGATCATAGAAAGATTTAAAGACTCGGTAGGCGGCAGGAGCTGCGGGCTGTCATTTTCTCTCACTCTCCTGCCTCCTCTTCCTCACTTGTGCCAGGCTTGGGTTTGCCTTTAAAGCACAACTAATTTTTTTTTTCTTTTAGTTTTTTCTTCTTTTTTTTTTGCATCTTACCTCCTGGTGTGCAACTTCTTCCACAATTCCTACAGAGAAATGTGCAGGTCAGTCAACACACAAGCCAGGCTCGTGCTGACAGCTTTGTGCTTGGTACTTTGCCCATTTGTGCCAGTGAGTTCACACATGTTTTCCTCAGTGCCAAAGCAACACTCAAAGTGATTTTATTGGTATCACAGTGAGTCAGTGATTCAGTGAGTGAGCTCAAAGATACTCAAGCAACAAAGACGAATGGCAGCTTTTGACTTGATTGTGCAGGATCAATCTAGGATTCATCCATCCATATATCAAAATAAAGAAATAGTGAGTAATACGGCAACATGCAGATTTATATAATATTCAGTTTTACTTGGCAAAACCACTTTTTTAAAATGTTTTTTTTTTCACATCTATATAATCAAATTTCACGTTTCAAGAATAGGAGCAGTAACACAGTCATTCCCCCACAGTATACTTTAAGTCTAAGCCTCGAGCCTAATTTTAGGTTTTCAGTTTTGCCAAGTCCATTTAAGCATAAAATGCAGTAGTAAACATCCTTCACTGTGTGCTTTGCGAGAGCAGGAAAACACTGCTCAGACTGACAGACAAACTTACAGTTTGGTCAAAATTAACCAGTAAAAAATTATGGAAATACTATAAACGGTCATATGATTAAATACATAAATGTGCAGACCATCAGTCAGTTATATATAAACTCATACACCTGAGCAAAACATCCGTTCAATATGTGTCACTAACACACTTCTTTTCATGTCCTTGTCCTCGCCAAGAAAACAACTTATTCAAGCATTTTATTCAAGGTTAAATAACAAGCTAATAGTAAGATAGTATATGAAGTCATCCAAGTTGCCACTATAACACTAAGATAGTGCGTCACTTTTAGTAATTCATAATAAATAGGGCAACAGTGCTGTAATAGCTGATGCAGGCTGTGTTTGTAAAAAAACCAAACAAACAAAAAAAAACTTTTTTAACTTTTGGTAATGCGAGTTCAAAAACTTTCATCAATCACCCACATAGCTGAATGCAAGACACTCTCAAACAAGACTACACAACATTACTGCATCTACCAAAAAATGAGATGTTTTTACTGAAATTTTCTGTATTCAACATGTTATGGCTCAAGGATAAACGGCACAGCTTGTTGAGAAGTGTTGAATGTTGTTGTGTTTACAAAAAAAACAAACTCACAATGGACCTTACACTGTATCCACCATTTTTCTGTATGCCCGGTGAAACTCTAATAACTTACACACTCATGTATCAACAACCAGGTTACTGAAGCAAAGGGGTAATTCTTCCTTCTGTATTCAAAAGTGCTTGATGCATTGCTTTCATTAAACTGGAGAAATTACACCAGATCACACCCTGGTTTTGCTGAACAGTAAAATGACCTTAGCGGAGCACAGGAGGGATACTTTACTCAAGACTTTACTCAAGGGTACATTTGGAGGAATCACTGGGGAGAAACTGAATGGAAATCCGACTCAGATATTCAATCTCGGGGCTTGAACGGGACACTCGGATAGCTCGCCGACCTTAGGGCCCCTGCGGCCATTTTTATTTGCTCCCTTATTGTGAGTCAGTAAACATCGCCTCCTTCATCTGCTGCACCTGGGTCACTCCAACTTGCTGGAAATTTCAGCTCAAAGTGACACCGCCCATGATAAAGCTACGACCGTACAAAAAAATCAATTTGTGGCAGGACTATTGCCCCCCCCCCCAACCATTCTCCTATTCACCACGTGTCACGCCTTGTCCCTTCCCTCATCCTTCAGTGGCTGCGTATAATTGTTCCACCGGTGGCAGGCTTTAATTATTCACACGATGCCAAGGCTCAGGCGGTGGCAGCTATCACCTCATCCATCACCAAGAACTATTGCTCCGCCAATCTACAAACGCGCCGTCTACCAGTTGCTTATGTGTGGCAGTTAACGCTTGTGAGACATATATGATAAACATCTCCGAAGCAAACTGCTGATGCTGGTCTTCATTATTTTCAGATGGGTTTGAGATTAACTGAGAGGGATGGAGAGAGATCCTCCGCCTGGCATCACACTGCTTTACAGACGCTGCTGTATTTCACAGAGATGAGCAGGGAAATGATATTGCATGTAGTGACTGTAAAATCAGACAAAGACATCCTCTGTCATCCCCCATCTTTTTTGCAAATCTCTTGTCCCTCTCTTCCTCAGTCTCCCTGTTGGTTCCTCCTCCCCTCCCTCCTTTAAACCTCACCATATCCACTCTGTAATTTGCGCATCCCCAAAATGCTGAAGACATTAACCACAATAGGCTGACATTCATCCAGCATTGCTATCTCCTGAAGTTAGCATTTTTCACTGTCAAAACAATGTCAATTCAGCAGCGGGGAAATGCACGCAGCTTGAGTAACCGCTCCGCTTCATTAAAAGTTGATGATGAGCGATAGCTATTGGAGCGTCATCCGTGAGATTATTAAAGCCCCTCAAAAAGGTTTTTAAGATGCTTCGAAGGCTTTTTCCTGCAGATAGAGAATCACGTGGTTTACCACTTGAGCACTTCCTTCAGTTTGGCAATAAAACAAAAATGTATGAACCGGCCACCCCCCCCCCCCCCCCCCCCCCCCCCAACGATTTAAAATAGATTTTGTTTTTCAGTTTTGAAAAGTTTGAAGGCCCCATGACAGGAAATCACAAAATGATTTAAGAAAAAACAAAACAAAACAAAGATAGAAAAAAAAAAAACAACAAAAAGAAAACAATAGAGAAGAGAAATCTCTGGTTCATGGAATGGGTCAAGTGAGATAAACAATGCATTATACATCTCCCATACTGCTATCTGACACTGTATATTGATACAGTCTCTATGCTGGAGAACACCCACATTTATAAAATCCTTTGGTTAAAAGTTCAAAGTGGAGTCTTTGTGGTGAGAAGGCAGTAGTTCAGGCAAAAGCAAAAACACGGAATAAAATAGGTCATGGGTAATTTTTAGGGTTTCACTATGCTTATTTTCAAATCACTAAAGACATTTAAAGGTTATTCAGGCTAAGATGAATTCTCTATAACTAGGAGGAGGCTGAAAGGCTTTGTTTCTTAACCTATTGAAGTTTGAAGCAACTTCTGCTCATGTCTTTATTTAAAACGGCGTGTGCCGGAATGTGTTATTTCAAGTCATTGTGCAGACAGGAAAAGCCAATTCTCCAAAGATTCACACGAATGGTGAAGCCCAATGAGCTCCTGTGCTCTCTCCACATGTACTCACACACGATCCGTGCCATAACTGCGATAGTCCACCGCGGCTGAAACGGCCACAATTAGCGCTGGAACCCCGTAGCCCACCAGGTAGAAGTAGCGCCGGCGCGAGTGCTCGCTCTCAAACACCTCCACCAGCATGATGTAGAGCTGTACTCCCTCCAGGAACATCCATGTGAACGCTGCCAGGAAGAAGAAGTGGAGCAGGGCAGCAAAAACTGCACAAGCAATCTGGCAGGCAGAATGAGAGAGAGAGAGTGGAAAAGAGAGAAAAGAGGGGTGAACGGGCAAAAGAGAATAGAGATTTGAACATAACTGCTGAAGATAAATTTCAATCACTCGTGAACATTGTACTGGCTTCCTGAAGGATTAAGTGTTGCGCTGAAGGGCACAACGTGACGAGTAGAGTGTGTCATATGAGCGACTGCTACTGCGCAGTATTTTCTGACGTCGCTGGGTTTGTGCATCTCAAACAATTAGCATTGCGAGGCTTTGTTGGGCTGCAGGGATTGGATGTTTGCCTGCAGTGACTGGCAGAGGAACGCCGCAGCTATGGAGCCCATGTGGTCTTGTTTGTTCTTGTTGGCATGGATGAAAGGGAGATATGAAGAAGATGAAGAAGTAAAGTCAATGGTCCAAGAGCCATTTGGAGCAAAAGCATGCTCAGGTGCGAGCACATTGAGCAACCATGCACTTAAGTGTGAGGATGAGACACAAACACACTACAAAGTGATTTCCATATATGTGCAATACCACACACTTCCCAAAAAGTAGAAGATGCACTACCTCCCTGGCTTGATCAAATTATTAGCACAGTTGAACATAACTAGCGTATTTTGTCACTGAAATGGATTCAATTAAATAACTAAAAGGTTGAGTGGATATTAATTGCAGTCCAGGAGAGCGATCTTACAGCTGGGTCGTAAATCATCCATAAAACAGGAATAGGGTGTCGGGCTTAAGTGTTATCTTTAACTTCACAGGGAGTTCGCTTTGTGACTAAACTATGGACTGTATTTTTTTTTTGTTGTACTTGGTGCATGGTGATGATGATTTTTGAAGATGAAAATGTAGGTGTGCTTTAATGGCACAAAGGTCTAACGACTCAGGCCGGATCATTTTGTTCTCTGTGACATTGATTTTTCATTAAGTTTCACCTGCACCTTTAACCCAGGCAGTAAACACCATTTGCACGGTAATAATATACAATCAATGACTATAAATAACTCAAATTATCATAAAGGATATTAAACTATAATGTGTATTCTGGAGCTGACCCAAAAGTGCAAAGTTAACAGTGTCCTCTGCTTATTCGTGAGCAAAGGCGACAGAACGTATGCTGGGAAAGAAAAAAAAAAAAAACCTTTGGCAGACCTGTATACATGTAATGACTTCATATGTGTCTGCTGCGTGAATATGGAGCGCACACACTTGAAGATGGCTGTGCGGTGACAGCATGCCTCCACCTGTTACCACAGCTGAGCTCTTACGGCACAGTAATGCCATCCAAACTACAGTTATTATACGAGAAGGGGGTTTAGAGTATTGAACAGCTTAATCCAGATTAGTCTGAAGTGTTTGCAAATTGAAAAGCTGAAATCAGAGTTCGATGCAATGTGAATGGGTGAATTCATGTCAGAGAGGACGTACAATATATCAGTGATCTCGATATGGGAATGTGGTGGTGAGCTGGCAGGTGTTGGGTGTGCAAGTATGTGAGGGTATTTTCAAGTATGTGTTTGCCTCAGCGCAACCATGGGAGGGAACATTTGTTGAATAAAGAGCATCCAATTCTTTTCTTTCACTATTTCGTCTCAGCGAGCCTGACAGAATCTAAAAAGTCCAGGGCCACTGACTCTCGCAGGGAAGCAGCACTCACAGCACAGCGGGACTCCAAAGGTTATATTTTCTCAAAACACTTAAGGCTCTCAAATCTAGAGAGCTGATAGTGTACATCCTTCAGGGGATATTTATCTGGACACATGAATGTACCCATTCCTGATGTAGTACATAAAAAAAGGCCTCAAGCAGACTACACACACATGGGTTTTCGACAGAAATGCAACTTTAGGATGAATTTAAAAATTGAACATCATAGTCTCACCGGCTGGTCACCCCGATTGATCCCCACCAGGAACAGGGTCTCTGCGATGAACAGACTGATGCATAGGTTCTTATGGATGGTGTTTCGATCGCTCTGGAGCCCGCGGAAGAAGCAGAAGGTGAAGAGGCTGATGAGCAGGCAAACCAGCGATAGGAGGATGCCCACCCAGGTGATGACATCCAGAAGCATGTCGTGAACCGGGTCCTTGTTCTGCAACAGAGATGAGGAGAAGTGATGGGCAACAAGGTCCAGCTCTTTGATGGGTGATGCCATGTCGGCTCGCATTAGGAAGGCTACCTGCGTTTACTGATAAGGAATCCTTATTTATTTCTAAAAAGCACAACAACAACATCAATTCTGATTAGGTTTTTTCTTTTTCTTTTCTTTTCAGGAGTTCTGAGTGTTTTTTTTTTTTTTAAACATATCGAAGTCTATTTACTGAATTATCAAATTACTAAAATCAGTTTAATGGAAAATGTTGCATTTGTTAGAATAGATACTGACATACCGCTGAATACAATGATTGTGTGCAATTGATTAAGCTACAATGACAAAACCCTCAATTGATAAATATTTTAAAAGGAGTCCAAACAATTGTTGATTCTATTTTTATTATATAGCTCAACTGAAATCAACATTAATGCTTATAAAGTTTAAAATGGCTCTTAAAAGAGCATCCCCACTTACATCATTTGGCAATATTCTTGTTTGTTTTATTTATTTCGCAAGATATCTCATGAAGATGTATGGTTCAATTGATTTAGTTTATACATTTAGGTATTTACCAAATTAATTTTGTCCTGTTTTTAATTGCGTTTTGCATGTGCTTAAGTTTCTACATTTCACTACATACAGTAGCTGCATGCATGTGTGTATTATGAGATTGGCTCTCGTGCCCCATAAGCATGACTTATATAAAACAGTATATAATGAGATGCATGAAAATATAATTGCATGAGTTATAGGCTCGTGTTTAGCAAAGAAAAAACATCCGACAAACCCATGTTTCCATTTGTAAGTCGATTAAAAAACATCCTCACTTCTTATACAACTTTTAAACATCACTATGAACTAATAAGTTCATAGTCAACAGTTCATTTAAATATGTGTTAATGTTTTCAACCACAATGAGAACAGAAACAATAATGTATGCATTTAATATTTATAGTTTCTTGTATAAGGCCAAAACTGTATCATCTATTAAAAACAAACAAATATAAAACTGAAACATTTTATCCCAGAAACAATCACAAAGCTTATATTTTTATGATTGTTTTTTAGGGCTGAGGTGCATTCACTCAGCCCTCCAATAAACCACTATACACACAAGCCACAGGTGGCCAATATGAATCATGAATTAGTCAGTGCGAATCAATTTCAAATGACCCCCTGTTGTTTCATTTTGGTCGAGCAACAAAGTGAAACACAAAGTGAGCAGCCCAAAGGGCCACAGGTGCACGAGACCAGCGCAACAGGAATTCAATCAAACAACAACATGGTCAATAACTTTCACTGTTGCTTTTAGACAATTTTCCCTTTTCGGATAGTAATTTGCCACCACAGCCAGTTTTAGGCACTAAAAAGCCTTTTGCCGACAGTAAATTTGTGGCTTTATGGCACAGATAAGAATCAACAGTTATTCTGCTGTAGCCATGAAAGAGAATTTACATCAGTCCATAAAAGCAAAGTGCACATAGGGATACTTGTGGGGGAGCAGGGGAAAAAGGCTGCACAGCTTAAAAGAGCAGAATCTGCAGAATGGCTGGCGTTGAATGGCTTCTTTGGCCTTGGCTGCATTAAAATAAACACAAACAAAGCAACATCAGAGCTTACCATTGGTAAACAACATATATAGCATGTCTTGAAGTGCTTTTGCTGCTTCTTTTTATACCTGATCAGCAAAACCGGAGAAAATCCTCTACAACAGTTCATTCAAACAAGTGAGTCCTGACTCCCCGACAGACATGGAGATATTTCATGAAATAAAGATCAGTTTGATTTAACATCCACATACTGATTCAGCTGCAACACCTGAACATTACCCAGAGGCAGGGAAAAGAATAGACAGTCAAAAGTGTTAGAAATAGCTATGTTGAAGTCAAGATGAAACACCAACTGGTTTGGATTCACCGGTGGTTAAGGTATTCAATTCAGTCAATTATAATCCAGTTGAACAAAAATAGTGCTGCATTGCAATAAACACAATCATAGCTCTTGGGTTAACATCTGCAAAAAAAGAAAAAAGAAAGGTTGGTAGCTTTGCCTCAACAAGATTTGACTCCCTACCAGGCATGTGTCATTGAAACAAATGTACTGATTCTCAAACCAAAACACATTTAGGATCAAGACCATCACTGTCAATTATGTCAATCCATCTTCCAGTAGAAAAGGAGCAGACAGGAACCATCTATATGTAAAACATGTGGATTAAACAGTGAGCATCTTGATTTATTAACTAAACATAATTACTGCATCCAAACACTCTGGTCTGCTACAGCGGGCTTCCAAATTTCCCGAAGGAATTGTCCTGTTTTCCACAGTGCTGGGTATTGATTTTGTTATCTTACAAAAAGGGAGGTTGGTGGTTAATTTTAGAGAAATCTGTTGACCTTTTAACAACTGACTGTCATTGCTGATGGGAGGTGTAGATTACCAGGGTGGAACTTGACACGACAACTGCAACTGAATGCTAATGAGGATCAAGCAGCCGTTATATTAAAGCACATAAATGCAGGATAACTAAAGCATGGACTGCTGTAATAAACTGACAGAGCACAGTCTAGCTGTTTAATATCAAAAGCGGTGTGCACAGTCATGGCCTCCAGGAAGTGATATATGACTTGGGGCTGCAGCACAGGACGAACCCAAGAAAATATTTGCATACATTGAGAAATAACCCCACCGCATGGTTAATACCTCTCTCATCCTAGAACCTCTTTAAATCATGCTTTGACCACAGTCAGCAGTATTTTCAGTGCGGAAAACAGAGACCATCAAGAAACAGCCCCGCCCCAAGCCGCGCCAGTCAACTCTTGAAACTTGGGGGATGAAGTATCGCACAAAAGCCTTGTTTAGTGGCAGCTCAGCTAACGCTAGCAGAGAAGGGAACAGATGCTGATCATTAACAGGCTCTGGTACAATAACAGCCGCAGTGCTCCTTGAGTCTGGGGAGAGCGCTCTTTTGATTTTCCTGCCTGATGAGCCGTTGTGTATATGTTGGAGGGGAGGATAGGGGGGCCGGCAAGATGTTGTACGGAGCAGACATCTGTGTGAGTGTGTATGTGTGTCAGTCCCGATCAAACCAGGTCTGCTTTCAGCCCCGTTGCTTTAGAAGGGTGCCTTTGCAGGCAGTGGGTGTCTATGGGTGGCGGTGTTTGTGTGGCACATGTGACACATTAGTGTGTTTTCAGTCCACTGCATGACAGAGGTATTGATGCAGTGGGTGGTACCAGCCAGGTTGCATTGTGAGGGGACCCTCAGGTCTCCTGAGCTAGCGAGCTGTGGAGTGGTTGCAGGCTCTATCCATCACAATCCCACCTTCAATTGGAGAGGGGCCAGGTCAGCGAGGGAGAGACAGCAAGAGAAGAGGAGAGAAAAAGAGACAAAGCTATGGAAAGCAAGAGAAAGGGGTAGGGAGTGTATCTCCACCTTGGTGATGGATTTACTCTGGAATGATTTCTTTGTTCTGGGAGGTGGATGATGGCTGAGACGTCTCCAGCCACAATGTCTCTCCTGAAAAGTTTCCTTTTACTGTGGGCTCTGCCCAGGCAGAATGGCAAATGATGTGATCTGCACAGCCTCACCTCGCACCAGCAAGCCTCCATGATGGAAATCTGTGTAAGGGTCTCTAAAGTGGGCAGACGTAATTTACTCTGAAATGCACTTGCTGTGTCGCAAGGGCAAACCCAGTCATATGGCATCCATGTTACTTCGCAGGGCGAGGTACATTTGTGCACATTCGATTTGTCTTCCAATCTTTCTTTCCTACATTTTTTTCTCTTATTTCTTAAACACACATATTTTTCATTCCAGCCGGATGCCTGAAGAGATTGGATTTGCCCCTGATCTGCTAACACCTCACACAAAATAAGGTTTCTGGGCACTCAAGCAGTGTGAGGAGAAGGAGCAGACATTGCAATGAGCCCTTTTTATTGTGGTTGGTTCTTTTTGGCGAAGCCATCTTAACCTGAAATGACATCACATGCACTTAATTACCATAACATCCTTTGTCGTGTGTTGAAAATTTCCAAAATCTAGAAGGAGGGTAAAGTGAGGAGTGTCAATCCATTGTATCAAATAGAACCACTCTCAGCATGGGGCGACAAAGCCAATCCAATTAAAATGCATAAATCTCCCTATATGCCTCCAGAGCAGGGCTTTGGCTCATGAAATACGGGCAGACAGGGCAGACAGTTGCGCTAAGGGGTAGTGGCCCACTGCAGGGAGTCATGTGACAAGTTCAACTACGACACGGAGGATTTATGATGTGCATGGGGATGAGGAACAGTTGGGGAGAGGGCGTATGAATCAGGGGTCCTGGCAAATACGTCACGTTTAAAAGGGCTGGGAGAGAGGTTCCAGCCCGCTTGGTGAGAGTTGACATTCAGCACGTGCTCCGAGTGTCACACTGTGTTCAAAGCTACAATAACTAAGATATAGCATTTTAAACATGACTTTCAGTTTTTGTGGCAGTGAACATGGTCTCCCTATTCTCCATCTGTACCTAAAACATAAGCTGATTTATTTTGAACCACGGCTCTTGGAGTGCGTGTACCATGCTTTTAAGTTCCACCATGAAATACACAGCCAACCTTGACTGTCCTTTCTCATCATAGTTACTGTCTGATGTGCCAGTGTGGGGAACTTCTATAAGGACAGTGATGAATGTTACTCAAATATCACCCTCTCCATCATGCAGTTATATTTACTGGCCTATCGGGAATAGTGCCTCTTACTAGTAACTCAGAGTCTCTCTGGGGCTTATCTAACCATGCACATCTACTATGCACATAATGGTCTTGAGGTGGAAACAGAACAGAATATTTCTTATGCTGTGCCATCTGTTTTAACCCACCTTCAATATGATTTGTTTTTACCAAAAGTATCATCCAGCAATCTGTATGATTGAAAAGATACATTGAAATGACAGCATTCATGAAGTAGCCCTGGGAGGTTCATTAAGCATGGGGGATGTTAAAAAATATCATGCGAGAATTATTGATCCTGTATTTGTAACTGGGAAGTCAATATGTGTGCCAAAAATAGGTTGACATCTCCACGGTCGTTAAATAGTCAGAAGGTCAAACGATTTGATTTGAAATGTTCATTTAGTGTCCATCAAAGGAGCTAAATCTTGCCTTTCAGTACGAGTGAAATTAGTTTATTTACAATCAATTTCAAGCGTCTTTAATCACAACTGAATGTCTCAAGGCTCAGCAATGGGACATCTTGAGGTTAGAGTCATCAGTGTTCATAGCAAAGTGACATCAAAGCACACCCACTTGTATCTCTTCCTCCAAAAAAAACAAAAAAAAACCCTGCTTGCCATCATTCTGAAAGATACATGAGACATATAATCTCCCGCACACAGCTGCTGTCTGCGAGTACAGTTTTAATTTGTTTATGTGGCCAACGGCACTCTTCCACTCAGATTGCAGGATCAGTCAAAGGCATCAGCTCTCTGGCTGGATAGACCAAAATTAGCGAACAAAGGACTTGAGTGGCAATATGGGACGCAGTGACAAGCCCCCTTGATACCCTTGTGATTGCTTCACTGGCAGTTACCTGAACCCTTTTCCCTGACAGACACACTAGGAGCGCATGCATTTGATTTACTACTTGAGAATATGCAACTTTATGAAAAAAATTAATCACATTTAGGAATTTGATTAGGACTATTACATTTAGAACCACCATAGCTCTAAACGTCTCTGTGTACTCACTTGTAAATGATCAAACAAGGTTCCACACAACCACGATATGTGATTGAGAAATTATTTTAAGGAACTAATTGACTTCAAACATAATTAATCCCAATGAGACCGAGGTTTCTCTCCTGCTCAGTCTGTCAACTAATCTCACATTCTGTACAGTACATTTTAGTTCAAGACTTTCTTATTAATATAAATGTGTGGGCATTTTTTTATAATTTTTTTTTTTTTTACCTTGCCAACACTTCTAATCATTATCAGCTAGAGTCTGATGACAATATCCTGATGTTAAAAACTGTGAGCCCACATATAGTTCTTTTTGACAGATGCGTCACCTCAAAGTGGTGAAACTTTAGTTGGTAAAGTCTTTAAACTCCTAATGGTTGGTAAAGACTGTCACACATGTCATGTTTAATCATATATACTTAGTGTGAAATGATTGTTATTTTGAAACAATGTACCTCACCTGGCTAAGAGAACCTTACTGATTTACTTCATGGAGTGAGCTCATTTTTGATGAAAAATATGATATAAGGACAATTAATTAAAGTGTACTTGATAGAGATGTAAAATGCAGGCATTTAAAGTCAACTTTGAATGATAAGCACTCATACAGTAAGGTTACACTTATATAGGGATATAGACCCTCCAAGTTCAATGTATCCCCTGTTTCTGATCAATTATTGCATTTCCAATCTATCCTTCCATAATAGTGACTAAATCCATCAGCAGGCTGAAAAACACAATTATAAAATGTGGGTTTTCATAAAAGGCTGCGTGTCCCCCCCTTGAGTTCATCCACAAATGGAAGTCTGTATCTAGCTTTATAAACGTGGAAGTTTGTATGCAATCAGAAGTCTATTGCTATTGGTATTGCTACAGGAACACAGACACAGAGAACAGTTTAATAACCCTTAAATCACTATCGTTGAATGTTGCGCTCATTACTCCTACCTAGCCCTGTTCGTACTAGGGATGAGGTGATATTGTGGGAGGACTCTCAGCTCCTGGAAAGGAAATAGTAATTAAAACTTGCCTATCCCCCGCCCACCCACTTTTGAAAATGGAAGAATAAACAAGGCTGAACCATAATCTGTTGCTCTGAGGGTAATGAGTAATAACAATGCTGAGATGATGAGCTATGGTAAGTTCTGTCGCCATGGTTACAAAAAGAGATATGCCTCTTCAGTTTATGAGATTTGTGACATTTATGCACGCGCACACACACATACTTTGGCCCATTCGATCATTCAACACAGTGACAGTTTTTCAAATAAAAAGCCTCCATAGCTCACATTCAGACGCCACCCAGCAAGCTGTCTTTTACAACATCCAAGGAAAGCATGGTGAAAAGAAACAACCAAACCATCACTAAGAGCTGGGGTGTAACTACTGTCCACTTTGCAGCATTGAATGCGGTGCCACAGGCAAGCCAGACTGGCTTGACTGAAAGAGCTGCTTTAAATGCTTCCTCTCTTCTACTTTTAATGCGTGAAGTCTTCTTCACAGCTCCCCTATACACGCCAGATTGAAGTCACGTCATTCATTCAAGTCATTCATGCTGCTGAGTGACAAAGAGTACCTTTCTCTTGATGGACATGAAGCACCATCACAGGATCATGTGTGTCAGAAATTGGGAAGAAACAAACATTGTTCATTTCTTATTACGTGCCTGGATGTTTTTGCAGTTGGGTACGTATATTGTGTCCGATGGAAAAACAAAAAAGGGGGCGAGGGCCAGCTTGAGATGAGGCTCAGAGAAATATTGCTTTCTCCCACTGATTTAGAAGAGCAGCTTGACAGAGACATATTATATTAGATACCAAAAGTCACTCGACTCTGCCAGCGGCAACCTCTTCAAACACCCGGCCAATGAAATACTTGGGCTGCCAACATCAAAACAAAAAGAAATGACCCTCTAAAACCAGCAATGCAACTTCTGTTCTTTCATTTAACATACAAATGTCCGCTGTTATCATCATTGCAGTTTCTTCTACTTTTTGTAAACGTTCCGTTACGTATGTTAAATGTGCTCCTCATCTTATGATGATATGTACAAAGTCAATTTCAGTTTGTCACTGTGATTTATCTTTAAAACAAAGCAAAAAACCTTGTGCACAAGTTTGGATATAGACACACTAAACAATGAGTATGGCAGTAGAAAGAAAACAATGATAAAAGAAAATATTGAAATAACAGCAAACAGATAATTTGTGATGTTAAATAGTCTTATCAACTCAAACAATAAGCAAATTCACTATGCTGTGAACACATTTCCCACATAATGAGTTTTACACAAAATGCTACAGTTTCAAGGTTTGTTAAAAATATCAATAGGGTTGACATGCTTTTACTCTTAAGTATGTTGTACCAGGAGGAGGAAGTTCAAAATCCTTTTCAGTCCTTTTTGAAACAATTCAGGAAGCACAGCTCAATGCTTGTGAAGCTGTGAACAAATATTCATTTGGTTAAAGAGAGTTGAGCACAAGGACAGGTTGACCATTCAAAGATTTTCAAAAGAGATCTGAAGGCCAAAAGAAAATGATAAATCATTAAACCAAAATATTAAAAAAAAAGTGTTTTACGAGCAGTTACAGCTCTCAGCAGCTGCTTACAGACTTGCTCCATACAGGAGTCAATCATATATTTGAACTGCTTCACACATATGGGGGCTTGAAGATAGTGGCAATCAACACACACATACACCGGGTCATTGTTTAAAACTTCACAAAAATAGCGTGCATTGGCTCTTTAAGTGTGTGCAAGTCTGCAAAGTGCTGCAAAGGTCAGAAAGCAGTTATCTGCCTATTTTAACCATTGGATTAAAAGCGAAGGACACAAAACATATATTGACAAACACGGCTGCAGCCTTGTGCTTTATACTGGCTGAATTTCCCTTTTTTGAGCCAACTAATCAACACTGAATGAGTTTACTGTTTTAACCCCGAGGGATCAATGCTCTTCTGTGTCTCCCAACCACATTCACAGAATATACATATATTTTCTTTTAAATTAGAGTTCTTGATTTTTATGTTTTAATGCTTCCAGTTTTAGGCAGAAAAGTAAAGAAGTGACTGGCCTACCTTGACGTCCACGTGAGCCATGAGGACGGCGAAATTGGTGAGATGCGTGCAGGAGCAGGTGGTGTGTGTCCGGTTGGTGCCGAGCAGGCGGCAGTCCTGCGTGGACCAGTACCCAGTCATGGTCCGCTTGGAGTAACTCCAGAATGAACAGTTGGGGTTAAAGTTCTCCTCAGATTGCTGTTAATGGGCAGAGACAAACCACAAAATAAATGAGCAGAATCGCAAAGTGCGACGCAGGGGTTCGGAGTTAATCACACATTAGCTCGATCCATTTTTGCCTCCCTTTGTTTGCAAAATAAACATCCTCCTGAAAAAATAAAAGGCTAAATTCTCTCCACAGCAATCCATATTCATTTGAAAGTGAATTGCAGGTGCTTTTACTGTCATAAAGCATCAAGCGGCCTCATGCCTGCTTTTCATTGTGCCTTCTGACCTTTCTCTTTAACTTTCCCGGTGCGACAATGGACTGCCACACTGTTTAATGGGCTCCGCTGCCGTCTGTGCTGGGCTCCCGTTCTAATGACAAGCACGCCTCCCCGCTATCCTGCTTGCCATTTTATAAAAGTCATCCATGACTCTGAAGTTAGGTAACACACAGGCGCAACAAAACATAACTGCTGATAAATAGATACATCAACAGCCTGTTCCTCTTGAGCCCAATTGCTTTTGTAGCTACAAGACACGACCCTTCGGATCCTTTTCGTGGCGATTATCAGATTCCAAGGTTAAATGTATCTGCTTTCTTAAGATAAACACTATGAGGACCCGGAGTTTTTCATAGTTTCACACTTTCTGTAGGGTGATTATCCTAATAATGGTTTATCCTCTGTGAATGCAAATGTGCCGCTGATTGAGTTTCCCCTTCACACACCCAAAGTCTGCGTAAAATATTCCGCAGCGAGGAGATGGGATGACCCGCCGTCCCATTAATGGCTTTAATTGGTCCCATTAAGTGGCGAGGCAAGGAAGCGAAACAATAACTAGAGGACACATCATCATCCCAGAAGACCAGTGATCCAAAACCTCACATTTGAGAGGGAGCTGTGGGAACGATGACATGCAGGAGCCCCTCCCCAGAAGCCCAGTAAACATGTCTGACATTCATTTTCAAGGGCGCAGTGGAACTAAAAGCACCATACCATATATTCAACCATTATGCTCTGTATACGGTTATTACTATTTAAATTTTATACTTCACTATTCCAAAATTCCAGGAAGCTAAGACATTCCAACAATATAAATACAATATAAATACATGTTTAAATGAATACAATTATTTTTTTACTGTATTTTCAACATGAAATCTATACAATGTCTGCACACATTTGAAAAATATTGAAATTGGCAACATTATGGGGGGATATATCGTGGAAAACATGGAAAACCTGATCAGTCAGAGCAGAAGACAGAATATGATAATTAACCACTACCACTGTGGAAAATTTTGCAAAAATTTGATACATTTTGTTATTGAGTCTTTAAGTAATAGAGCCATCCATGTTGTCTTTTAACTTTAGAAATGTACTAAAATCTGTTGTCATCAAACTTAAAATTTCTTGCATTGCTGGCTTTTCCAATTTCGGGTTCAGTCTGGGGTTCAAATGGTCTTTGTTTTCTAAGTGAAAGGCACATTTGTAGAAGTAAAGACCTTCCAACCAAGGAATCCGATCTCAACTCATGTGATTGGTTTACCAGTTTACCAGAGAAAGCCAGCCCTTTATTTGATGCCCCAGTCAATATTTTGTGTCAATATTGCATCCACTCAAGTTTAATTAATTGATGAAGCCAAAATTCTAATCATGATTATTATGTGATTAATCATGCAGCCTCCAGTGTGCACAGAATGTACTCTATATGTAAATGCCTGTTTATTTATGCCATTTTAACATGAGGAAATGACAACCACAGTGGAAGCTCTGATGGCACACTCCAGTGTTACAAGTGTAAGCAGCTTTTCCAAAAGGGCACTATTTTATTAAAATACCTTGATCTGAGCAAGGAAATGGTAAAAAAGCACCACTTCCCCCAACATTAGATCAACAGTAAAATTAGTGAATATACAGTCCAAATTACACTTAAGACAGGTGAGTCAAAGCAATAACTGCACTGACATTGCCCCCTTGATATTTTCCCACCATTTAATTTTCACATCCATAAGCTATCGTCATTTTGCTTTCTCCGCTGCTCTGCACTCCTCGTCTCTTTCTGCTGCTGTTGCGGCTTTCTTCCAGGTCCCTCCCACACATGAGACCCGCTGCAATTCTCCTATGGTTGTACAACATCTTTGATAATAGCTACAGGCACTGTTTGTAGACAAAACAGGGATATTTTGAGGGTAGCAGAGTGTGGAGAAGATAATGGAGTCAAGAGGGGGAGAAGTCACGACTCCCCGCTATGACTAAGCAGCCTCCAGTGAGGACGAATATGACTGATATTTGTTCAGGAGATGAGGCCTGCGTTCGAGCTAATAAACAACAGCATGCTTCCCTCACTGTCACCTTGTGAGCAATTTTGTTTCTTGCGATTAAATTTTTCACACCTTTCCCGGAATAAAATCGCTTTATTTCGACTTAATTTTCTTGGTTTGAGGAAGGATTTGTGTGTCTTTGTTGTGCTTCACGGGAGAGAGAAAATCATGATGATAGGTTCCATCAACAAAATGCATGTGCAAGGGTGTTTCAGTGTAAAACTATGGGAAGAGGCAAAGAGCACCTTAAGTGGGCACGCAACGCACCAACATCAAAGTGAAAACAATGCTGACATGCAGAATTACCTGGAGGTGTTTGATGGTGAAAATGACCGGGTCAGAGAGATAGACCTTGTTGGAGTCCTTATTGATGGCGGCGGTGATAACCGGCGAGTTAACGATAACGGAGTAATTGGTTGCCAATGCTTCGCTGCCCAGCTTCATACTGGCATTCTCCGTTGAAAGGTAGACCCCGATGTGTTTATACAGGACGAACGCTATTCGAATTTCACCTGAAAGACAACAAATACAATTAAATAATGACAAAGAGCCATTTTGGGAAAATTCGGTGAGGTGAGATCATTCTTTGACCGTGAATGATAAAAAAAATATGATGTTCCTGCATTTTGTAAAACCTTTGTAAACGCACACAAAATCTAGAATGTAGAAATTGCTTTCAACTGAACCACAAATACAATTCACATGAATGGGCCCTGCTGGAACCTGGGCCGAATGGGGCGGGGCGGTGGTGGTGGAAGGGCCGTCACTTTCAATTAATGTAATAGATGTTGGCCGGTCACATTTTTCCCAAACTGAACTTGTCTTCAGACGGCAAACAGATGCTGCTGGACATTGTTTCCTACTGCGTTCAATGCTGATGATGTGACAACTTTACAGGATATAAGAAGTAATATTGAGTTCTCCTACTTATAACCCAAAACCAGCAGCGTGCACCTACGTCACCGCATTGAAATGAAGGGTTAAAATGTCAAATTTAAGGCTTGATGTTGCATTCTCTTAGAAGTATAAATGTTTATGATAGGAGTTGGAAAAATGACTTCATTAAAAATAATGGGCTTGTGTTGCCAACAGTTTCCAGTAACCCTTCCCCTGCATTAAGCTATACCGACTATTTATGGTTGATAATGTCCCATTAAAAATATGGTCTGGATGGACAAAGTTTCGGGTGTGCTGAATAAATGTCTACTTTGTGCTTGAAAATAATTCAGATTGAATATTTCTGATGAACTTTCAAACATAAAGCATGTAGTTCCTGAATCAGAATACAAATATTAAAATGCAGCATATGTCGATCAGTGGGTAGTGAGAGGTTGAGTCTTAACATGGAAGCACACATTTTTTTAAGAGATTTTGATATTTAATTTTACTATACACGTACAGTTTATTCTTAGAAAATAGTATAAAGTACTAATTCAAAATTTTGATTTGAAAATAGAGTGAAGTAGGTATATGTTAGAAGACATAACCACCATGTTTTAGTCAGGTTTTCACTAACATACCAATCCAATTAAGAACAGCTCAAAGAAAACCTAAGGAGATTTGGACGCCAGGTTGGGAGGTACTGCTCTTAAATATTTACTCTCAGTAGCACTCGATTTCAGGCAGATTGGATGATTTCACTCTTTCATTGTGATGAGACAGCTTTTTTTTTTTTTTGCATTTGAATATTGCATTTCAGATAATATCCTTGAAGGAATTTAACAACAGAATTCCTTTTTTACACACAAAACTAAATACCAGCTTCAAGATCGAGTAAAAGTCCAACTTTTTGTGTAAGGAACAAGAAACCCTTTGAAAAAATGTTTTCTGCATGATGATTTGGAAAGTAATGTTCATAATAATATGTCTTAACTTGAATGTGAACAGGCCTTTTCAATCGTCTTTTCTGTAGACTTTTTGCTATTGCCATATTGACACACAAAAAGCTTCTCCTCAATCTTAAGTTTGATTTAAGACTTCAGTTTACCAGAACATTTGATCCAAGATCAAAACAAAGCATTCTCCACACACTTATGTCATATAGATGTGTGCAAGAAATTCCAACAATATATAGTTTTCTGACAATTGGGCTCTATAAAAAAAGCTTTTCATATAATGTATCCAAAGTTTTGATGAGGATTAAATAATCCTTTTGTGTAATAATTTTGAATGCAACACTGAGAAGCACTCCTTACGAAACCCCTCTAAGAAAGAACTAGTGTCAGGTTTTGCTGAAAGATTTCCACAAGAAGATTAAAAAAACATTTTTCTGAATCAATAAACAGTTAATTCACCTCCCAAAGAATGTGGTTACCACTTTATTTTTCTATTTCCCTGACAAAAGCAACCATTTATCCACTTATCCATTAATTTCCCATTCTCATTCTCTTTTGGACACAAACACATACAAACACACACACACACCCATGCCTTATCCCTCCTGCTATCTTACTTTCAGTACTACTATGAAAAAAAAAGTTCCCACCCACAATGAAGGCAATCACTCTCTCAGATGAAAGGAAAACAATTTCGCTTCTATAGCCCGAGATGACAGGGAAATATCTGCCACCTTGCTATAACGATCCGCCCGGTGCACGGCTGGACATGGACTCACTCATCCAGCTGAGAAGCACCGGGCACAGCTTGAGTCGATTCCGATTTGCATGAGCTGATAGTAAAGTGGAAAAATGAGGCTGCGTTGCTCCTGAAGATGGCTGCATATTGTATCTAACTGCCTCGTTTACAGTTTGGAGCCGGTGCTTGGATGTAACTGATTCTACATCCGTGGCCTTATTTGAAGCCTGCAGGAAGATCTCTGTGCTTTATATGCACACCAACAAAGGATTTGGATAGTAAATTGGAAGTTATTCACAAGCATCTGCAATGAAATCCCTATTAAATGTAGCTGCAGTGGTATGAATAAAAAAAGAAGACGTTGACAAAAAGGTTCTTTGATTAATTATCATTGATATTGTACATCAAAAAGTTCTTGGATGATCACAACACTATTTATACTCCAGAAAAGTCATATTTTGCCTGTTAAAATTATCTCGACCTTCAACAATAAAGCAACTGGAGCAGCGGCCGGTTAACAATGGGGGGAGAGCAACAAAAGCGGATTCATAAAGTTTGACTTGTTACCATTTCGCCCGTGCTGCTTCAGCGTGTTCGCCGAGAGGTGGATGGAGTTGCCTTGTCCTCCAGTTTGTGGGAACTTCAGATCCGGCAAGTTCCCATCTGTGCTCATCCTTGCTACTTCCAGCTCTGTACAACAAACACAAGAAATACAAGTTAAGCCCACGTTTAGTGATCAATAACGGGGTTGGAGAAACCACATCTTTTGTCCATGAACTTGACCAATAGGACATCTGAATGGGTAACCTTTTTGGGTTCATGAATTATTTAACATGTAAGAAAAAATAAAGAAAAAAACTAAATTATCTTATTTTAACTGAAATGGAAAATATGTCCCATTCCATTTTTTAACCTTTCCCTTTAGAAATGGCAGCATTACAATTAAAGTTTTTTGGGGCTTTTTTCCCCCCCACAAGTGACTCATTTAAAAACTCGTTGCGTGTAGCATTTGCACCAAGCTAAGTACCTAATCTATGTTTGTATTTGTGCATTGTAAAACCTAAGGAAATTAGTTTTTGTATAGGCTGCTATATATTTGCATTGTTCTGCAATCCTGCCATTTCTGAACAGAGGTGAATAGTCTAACGTAAGCATGATGCTTAACGCCACAGTAAAACCACTAATGAGAAATTCTGCAGCTCGCATGAACCAAGTTTTCTTTTAATCTGCATTTAGAGGTAATTATGATTGGCATACAATTGAAATCATCATAGAGAGGTGTCATTAATGCTCAGGTGAAGACCTAACCACAGCTGACATCAGCCATTAGCCAATTTCAAACACACTTCTAATCCCCTCGCTAAATCAAAAAGCTTTCTTCATGTAGTAGCAGGTTTTATTAATCACAGCACCCCCAAAGAGCACTAAATGCAACACATCTTTTCATGATTCACGCAGCTTTGAAGTACTGCCTCGCTCTTATTACTTAGCGTTCAGGGGAGGGCAGGGTCTTGCTATGAATGACTATCAAGAGTGAAGGTGATATTGTTTTTTTCTTCAACTGTATAAATGAAAGGTTGTCTTTGAAAAAAAAAAAGCTGTCATTTTAAGAAGCACACAGAGCGAGAGATACAAGAAGAAGATAAAGACAAGCGAGGGAAGACGAGCTGGCTTTCTCCGGCAGCTCACCAGCTGTTGTGTCTGAAGCAAGCTCCTAATTTATGGTTCAAAGATTCCGGTGTCATACAGCAGAGGAAAACGAGTCGCTGATAGGAGCCTGGCTGAAGTAAAAAAAAGCTCGCTCCATCAACATTATTACGGTGAGATGCAACTGAGCTTTTAATAAAGCAGCCTCGTCTGCTTGAGCTTTGAAGATTCCAAATCAAATCTCCCCGAGGGAATTTATAGTATCTGTCTATGCAGTCAGGTACCACTGACCTGCGTGGAGATTAAGTATTCCCAAATGTCAAATCAAGCACGTGCAGAAGCAGCAATGTATTTCTCTGTAAATATGCCCATATATGCATGCGCAATGCGGCAATTTATGTAAACATTTACAATAATCAACAATAAAGAGTAGCCTTTGGCACGAATGTGTTGACGCCTGGTCCATTCATAAATGCTACTTTTGAGATTGTATTGAAAGATTTAATAACAATGTTTATGTACTAGATAGCACAAGTTGAAGACTATAGTTTAAAAAAATGGTGCATTGGGCAAAGGTGTTGCTTACAGTTGGGACTTTTAATACAGCTGGTCAAAAGCAGGGCTGTCAAACATAAGGCTTGTTGGCGACAACCGGCCCACTAGAGGCTCCAATCTGGATCAGAAAATGACCAAGAAAATTGTAAAGATTTCAAAGAAGCCATTGACTTTTTAGACATGGTTTCTTTTTTAACAATACTCAAGATGTAATAGGATTTTATGTGGCCTCTGAGCTAAAATGTGTTTGACACCTTTGGTGTAAAGCTTATTTCTGAAATGAGAGCTATCACATAGTTAGTAATTAAGGTTTTATTTGTTTCACAGTAAAAACAAAAAAAACCCCGACATGTCTAGTACTACACTTCATTTCAGAGTTTTGTTTCCTCTTTATTATACAATGATGGGTGGCCATTTTACACAATGATTGACTTACAGGACAATTGATTAATTACAGTGTGATGCGTGCCCTTCTGTAGCTCTGTCCCTGCAACGTGTAATTTCCATGTTCATATTTATTATTTTCCATATTTGTTCATGTTGGATTAGCTCAGACATCACAATCCTTTTTTCCTCTGTTAATTAAGGGATCCTTTAAAGAACAGAGCCAAATGGCTGATGTTTCAACCTAAACATCTCTGTGGTCTGTGGGCAATTTTTTTATTTAATCTTTTTTTGTCCTGGACAATCCAATGTCCAAGTTTGATACCAAACAACATCATCGATGTAGGAAAGTCGCTTTAATCTGTGGGTGATTGTCTGGCTTGATGAGCATTGAGGCTTTGACTGTTGACAGCAAATACTTTCACTTGTACTCCCGAGTTTGCTGCCAGTCAGTGGGGCACATTCTGAACTTGCAACAACTCGATCAAGTGTAAAGAAAGAAAAAAAAAAAAAAAGAAAAAAAAACCTGAAACTCAATTAAGCCTGATAACGCATTCAGCTGATGGTCTGATTTCAGTGGACTGTGACACTTCTGACTTTGATAAAGGTTAGTGCCAATGAAAAGCTACAAAGAGGGCATATTTAATCCTCCCTTTCAAACTAAAGCTTCCCATAGTTTCGCTTAAAAAAAAAAAAATCTTTTGTCTTAAAACTCTCCTGGGCTCTTGTAAAGGCCAAGGGGGAGGTGGGGTGGAGTGTGTATGGGGAGGGTTATATTCCAATTCAACTTAGCTAAAACAATACCCCAGATAGCTCACCCTTCCCTGGATTCCAAGCCTGCCTTTTGAATAAAGGTTGCATTTTTCTTCTCCCTCTCCTGCTTTTTTCCCCCACCAGTGTGTAAAAGAGCTTACAACAAGCTTTGGGGAATTTCTTTGATGCCATAGGAGTTGCTGGACCCGAAGGCTATAAATTCAAAGCCGGTTTGAATAACACGCTAATCGGCAGAAATCTGTTCGTAAGATTATCATGTAGAGAGCGAAGTGAGCTCTTGTGCAGACAAAGAACTCGATGAGCACATGCAGTGTGACGCGCAAACACAAACACAGACACAATGGGCTGAGGAAATATCCTTCTTTGAAAGCGAGGAAAGCAGATCTCATTACCAGCTCCAGACTAAATTTGGAACAGATCTTTCCTGTGGGTCGACATTCATTTTGAAGCAAGACAACCAGGTCGCCCTGACCAATAATCACAACATGCCACCAGACGCTGTGTGTCTGAGATAGAGTACATTTGCACGGGAAAAAACCCCCCAAAAAAACAAAAAAGAGAAACCCTTGTGTGTTACATGTAAGCCGAAGTGAGGGATCAATAATTTGCTGCTGCAGTGATTACTAATGTTTGAAAGGGTCTCCTTGTCTTCATTTAACTACCCTTGCATTGGATGAAGGATTGCAGGAGCCAACTGGCTGAAAAAATAAGCCAAGCAAACAGAGAGATAAGGCCTAGTAAACATGTCACCCGCACATAATTAACCAGACTACCACTACGTGCTATAAAATCTCACTCCAGTCACACAGGCATCGTCTCATTTGCCTCTCCAAACGAGTCCAGAATCTCCTAATACCCAGATGGATTGTGTGCCAGATACAATAAAACCCATTTTATTAATTCTCCTTACGCTTGCTTCCTTTTAAGTCAGTAGACCTATATTTTTAGGTTGCCATGGCAGCAGGAACTCGGAAAAAAACTCCCACATGTTCAGATAAAAAGGCGATACATAATGACATTATTTATTTGCATTTCCCCTTAGCCTAAGCTGCAAAAAAACAAACCCAAAAAAACCATGATTCAATTGAGTTTTACTTTGTGTTGTGTAAATGGCTCTCCGTAAATTCTGAATTTAAACAACTGATGCATTCATTTTGAAAGACAAACACCACCAGGGAAAACTGTAATGACAGAAGTTCCATTATCTGTGCTCTGGCTCGGTATTTATGCACTGAATAATGAGCCGCTGATCCCTGATCTGCACCACTAGTGGTTAATTCCGGCTAATAATTGACACGAATATAAACACAATCATTTGAGATAATTGTCAATTCACAGCTGACTGCCATCAGCCATAAGCAGCTCTGTCTAACTTCCTACAAGCGAAGAAAAGCATCACTCCAGTGACCTTCACACTTGATCCACCACCTCAAGAGCTTTGCTGTCAATATGAGACTACACTGATCAATAGCTGCATGGTGAACTTTGTAACCCCAGTGCAACAGGCAACATCAGTGAGATTTGAGACGCTTGAGTGAAAACACGGAAAAACAACAACAACAAAAAGAAGATCGCAGGAATGATTGAGCTCCTTAATTTTAGCTTTAAAAAAAAAAAAAAAGGTCTAAATATCATAATTGGCATCATTGCATCTTCCACATGAGCTAATAATCTGTCTCTGAGCAGCTTGAGGAGATAATTCTGCCCAAGCTGGTTTACTCATCAAAAACAAAGACAACCAAATTAAATGTAATTTGCTTGCTGGCATAGTATTTGCAATGCTTTCTCTCCAGAGGAGAAATTCAGATATCAAATCATCCTCTTCTGCCCCAAACTGCGTTTTGGTTATTGTTACTTCAAGTGAATCTATATGCAAAGCTTATTTTATCTACAATGAAATAAAAACACTCTTTGGAGGTGATTAAACTTCTTGAGCAATGCTTTGTATTGAAAATGCCATGCATTGCATATAAAGATGGACCGAGTCATTGCTTCCCAGGGAGATGCCACCTTGATAATCCTCTGGTAAATGATTGTAGCAGAGGTCAGAAATACCTCCCCTTTCTTATCAGTGGATGAGGCATAGCCAAAAGTCAAAGTAAGAACATGTATTTTTTTTAACAGCAGCACTGTGGTGTATTGGTACGTGCTGTTGTCTCACCGCAACATTGTTCTTTCGGTGTGAAGTTTGCATGCTGTCACTTTGCCAGTGTGGCTTTTCTCCTGGTACTCCAGCTTTCTGGAGAGGCGTACATTGTAAACTTAGAGGCAATTTACAGTAACCAGTTAACTTAAGTCATGTTCCTCAGCTGTAGGAGGAACCCGGAGGACCCGGAGAAAACCACAAGACAGCCTTCAAAACGCACAACTAAACTACCTTGACATGTACTTACGGATGTTCTCTGTGTTCTCCTGCACGATGTCAGTCTTCAGTAGGTTGTCGGCCAGGACGAAGGCCCCCTGCTCTACCGTGTCCAGCAGCATGGTGGCCGCCCTCAGCTGCTCGCCCGTGCTCAGCTCCCTCCAAGCTCCCTGGGCCTGTGGCTGCAACAAATTGTTGACCGTCTCCACCATGGCCTGGGGAATCCAAACATCATCGATTTAGCGAAAGGAGGCGAAGCTGGCCTTGGGACCGCTGTTGTTTGACAGTGTGATTTGGTAAATGGCATGAGTGAAGGGAGATCAAAGGAAGTTTAGCACTGAAAAACAAATCACAATCCTGTGGGAGCGTGCATGGAAGATGCATGAATTGTTCCTTTTTTTTTTCTTTTCTTTTCCGAAGGTTTCATAATCATCTTTCCACTGAGCAATTTTTCTTTTTTTTCCAGTTCCTTTCCAAGTGGCTCTTTTGGACATGGATCGTTAACGAATGTCACCAACACCTGAATGTCTAATGACAATAACCATGTTGTTTGCTCGATTTTGTTTTTGTCCCTTTTATCTACAAGAAGACTTAATCAAGTAAATGAATCAGGACTGAAGCTTACAAGACACACAGGCCAGTTCTTACATGACTTGAGGCGAGAGTCTTTAATTGGTGTGATGAATGTTCTTCCATGCAGACAATCCCAATACACATACACCGGAGAGAGAAAAAAAATAGTACAGCAGTGAAACATTCTCCCAAATGTAGCAACTATCCGAAACCATTCAGCTCAGATCTCTCCTGCATATTAATGGCATCGAACAACCATTACACCTTCTTTAATCTCCACACAACAATGCCAAAGTGAGTAAGCAACAGGAAAAAGAGAACATCCTTGAGACAAGATGAAAAATTAAGAGCCATTAAAGATTTAAAAATGCCAATGGCAAGATTTATGAAGGGAATACTAATTGGTCAAGTAAAGCGATTCATTCCTGGTACCAATGCACCAAAGAGCAAAGTGAACCTGACCACCCCTCTCCAAAAAGAAGCTATTTCTCAGGTATTACAGAGGTGGTGGGTGCCCGTATGCTTATTGATTTCTTTTATATTTCCTACACTATTAATTGCATTTCTGCACCATCAGGAATGAAAACCAATCTACGATCTGAAATACTCTGGATGTCTGTACACTTGTGACATCCTTAAGATTGAAGCAAAGGGTCAAACAATAGAGGGTGTCACGTCGCAGGTGAACCCCGAGTCCGTATAACATTTTTCTCAATTCCATTTTTGATCAAGGGGATTAATATGAAAGTGAATAAGAGCCTTAGTATGACTCTGCGTGCGGATAAAGCTAAAGGCGATAAGGGAGATCATGTGCTTGCCTGTGTCATATTAATTCCTATAAAAAAACCAAAACAAAGGGGGATGAAAAAAAAAAAGGCTTTATCGTCATAACGTGCCCCAGACCCCCTCCAATTACTTCACAATCTTGAACTGTACGTGGTAGATGCAGGACTGATTGCTGACCTGGCAGGGAATTTCATCCTGCACCAGCTGGCTCTTCCCTATTCAAAACATACCCTGCACACATTAAGCCACCCACGCTGTCATGCACACGCACGCACACACGCACGCACACGCGCACACACACATGCGCGGTGCGAGAGTCTGACGCAAGAGTGAGCACACACCTCTGCACCTCCCAGTACACAACAATGTACACAGAGTCGCAGGTACATTGCACAGGCTGCATGCAGTTAAAAAGCAGCCACACATGCACATAAAGTCACACGTGCAGACAAGTGTCCCACTAACTTTGATGTAATTATTCATTATCTGCACCCAATCTCCAATCACACCTTTTGACATTCAGCTCGAGGCAGAGGCTGATTCACTCTCAATTAAGGAGCTTTTTTTTTCTTTAGGCACTGGCATTTTTTTTTTTCTCTTCACCCTTTTGTTCACCACTGCACGATCTTTCTTTTTGCACTTAAAACAGTGGAATAATGGTTCTTCAGGGGGGAGGGATTGATGGACTTGCAGAATAGGCTGTTTTGATATATATATATGCGATAGAAAACAATACAAGGACCTTCAAAACACAATGTATCAGTTTTCAAGCTGGTCCTACAGAGCACGTATTCGACCAATTGAAAGAAAGCAATAAAACTGACATTGACTAACGCACCATCATTTGGATGCAGAGAGATCACCAAGTCATTGCAACACAAATGAGTCATTATGGTTATTAATATGCATACAGCATGCCGATTTCCATTCATTTAAAGCAGAGAATGAAATTACGACATAAAGACCGTAGAGTATTGTCCCCGTGTCGGAAGGCAGATGATTGACGGGATGCTTTTCTTGACGAGACAATGAGTGCACTTGAGCATACATTTCCAATCTACACATGCAGTGTAATGCAAACATGCCTCTTCTTAGTGTTTATAATCAGCTTGAAGGAGCTTCTTTTATGTTGTGTCGTCAATGAGCTATGATCAAAGAAATTCCAGCGCAAAACATGATCCCTGCGCATCTGGACAATTCCTCCATCATTGCGCTCTACATCCAGCCTTTGTTGAGGAAAACAGTTTGCCGTCTGCTATCAACATTTTAAATGAATGAAATGATGTTTTCCTAAAGGTCACTGACTGAATAATCTCTTTCTTTTGCACCTCTGAGTGATTTGTTCACCTATTTATGTTCAAAGCAGCAGTGCAGCTGTCAACAAGGACTTGGATGTCACGACTTTCCTGTTCTGCAAACTGCAGTCCACTGATTTCTGAAGGTTTTCTTGCCGTACTTGTCTGGAGGTGTGCCTGGCTGGGAAGCTAAACAGAACCAGATCGGTGGTTCCTGGTTCAATTAACCTGTGGTACACTGACCACCCTGTTGTTTATTCTCCAAACCTATCTAAGCAGAGGCAGATGGTCTGTCACCTTTGAGACTGGTTCAACGTCTCCACAGTCCACTGTGACTATTCATGAGGGGTTGTTGGCTTTCATTGGGACGTTAAATGTCAGCTTATGATCGTATAAAAAGTAGCACTCTATAAAATAAATTGAATGTTTATTGTATAGATATATGGCAAACATAAATTACACTAAAGGAAGTGAGACTTTATGGTTAACCAATATATATTTAAATGAATTAGGTTATTCATGATTACTATGAGAAAATCTATCTTCAATGTTGCTCTTAATAAAAAGAAGATTTTATCCATTTATCTGAATCGTCCAAACTTTGGTGTTGATAGGCTTTAACACCATGCCACATTTTCCAAACGAGCATCAGCATGCTTTTACTGACATGCCTCCCATCCAAGGCCATCTATAAATAATATTCTCTTTAAAGAAAGTACAAGCAAAATTTCAGAATAAGTCAGTAATGTATTTATTTCACAGAATAAAGTAGCACCACAGCACCCTCAAAAAAAGCCACACCTCTGTGCACATCATCAATTTCCAGTCACTTTTTTATTTGTCTGTGGAGAACATGACACGTTTACTGGCCTCATCTGGCCCAAGTTTGAACTCTCAAGTTAACACCCTTTGCCCTTTCTTATTATCTGGCTCCAACCCGAAACTTAATGGAAAAAGACATTATAAACCCCAGGGATAAAAATAATCTATAAGCCATTTCGCTGGACCTTGAAGGTTAATGGGCATGTTCAGTTCTATTCGAGTGGCAATAAACACAAGCAAAAATATTTTTTATGGAAGTGTTAAAACAGATAAATTCTAAAATATACTGCAAGTTGCTATGCATGGTGCTTTTTTTCCAGTTCCTATGCATTTCTTAAGACCTGCTATCATCAAGAAGTTGCCATGCAACTAAAATGCCAAACAGTTTACTGAAGCAAAGATGGTAACTGAAATTTACACTATGAACTTATAGATGTGACAATTGAGCCAAATTGAGTTTTTTTGTTGTTGTTTTTTTTACAATTAAGATTGAGGAAACTTGATTTGATTAAGAAACTTGAAAATAAAATGACATGTTTTTGTCTAGTAAAACATGTACATTGCAATGGTTCATCCCAATTTTCATGTCCAGGCATAGAGAGAGAGAGAGAGAGATTGCATTTTGAACACACTGGATTCAATTGAGAAAATTTCATGTGGTTGGTGTTAGGCTGGCACAGTGGGAGGAATGGGAGAGGTGACAGGGGTAGGTGGTGCACCCGGATAGCACGGCATAAACGTCATCATAGTTTGTCTATGTGTGGTGACGGCACTCTGCTATTTTACCGCTATTAGCACTCTGCCACTCCATCTGTCAAATGTAGCAACTCAACTGGGCTGCTCTAGACGCCCGACCACTTTTTTGGGGGCCTGGCTTGTTTTCTAATGGTGAAAGAAAACAAGCTGGGAGTATCTATATATCTACCAAGAAAAAGAAAAAAAAAAGATTATGTTATAGGAGGAACCACTAATGGTTGGTGATAGACACTGCAGGAATGTTCCACATCCAACAAAGATGATGACTGGCTGTGAAAAGCTGCAGTGCATGGGCCATTTGTACCAGAGTAAAGCAGAAGGAAGGAAGGGAGAGGTGGACATTAGCGTGAGCTTGGCACGAGTCCAACCCAACCCCGAGTGCGTGTGCCTCTATCTGTGAGCTGATTGATGAAATGAACTCCGGGTCTGGGAAATTGATTCTGGCTGAGTCTGATCTCCCTCGCTTCTCTTTCTGCCTGGCTCGCTCTGCACCCGACTCTCATCCCCTCTGTTCTTCCGCTCTCCTTCCCTTCCCATTCACCGGTTGGTTCTTCATTTTTGTTTTCGCACAAGGTTGAAGGCTGATTTCCAAATAATAACACACAAAAAAAACAAACAAAAAAAAAAAACCAGGGTGGGATATCTTGTTCTTGCTGTCCTCCTCTATCTGTCTCCATGTCTCCAGGCACCTGTGAAGCTGTTGCATCATTGTGCTTCTCTTTGGCCCGTTTTGTTCTACCTGCTAGCCAAATCATCCGTCTTCTCCAAGAATCTCTGAAAACCTTCTGCTTTAATATTTCATGAAGCCTTCTCTCTCATAAGTGGGTGGTTGCTTCTGTGTAGGTGAGTTTCTCAGGGATTACCTTTCATTTCTTTCTCTTCTCCTTTCCTCGTGTGTCGAGTTTCATCCTATTACTTCCCAGACAGTGACCCTTTAGTTACCTCAATGGGAGAGAAATCCAGGCATGTTTTTGAGTAACAAAAGTTGTGTTCAAGATGTGCTGTTACTTGAAATCCCCATTTTATATTGTCTGTATATGTCCACAATATGAGTGGTACAGTCAGATTTTCTGTTTTTGAGTAAAAATGTTTATCTTCATGACAAAACATATGTGGCCCGCTCCTCCCACTTGTGTGTATTAAGGAGGTAGATTAATTGATTCAGGTCAGATCAATGTCATTACACCAATTGTTCATTCTTCGCTAAAATATGACGTTATAAAAGTTTATTATAACCTTAATCAAAATGTTGTTCTTTATTATGATTTACATAAAATGTATAGAAAGAGAATGAATGCAATTTTTATTATTAGTATTATTTATTTATTTATTTATACAATTAACCAAACACTTATCCTTCATAATTTAATTCCTAGTGGAGGTACTGGTGGTAATTTCCCCTGATCAAGCAAAATAAGTCTATGTTCTAAACTGCTTCAAAACCTCACAGAGTGGGAGTAAACAAACATTAGTATGGACAGAGGACGAAGTTAGATTGCTATGACTCTCAACTATAAAAATACTAAGTTCCAGAAGAATCTGGACTGGGAATCATGACACTCTCGAGGCAAACATTGTTATTGTCGATCTACATGTGAGAATAACTATTTACTACGGCCCGGGTACGCATGCGCAGTAGCGACATTTTCGCCATCCACAGCGATGAAACCCGATTGTTTCCAGAAAGTTCCGTGTTTTCCTGCTTACGGGGCAACGGAGTCAGAGTATTGGGAACCATCCTCCAAAACTTGGCATCAACCACCATTGTCATGTAAACGGGCACCCAGAATACAATGACATTTCTGTGCTTTCACTTCAAAACATTGTTGCGTAAATAAGCTGTAAAAGAGAGAATGAAAGTGGGCATGATAAAAATGTATGCAATGCAGATAAAATGCATAAAGAAGTGATTGTTATTAATGAGTGGAAACTCCGACTGCGATTGGATCAGATAATTGAACGTTACATTTTGTTGCTGAAAAGACTTAGGTGAACTTGATATTCGAGGAGTTAGATACATTATTTCCTCAGCTGCCTTTGTGCTAAATAAAGCCCAGCTTTCCATGTGTTTATTGTGTGTGTATGAATACAGAGGCCATAAAAGAGTACATCAGGAGAAAACTGTTGGACATTCACAATTATAGCCCCTTCCTGATCGGCGGAACCGTTTCTACTGCAGCACTATCTGCTCACTGGGATCATTCAAGCAGAACTCTGAACTGCGGTGCAGATGAGGAGGTCTCTGTTTATGAGGAAGTGGTTATCTTCATCTTCCAACAAATTGACTACCAGGGAAATTTTTATCATCTCGTTACAGGAGCCTCCCTCTGTTTCGCCTGCTCTAAGGTCATCCTGCACTGTGACACTCCCTCGGCCATCTTCTCATGCAAAGGTGTCACTTTAATGAGGGTCGGGGCTTCATATCCTCCCTCTATCTCACAAATTCACAATGGCCTGCTCCCACTGAAGATTTTTCATTTGTGATATTTTTCTGCAACAGTCACAGCGCAATTCAAGAGAAGTCTCTCATCTCCACCTTACATGAAAACAACACAAAAGCACTTGCGTGTTTGACTCTTAGAATGACAGGGATGGGCATAATCTCAATAATTGGACAACCATAATGTCACTGCCTATAAACAAGCTGCCATTAATATGACCAAAGGCGAGAGAGGCAGGGCGCCATATTTGATCATGTTTGCTCAAAATCAAACAGCAAAACAGAGCAACATTCCTGCAGGGGAAACACAGAACATAGGGAGTTATCATTACAGGCTTTGTAGCTTTATCAAGGCCAAACCCTTTTCAGTGGGATTACAATGGCTTTGACATGTAGCAGATATGACTGTTCATAAAAAAGAACGAAAGTGTGTGTGTGTGTGTGTGTGTGTGTGTGTGTGTGTGTGTGTGTGTGTGTGTGTGTGTGTGTGTGTGTGTGTGTGTGTGTGTGTGTGTGTGTGTGAGAGAGAGATCACAAATACCGTAAGTACAGATGTGATTACACACGTTTAAAATGTCAAATGCCTGGAAGTAATTAATAAGAATTAAAATAAAAGTAATTGTGGTTATTCATCAGCACATATTCAACTGAGGCAGGGGGATTGCTACAGGCTTAAATGTTTATGAATATGTAACAAAAACTACAAATAGGCTTTTGTATTGAAACCCCTGAGTGGTCATAACAAGGTGAATATCCCATTATGAGGTGAATTTCAGAGTCATTTATACAAGATAGGAGTCCTCAATCAAGCATGGAATCACCGGAATCAACCTCATTCAGGTTATCGGACACGCCTTCACCACAACAACACCTGTACTCCTGCAAACTGTCTTTTCCCACAGTACTGTCAGTGTCTGCAACTGTACATGGTCTCAGACAGGGGCGGTTGGGGGGGGGGGGGGGGGGGGGGGGGGGCAACAGAGGCAGGTGGATCTCTCATTTGCTTTGTATTCCTCTGCTAATCCCACTTATGTTGGCCACCAGGGTCCTGTTGGAGAAAACACTGCCCAATTTCCCTAATCAATGACGGTCCCTCACAGGCTGCCGGCGTGTGCAGTCGATGCCGGTGTTTACCTAAGGCCACAGATGTTGCTCCATTATTCTGGTTCGTCAAGTGAAAGCACTTCACTGTTGTTTGAATTTGTCAACCCTGCGACGGGATGGAACGGAGGATGAGCTGCACAGCTGAGCTTTGTGTACTGCCTTTGCATGGCAGTTTAGTGTGGATCCTCAAAGTGTACACTACATTGTGAAAACATGAGGCCAGATGCACCCATGACAGCATAAAGATAAATCTGAGGAGAATGTTTCCAGATAGGCCACACAACATTAAACCCACTGACATGTGAAGTAAACAACATAATCGCATTACAATGCTATAAGAGCGGGATCTATTAGGCAGCAAGTGAAAAATCAGTTCTTCGAGTTCATTTGTAGGAAGCAAGAAAAATGAGTATGCTTCAGGATCTGAATGACTTTGACAGAGGCCAAATCAAGATGGCTTGATGACTACATCTCAAAAAGGGCAGGTCTTATGGGCTGTCACGTTTGTGAAATAGTTGTGGCTGTATTAAAGATAACCGGTGAACCAGCAACAGGGTCATGACTGCCTAAGGCTCCATATATGAAATGAATTGCCCATGTGGTTTGAGTTCAACAATGTGTTTGAAAGGTGTCAGACCAGTGTCCATCACAGTTTGCATAATGTGAAGTTGTGTTGCCATCAAAAACGTATGATTCCCCATCCTCCGCTGAAAGGGCCAGCAATAGGCATGTGCATGTCAAAACTAAAGCAAGCAGCAATAAAAGCACATACGTCCCCTATCCAGGGCAACACAGCACTGGGACGCACTCTGGGAGGAAAGCAAGCGAGGGGATGTGATGTGCTGCTTCTAACATAGCACAGATATAAAAGCTAGTTGTTTCATTCATGACGATCGTCCTTTGACATGTTGTAGCGGCAGTATTCTCTGATGGCCTCTTCCAGTGGAATAATGCACTGATGCCTGCATGGTCTGAGGAACATCATGAGTGAACAGCACACTATTTACTACAATCATAGTGCGCATGTGCAGCATCAGCATTTCAGAAAAGTTTTGTTTTCCCTGTGTGAATGAAGACGGAGCTTTTTAAAAAGCTCCACCTTTGGTGATGTTTTCAGCGGCCCTGAGAACCATTGTCATGTAAACAGACAACCCGAACACAACAAAGGTTTTTCAGCCTGAAGATGTTTTCCATTATTTCAACCAGTACTTACAATTCTGCACCTTGCCTGTCTGAACTGTGACCGCACAAACACATCTTTCATTGAGCTTTCAATTGCAGCTGTTGACAATAAGGAAAACAGCGAATACCACCAAACGTATCCTTCAAGCATCTTGCACTAACAATCCCATCTGTCCACAGGAACACGCTCAACCACATACAAACATGCACAGCACTCCGATACCGTTTGCACAATTGCATGACTGTAAATATAAATTGCCCGTTGACATGCCTGAGAGGAATCAAGGCAATGTACATGTTGCTTAGCATGAGCACTACGATGTGCACATATAAACCAACATCTGGCTCTAATGTGCAGCTTAATGTAAGCCATCTGTATGGGAGACGGGGCTGTCAACCTCTCCCATGGTTCTCCTGTGAAGGTAGGAATTATTCTGATGACAGCTAAAATGTCACTTTGGGGATACGGAAATCACTCAGTAGCCCGAGAAATAGCTGAGAGAAGCGCAGGAGCACCCCCCCACACTTAATTTGGGACAAGTATGTATTATGCATCGGGGGAAGCATAACACGCCATGACTTTGGCTGACTTAGTAGTTAGAAGTTGACTTGTTGGTATAATGAGGTCACTTCTTTGCCTCTTAAGCACTTGCTAAAAAAATATAGACATGTGTTTCATGGCTGAGAGTTAAAGTTTTGACTGATGCTTTCTACTTATGCTGTGTTTTTTCCCACTGAAAAAGCAGCACTGATGTGATAGTTTTGGGACAGCTTAGACACTTGAGTAATCCACATTGAATATCTGGCACGTCAAACAGAAGTAACACACAGATTGTCAGTCTCATGCATACAATAAAAAACATGCAGGGGATAAGATTATATGAATATAAAATGGTGAGTTTGAGGGGCGGGTTGAAGGGATGGCAATGACATTTGACCCTTTGACTCAGCATCAGACTCTCCAGCCTTATTGACCATGAATGGGGTTTTATTTGCCCATTCTTGCCACTTCAAAAGGCCAAACATCAAATCTGGGGGGTAATGATGAAAATGACAGCAAAGTTACCACAATGAAGAGTTTTTTTTTGTTGTTGTTGTTTTTTTTTCAAATACCTGAACATAAAATCGACAGGAGCGCTCTCTCTTCTGCAGCTGCAAACCAAAGAGAATTAGACAGAAGTTAGCAAAAGGTCAGCGGCTTAGACACTCCAAAAGGTTTTATGGTGTATATACTAATCTCAAGGCAAGAAGGAAAAAACAAAAAAAAACAAATGTTTCTCCTTTATTTTAACTAGGTGAAAGCAGTACACATTAATTATACACTACCTTGCTCATGTCAATTAGCTCTGGAATGAGACAGACGACTGGGAAAAAAAGCCAGAGACACCTTTAAATATGATTTCAATACTGCCATTTTCTTTACATTTTATTTTGCACTGAGGAGCTTCATGTGAGAGCCCAGGAGAGCTAGTTATCCTTTAAAACTCAGCCACCACTGAAGGAAAGATAATGCTCGTAGCAATTTAGTGCACCTGAAAAAAAGAAGTGACGGCAAGCTCAGGCTCAAAGAGATGCTGTTAACACTGCATGGGGAGTGAGTAATTTTAATTGAGGTCTGATACAGACAGTGTAGTCAACAGAGCGACTGTGTGGCTTAACAGCTAGGTTCTGGTACCATGCTAAATCCCATGCAGATTAGCTCCAAAGAGTAGCATTTTCCCATAAAGGTGCCTCTTGCTCTACATCACAGCCCACTCTTCTGGAAACAGTCCCGTCCGTACCGTTAGCCAGCTCCCCTTTGATCATGAAAACGACACTGATCTCACCGTTTGCCAACTCAATCCTTTCATTGTCTGCTGGCAGAGTGCACTGTGCTTCGCTATCAAAAAATAAATCTTTAATTCGCTTAGCTCTTTGCAGATTGTGTCAAAATGATTGAACTCGTGAGGTAAACACCAACCACTGCCAGTGCAGAGAACAACAGTTTTGTGGATTTGGGTCTTTCCTTGGGGACTGTTCTCACCAGCGACCAAGCTGAACAAAAGAAAACTATAATGGAACATTTTTTTTTTTTTTTTTACTAGACGACTATACAGTATATCAGCAGACGGACTGTTTTAACGAGTAAGCCACTGACCTCTTGAATAAATTATTCTAATTGTAAAAAAGCTTTTTTATTCGCCTTTTTTTCCTTTCAACTTTAGAAGACAAACTGAGACAAGAATAGCCATCACCACTGGAACAGTTGTTGCTACCTTGAATATTGTGTTTTATGGGAGACCCTCTTTTGGAGAGGCATTATAAAGTGTAGTTGCTCCTCGATGTGAATTAACTCATCGCATTCTCTTCTGAGGCCTTTCGGCCGTCTTTACTGCCTTCCCTCTCCACTGGAGAAAACTGGCACTAAAATCTCAATGGGGACATCTGTGTCTGTTGCGGCAATGAAATAAAAACAATCCCCAAAAAAGCTATCTGGGAACAGGTGTTCGTGTTTGTCGACAACTGAAGCCGCTCCAGCAAATTAACGACTGACATTTTGAATTTCACTGATGTTTGCATTTCTGGTGGCTGCTCAGCGGACAGAAAGTATTATTTCAGCTCGTCTTGCCTGAGTGGTCTTTCGCCGTGCCCTGCTCTGAATTGGGTAATAAATGAATTAGCTTCAAGTTCAGCAAATGTGAAAAACCCTGTACTCCTACTTCTTAAATCCGGCTTTCTGGAATCTTACACTGTCCCATTAGCAGAGATCAAGTGGTGCAAACGTAAGCTTTCGACGAGCATGACATAAGAATAACATCTTTTAAACTGCAGCAACGTAAAATTGATTGCGCTTAATGAGCGATATTAGAGCGGAGAGAGTACTTGAGCCATCCATTTAACTTGAAGGTCTGTTTTTAGTATGTGCCAGACCACAGCAAATGATCGATTTCACTTTATCTGACAGCACTGGGCCAAGTAGCACATCGCTAAAACAATACCTCCTGTTCAGGTTGGGACTGAAGTCTTGTGGTGGGTCGGCCTCAGAGAAGGATTCAGAGAGCATTCTCAGTCACAATGAATGGATGTTTGCATAAAGAAAGTAGCTCTATTGGGCAAAGTGGTTCAAGACAATTTCCAACTCCACTCCTTTCAGGACGTTGAATTGAAAAGTGCGAGTCAGAAGTGGAACAGATTCCTACAGGTCATGTTTGTGCAGCCTGTTTAATACAACATTTTAAAAGCAAAAGGAGTCGTGCATACAGAACAGTGTCAGCATGTCAGGCACGGTGTTTCCTTCAATACCTTGTTGAGACTCCGTGCAGCACTATCTTTTCCACCTGGCGTGAGATTCCTCAGCTGCACGTCGAGCAGATCCACCAGCTGAACCATGGCCTTCACCGTGTACGTGATGTCCCCCGCCTGGAGATTGCTCTTGGTTTGCTCCGCCAGCTCCCGGGCAATGACTGCCGCCGTCTCCCCGGCTTTTAGCTGAGGGAAAGGACAAAGACACAAGAGAAAAGCCAATCCACTTAAAACCTGAAATTGCAACCCATTTAGATGAGGCAGCTGGCTCCTGGTACGACATGTTTTCCCTTATAACTAAACACAAATCAAAACAAGCCCACGTCCCTAGTTTCTTTTTGCACCGAGCCACGCTCTTCTTACAGCCTATTATTTACAGCCTACACACTGGAAAACATGATAAATGGCAATATACAAATATGTTGCACCCCGAAATAAATGCAGTTTAACCTACACATTTTCCCAACCGCAGCAATATCACACACAATTAATGTGGTGATGTGGTTTTTGGCTGACTGTACTCTGGGACCAATATTGTTTCTTCACGTAATTATGAACCTATTGAGAACGTTTCCCCAGCTAGACTTACACCTTTAAGAAACTAATGGGGAGTAGTGCAGCTTGGCAAAAGCACTATGGATGTGTTACACAGAGTAGAGATGCAAATATACATTTTTGTGAAAGCGTGTTTGATATTTCCGTCTCAGGATTCACCAAGGGAAATAATAATTATTTCCCTTTGCCATTTGGAGGGCAGAATATAAGAATTCTTTTGATTTCATTTGCACACCTAAATGCCATTCGTCCGAACAAAACCTATGTTGACATTCTCCAAATCCCTCGCCACAAGTGCTATTGTCCAGTGATTGCTTAGCAACTGCAAGTAGCTCTGACAGATCTGTTGAGCGTTGCATTTTATTCAATTTTTTCACCTCTTGAAACCCAATGCTTGGACTTTAGGAAGTGGTGTTCATCATAAATATTAAAGAAATATTTGAAAAATGCATAGTTTCTGTCTGTTTTCATGTAGAATTTGAAACACATTGTGCATACATGATATAATAGAAAGTAACAAATAATAACTAGAATTATTTTGGTTTTGTTTTAAACATTTAATTTCTATTGGATGTTCTATACGTCAATGAATTGTGCTATCACCGTTTCTTTATTCATGCACATTATTTTCCAACAGTAAGCTCAAGGTCTAATATTTGCAGCCACTCCCAAACCTTTGCTTGCATCCAAAATGAATTATGCAAGAACTACTCATGTCACGTCAGCTAAGATAAATCTCAATATTTATCCGATTATAGGAACATAAAATGATCTAATTGCCATGATTATAAAATTAATCAACCATTTCAAGCTCCTTTTAGTTTGAAGCCTTCACTTTCTCTTTCTCTAAACAACCCAAAATAAATATCTAAATTCAGTCATACACCATTATTTGATTAAAGAAAAAACACAATAGATGTTTTCAGGAAATCGGAGACTTTGTTAAATGATGAGAAATGCTTTTAGCTGCTTGTAAGCAATTTGATTGGAATGCTTAATTTATTGGCCTAAAACGTTGATGATAAAAGTAGGAAAACTATTGGTTTGTCCGGCAAAGAAGAGAACAGTCAAATTCACAATAATGCCGAACACTGCTTCTGTAAGGTTGCGTACCTTCAGATGCCGTACAGTACAGAGAGTTTTAAAACAGCAGTGACATCAGCTAAAACAGGAACAGCCTAATTTACTCTGGCATCACCTGCTATCATCGCCTGCGAGTTTATTATGAAGCCAATTAAGCCACTTAAATTGGTCTTCACAGAGGTGTGTGCAGAGAAATGTGTCTTTGGAAGATGTTTTCCTCTTTACCCTCCCTGTTCACTTCTCTTAATGAGGGGAACTGGGGATGCAGTGTAAATAGCTCTGCTTTCTTTTCTTCTTTTCTCCTTTTTCTGCTCGTCTGGTGTCGTTTCTCTGTTTTACCCCCCCCCCCCCCCCCCCGTATTCTCTACATCTTCCTTTCTCATTTTGTCTACCATCTGGTAATGAGCAGTGCCACACATAGGACAATAGCTCCAGATATAAAATAACGAATTGCCAGATGGGTTTTCCAAATCTCTGACAGGTTGATCTTCATTAGAGTGTTCCTGTCTCCACAGTGACAAGCAAACAGCTCAAGTGTGATTTACTCAAAGAAAAAAAAAGAAGAAAAAAGATTAACATTTTTCTGTAAAAAAAAAAGCTTATCATTTCCTTCTATAGATTTTTACACGCTGCTATTTCTGCTTCAAGTATGTGCGATGTAGTGAAAGCAAACCGATTGCAAGTTCAAGTGCGAACTTTGCTGTAGTTAATTTCTGGAAATGGCAGCGTGGAGTAGAGCTTTATTGCATTGTTCAAATGGTTCTGCACAACACAGAAATGCACCTGATAATTTCTCTGCCTTCTATTTTGTTCCTCAACAGCCATTCGCCATCCATATTTGCAAACTGCCGTTTGTTTAATGGGCTGAGCTTTGTGCTATTGAGTAGACAATAAGTGTTATAACATGCACGCCTCAGGGTCCTATGAGTTTAAGGGAGGGCATTTCCAACATTGCCTGCGATTCATAACCTGGAACCCTGAGCCTCACTTGCAGCAACCTTCTCCTCTTTTAATTCGATTCTATTACAGATTCAAACATGTGAAGCTTTGTATAAGCCTTTGCATAATAGCTCACCAACAACGAAGGCAATGCAAATCGCTTGTGCTTGAAAAATACGGGTTGCAAATAGCATCATTGTGTTGCAGCACACCTTGGAGCGGTCTGGATTTAATGCTACTCACTGTTGTATTGGTTTCCATCCTGTACCAATTAAAACAAATACACTTATCACACCTACATGCACAAGCATAACCTTTCTATTGAAAAGAGCTTCGAGGTAATCAATGACATTAATCGACCGATTAAGAAGAAACCCAAAAAAACAAAGAAAAGACATTAAAACTAAATTCCTTTAAGTACAAGTGACATATAAACCTTTGATTTGCAATGTGTGCAGTGACAAATGTTACTTAATTGGGGCAAGAGGCCAATTTTATTTTGTATTTTTTTAAACAGCTCTTGGACAAAATCAAAGTAACATTTAAAGTCTGCAGGCTATTGCTCAACTCAAGTTTTTATTTTCTGTTTGGTTGTCGTTCGATTACACATTTAAAGAAAAATTAGTTCTCATTCTTGATCAGAAACAAACAGCACTTGACATCTAATTTGTTTTTTCATCACACCTGACTTCAATCACAACTGGCGTTTCCAGTGTTTTATTGAGAATCTCATCTAGTCACACAATCTTTGGTTTTGAATACTTCATTCATAACAATAGCATGTTTTTAGCCCTGGATTTAATTTCACCAGCATATCCAGAGTCCCACTGTGCTGAACTTGGTGGACATCCAGATTATGGATTGATTTGTGTATGATGGGAGAGTGAATGCAACACAGAACAAAGAGTTGTAAAAAGACCAAATACATGACATGACCCATGTTACAGGAGCCATTTTTTCAATGTTTATCATAACTGATGTGTGAAACTGAAGAAGTTCTGCTGTGTTTTGAATCTCTGACAGTTTTATAGACTGGGTTTTTAGCTGGAAACCATCACATTTCTTTTTTTTTCTTTATTTCAGACCAGCATTATGATGATATATATATATATATATTTAAAAAAAATTCCCCTCTCGCCCTCCGCGGGCGGTCACCTGTTTTTCTATTCCAAGCTCGGGTCCTCTACCAGAGGCCTGGGAGCGTGAGGGTCCTGCGCAGTATCTTTGCTGTTCCAAGTACTGCACTTTTCTGGACTGAGATGTCCGAGGTTGTTCCAGGGATCTGCTGTAGCCACTCCTCCAGTTTGGGGGCTACTGCCCCGAGGGCAGTACTGTCACCTTCACCTTCCAAGCCCTCTCCAGCTCCTCTCTGAGCCCTTGGTATTTCTCTAGTTTCTCATGTTCCTTATTTCTGATGTTACCATCACTTGGTATTGCTACATCCACCACGACGGCTTTCCGCTGCCCTGTATCAACCACCACAATGTCTGGTTGGTTCGCCATTACAATCCTGTCTGTCTGTATCTGGAAGTCCCACAGGATCTTCGTTCGGTCATTCTCCACCACCTTTGGGAGTGTCTCCCACTGTGACCTTGGGGTTTCCAGCCCATACTCCGCACAGATGTTTCGGTACACTATGCCAGCCACTTGGTTATGGCGTTCCATGTATGCTTTCCCAGCCAGCATCTTGCACCCTGCAGTCATGTGCTGGATTGTCTCAGGTGCCTCTTCGCACAGTCTACACCTTGGGTCTTGTCTGGTGTGGTAGATCTGGGCTTTTATCGCTCTGGTGCTCAGAGCCAGGATGAGGGCCTCTGTGCTGTCCTGTGTGTATATATACATACACACACACGCACGCACGCGCACGCGCGCGCAGTTTAACCCTTCTAGAACAGGCGTGAAAATAATGGTAAATAGATTTGACATATATAGCACTTTTCCACTGCTTGAGAAGCCCCAAAGCGCTTTATACAGTTCACAATCACCCATCCCCACACACACACTCACACCAACAGAGGTGGCTGCCATGAGAGATTCTCAACTGTCCTTACTGAGAAAAAATATTGACAATCCAACCACAATGTGTCATTGCTGCATCTATGCTCATGTTATGTGTTCAATCTCTTCCTGATTGCATTTTAAGTTCTAGCCGGCATTTTAAGAGACATAATTTTACCTTTTGACTGATGAGGTTGACCCAAGGGGAGGTACAGTTGCTGAAGTCAGGTCCCTGGGAGTCCCAGTATCCTTCTGGACCCATGCACATGTATGAAGCCACACCTGGAGAGATCAAGGGGAAACAAGCTTAATGAGTGCCATTCCACCAGATTTTTTTTTTAATGACATATCACCAAAGAAAAACTGCCTCTTTGACATGTACCGTGTTATATGTAATGTATTTCCATGTACAGCCACATTCACATTTACACCACTTTGGTCATGGACCACACAATATATGTAGGTTGATTCTACAATATCTCACCAGTTCTTTTTTTGTTTGCAAAACTTTGCCAAGTAAAACCTCCCGAGAAACACAGTTCTTAAGTGATTAAATTAATGGATGTAGCAAAAACTGTAATTGGATTGTTTTTATCGTTCTGGTGGCTGAAATCAAGTTGCTTCACTTGATGCCAGTAGGACTTGCCCAGACCGTGACTGTATTAAATCATTAAAAGTCAGACAGTGTCAGCATGTGTGTGTCAGTTCAACACCAGCATGAGAAAGGAAAATGCACCAAAATAGGTGCCAATTAAGTCTGCCACAGCAGAATTCATCACGAAAGGTCAATTAGGCTGGGTACGGCAAAACTGTCTCCGCTCTACAATACTCCATCTGGGCTTTTTGTGCAAGTGCACAGACATGTTGAGAAATATTAAACAGTGTGACAGTTGTCTGGTAAGCCTGTCTAAGCCTGCTATGTCTACTATTACACCTTGGAATTTTTTTTTATTGAGTATTTTACGTTTCAGTTTGAACAACACACAAAATACACAAACCAATCACTTTTTAATTACCCTCCTCCGCTCCCACCCGCATACACAATGAAGAACCTTAATTATCAATTTAACTGACTGACACTGATATGAAGAAGCGGTCTGTACTCCGGCCGAACACTCAGATCACATTTTGTTATTTATTCCAAACCTCATAAATGAAGTTTGCATGTTTCCCCTGCGATAGGCAATTTCATGTGTCATGTAGTTATCATTGTCTTGCTGTTTGTGTGGCACGGCATTGATTGTTTTGGTTCACTGTGTCTGATTGTGAGCAGCTGGCCATACCTGTTACACAGTTTATCTGTTCATGCGGCACGGAGTCAGTCTGGAATAAATCGATTTACAGTTACGATCTAGATACAAAACAGAGCTCAATATAGCTCCGACCATGCATGAAAAATATTACACTCTCCAAAAGAAACCCAACCGTGCAGGTCATGGTAGATGCTAGTATGCTAGTATTTAGTAGAGTAACAAAAGTACAATAATCTGCTATTTTGTAATGACATATATACAGTATAAATGTCACATTTGTGCAATATACAACTTGCATCTGTATTCTTGCTGCAGAAATGAGCAAGGCTACATGGTGACATTAAATCGCCCTTGCTTCAACTTAAAGTGTTGGTGCGTGAGAAGGTGAGACAGCCAGCATTAACAGATATACATTTTGATTGACATATAATTTCCTTTCCCCCAGTCCACCTAGGACAGCCGTATGTTTGATGGATTTATCAGATAAGGGACTCTGCATTTCCTTCTATATTGAGAGGCTAGGGGGAGCATGAAAGTGAGATGGGGGGGTATGAAGGGGGAGTCAGTGGGGGAGATGGAATGACAGTGAGCGAAGTGAGGGGAGATGGAAGGGGAGCTCGAGGAACTTTCAAAGAGTGGCAGAGGAAGCTCACACAGTCATGTTCTGCTTGGCAGTGTCGTCTGAAGTGCTACGGCTTTGAAGCGAATGCTGTGAGGAGGTGGAGTATGTGTTCCTCTTATCTTGCCATGTGACGGCTGTTAGTGAGGTCTCGACGGGTGCTGGTGTTGCCCGTTAATGAAGACTGTGTGTGTGTGTGTTCGAGAGTGTGTGCTGATTGATGAACAGATTTTTTTTTGTAGTGCTCAAGCTGGATTGGGGGTATGATGTCACACCACAGTCTATAAAATAATCATGATAGAGAATTTTCAGAAATGTCCTAAAAAAAATAATTAAAAAAATTACAATCTTTGCAGGAGCTCACAATGTCAAGGTTAGAAGTGTGCTTTATGGTGATGTTTCAATGCTTTCCATGTTTATATATTAAATACAGTACTTTGTATAATAATTTGCAGCTGATCCAGAAAAAAAAAGATTATCTTGGAAAAATCATTTACTAATGAATAACTAGACAATTCAAAATGATGTTGATGTAAATACTATAGATGTTTCGTAAGTCCTTTCCTCAGTATATGTGTGGTGATGTTTGCATGTTCCCATATCATACTGGTGTAATATCCAGACTGGCACACAACCAGCTTGAAGTGTTGGAAAGAAGCATTCATTATAAAGAAAATAACAGACGTGATACTTGTAATGCAACGGTTGAAGTTTCACTGACCTCGCTCCATGGTACATTTGTTGTCCATGGAAAGTTATTGGTGAGCTGTCTATTCTTTTCATGATTACATTTTTAGCTAAGCCAAGGTTTCTGCCCGAAACTGTTACCACTACACTAAACTCCTGTTTACTAAAGAGTGTGTCAACCTTCATCATTCTGTCAGCACCGTGAAATATGTTCCACTATATGCAACATTAACATTTTCCCTCATCTACAGTGCCTTTAATGTATTCTCAACATTCAATAAATGTCATCAAGCAGCTGTTTTGTTGCTGCTTTTCCTCGTCATCTTTCTCCAACTAACTCCATCACCTTGAGGTGAACATAATGAGTGAATTACAAAGAATCATAGTGACTCACAACTCTGTGCAAATTATAAAGGACGGTGGTGGAGAACGGCGCTTGAAACCTGGAGTTTCCTGCCTATTGCTATGCGTAATTCCTATTACTATTATATACTATGAATAGGATTACCATAATGCATAAATATGTTTTAAACCTGCACAATAAACCTGCACAGTGAACGTCAAGCCAACAAAAAGATCAGCATGTTTGAATGGAAGCGCACTCAACCAAGACGTCATAACCTCAGTATGTATTGTCAGTGAGTTCACTTGAAAAATATGTCCAGTGCAAGGTCTCATCAATAAGAAACGCTCCCTAAGATCAGCACTCAGATATTCCAACTTTCTGAGGGAGAGCTTTTACATCTAACGCAGCCAACATTGATTTTATCTTAATGCGCACTTGACTTCATTCTCTTAGTATCGATACTGAGGCAGAGCTGGAACAAAAATATACAGAAACAAAAGTCTGATGCTTGATAAACAAAGCACAACAGCTCTCTGAAAGAGCCAAACACAAATGCATTTAGCCACTAATTAATTACATGAATCGCGTCCTGAGAGACAGGAAATAAATATGTGTGCTGTTGTACTGCTTATGAGTTTCTATACAGATGCAATACTTAGCTATCTTTAGCTTTGCATCAGTGAGTCAGGAGTAAAGAGTGAGCGGGGAGGAAACGGGAGAATGAGTGCTGCAGGGGGAGTGTAAACATAAACAAAACACACAACAGCGACCAACATCAAGGCGGAAAGGCTCACAGCAGATCCGCGTCTCATACAGAGACTATCGACAATCTCACAGACAAGAAGAATAAAGCAACAACATATATATTTCATGTTTTTTTTTTGGGGGGGGGTTCAGTTCCCAACTATGGAGTCTTGGAATTTTGCATGATTAATCATTCAAAACTATTTGGAACAGTGTAGAACTCTATAGTAGCCATCGGAAACTAATGAGACAGAAGTAAAACAGAAGCAAACAAAAGATGAATCAGAGTATTTGCTTATTTGTTGTAAGTACATGATGTCCAGCACGTTATCAGACACATCATATGTATATGCACACCAAACATCTGGAAAGAGGTGGGCCTGTTTAACCTGAAGACACTATGGAACCTGTTATATCTTTGGACATCTGTGGTTAACAACTCACTTTTGTGGTGATTCTTGGGCAGTTGGAAAATAGGTTACAATAATCACTAGTGTCGGTATCGTTTCATTATCCACTGATAAGTGAACTGAATCTGAGTATTAATCTTTCTTTCAGTGATTCTGCGCTCTGACAGTTTTGTGGGTAACCAATGGAGTAAGACGTTGGCCTCCAGGAAGATATTCCACCAGATAGTCTAAAAGCACAGTCCAGAACAATCTATTCCATCTGGCCTGAAAACGTCCCAATGACCCCTCGAGCAAGAAGGGAGGTGTGGTTTGGGACAGGAATGTCTGAATTAAATCACTTAGCCTGCTGCCTGCACCACAGCATAGTTTTACATAAGTTGCCAAAAAATGATTGATGGATGATCAAACAGACCAGTTATTTTTTAGTTTTTTTTCCCAATCTTGGGGGGAAAAACTCACTGCTCATTGTTCATATCATAAAGAACTGTTGTAATACTTGTGTCTATCCACTTGTGATCTTTCCAACATACCACCTTCTCCCACACATATTTTACCTATACTATTACCTATGGTTCCAGGTGGACATGGCATCTTGGCGACCATGCCCTGCTTTGTCTTGGGCCAGGTGATGTCCATCATCACCAGTGGATTGCAGTACTCCACTCTGATGTTGGGAAGCTTCGGAGAGGGTGGAGCTCTGTCGTCGTCCGGCTCAAAGCCTTCCACAAGCGTGTGCATGGAGGCCGCCAGTGTTGTCGTCGTCCGTGGCCACTGAGCTGCCATGGCTGTCGTGGAAGGCACCTTGGTACTTGTGGTCCTGGTAGTAGTTGTCGTCATCGTGGAGGTGGTTGGTCGAGTGGTGGTCCTTGTTGTAGTGGTTGTAGTATCCATGTATAAAGAGGAGGAGGTTTCTAGATGAGAAAAAGGAAAGAGGTCAATTAATGAATTCTTGAGGAATATCGTGTGAAGAAACAAAACAGAATGAACGTCTTTATTAATTCAATCAAGTGTTATTTGTGTCTGAGAGGGAATTTATTTTGGTGCCTCTAAAAAAAAAAAAAAAAGGAGCGTACACACATTGGGGTTGTATTCTTCTCTCCTTCCCATGTGTCACTTTAAGAGAAGATGGTTCAAAGAGGATCAATTGGAACTGGCAGGAGTGACTTACACAGGCATGGATGGTGTCTAGTTTGGGACCCCCCCCGGCTAAGCTCACAAACACCACAGAATACACAAGTTTCCAGCTGTGCAGTCTAAATGTATCTGTTGACGAGGGCATATCTCTGAGAGTCAATAGCTGGGTTTTGTAGCTCTGTGCTATTTCTGGGTCAACCGGGACAAACCGGAATACCTGTTTCCTGGATGTCGGTCCTCCCTGTGGTTACACTCCGGGAGGTGTTTGCTAATGGCGCTGTTTACCCAGGCTGTTGGGGACAAGGGCTATCATAACATCTGCACACACACACCAAAAACGTCGTGCACATACGCTGGCTCAGTAATTCTCCCACTCAAGTGCACATGCAGGTCCTTGGCTCTCTGTCATCAATCTTGCCAACTACTCATCTATTCCATCCCTTTTGTGCTCTATCCCTTGTGGCCCTGATTGGAAAACAGAGGTTCCATATCAATTTACCAAGAGGCCTTTTGTGAATGCACAGGCACAGTTGGGTCAAAGGACACACAAAGAGGGCTCATACTTAATAATATATCTTCAGAAAATGTAAAAAAGAAGAATAATGTGTCCCATTGAATTGATTCATTATGCATAAGCAAAGTTATGATTCTTCAAGTGCTGCCTTGACATTTCTCTACATCATGATCTTTTCAGTGCTCCGGGTCTGGGAGAAGACAGCTCACTGTGGACCTTTTTCAATAAATGAAGGGGGCACTTTTCAGGCATTCACAATTTGGTTCCGCACAAAAATGCAATTTGGGATAGTTGTCATTTCCACCTGATGCAGAGATACAATCAAAATGACAGAAGTGACAAATGGCTCTCATCTTTGTATAAAAGGAGAGCAAAAACAAAATCTAATGAGGGTCGATATTACGTTTGGCAGGTGTAATGGACGTCATACACCCAAAGAGCTCAGATAACAGACACAGCAGTTCAAATCCAGTGCTGCAAGATTCAATTTGCAATTTCTGTGAATGTTATATTTGAGATAAGTAAAACAAGATAGCATAAATTAGTGACACTGTTTGGGATGCGGAGGCCCCCGGAGGCTGTAATGACACCCGACCACTATCAGCAGTCAAAGCATTCAACACTTAACAGCTTTCACTGACAGCCAAGGTTGATTAAATAGTTTACCACCGCACAGGAGTTCGAGACTGATTGAGTATTTGTTTTCTCTCACTAACAAAAGAGTTTGTTGTGTTTTGAGGATCTGCAGGTATCTTGGATACCCCTGTGGAGGTGCTCCATCAGCACAGTGGAACTATAACAGGAATTGTATTGAACTGCAATGTGAACTCAACTCCTGCCAAGCCCACTTTCTTTCCTCGCAAGCTGATGATGTGGGCTGTGTGTCGTCAACACTTCTATCGCAAAGAGAGGAAAACACACCATCAAAGTAGGCAGCGGGAGGTGAAAAACACTTAATAATTTGAAAGGTTGTTGCATTAATGTGTGGACATACTCACACTTCCGTAAGCCAGCCTAAAAGCATTGAAGCGACCCCCATCACATTAACTGACACTACCACCCATCAATAAGGCTTTAAAAAAAATCACATGCATGCTCAAAGAGCCATTTAGCATTTCCACCAGCCACCAAGACATCACCATTTACATTCTATAACTACCATTAGACATCAACATCAATCTGCTCTGCTGCAGCCTTCAGCAGAAAACAGGAGGGAGAAATATGTTTAAGGACAACAGTCAATTTATTTATTTATTTAAAAAAAAAAAACTAATTTACGCATATTTATTTGAGGAGAGCTGGTGATAACCTCAAATAAGTCATATCAAATATCAAATCTTACTCAAATAGTCACATCAATCTCAACCAAATTGAAATTGGCTGGTGGAGCTTCAGCGGCACCAAGTAAAAAGGACACTGTTAAAAGTTTCAGATGGAAATCCGATCATAGATATTCACCGCTCATACTGGGGTCAACGAAAGTCACAGTGCACTTGCTCAGTTAAGCACGTGTCTAAACAGGTGTGTGGAGGAGATTGTGAGAATCAAAATGTTATTGTGGTGGTCCGGGTGGCTGATTGAGGGCAACTGTCACCGTCGCTGACTTCTGCTGATAGCTTGTCACTGAGCTGCTCACGAGTGCTACATAAAATATGTGAGAATTTCCAGAGTGTCTGTTTTTTGTTTTTTATTGAAAAATGTGAATAATAAATCAAAATTGATCCATTTACGTGACATTAAGTTCAGAGCCACTGAAAAAGCCATTTTTTTTTTAAATGGCTCCCAAGATGGAACTTTTGGAAAATGCTGTGGGTATGGCTTCATTAAGAAAACAAACATCACCTGTACATGAAATCTTCCTTATTGTCTGCATTTTTGTTGTTTCATTGTAAACAGACATTGTAAACAGACAGTGTTTTTAAAATGTTGCCGTGTAATAGCAAAACTTTAAAAAAATGTTCCAAGTTTTCACTTGAATGGAGTGTAAACAGGGCCTAAAAGGTGGATAAAGACAATTTCGGATTTGCACATTCATATCGTTTTCAGCCTGCATGTGACTACAGTAGTCAATGAGCAACTATTTCCATCAATCCAACTTCTGTACCACTCGATCAAGTGAAGGTTTCAGCAAGTCAATCTCAGCTGACAGGCTACATTCAGTAGAGTTCCCCAGCACTATCACAGGCAAACGCAAAGAGACACACATAGACACACACCCAGGGGGCAATTTAGAATCAGAATGTGACCTAAAATAAATGTTTTTGGACTGAGGCAGAGATGTACAATTGTCAGATGATTACCAGAACCCTGAGGACCCTGCCTCCTTCCCACGGGGGAACGGTAACTCATATGTGCGTGAGGATAAGCTATAGGAGTCTTGTTTGCACCATGTGGGTGTCTGCAAGGGAGGGGGCTGCTGTGCTCTGGACTATTGATTGGCTGCAATCATATGTTTTTGTTTTGTGCTCCTATACGATGTCTGTTTTCTTTTAGTCTGAATTGTGTGATTTTCCAAAAAAAAACCCAACAAAACAAACCCTCCTATTTTGAGGACTGAATCACTTGTAAAACTAAAATGCACTATGAGACTGAATTGACATCAGTGTATACCTCAAAAATTGAAATGTCATTAAAATGTGATGAGTTTTCTTAATAAATGTCTACATTTATATAGTAAATTGCAAATATGGAATGCATTTTGTCAGTTTGAAGGTAAGACAATGACAGTGACTTGTGACAGTACACTCAGGTGTTGGAGCGCATTCAGACATGGTCTGGAGTGACCACAAGCTATATAACAATTAAAGACACATTCAGATTTATGTATTATTTTGTAAAGCAGTGATACACAGAGTTTCCCTCAGACAAATACTGTTAGAAATTGGAATCATTTGCTGTAAGCTCATACCAAACGTAATAGCGCCACAATGTCACTTCAACTGAACAACTTGCATTACAAAATATTGATGATTGTTTTTCAATATGTATTATTTTTTTCTTCCCCCAAATGAGGCACAGCCTGTGATTTCTGAAAACTTCTTCCTCTTAACAATGCAACATCTCCGGAAAAAAAACCCCCACCAGTGTGGGAGCAAACACATTAGGACAATTACGAACATAAAATGTTACAGCAGCAAGTTTGTGATTACTTGTCAAGACACCCTTCCACAAAAAAAAGTTCTAATAGTGCTTTCACCAAAATAGAATGATAATAATTAGTTGAATGTTTCTCAATGCAAACAACACAACTATTTCATTAAAACAATCATTGTAATGTAATTGTAACTATAAATGTTGCCTACATCTCTCACGGTGAGATGACCACTGAGAGAAATATGACTAGAGGAAATTGCCATCACAACATGAGGTTAATTCAAAGTGACCAGTATCCAAGTCTCTAATGTAATCCCAGCATTCTAGTGGATCCTGTTGAGTAATTTGTTGTTGTTTTTTCAGGTTGCTCTGGCCACACACATGCATGCAACATGTTAAGAGCTCCTCCAAAACACACAGTGCCAGGTACATGCAAACAGGAGAGGAGAAACAGATGTCCTTGAGTAATCCTGAATGTATTTTCTGTGAGAGGAGCACAAAGAGGAAAGATTTTTTATTTATTTTTTTAAAGGGAATCTGCAGCAGACAACGGCCACACACTGCAGGCACCATCGCCTCAGAGACAACACAAGGACATTTTGTTTTGCTTTGCCAGCTTTCCCATTCCATTCAAAGGGACGAAGCCAGAAAGCAAAAGACCAATCTGCACACCAGTGAGGTGAACAGGTCCTTGGACCATCCTGTAGAACTACTCTGTGACAAAGTGCAATTTGAATGTCTGACACATTTTGGGATGAGATTTATAAAATGGGCTGGAGAAAGAAGACAAAATGTTCGCCCTCATAGAGAATCAAATGTGACTGTTGATAGGCCAGCTCTTTCCTCACTCATACTCTATTATAATTGTATCCTTGGAAAGCAGATCTCAAGCTTGTAACAACCACGTCCCCTCTCTAAAGCATTTTGTTAATCAAGTACTCTCTGACTAGCACAAAAAAATAATCTGTGGTAGGAAAAAAATTAAATATCACAAAAAGAGGCACAATGATGCATTGTGCAACAAGGCCAGTTTTAATAACCAACCTTGTAGATAAAAACAACACAAAAGAAAAAAAAAACCTGCACTTTATTTTTTCTGCCCAGAATGCCATAATTCTAAACTGAAAACTATGGCCATTTTAACCCAAGTCATTAACACAGAGCAGAGACACACAGTCCAAACCAGGCTCATCAGAAACCTGCAGGTTTTGATAGTGATCGTCTGATAGTGTGAAAACTTATTATGCCTCCCAGTAAAAGTACATTGTATTCCTAAACTGCATTTATATGCATTTAAATCAGTATTTCAGATTCTTGTATGTATCCATTTTACCCATTTGATATTGACCACAATGTTGGACCAAATGACAGGTTTCAAATAACAACAAATTATGATCAATAATAATAATAATGGCAATCACATATCAAATGTCCCTGACCAACCAGGGCTTCAGAAATGTCCTACAGGGAAACCAGCAACTTCTTCATTCATAAAAGATGTCATTAAACTTGTGTGTCAGCCTTCTCCTTTCATTGACGCACCAGCTCCCCTCATCATTTACACTTTGTGTCCATTCCCCCATCACACACACACTCGCACGCACACACACACACACACACACACGCGTGCGCAAAATATACAAAGTATGTTTTCACCACACACAGAGCTTTGTGCTTCATTTCAAAGCATTCATTTCTAACTAATTAGCCTCTCTCTCTGTATCCCAGGGCTCATGGCTTCCACAATTAGATAAGCTCACTGTACTACGCTCCAGGAAATACATTTATAAAAGGAAGAGAAAAAAAAAAAGTCCTATGCTATTATGAAATGGATCCGGTTTATATGGCAAGCCATTCCCCAACCAAAGCTGGCTCGTCGGCTCAGAGAAACTTCTCCAGTCTCCAGATCAAAAAAGGTGGAGAGGGCCTTTTTGGGGTAAAAAATGAGCATCAGACTGTAATGTGACTCTTCTAGCCTCATCCTGAACCCAATTACTGCCTAATTTTGTTATTTGAACCTTTATGCATGGTTCCATCTTCAGGGGGAAGAGAATTTTGGACAGCCAATGTGTGACGTCACCCATTAACTTTCTACCAGCCTGTTTAAAGGCTGAAAAATTGGATTTGTGTGTGCAGGGACACATATTTTTAGACAGGACTACTTGAAGCCCAAATCCATGATCACGGTTGTTACTGGACTTGAACTGGATAACTTCTTTCATTTGACTGTTTGATCTGAGTGTGCTGCTTCCACTTTGGGAGTCTGTATGTGTCTTACTACTTGGGCTTAATATCAGAACGCCATTCCATCTACAAATAACAATGATGTGTATGGGCACATATTTAAATGTCATATACAGCTGGCTGGTTCAGTGCATTCAGTGCATCATATTTATGTTTACACTATATCTAAGATGTCAATGTCTATGAGTGTTGAACTGATTATTTTACATTTGGGAAACACTGGGATGACGTATTTTGAAGTCTCAGGAATGTACGCAGTTTGTTTCTGGGCCTGGGGACAATTCTGTGTGTAGTTTGCATGTTGTCATTTGACACATGTGGACTTCTTCGCATAGTCCAGAAACATCGCTAATAAGTTAATTGGAGGCTGTGAATCGATTCTCAGACTGGACTGTATGAGATTATCTCTCTGTGTTTGTCCTGTAATGGACTGGTTATCTACTCACACCCTGCCATTAGCACCAATGTAAGCGGGGCTCGAGCCAAGTTGAGTAAAGACCAATTGACAATAATTGGCAACACTAGGCTGAACCCCAAATACCTATGTAACTGTGTAGTTAAAAGAAATAGGCCACATCCTTGTTAGCCAAATTATTTTGGAAAAAAAAAAGTATTTTACTTGGGGAACAGAAAACATGAAATGTAACACAGACGTGCACATTAGCTCAAAAATGCAAGAAAGTCGACAAGGCTAAAGGTATATGCAAATATCAAACAATTTAGTTTCATTCAAGAGACCAATGTTGGAATTGAGAAAATAATTTTTTTTTTACATTGGTTCAACCAAATCACCTTTTTGTACACTTAAGCAAGCAAATGGAAGATTATGTTGAGGAGCATAACTTGCATGTTTGCTGTTCAAACCGTCACAATAAGAAGGCCAGTTGGCTGTTACAGTTACTCTTATGTTGTCAGTCATATATACAGTATTATTTGTTAAGTGAGTGAATGTAAAGCAATGTTTACTGATAATAAATCATGACACTTGGCACCTGCTTTCATTGACATGCCTGACCTTGATTTGCTGTTCATAGAATCTAGTCCCAGGATGCTACATTTGTAAGACAGGTAGCAATCAGATCTTTTCAACACTGAATGGAGGTCAATATCAATATTGGTCATTCATTTTTAGTGAAGTTTGTATTTTCTCTTATGATGTCAAAACAGCCTGAAAAAGGAAGAAGTGCATGCCACAGAATTATCTCCCGGCCAAATCATCTGTCACTTTGAAAAAAGAAAAAAAAAATGCATAAAGAAAATATTCCCAGTTGTTAACGATTTAATTTCGAAATAGTGGATCTCACCCCCCGAGAGCCGGAGCAAAGCACATCGAGACTTACCACAGAACAAATGATTTGTCAATTCTCAGCCTGAAGCTGGTTATCTATTTACATTTTTCAATAGGCAGAAGTAAATTCAAGTATCTTATTTTACATAATGAGTACCTGCTTGGTAATGGGGTGATTCACTCTGCTCCACAGCTTATCAGAACTCAAATGTTTGTCATACAATCCCATATAAATTTGCACGCTCTCGTGTGTTGAGAAGAATGGCTGGAAAAAAACAAAATGATGATCAAATTCCTGCCATTCAATAGACCCTTTTGTGGCGAGGCCCACAAATCTATTAGAGAGTGCAACTGGGGTGTGGATGGGTGCACTGGGTGCTGCTGGTGGTACTCAGGAGGCGGTGCGGTAAATTATGGAGCCAGACATCTGGTAATGCTTCGATATCATCTGACATGATGAGAGCTGTAATGGATGGGAGCTATGCATTGTTTGGCAATTAATTTCTCATTCCCAAGCTCTCTTCCCGGGACTTGAGAGGGCACCGATGGAGGTCACACAGCGATGGGAGAGGCGAATGCGCCAGGCTCATATATATGCACACATGGACGCGGGGCCCGGAGAGACACTTGCAGTGTTTGAGTTAAATGACAGCAGAGACATGAGCTCAGCCTGCTGCCATATTGCACTGCACTGAGGACTGCAGGGGGAAATTTGCCACACAGATGTGCAGTAAATGTTCGTGATGACATAAAAAACAATAGCACCCTTTTTTTGCTTAAAGTGCATGAACAAGTCTTTATTTAGAAAAAAAACAAAACTAAACTATAATACAATGTTGTGTCTATTGTTATATCAAATCAAATTTAATTCCACAATCTCTGCCATGCACCTACACCACCATAGTATGAATACAATGCATACGGTCCTGTATAAGACATGCTTGAGAGCCTTTTTTGTCCATATTTAGCAGCATCTTTTCAGCGCTGAAAGAACTGCTGCATTTGGCTTTTATTCTCAGAGCCAAATCTTGAGTCTCTAAGGCAAACGACAAGGCCAGACATTGTCGGACACACCAGGGGAAGCAAAAGGAGGAAATAAGACTGTGAGCACAAGAGCAGAGGGGATTTCAGAATCACGATGAGGAAAGGCGCACTCTTCCAAGGTCTCACCATTTGCCAAAACAACCTTGAGTAAGGCTTTTCAAAAGACTTTCAACCAACAGTCGAATGGGCCAAATGGATAGGGCAAAGCTGTGCAGGGAAACTCTGACACCGGTGATAAAGAGAGTTAAAGATGCTTTAGAGGCCTCAGATCAGATTTACTCGCCTGATTGGTCAAAATAAATCACTTTGAGCTGGTGTGCCACCAAGCCTGTTAAATTTAATGTGGCAATTTTTGGGACGCTGGAGAAATGGCTTGCGCACGCACGCACGCACGCACGCACGCACGCACGCACGCACGCACGCACGCACGCACGCACGCACGCACGCACGCACACACACACACACACACACACACACACACACACACACACACACACACACACACACACACACACACACACACACACACACACACACACACACACACACACACACACACACACACACACACACACACACACACACACACAAAATCAGCAATCACAAAAAAAAAAAATTGTGGTAGAGTGGGAGAAAAGCTCCCACAGACTGTATTCTTAGTACATTTTCCTGCATGTTTCATATTCATCGACAGAAAGCTCTGGTCTGCACTTGATCGGCTAAAGTAATGGCTTCGGCGCAGACTTCAAGGAAGCAAAAATCGTTTGGCTTCGCACACAAACAAACAAGTCCACGGGCAGGAGTGAACACACCTGTGTTCAATAATCTTCATTCATCACACGAAGTAAAAGTGTTTGATTTTTACTCTAAGCATGTTTTTCTCCATTTCTGTACATGTCAGGAGAGATGGATGGAGTGTTGGCTCTAATTGAAGGATTGCCTGCCACATCTCTCACTACACAGGTGATCTGTGTATGATTTCTGGATCAAGGTAGAGCCGCAAAAGCTGGTGATGGATGGCGAGTCAGATGGAGGGATACCAGACTAAATATGATGTATAATGGGTTATCACGCAAAGAGGATGGACACGCCATATTCTGAATGCTGCCACATATCTAAAAAAGCTTCATTCAAATCCTGTTTTAGAACGAAATGAAAGTATACTCAGATGAACAAAACGCATGCATGGGGGTGTCACAATTACAACATTATACAATACATTACAATTTTCTCTTATGTGAGGGAATATGGCTCGGAAACATTCAGAACGGCTGTGAACGCCAACAAAGAACCCCCTGTTTCTCCCCCTGAAAAAAAAAATCTAAAGCTGCATTCCTAACAGAGGCCTATTATGTTGCAGCATTAAAGAGTTCGCAAGAAGCCTGTGTGTGTGTGTGTGTGTGTGTGTGTGTGTGTGTGTGTGTGCACATATGTGTTTGTAAAATCATCCACAACTATAATCCCAAACCTTGCACTTGTGCTTGGAGAAAATTGAGGTGCACCAGGCATGTGATAAGTATGTAGCCTGCAAACAAGCATGTAGCCTACATTCCTAAGCCTCAACATCAAAAAGGGTTTCATGGAGCATGCAAAAGTCTGTTTTTGTGGAATAGTAGCATTTAGTTAGTGGAACACTGCACTGTAGTTGTTTAAGCTTTGTAATCAAGGAAAAATGCCTAGAATGGCTTCAGAAAACTGCAGGGTATCACCTGTACCTTCACAAAAGCTTGTCGATAAACGTAACGACGGTGACCGGGGGGGCGATGGAACCAAAAGACAACAGTTTGCACGTTTGAGGGCAAACTGACTTCCACTGTGATTAGCTACAGTGACTCTGTCAGTCTGCATTTACTGCTTAGGCAGTCTTAATCAATTCAGCATGTGTCGGGCTCTTCTGAATAGAGCCAAGGGCCTGAGCGCTCAAAACATTGGCTGTTTCGGCATGAAGGTTGAGGTGCCGCGTCTGCCGGCTCCCTGCAGCCCAGCAGAGCTGGCACTATGCCCCGACCAGATGGCAACATGTGGCAAAATTACAGCAATACCAGACAATGAGTGTATCCATGACACCAACTGTGCTGGAGTATTATGCACCGATCATGACTCCACAAAATAACCTTTGCTGCAGCATCACACGCATGCGAGACAAACACCGAAGTATTAACACAGTCCTCAGCACATTAGGACCAGAGAATACTCATCATCATGACAGGATCCATTGATCATGTCAGTGCCCCATTAACAGCAAACACATTCAGAAGCAGATGAAGAATGAGAGATTGCAATTTTTTTTTTTTTTTTTTAAAGGCATACAATTCAACACGCATGCATGGGAGAACAAGAAGCTTTAATCTTATCTTGTGACAGCAAATTCATTCTACAAGCAGCAGCCGTGGGTGGAAGGAACAAAGCAGAATTTCTCAGGTGGATGTCTTTGTCTTTACACTCCCGTAGACTGACTGCAGCTCGCACCTCATGCTCACTGTGGCACGCAGTGAAAAGGTCAGCCCGGGTAAGTTGTGGCTTGGAATTAGTTATATGGTTGAGGTTTTTGGTGGTTTTTTTTTAAAAACATTTTTTTTATTTTCTTTAAAAAAATATATCTTTATTTCAAATGTTTCCTTACTGTATTCCATTTAAAAATAAACATACACTAACAAATACTAGAACATCTACGTAATTGTGATACAACGTGTAAATCAAGACAGAACAAAATTTAATAATTATCATTCAGAATGTAATGTAAAAACAAATTGATATTAAACAGAAACAAAAAAATTTTTTCTTATCCGAGTAAAAAGCTGGGAATCTCAAGGCCCAAGTGTTCCAGACAGGGTTTTGATAAATTAAAAATTGAGGTGGTGGTGGTGTAATCTGTGATATTATGGATTGAAACTAGTACAAAAATGTTTAAATAATTTACTAGGTTTTGTAGTACAAGATCATGTCTATTTCTACTAGACTATATTCACACTTCCCAAGAAAAAAAGTAACATTAAAACCAAATATTAGGTGTGGAAATTTGATCTTGATATGGAGTCTGATGAAAGTGTCAATATTAATACATTTCAGATCAGAAGAAAATATTGCAGCTCAATCAGTTAAATAACGTAAACCTGCCATGCAATATATGTGAGATTGCATTATTATCATCGATCATAGTATTTTTTCACCAGACTCGTATGTGGTTTATCTTTGATTTTCAAGATGATGCAATGACACTCAACAGAATAAGTGGCTATGGTGATTGATGATATTATTTACAATCAGTGACACACATTCAGTAAGAAATTCTTGACATGATGCTTTTGTTTGAATGAGGTGATCGTTTGGTCATCACAAGGACTCTTACTGTTCCCAGCTTTGACACTAATTTCATGCAGCGCTTCAACTTTGGTGACCTGCAAGCTTCTCTAACAATCACATAGAGTATGATGTTTTTGAAGAAGACGGAGCTGCATTGCAACATGATGAATGAGAAACCCTCCAAAGGTTAATTTAGAGAACTGGAGCATTGATACAAACCCCATAAATTCTCACAATTGTACTATATAGTATCAACATCCTTGACAAGAATCGCTGTTGCCTTTGAGATTTTTTTTTTTACATTAAGCGACATGACAAAATGGCATTTAAAACCCATGCTTTATATTGCTGATCCACTTGAAATCCAAATATTGTATACGCTGTGTGTAGTGCCAGGTTGCTATCTTTATGCATATTTTTTTCCTTTATATATTTAAAGGATAACCAAAGAGCAGTTCATTTCAGTTGTCCTTGCACATTCTGTACTGGATGTGCTCATGAAAAGCGGTAAGAGAGCTTTTATAGCTGCGTGCTAATAGCTGCCTGTGAGCAAATTTTTTATTTTTTTATCACCAACAGAGTGAATTTAATTATCAATGTGGAGTTGTCATGGAAGCACTCTTGGGTGTAGATCATATGTCCTTGAAAACAGCCTGGATAAAAATATAGCTCCATCTATTGAAGAAACTCAAGGAAAAGCTGTGATTAGAACATGATTACAGTTGAGGGCTGTTTTTTCTGAATGAATATTGGTTAAAAATCCACAAGATTACTTTTTTTTGCAAGAGAAGGAAGATGTACTTTTTTTGAGTTGACATTCCGCACCAGACAATAAAGAAGACTGAAATGCATAATCAACTTTACCAGTTTGATACTCCAATATAATTGTCATGTGCCCTGTACCATGTGCTGCGCTCTGGCTCGAGAGATTGGGCACAAGGTTTCAGAACCCAGCTGCGAGCCTGGCTGTGTCTCTGCTGCTCTGTTACCCATACATCATGCTCCACTGGTATGGCAGGTCAGCCATGCTTGCGGAGGTGGCACAAGCGGATATGAGCTCTCGTTAATGCGATCAGCGAATGACACCTTTCTAGGAGTGTTAACAGACACTGTGATTGGGACGCTAGATCAGATTCAGAAGTTTCCAGAAAAACGTATCGACTATTTTATGGTTCGTTTTAAACGAGATACATTTTTCTGTGTATGATGAGATAGAAAACATCCATATTGTCATTTTTACAACAAGACTGCTGCTTTGTTCTTCTCTGTGCAGGTTATTTTCCACACTACTCCAGCTTTTGCGTTGCTGCTCGAACTTTCTGTGACAGACACTTCCTCTTTGGACCGACCACATTTTGCTCTCTGGTCTTAGCGGAACGGCGAACAAACAGAGAAAAACAATGTGATGCAACTGCAAATGCAGACTAATTTGTGTGCAGTCAAGTGACGCGCGGATGCCGATTCAAGCAATTTGGCTGCAACTATCCTGCCATCTCAAAATGTACGCTGCTCAGGAGACAATTGTATGGAAAATGTGGACCGTTAACAACAGCAGCTTTAATCAGAGCAGGTCTGTGTCTTTGTGTTTATATTTTTGGTCTGTGAGTTGATAAAACTAAATGCTTTATTGCTCTAGAATCCATTCAATCACTCTTTCAATCCCCATCAATCTGTTTATCTGACATTTATATTTGTTCACCGACTCCATCTATCCACTTAATGCAACATTTTACTATCTATATTAATGCAGTGAAGTATTTCAGGAGCAGCCTATTCTGCAACAGCAGTCAAACACTTCTCAACAGGAAGTCGACTGTTGAGGCTGCTGTCCTTATGCAGATGAAAGTATGTGTGATCATTGTGCAACACTGTTCATCGGTGAAGAATAATCATTCAATACAGGAAGCACATAACAGCACTTTTACTCTCTTTAACTATAACAAATTACATTATGGGAATGCTGTGTAATGTCAAAAACCAAAACAATATATGCATGGTTACCAAATGAATGAATACATTACGGGGGGTGTTGAAGCAGGACACAAAGTAGAAAGAAAGAAAAAATAAAAAAAGAGTTGGGGAGAAATGTAACAGCCAGCAAAGGAAAGTAAATTAAACTGGCAAGCAGCAGGTAGAAAAGCTCCAGAGGAGAAAGCAGAAGTGGGGATTTCACAGTCAAATAACTTGTGACATTTTTGACTAGAGCTGTTGATGAGATAGCGCAAAGTATTACTTCGGTGTGTCAAAACAGCTCCACCTTGTCTTTTGGGGTGTTCCCAACAAGCACCAATTTATAAAAAGAACAATGGAGGAGAGAAATTAGACTTTTCAAATTAGTTCTAGGAAGTGAAATTTGTCAGTCAAACGTCTTAACCAGAGTGAGTATAAGACTTCATCGTGTGGCCAAATGCAAAGGACCACAAGTTACACAGCTTCCTCATTGGGCGATCATGCGCTGAATATAAATACACTTCCATGGAACAATATCAATGTGGCCACACAAAGAAGACCGACTGTTATCTTGACCAACAAAAACAGGCTCTTATGGCAAGTAAACCTTTCTGAATCAACTGTGTGCACAAAATAGACCAAAAAGCCCACCTGGAAATCAGGTAGATGCACATTCTTAAACAGAAAGGTTTAATAAAATTATTTTTAAAATGTTAACAGACAGAATGTCAGTGGTTTGTGCAATTACTGCATTTAATCTTACTGAATACCTGCCACAAAATCATTTTTTGTGCATCTACTAAGAATGTAAGTATGCAAGACGTATTGGTATTGCAGTTTTTGTTTTTTTTCAACCGATCCCCAACATGATGACAGAGAGGATGAGGATCTGTCAGCAGATGATATTGTGAATTTTTCAGTGGACATGTAAGCTGTCACATTTGAAAAAAGCACACACAAAAGTTTCTCTACTTAGGGTGGGTTACAGCTGCAGTTCATGACTATTTTGTAGCCACTTGACCCAGAAAGAATTTTCATATTTAACTTTTTTATAGTTTGAGTTTCACAATCATCCCACTGCAGACGATATTGGGAAGTCATGACCTCCAAGAAAATGTGAGACAAAAATATATTAAACCTCTTGAGATGCAGACATTTCTAAAAGCTCTCAGAGGATGGAATGCTCGCTCATTTACTTGACCCTACAATCTTGGGGATAAGGGCTAGGATATAGCAAATTACACGACCTGCTTATTTGATTATCATTCAAACAATTGAAAAGTGGCCAAACATGAGGAAATGATTCAGCATTAAACACTGATAAAGACCGAAACATTCTATTTTATTATGATTCTTCAGCTTGATAATCTATATTATTAAGAATTAATGAGACAATTATATGAATGTGAAAAACAAGTGTATCATTATGCTCAACTATCTACAGTCTCGATCTCGGTACTTCACTTTCCTTTACTTCTCTTTGCTGTAATTTAAAATACAAAAGTAGCACATTACCGGCAGGCAATTGTCACAAGCCCACACACTTTCAGTTGGTTATATCATAGGCAGGTATGAGAAAACAAGACCTAAACATTTTACAATGCCAAATCCACTCTGCACATCCCACACCACAAAAGTGTTGAACAGAGCAAACAAAACGTGAGAATTACACTATATATATTCTCAGAGCTGAAAAGTGGCTGTTTGTAGATCGAATGGGTGATAATATAGATGAAATTAAGACGAAACGGCAAACAATTGGGAGTAGAAAATGGATAGATAATCTGTCAATTAATGAACGCTCACGATATTAAGAAACTTTTTTGTAAGGAGAAAGATTAAGCTTTTTGAAGGTCAAATTTTAAAGCAGAACAAAAAAAAGCTACTTAAATATGGCTATTTGATGTATCGGCACATCAAGAACACTGATGTGAGGAAGCATCTGGAGATCAGAAAAAATCCTTTAAAAACTTCAGGACCGTCTTGCTGGCAGTGGCCTTCCTCCGTCACTTGCCCTTGAATCTCATTATCTGGGACGATTTCCAACCCCACATGACACTGGGTTGGGTAAAGCGGCATATAAATAGGATGGCTGGAAAATCTACCATTGAGTTTTTGCAGTCCCACATCCTTGAAAACCATGAAAAAAAAAAATCCCTAAAAATGTGAGGTTTATTTTGGGTCTAGATTGACCGAATATAGATTCCGTTGTTATTCTCCTGGTTTACATTAACGGTTTTCACATTTTCTCGCACCTCAAAGTCGTTCAATTTGTCAATTTCATTTGCATCTAATTTTACATATTTTGTAGCACATCGCTCCTCCTCTGAAACACTGAATAATACCCGAAACAATAGTGATAATTATAATACCTGAATATTAAGTGACTGAGTGCTTGATAAAAACCATAAATAAATTGTGCCTTACCGAGTCTGTTATCCAGGGCTCCAAAATCCAGAGAGTACTTGACAACATGGTAATTGTTCCAAACGTACAGCAGGTTGTCCCTGGGATTATAATCCACGGCAGCGATGTACTGATAGGAGTTGGGGAATGGGATGTCCAGAAATCCATCTTTACTGAGCTCTGTGTTGTAGATGTAGTCAATTTTGTTTCCTGTTGCCTCATTGTCATCATCCTCATACACTGACTTGACGACATAGAGGATTCCACAAATCATGAAGGCATTCGATGCCGAGCGCTTGTCATAAGCCGTGTCCCAGGTCCCTTCAACTCGCAACGTGTAGGGATTGAGCTGACTGATGACGATCCGCCCGTTATTTTGCTCGGTGGCGTAGATCACCCAAAGGCCGTTTTCATCTACAGCCAAGTCAATATCTGACTTGCCCCCCCAGCGGTATGGAGAGGTGTCATGGTAGTTGGCGTTGGCGATGATAGCTTCGCCGCTCTTTATGCGAGTTCTCAGGTCAAACTTGACTATGTTGCGCGTTCGCTCCTTGTTGAAGAAGAGTGCACCATCATAGACCACAAAGCCGGTTCCATCAACACGGTGCGGCAGTTTGTAGGTAGTCGTCGGCCTACCAGCAACAAAGTCTTCTTTGGAGGAGTATTCGGTCAAGGTGTCTGTCCGGTAAGGTGTCCAAGGCATGTAGTAGATCTTATCTGAGGCCTGTAGAGGATCTTTGCACCAGGCTCCCGACTGGTGGTCCGATTCGAAGAGGTGCTCGCTCTGGTACACCCTGCGTAGAAGCCCTGGGCACAGGAATACTGAGGAGCCAAAAATGGGGAAAGACAAAAGCAGAGTTACATTGGCAGGTAAAAAAACTGGATAATTATAGGCTGATAAAACTGTCGGGTCAAAATCCATGAACAATGACACTCTCTTTATTAATGTTGGGATGATCGGATTCAGATTGAAAAAAAAAAAAAAAACAGAGAGAGAGAGAGAAAAATAATTAGAAGTGCAGTACTTTTGATCAAACAGAATTTTGGATAACATCGCTTATACAAAGCAGAGATGCCTTTCCTTATTATTTCAAGCTGCATCTCAAATTTATTAAGTGCACTTTTGGATCCAAATACTTACCACAGTTGATCTAATTTGGATACGATACTTCTCATGTTGTTTGCCTCTGGCTCTGAGGGCAATTAACCACAATGTCGCTGAACAAACTAACTTGACATTTGTAGTGAGGGGAGAAGGGTTATGCCTCCCCATTTCACTTATAGTAAAAGCAGGTCTGGAGATGCTATTAAAACTTACCACATGCTGTACTAATTTGTCCACCTAAAAACACACATTGACATTTCAATTCTCACTGTGGCTTTAATTCACACACAAATGAAAAGGAAAGAATAAAAGGGCTTCACTTTTTTCCTTCATTAAACCACCCACTGGCCGTCTTCAATAAGCAGCAATAAACGCAAAGACCCCAAAAACTGTGATAAATGGCTAAATTGTGGATATTGAACACAGCAGCCTTTCATTAGAAAAAAAAATTATACTTAAAATGAAAAAAAAACAACAAAAAACTAAATCATAATAATACAGAAATTACATCATCTGTATAATGACCGCCTTTCCATTATTTCATCTGCATGACATTTTAGGTCTGCAGCATGATTTACAGTCCCACACACAGTAAACTAATTATATGTGAACTGGTTTGCACTCAAATCTGATAAAGCTCGGCCAAGGTAATACAGCTGGGGCAGGTCAATAGTGGGCACCATTTGCAAAAGCTAATTTGAGTTGGTTATGGATTATCGTGTAATGAAGCAGTTCTCTTTCTTTTTTTTTATTCTTACTAAGGAGATGACATCTCAGTTCAGAAAAAAACAATGGCAACATCAAGCTAGGTAAATATTCCAATTTACATTTTGAAATGCACAAACATACTTATCGTGAATGTATCAAGATGAGGCCAGCTGTACTTTTTCTGTTACAAATGAAACACTGCAGTGAAATTTGTTCATATATATTGTCAACAGAGCAAAATATAATGAGGGCATGAGGATTTAGTCCATCACCAATTTCTTTATATGGGCATCCAGGTGGAGCAGCAAGTGCAAAACAATTAAGCTGGTGTCAAATTACCATTCATAATGCATGCAGGCTTTGCTTTTATCATTAATAAGAAAACTAATTTATGCAAGATAATATGAAAAAAACAAAAAACAAAAACATGAACAGGAAAGGTCCCATTTAAACAAAATGCAATGCTAAACCACAATTTATTTATTTTTTTTGACCCAACATCGTGGAGGGAAATAACAAAGAAAGACTTCTGATAATGCAAGGTTTCTCTTTTCCCCATGTTGGGATGCAGAAAAGCCAAGGGAAAAGAAGGTGTGCAAAGAAGCTCTCTTCACTGTAATAGGCCAGGAGGCTGACAAAGGGCTGACAAGTTCGAGCTGGAGATCCGCTGAGAGGCAAAAAGTGCGTGCCCCAAGAAAGAAGAGAAAACAGAAAGAGACAACAAAAGCAGGGGCTTCTTTCCCTTGTAATCTCCGAAGATTAAACATGTTGTCTACCTGTGGGGCGAAAGTGCGTCGAGATGCGTTCCGTTGGCGTCAAGTCTCGGCAGACATCTCAGTGGTTGCTTTGCTAAATGCTAAGAGGGCTATTTCTATTGTCGAATCACACCATATGTGTACAAGGTCAGACCAGGCAAGCTTTATACTGACAACACACTGGGCACTATGGAGGTTGTACACGCAGGGATGAAGGGGTGACTGGTAGATATTAGGAGAAAGGGAAACAAAGGCAATCATGGCTTTCATGGGGGATTTTGCAAACTGTTATCGCAGCAGTGCTGCACATCTCCATAAAATGTTTTACCTCCTTCCTTCACTTTCATTGCTCATTCTCTTTGCCACAGATTTCAGCGATATGTCATTAATTAATGGCTACTATGAAACCCGGAAATTTATTGTGCAGCCATTAAAGCAGAACTCTTGACTCTTGCTTAATGATTACATTTCCATCTTCAATCCAACTTTATATTTAAACGTCTGACAGAGGACATATTTCCAGCTCATGTAAAAAGGTAACACAGCACAGCTATTAAAACACAACTCTTGACAATTTTTTTTTTTTATGATTCTATCCTTGACACCAGTCCAACGTTACAGTGACCACCTGACAGAGAACTTTTTTTTTCCCAGCAAAGGGAAAAGGAAACACTACTAATACAAAGCTCCTGGGACTCTAAGTCGAGCTTTAGTGTACAGTGTGTTTTGCAGAATCATACAGTGCTGATAAGGTAAGAATGCAACTGCTATGATCTATCTCCAGTATTGACTCGCGAGTCCCTGAAGGTTATAGCCATCATCGTGTTAGAGCTATAATGAAAAATGCTGACAGCTTATTGGACAAGCTATTGATCAACCTGTATAACCCTCTACTTTAATATTATGCAGCTGATAAAGCAGAGCTGGAATAATTTTCTGTTATTACATGGAATAAAAACATCCTGAGGTTATCGGATTTTCACTGGGAAGCTGGCTTGTAATGGCCAAAAAGCGTAACTGTGGCTGTAGCAATGTCAAACTCAAATCTGCTGCAGTTGCCGCTGATGAGCAAGAAATCAATGCCCAATGAACTATTAAAGGTTCTGCCTGGTTGTTGCTTCGTCTGCATGACTAAATAAAAAAAGAAAATATGTACATGTGTATCCCCATGAAATGCATGTTTAGCCACATCAATGAACACACATTTACAAAATACCTGCTGCACCAACCCACCACCAGCAAAGAAAGCAAATGACTGAATGAAAATGCAGATGAATAAAGGAGAAGTTGTTGGCATTTAGTTACCTTTTTGTTCCACTTCTAGTATTTTAGGCATGAAGGGGAGAGAAAGAAAGAAAAAATAAAGAACAGATTAATGATGTGATAACTGTCTTTATTTTACAGTCACACAAAAGGACAAGAGGAGAGTGGTGTTAGTAAAATAGACACATAAAACGTTTAATCTGACGCTTTTAGAAAGAAGAGAGATAAAGAGAGTGAGCACCGTGTCACACGTGAGGCTCCTGGAAAGAGACAAATTAATCAGGTCTTGAACATGTTGTACTCGGATGGCTGTGGGATAAAAAGGTATGAGACAATAAGCAAGTTCTTGTGCGTCCATATGGAAACAAATGAATTCAAACATTTACATTTCATATGGGCTTTTTACTGGAAGGCACAATTTAGTGTTTATAACATGTACTCCAAAAAATATTGATAAAATGAACCCTTTGAAACCAAGCCTACTTTAGGGTTCCGTTACAAAAAGTTGACATTGTTAAATTCTCCTGCCCTGTGAAGTCTCTTCTTTAATTGGTTGGATAGTTTGTGTGTGTGGCATTAAGAGTCAGGGGACAAACATCTAAAATGGGTGAAGTGGGTTAATGAAATTAGGAATTTTGGTTGTTGGTGATTCTTACAGTTTGTGTTGAGGTTGTGTTTGGGATAAGGGATGTAATAAATAGTTTGTATATGATTATAGACAGAATTGGCATTTTTACATGAGCCTTGCATTGTTTTGCATATTATGTCAACGTGTTTCTACATCAATACCATGTGCTCTGCTAATTGTGCTCAAAGGATTCCAGTAGCAGTACTTTTCACAGCAAAGACCTAATGTTTACTGGTAAAATGAATAAAAAAAAAACAGCTAAATAGCGGCAGGAATTCCTCCACTGCACACATCAGTGAAGATCAGCTGCAAGGAAACAGTTTGTTTAGACACATTTGGTCTGTGCTGCACTCAGCCTTCAATCAATCTGCACCAGAGTTTGTTTGGAAACAGATCAAGACCTGCCTCCTCAAGGGCTCTGAGTCCAGTCATTCGATGTGTACCAGGATTCGAATGGCTACACTCATCCCACCACAAATGAATCACACGAGTGGAGCATCAGGGTTAGTCTTTGTTCTCCTCAAAGAAAATATCTGGCTTTCTAGCAACGGCATGCTATGCAATGCCTAATAGTTTATTCTTGAAAACAAAACAAAGCAAAAAAAAACAAACAAAAAAAAAAAAACAGGAGCTAAAGTACAAAAGCACTTGAAGGAACTAAAAAGAAAATAACGTTGAGTAGTTAAATTACTAAAACTGTTGCCTTTTACATGAAGCACGGCACAGTATGTCATAAAATGCCCCTTTATGCAGGTGGCAGAGGTGAGTCAGCTGTTAGTTGATCAGCCCTCAACATATATTCTGTTCCGACTGAATGCAAGAAGTGAGGTAGATCAACTCACCGAAACACTTCGCGTTACCGACTACTATTGCTATTTCTCTGCTGCATTCACATGATTAATTTGAGGCTGATTTTCACACATATTTCTTACTGTGTCTTTAATGTACTGTTGAAGATGCAACATAAATATACTAGTGGATACTGGTGAAGAAATAAAGTACAGCCTTGTACAAAATTAAAAAAGGAGCATCCATCACAGAGATCATTATAAATATAAGTAGGTTTGAAAAAAATATGAATCACTGTTTTGTGGAAATTATAATTTCTTTTAACTGATTGACATATGTGAACTGCAAATGCAGGCAAGATGTAAAATCAGCAATATGCTCCCACCTTGAAGTTGTACTGAGGTTATTACATCTCTCTCTCTCCCTCTCTCTCTCTCTCACTCTCTCATATTATTTCTCTATGAACAAGCCTGTTATATCACTCATGGTATTTTGTCATTCTCTTCCTCATGCTGTTGGGGTTAGCATCCACCCAGCGAGCCTTCTCCTGTCTCTTCCCCTCCAGTAATCCTGGTTCTAATAAGAGAGGATTAACCTCTGTTACTAGGGCTTACAAGAGCCCTCTCCTCCAAATGGATAGCGCAACAGAGTGAGCTATGGAGGTCAGTGGGTAGTGGCAGGTGGGGTAAATTTTGAAAGATGGGAAAGTTATTGGAGGAGAACAATATTAATGCAAGGCGGCGAGCCAATGAAAAAAAGAGGGAGGTGTATTGGCCAAGGGAAAGAGCAAAAAGAGAAATAGCAGGGAGGGGGGAAAAGGCTATAAATGAGTGTTGGTCAGATCATAAACTTGTACGCCGGCGCAGCACGCCACCTCATTAACAGCAAACACTCGAGCTGTCACTACGACACAATAAGTCCAAGTGTGAGCAACAGTTGCCTTGGGCTACATGGGAATCGGCAGAGCGGGCAAACAGAAATTTGCCAATAACTGTGAGCTATACGTGGACTCGGTGGATCAAATCAAAGTAAACAGCCAAATGTCTCAGATCGAAGCCTCCTCACCTCCCATGAGCAACGTACACACAACAGGGACCACAGGGGAGGCCAGGCATTTCTGATTGAACGATTGCTAACAGTGGCGAGGGGGAGAGAAGGGTAATGATCTATAGCAAAAGGCATTAGTGGCGGGGATGTGAGAAGTGGTATGCGACGCAATCACCGGAGGAGATGGTGTGAGAAGCGAGGAAAGGATGTGGATGAAATCCCTGACAAGGAAATATACCACTCCCAAGGGCTACAGACCAGTATGTGGCCCTTTTGCTTGACCGGAAGATACTGCCAGATGCAACAAGGTCGCTCGTCAGAACACTCAAAACCAATTTGTTCACGCCATGTCTACTCACGTCACACTCCGCAGACAGATACCTGTGATATGCGCCGTGGATATCCACATTTATTCTGTCACAGATACAAGGGGAGCGGCGGAGAAAAGCCGAGGCAGAGAATTGATTCATGTGAAAATCTTCTTTACTCCACCCCACCAACCCCATTGTGACCTTAATACGATTTTGGTCATGGCTGTCACTGAGTCACTAAAAAGCATTTAGTTCTCTCTTATCTCTTCCTTCTTCTACTCATCTGTTCCTCTGTCCTCACTCCCTCTGAATTCTCAGAAATCTGCACACAAATACACATCAGAAAATAAAACCCTTTCAGAGAAGCCTTTGCCCCTCTTAAAAGGGTTACATCTTCTTCTGTGGCACAAAATACACACTTGAAAACCCCATTCAAGTTTGTCATAATAAAATGATCTGCACACTCATGGAAAGGTCAAAGTCAATTAAATATCATATTTTAGTATACATAAATACACAAGTAAATGAACCTACTCTATTTAATTATGTGAACATAGCACTATATCTAATCACATGATGATACTTTAATATTGAAAGACGATAGAATGAATAGCAGGTCTTAAACAACAGTGTGCCGGTTCCACTCAGGTGTTTTTGACCCTTGTAGCTATTGATCCTTCAAGGAACTCAAGGGCCAAATTTATTTTCAGCTGCCACTTCAAGATTTCCTTGGCAATTGCTTGTTGGATGACCTTGCGTCCATGTTGCCGCTGCCATGACCATGCAAGGCCTCCGGTCTGCAAAGGGCTGGCAGTTGCAATGACTCGCTTGGGTGCCAAAGCAAAGCAGAACAAAGAAAACTATTACCAGTGGCAATGAGAAACAAGTAGAAAATTAGAAAATGTCTCCTGGACCTGCCAAACTTCTGACTAGGACCTGCCAATGACAAATGCTCTTTTCTTGAACCAACACCTTGTTTCACACGTGAACATTTGGAAGTGGCCCAATGTAAGCACTCTTATCTTTTGGCTACTGTGAGGCTTTAAGCAGCCTTGTTTTCACACACCTATGCAACTAAAACTCCCGTTTTCTAAAAAGTACGGCCCAAGAATTTAAACACCCTAAAATGAACAGCACACTAATTAGAAATCACAAAGTGGCCCTGTGATGAAGTCGTGACCTGTATAAGGTGCACATTTTAACCTTGGGTCAATGTTTGGCTGTCATAGACACAGCCTAATAGGTTGCAACATTCTCTTGTAATCCACAAAACACTCTGGATTCTATTAGAGTTTGGCTGCCGCATACTGCAAGATACATAAACCATGTTAAAATAACATGGGTGACTTCTGCAACTTGTCTAATTGGTCAAGCTGTCACGGCTGATTTAATAAGTTGAATAGGCAAACCCACATGTATGGCTTTGAAATAATCTATTTTTACAATTACAAAAGAAGGCAGCAGCTGTTCATTACAATCACAACTTTAAATGCAAAAGTGCCTTTTGCTTGAGTGCACACATTTCAGCTCTTGACAGTTTGGAGTCCATAAGCAGACCACAATGAAACACCCCACTGCTGATATATATATATATTTAAATATATATACTACACGGTAAGGTTCAACTCTGCTTCCACTGCATTATATATTCCACTCTGTATTTGCTCAGATAATGCATACTTTCAAATATAATTTTCACCTGGCAGTCTGCTCTGCATACTTATTGTGGTCTACTCCCTGTTTAAGACACATGCCGAGCAGCTAACAATGGGGACCTTTAGCTAATGTGAGTGTCGACCCTGTCATGTGAGCGGCAGCTGTATGGATTTTCATTTGAATAATTAATGCTTCCCAATTTCACACTAATGGTTGAGAGGTATCAGAATGGTATCATTAGCCACTAATAGAGATTCATGGCAGAAATGGCAGCAATATTTTTTGCAATCCCCCCCCCCCATCTTCTACCAAGGAGTTGCAGAGTACAAACCCCTTAACTTCATTCCATCAGCTTTTTTAATTAATGACACAAATTACAGGGCTTTGAATAGCATGTGCCTAAGGATGGGGGAGGACACGCAGGCTACCATCTTTCTTTCTGTAAATTTTCTCTTCATCTCTCCCATTTTTTTCCTTTCCTATCATTGCCCTCGGTTGGCACTCATGATTCTCCCATGCCATCATTACAGGTTCTATTTCTCAACACCCACCCCACCCCCTTCTTTTTTTTTTTTTTTTAACTTCCAACCACTTGTCTGCACTCTTTTTGTTCCTCTCTGATACTTATTCAATCGCCTCCCCAGTGTCTCCTTTTCCTCACCAGCGCTGTCTTTCCCCTCTCCTACTGGGGAGCTGCTACGCTATCTTATAACCTTGACAATGCAGGATGCTGTGTGCGTGTACATGCTTCGTCTCCTGTCTGCAGGCAAGCTTGCGTGTGTATGTGTGTGTGTGTGTGTGTGTTAGTCTCTCTTTGAGGGACAGGTGCAAGGACTTGGCGCTCATCCAGCCTGCCAACCCACGTGGGACCGACAAGCAGAGGGAGGAGAGACAAGCGCAGCCTCGGAAAAACAAAATTAAATACATTTTCGTAGAACACAGCAGCAACTGGAGCAGAAATAACCTAATTGCACCTCCAAAAATATGTCTTGATTTTCAAGGACCTTGAAATTATGGAGGAGAAAGAAAAAGGCTGCTTGGTAGAGGAGCAAGTGTTTAGTCTGGCCTAAGGCCGGACTTGGTGGAGCAATAATGAACAAAGAAGAAAATAAGGAAATGAAAAAAAAAAAGGTTCTGGCTAGTAGCATGATCATTAAAAAGGGAGCGACTCCCTGAAGGTGTCCAATCTCTAATTAGTACTATATCCTCAACACTTGTCACCGACCCCTACCGGTCTGGAAGGTGTGTGTGTGTGTGTGTGTGTGTGTGTGTGTGTGTGTGTGTGTGTGTGTGTGTGTGTGTGTGTGTGTGTGTGTGTGTGTGTGTGTGTGTGTGTGTGTGTGTGTGTGTGTGTGTGTGTGTGTGTGTGTGTGTGTGTGTGTGTATGTGTGTGTGTGTGTGTGTGTAAATGACAGAAGAAACCTGTAGAAGAATAAGGCACCAGCCCCGCTTTTGTTACATAAAGGAGAAGAAGTGTTTGCAAACACTCTAAAGGCTCAGCAATTGTGCATGTCTGTCTGTAACTACCCAAATTAAGGAAAAAAAAAAAAGAAAACGCGATGATGATCCTGTATGTAACTGAGAAATAAAGCAGCTGCTACAGAATAGGAACCTGATAGATTACAGCTGTTTATTCAGCTATTAGCGGGGCAAAACAGTTTCCACATGTCCACATTCACCTCTTTAACACGGCAATTTATCCACTTTGGTGATCACTACTCCCCTGTGCAATTGTATTTCTTCTATAATGGGAATATAACATAGTTTTGTCCCATATTGTCTTCCCATTACCGGCACTGCCATTTCTTGATTACTTCTCGCTATTGTGCTTTAAAACTCTCAGCCACAATAGACAGAGGCCCATTAATTATTCATTATAATAGGGAATATAAAGAAAAGTACTTAATCTTGTATTTCACATGTGATAAATGTAAACCTGAGAAACTGTACTGCACTTCTATGAGACTTTTTTTTTTAACAAGATTCCGTTGTTGGTTTTATTTTGTTCTGATTTTAACAAACAAGTAAACAAATTATGACTTAACCTTATTGATCAGTGCAGTCAAGAAACGCCTCCAATTTCTAAATTTGTTTGTCAGATTTACAAAAATAAATGCAAATATAAAACTTAACTGTGGTTAAATTATTCTTAGATAGAGAGCAACGATTGTTCAGGGATGAACTTACCCAAAAAATATTCAGATAGTGGCAATATTAAAATACACCGTCTGAATTAGTTTTGACCGAGTGATGAGCCAAATGATACAAGGTCATCTGTGTATGTACATGGTTATACATGTCGATACAAAGCATGATGAACTCTTATCTTGCTTTTGTTATAAGAAATAACCTTCTGGGTTGTTCTGTGTATGCAGAACTGCGAAGACACACACTTGGACCAATTAAAGAACAATTATAAAAGGTTCACCACTGCCAGATACCTGATAGAAAGATATCCTACAGAGTGAGAAGGATATTCTGACAGCAAAATAACTTATTTCCTGATGAGATGATAATGAAATATGAGATGCCTGGAGACATTTAGCATCACTAACCCTGCAACAAGGAAAATCAGTTTATTTTCAATAGCCAAGAAGCTTGTGATATGATAATTTGTAAATTTTCCTCACGCCAAGTTTGTGTTATAACAGTGGGACTTCCAGGTGGTCACTAAGTGGAACACAGAAAGGGCAAACACAATAAAAAAAACCAACTAAAAAACAACTTATTGTGAATTGTATTCTAAAAGTAAAGTGTTTTATCAATCTCCGCAAATTTAGACCACAGCCGCCTGCATGAATCTGATGCGAGTCGTGTGACAGGAAGCCACAGCCATCAAAGCATCCTGCGTGGGCCAGGGACTGGTCAGCTGTCACCGAGTGATGAGATGGCATTACAGAGCTGCCTTCGCACATGGGAGGAAACAGAGCTGGTCGTTCATGTGGGAAGACAACTAAGAAGAAGGAGAAGGGGAAGGAAGGGTGTCTGAACACACAGGTTAATGCTCACTGTCATTTTAACGGAGAGCATGGAGGGTGTGGTGTCTGTGATGCATTTGCTGTCACAGTGTCAACACCCACCTGAGACCTTATGAGCATGGATGGATTGGACAGCTCAAGGGCACAAATTTACCATACAACATCTGCTCTTTGAGAAGCCTAAAAGCCTATATCAGAGTGTAAGCCACCAAGTCAAAGCAAATGTAGAGAATGTACGGTATGTCTGAAGATCAATGACTGAAAATCATCCATGTGGTGACATCGCTGCTCCGAGACGGTCTCATCGTGGTCGCACATGTGTTGTTTACATTGGGTGTGACCACTGCATGGCAGGCCCAATAATCCCACCTCATTATGCACCGAGCTTCATTGTCAATGATCAGCGTGTGCATCGCATCAATTTCATGGTTTTACCTGCCAACACAGAAGCATTGAAATTGGTAGCAGGTGTGGTGTAAAACTTGCCAAAACAATCTACTCCATTATTCAATTAGGGCCCCCCCTGAACCTGTTAGGTGTGTTATTATTAGCAAAATAAATTAAAAACCAATTACGTTAGTTGAATGGGGGAGAGAAAGTTGACAAATTAAGCGGCAACTTTCTTTGATACATCAGCTCTGGATTACACAAACTTCCTTTGTGAAATTGATTGCATGATTATATGTCCTGGCTCAGCTTCCAAATCGTGAGATGTATCTGACAGGGCGGAGTTGGACCCCACTGTGCCAGACAGGATTTTACATTGTCCTTATTAGCTGCAAACAGTGGGGGGAACTTGTGGCTTATGTATAGCAATAGACTGCCAGCAGGTTTTCTCCCTTTGTTCTTCCACTGTCTCATCTCCCTGCCTTTCTCTTTCTCGCTTTTCCCTGCACCTCATCTTGCCATACATACTGAAGTGTCAATATAGGAAAGTGAACTGAACAAAGTGTTTCCTTGAAAGGACATATAATTATCCCTTACCTCTTCTTTTTTTGTTTGGAGGGGGAGTTTGACTGTTTGCCTGGACGAAATCAATCAATTTATCATGGAAATGACATTGAAAGAAAAAAAATCAATTACATTTGGGAGGTGGGTGATATTAGGGAAAAAAATATAATAAAGCTAAATGCTAGGCGTCAAAACGAGAAAGAAAATCTCTTTCAAGCACTGAGTACAGCAACCCAGGTCTGACTGTTTCTTCTTGTGCGACAAGTCAGAGAATTTGAGGGGCCACTGAGGGGATCTCACAGCTTCATTACAGCCCAGGAAAGACACCGGCTGTGCAGGAGGGAGACGTGGTTGTGTTGACCTCTCATGAGCTCAACCTTTGGGAGGAGCTGTTAAAGTGAAAGTTACTCAGGGAAGGAAAAAAGACAGAGCAAGTGAGAGAGAACGGTTTTAATAAGGCACTAAGAGAATAGATGAGCATCTCCCTGCTGAACCCTGGAAAGTCAAGGTGAGGAGGCGGGGTGGAGACACATGTCAGCAATTGGAGCACAGTCATGTTTATGAGTCATCATAAAGGGTCAGCATGTCACTTCTGCCTGGAGGTAGCCTTGCTAATCTGGAAAGTGCATGGGGGAGCATGCACAAACGGCACTGGTTCAAATAAAGAGCGTTTTCTCTGGGAGATAAAAGAAAACGAGCATTCACGGAAGACTGACAGGGACAAATACATCCACTCTCTATCAGGTTTTCTGTATTAAGTGCTCACTTTTTTTGTTGCAAATGCAATATGTCTAAATGTCATTTTGATTGTTTCACCTTACTATCAGCGCCGCTTTGCCTCCATCATCGTTCAACGTGATGCGATTTCCTCACACTCAAAACTCGCAGCTCATATCAAATAATTATTCAGACAGGAGCTCAAATGAAAACATGATGGATTGTCTTGTGCTGTGACACCGCCACACAGCACAGGCAAACACGGGCACTCATAGCAGTAATTGCTGTAACATTTTATTTTTGTTGTCCCCCCCCCCCCATTACAACTGATGGAGTGGATCAAATCGCAAATTAATAAAATCAATATTGTATCTGCGGTATGTGTCCGTTGATTTCGCACACTCCTCTGCCATTATTAACAGCGGATCTCACTGCATCATCTCACTGGCTTGTAAAGATATGGAGAGAAGAGCGGTAATTCATCCTTTAAGAAAAAGATGAAGAAAAAGCTCCCCAAGCAGAATACAGATAAAAACTGTCAGAGAAGGTGGTCGAGAAGAGAGGAGGGGCAGCCGAGATTGAGACTGTGCAGTGACGGAACAGAGGTAGCAAATAAAAGGACATGGTTGGGTGGGGGGGGAAGGGGCTTTGGGGCAGTGAGAGCACTTAAAGGACAAAATGTAAGTGAAAGTGAGGGAGGCTTGGAAGAAAAAACGGGATTATTAGGACCAAGAGGGAGAGCTTGTCAGTGGAATACAGAGTCGAGACTCCACCACTAAAGGAGAGTTGGAGTCATGGGTGGCTGATTCTCTTATTAAACACTCAAATCCTTGAGTTGGCTTCAGGACCTTGGTTAAGGACACTTGTGTTAAAAGCCCAACCACAATTGAGGAGCTGCCATGTCTCCATTTATACCTCAGTACAAATTAACAATAAGAAACTATACGTATGTTTGTAAACTTTTGTTGCTAAACGAGACTTCAGCTTGAAACATACATTCATACCTTCACCATTTATAAAAGGTGAGCAGCCATATCAAATACTGTAAGCACAAAAAGACAAAGAACTGCCTCTAAATGTGGAGCCAAAATCACCTGATTGCTTCATTCGGGAAGCATGATGGTAGCTTAGTTGGCTGTCACAAATGAATTAATTCATATCCTGCTATAAAATGTGTCTGAAAATCCGTCTCCAGTGACCGCTTGTGATTACAGTTTGCTTCCCTATTCAATATACAAATAAACGCCTACATGACTTCTGCTATGTTTATGAGTTGCCGACAGGTCGTTTTTTGTTGCGGTTTTTTCCCCATACTTGGGTGATAGCTGGGCACGATCTATAGTTATACCTCACAAGATCCCTCCAAATTCTTCCCTTGTGGACCATGAACAGGAGGCTTGGAGGCTTGGATGCTCGCGCAATTAACCCGCCAGAAACGGCTTTCCAAATCTATGGGACTGTTGTCTTTTGGAATGTTTTTTTTTTTTTTTTAAAGAAATGTTTTGTTTAAAAGAAGGTACCAAAATTCATGTGGTTCTCATGACTATTGCACACTTTCCATCAGTCAAACAGGCAATTACTTTACATTATGTTGCAGGAGATCAACACAGGGCAGGAAAGCCAAGTCTCTGCATTGAGTGGTAGCTTTTTTCTGCCCCCCCCCCCATTTTATAAGGAGTCATTATGTCTGACTGTGTGCCTCAATATTTTTTCGAAAGGTGACACCGGTGAAATAAAGTGAGTGTAATGAAAACAGGATGGGATGGGACTGGAAATTTTTACAAGCTATCCAACCGCGAGCAATCGGCCTGAAATAATGAAGGCCTCCTGGTTCAGTTGGGTCCAGTCAGACTGGAGGTCAGTCACAGTGCTACTTTGATAAGGACTGGCTGGAAACCAAACCTCTAAGTTGAACAAGCAATAGGTTTGATATGCAGCCACGCCGTTTGAGTATGTCCAGAATATAGCACATATACATAAATTTAAAGGAATTACATTGGGGTCCTGCAGTGAAAGTAATAGGTTCTGGATGAGATGGGACTTGCTGTGACATAAGCCAAGCAACTAATGGGATTGTGAAAGTAGAATTACTGTCTCCAAGTTGTACAGTTCCACCATTGAGTGAAGTTGCCATTGACATTGATCGTTTGCTTGGAGCAGGGGGCTGCAAACCTTTGCTCTTCTGCAGAACTCCTTGGAAATTGAGTTGTTTTTCACTTCCATTTTTATCTTGCAGTTCAAGATAACAAATTAAAAATCTGCCTCACATCCTTCTATGTCATCTGACTGGCACTTATTGTGACACACGATTTATACTGTGAATCTGACCCCAGTCTTCAGTTGGGATACAATTCAATATCGACAGACTCATTTGTTGCAGTAAATCTATTATCTGGAGATTAAATATGTTTATCTGCTGGAGATACATTTCATTTGGGGTGCTCTTTTGATGACAAAGTTGTACAACTGGTGAGTAAACCCAGAAAATATATGAAGGGAATATTGTTGTGGAATATAATTTTTTAAAAAGTACTCAGTTTAGGCATTTAGAAAAATGCCGGGCATGTCGAAGTTCAACTATGAAGTTGATATTCGGTCAACAAAGGATAATCAAATAACCCTTTAACAGGATGTTCATATCATATCATATCCATACCAATATTCCTGTGAGAAGTAGTAGTTGTTCCTCTGAAACTCATAAAAGTGAAGATAACCATTCACCACTAAAAGCTAAAAAGATGTATGTTCCTCATACAACAAAGTGGAATATTTTGGAACTGGAGAGAACTGCTCATGCAGGACTGTTGCTTCAGAAACTTTCTTCTGGACTGTGTGCCCACCACTGGGACTATGAGCTCCCTCGGGATCTTACTCCTCACCACACAGCAAAGCAGGCCGATACCTGCACACAGATGTGCCACACTTTATAGAATTATGTCACTTCGAGATACTGCAGAGGGCTGCTGAGGGGACAGCTTTGACACCAGTTTCTTTCTGATTTCTACATGCTTTCTTACAGACCTTTCTTGCAGATTCCTTCTTTTTTCTCTCCCAAAATCGATTTTTCCAGTAGTTCTTTTCATGCCTTGTCATAGTTTATACATGAATGAACTTGTCTTGCTTCTATGTTTATATCAGTGGACTATGAAAATGCCACATGAATTATTCTGATGGAGTCTGGATTTGAAGTCTGATTAAAACTGCATTACTGTCCATTGCAGCTTCAGCTATGTGACCCAGGAAAGACACATTAAGTAGCTGAAATGGCGAAATCTGCACATTGCAAGGAGTCAGCCATGAAAAACCCCCTGATATGTGCCAACTTTGGATCACAGGTAGGAAAACGCTTTCACTTCACAACATAAAAGTTACTGTCAGGCAGCCCGCTGAGGGAGCCATGTAAGGACATGAAAAGTTTGAAAGATAGTTTTGATTTGAATGTGAATCGCGAGAACCTGTTTCAAACCAGCAGCTGCACTTTACAGAGCTACTGCCCGATGATCAAATATTTCCAGTTTTTATATCACTTCTCAGAAATCGACAGACCATCTGGATTTTATGAGACATAATTATCGTAACTTTGGTGTTCCACTTCGGAGGTCACTATAAAACAATACGAAAGGCCAAATGGCACTGGCCATGCCACTTCCTCTGACCTCACCTGGATTTCCTCTCTCTGTGTCCATCCTGTCCCTTCATGCTGATCCTTCCCTTCTCCACCCAGATTTTTTCCTCTTGGGTCCTAAGCAGACTGTTTTTTACCTGCTGTCCTAATCAAAACATTTTTATTCACCCCACCAGAGATGCGTCAGTCGTTTGAACAATACTTTGGTGTCCACTGAGCTGAAGTAAGGCAAACACTAAGAGTATGTTTGGTTTTTCATGAGTCAAATGGTCTTTCTTGCTGCGAAGCAAATAGATTACACATGAGCAGGCATGTTTCTGGAACTGGAGGAGCTAATGGGAAGATTGTGACACCTACCAAGTCTGAAATAATACACAGCCAGCACCGTGTGACAGAATAGATTACCATATAGGTATTTCATTATTCTGTTGAATGTCACCGACAACCTAACTATAATAAATCTACATTGATGACCAACATAGTCCCCTGTTGCATGATTTCAATACTGTATCCTTAATACAGAATCTACTTCTTCATTAGACAAACAAGATCCCACTGTAGAAGTTCAGTAGAATTAAATGCAAACTTGCTGCAATAATTGATGCATGATGCAGAGAATGAGAAAAGCATTAACCTCCTGTCAGTTAAAACAAAGACATTAACAACTGATAAACAGCAGTACCAGCATCTGTTGGTCGGACTCCACATTGACAAACTGCATCACTTCTTCACTGTACACAACACTGTCAATATCACATCCTGTTCTCAGACAGGGTGTCATGTTTTTCATGTTGCAGGAATCATCATGCATTATCACATCCACCGCTGGGCCTTAATCTGTTGTACGAGACTGGATGACACATTGGAGATATTTCAGAGTGTTTGGAACATTACGAGTGTGCAAGTGTATTGAGTTGCGCATGAGTCATTGTTGTTAAGAGGAAATGAGAATGGGTTGAAGTATTAGGCACTGGTTAAGACTGTGGGAGGACTGTGGGATACGTACTGTAGGGAACACATTCATATTGGACCTCAAGGTATTTGTAGGTGCCCGGGCATGGGTCAGGGAACACGTCCGGTCCAGCCACAACAGCACACTGGGTCCTGTTATTACACCTGAAACGAGAGGGGAAAAGAGAACTTCATCAAAAACACAGCAATATTACAGATTTTCATTTTTCTGATTGGCCACAATATACAGCAGCCCATGAGTCAGATATTTAGTTTGAGGAGATTGACAGTGAAAGTTATAAGTTCTGTTGCTGGAATAATTCAAACTGCAAAGCATCGCTGAAACAAAAAATGAATGGTACAGTCATACAGAAAATTTTGATTGTACAAAACTGTAAATTTGAATTAGTGCTCCAATTTTGGGGATTAAGATTAATCAATCAAACAAGAGAAAACTAAGGATGTGAAATAATGTTACTTTACTTCCTTAAGAGGAGTATTTCAAAGAGAACTCTAATTGAAAAAAAAATAATGCCAGTGGATTCACATTTAATGGCTCAAGCAGAAAGTGCCCTAAACTGGAAAACGACACTGGCATTTATCAGTTATCGGCTGAGTTTTGATAAATACGTAAGCGGTCAATGATGGGCTGAGTAAACCAATGGTTGTTTTTCATATGTTTCACTGTGTTTCTCACCAGTCCACCACCTTGAAGATTATAAATAAGTAACATCTAAAAGACAGAAGTTTGTGTGCATGGGTAAAATACAAATAGCTGACGATTGTACCATACACAGCAGAGTTTACTGCAACTGTTGTCACATTTCAGCATCGAGCCATTCCAGGTTTTTTTTTTTGTTTGTTTTTTTTAAACACAAAATAAAGTTTAAAAATAAAAGTATTTTGCATTGCCAAGTGCAAACATACAGTTGCACATATGCCATCTCAATCTACTATGAATGATCTGAAATGATCTTTAGGGAAATGTGAGTGTTTTTAAGCACAGTGGTGCAGTGAGGAAAGTTTTGTGATCTGTGACCCTTTTGCTGCAAGTGAGCTGGGACAGTGCTCCATCATTCAAGGATCTAAGTTTATAAAAGTATTACTAGAAAAGGTCAAGTGGCTGAAACTAAGACAAGATGTGGAAGTACAGGATCAATGTGCATTGGAAAACTTATCTTGTCTATACTTGTGTTTCACTGAACAATAGGTCATATTCTATTATCAATAATGCAGACAACCAGATTATTGCAAAGACTTGCAAAGCTGCACATTGTATTAATGGTGATTCATAAGTGACTGGTTCCATGGATGGATACTGATATTCAGAGAAAAAAGAGAAAATACAGAAAGGCTGGTGACATGAAGTATTTTCTAAGGTTCACGCTGCACCATTATGGGTGAATTCCCTTCTAGAGAAGTGTAGTTGAAGCGGTGGACATAGCATGAGCAGGTTGCATCATTATTGAGGCATGATGGATGGTGGTGTTGGAGATGGAGAGGACACAATCCACGAAATGCGAAATCGGCTCTAACGTGAAATGCAGGTCTTCATTAAAGAATACAATTATGGTTCCGGCGGTGTTCTCGTGTGCCATTTTGTTTTTGGCAGTCATCAATCAAAACCCCACTTCATATGCACAGAAAGTCCCTCGCCACACATAACACTTATCGGACAACATTAGTTCTTAAATATTTTGACAGGTATTGATCTGTCGGAGCGCTGTATCCGTTTGCTAAATTAAAACAATAGGACATGAAAATGGGTGAGATCTCTATTACATATGTTACAGAATATGTGATCTTAATGAGGCTGCAAGTACAGTATACCCTATACACAGAATCGGTGTCCATCAAATCTATAGTCATTTACTATCCATCATTATCTCACAATATATAAAAGGTATTTATTTCCCACCGTGGCAAATCACATTCTCGGTCCTGTAGAGGTCAAGGCGGGGTCTGACACAATGATTCATATGCCACAATTAAAGGATTCTCAGCACCTTAATTAACATTGATTGGCTGCCGACTAATCAATTGAACCAGTGAGGGACAAGCAAAAAAAGAGCTCATCTCATTTTGAGCGGAGCAAGTAATGAGATATGGACTGCCGACTCTTCCCCATGTGAGCTTTACGGGATTGTGAACCCCCCCCCCAACTCTCGCCACCACAGCCCCCCATCTCACCCCTGTAAGTCATTCACTCACCTGCCTCAGTCAGCTGTCGGCAGCTTGTCACCGACCCATGAAGAGTTAATTTGCAGGCAGTAAATGCCAGTCAAATAAATACAGGGTCAAGCCTATGAAACTGAGAAACAATTAAAAAGCCAGTGCTCCCGTCTCTATAGTCTCTCCCTTGCATTTTCTTCTGCTTTCTTCTGCTTTGAGCTGGTGGCTGAGAGGCTTGTAATCAGCAGGTGAGAACACTGCTTAAGATTAGGTGTCACACAAGATTAGATGAGAGATGGATAAAAGAGATATAACCAGCCTGAGGTTGAAGGCACAAATGCACGAACGAATGAACATGTAAATGGCAAGACATGCAGTTTTCCTCATTACAAAACAGATGTAAAGAATTTGCTGAATTGCTTCACAGAGCTGCACAAGTACCTGTTTGATCTGTCGAAACCATTAAAAAGGACAGAGGGAATATATTTTTGGATTTAAGGACGCTGCCCCAGATGTTAAGCTATGAGCAAATCTGAAATTTTAATCATACGGCGGTTTATAATAACTTTCTTTTGAGGGATTAAACATCGTAATGTGTATTTAACATGGATTGCAAACGTAATCTCAGCCTTAACATCTATCTTGACCCATATTGCAAATCCCTTTTATCACTGCTGTGCATTTATTTTTGTAAACCATCACACACACACACACACACACACACACACACACACACACACACACACACACACACACACACACACACACACACACACACACACACACACACACACACACACACACACACACACACACACACACACACACACACACACACACACACACACACACACAATCACAGAGCCACAAATACCTCCTGATCAGTTTTCCTATAGTATCCTGAAGGCACCTGGACATTGCAGGGGAATAAAATAAGTCGGAGAAATAATTACAATTAAATGTATTAAGTACAAATCAATAATGAAGTGGGAGAAGGGATCGATAGCGAGAGAAGCTACCCTCACCACGTGCCACAACCACTTCACAATACCAATTAGGAGGGTAATCAGGATTTCATCAGACACTTGGCTCTGATGGAGCCCTTTGAACTACTGGGGGGGGGGATGAATTCCCTGTGAGTGATGCATTCATAAACATATAGGAGTAGGTGCAATGCAGAGAGAGGAAAACATCAGGTGGCTCCAAGCTTTCTTGGAGGACATATACAGTCAGTTGATGAATGGATGTATAAGAGGAGCATGTGCTATTGTTATTTATTGCTGCATATTTCTGAACTCCTTGGCCTGAATAATACCCACCAAAAGAGTATGTGCTGCAGAATTATTTCCCAGCTCTCATATCATAAATATATGAGATGGCCAGGTGCCATTTCACGTATTTACATGCATCCGGAATACTTCAATATATATCTTTGTTACTATAGTATCAGAGGGAAATAAATCAAATAACATTTGCTTTGTCATCTTGTCATCTTTTTCCACAGTATGAGCTGGGACAGGCCCTGTTTAAAAAGCCTGGTATCATTACTACCCTGGCAGCAGCATTACAAATTGCTCTCCACTGGTCACATAATGGCAGGGACTGATAAAGGATTACACTGGTCATCTGGAAGTAATCATCGATCAGATCAGGTTTCACAAAACAGAACTCCGCCCCACCAAAAAAATGAAAAACACAATTTTGCAGTTTGGCCACAAACTACCCATTTATATCCACATTCTTGCTTATCCGCCCATAGAGCTTTTTTACCCCTACTGTTCCCTCGTCTGCTGTTTGTTATAACAGGCAGATTAGAACTCAGACTGCCAGCTGACGAGGGGAGATGTGGCACAAAGCACCAGAGCCCTATGTAAGCACAAACTGTAATCACTATAATCACCGGCTGATCCCGTTGCTGCCTCTGATGACAGTAAGTGGGCTTAGTCCCTTCAGTCTGTTGACCAATGACACAAGGCAAATAATAAATACATTCATTAATGAAGGGTTGGATGCATGAATGAGTCAATAAATCAATCAGAAAGGAACAAGTGAAACAGACAATAGTGGAAGACGGGGACAGTGCAGCTGCTGTCAAAGTGAGACAGATTTGTCCATGCTGGAGAGTAATAAAAGAGAATTGGTGTGCACCACTGTTCGCTTTCAGAACTCAAGTGATTTATATCAGGAGAGAAATACCAACCGAGTGAAGGGAGGAGAAGGTTCACCAGCTTTTAAAAGTTCAGGAGTGAAGGAGAAAAAAAAACGTTGCTGAAACTGCTTCCAGCACGCCAAATTGCTCTGAGCTATTTTCCATAGAATCCATGTCAAAGAATTTTGCCTGAAGTGAGGCAAATTAGAGCAGAGACAGTTCAGCTGCTGTTCTGCATTGAAGGGACATTTCTGAGTTCCTTCACAGCGCATATATATTCGATGAAACGGTCTCTGTGAGGGACCACAATGTTTCCACTTGCTTCCAGAAGAACTCGCACCAATGAAACTCACACACTGATGTTGGCTTCTGTGATATGTCGACAAAAAGAAAATGCACTTTTGGGATGTGTGACTATCTGCCAAAACAATGTGTAGGTTGGCATTGTTTGTTTCATCTCTATTTGTTGTGTACACACTAGTGAGAGTTTGTATTTGTAAGAATAAGGAGGGAGAGGAGAAAAGTGGTGGGGGGAGTGACGGACGGGTCAATATTTCCGTCTCTCTGTTGGGACCCATTACACCTTAGTGATGGGCTTCGCCACCCACGGTGGACTTCATTCATTATCTTTCCCTTCTCCACACTACCGCATCCATCTTTTCTTATTCAGCCCATCTCCTGGAGTACACACACACACACACACACACACACACACACATACATATACACACACACACACACACAAAAAGGCAACCTTTAAAACCCCCATGTAAACCTCACAGAAACATTACGAGAAGAAAGGAAGCAGTGGCCTTAGGCACTGCACATTTGGATCGCCAGTTAAACTGAAAAGCATCAAATAGTAATAGCTTGGTATCAAATAGTGCAGCTTCTTTAAAAAAAAAAAAAAAAAAGAGGAATTATCAGTTAAAGTCCCCGTGGAAGCCCATTGTTCATAGTGAGAGTCTTGTTAAGAACCATATGCAGAACGTTTCCTGTTGATGGGCTGCAATAGAGAAATGGTCTTTTTTTCCCCCCAATCATTGAGAGTTACTTCAAAGATATCTCACGTTGGGGATCATCAAACAAGCTTGAACGACCATGCATGTAATTTAATTCAAAGAAAATTAACTGATTATCTTAACTCCTCCAGCAAACTTGGTAGAGTTGGGCCTAAACAAAACAAAACAATAATATGAATATTAATAGAAGAAAGACAATTAAATAAAAGCAAAATGTTGGAGAAGTGAAAAAATGGTATTAGCTTGGATTTTTTTTTTTTTTACTTGCAGACACAATTGTAAATGTCAGTTTTCCTGGCAACCAGTCCCCTATAGTCAGACTAAACCAATCTGTGCTTGTACTGGCAGCCGTATGCATTACATAGCATAATTGGCTGCACCACAGAGGTGTGGGGGAGCAGCCCCCATAAAGGCAAACATATTTCACTGAGTTAGTAAGTGAGTGATGATGTTACATCCCTCGTCTAGTGTTTCATGCATAGTCCAGTTATTTACTTATTATTTAGCCAGACAGAGAAGAAGCTGTCTGCAGAGCACATGGATGTGTGGACTTGATGTACTTCTGAAACCTTTCCAGGGAGTTGAAAGTAAGTGAAAGAAATGGTGTGTTATAATCCAGTACTTCCCAACCCGAGGTACAAAACAACCCCAAAGGGTGATGAATGGTGTGGGGGCACCAGAGACCAAAATAATACATTTGCAAACCAAACTAAATACTACTTTACTTACTTTTGGTTTTGGACGTTGGTGAACATTGGCAAACCAAATCACCCAGGGGATTCACAACTTTTATTAGATGCAACCTTTGGTGGCCACTGTGATAGAGCCCCAAGACCATGTTGACTAATGAACCACTGTTGTATAAACAGACCAGAATGCATCAAAAGCTTTACATTTTTAGTTGAAAAGGGGGATCAGTAATGAAATACCCTCAATCTAACTATTGCTTGACAAGATGTTTATTGTTTCCCAATTTTTCATTGAATAACTTGGTAGCCCACTTGTCATCCAGTCCTCATGTGGCATGGAACATTTGGGATTTGTAAGCACCTGGAAATCTTTAGCCAACAGTTAGATACACAGTTCCACCAGATTCAAAAGCACATGTAGCAAATATGATTTAAATGTAGTCTTTGAATGAAACAGTAAGGGTTTCTCTAAAATTATGCAACTTATGGTATTCATTTCAGCACCAGATATGTTGGCTTTTAATGTATCCAATACATCCATCTTCTGTACCTCTATATCCTTGGCGCACTGGGGCTGATCCCAGTGGGATAAAATCACAAAAACAAAGAGAATAACAACTGTGCTCACATTGGCATGTACGGCTAATTTAACGTCAGCAATTAACCTTGAATTGCATGTTTTTGGACTGTGGGAGGAAATTGGAAACTATGAAGCCTCTAAACTGTGCATTGTGAGGCTCGACCCAGACTCAAAAGCATCACTTTCCACCCCTATGCAACCACATTCAATACTAGTGTGAAGATGTACTTTATTGTCTTGATGCAACAAACAGACCAAGTCATGCTGCAGCGATAGCTGAAGGTACGCCTCAGAGAAGAAAACATTTCAAGAAAATAAACACATTTGAATATGATCTTAAAAGGCATACCCTGGCCTAGATTGACATCACATTAAAGTATTTCTGCGGTAGTTCTGTGAGTTAGATAAAAGGCTTCTACATAGTGATTACCTTAATTTATTTGAAAGGGGATTAAAAACCCACTAATTAAATCCACATCTTCTAAAAAGCAATGCATAAATCTGGAAGTGGGCGTTATTTGAAGGAGGTGTGTCTGGGAGTACTGGTGTCTGCAGATGGATGTTATTGCTGAGTCATGCTAATATGACTAATCACAGCTGGTGCACTCTATTACAAGTGCTCAAAATCTCAGAGGTACATGGAGATTAACTAGTTTTGATAGTTTAACTTACTGGTGTAAGAGTGAAAACAAAAACAAAAAAAAGTTTTGAGGAGAATAATGAGTGATACACATTCAAACAACCTACACCTCACTTGCATGCAGACACTTAACCTTGTCTATGCCCAACTAACTGACCAAGTATCTCTAATGGCACAGCTGAATCTGGCCGACAAATTGTCTCTTTATTCTAAAGCAGCACACTTTGTTTCCAAAACATGGGGAGAGCCGCTCGGCGCAGATTGAAAACCAGAAGAGGAAGATTGGGAATGAATGTGTTCCGCATAAATACAATGGTTGAGAGTGGGTGTGGAGGATTTAAAGTGCATCGCCGAAGGAGCTCAGTGTTCTCAAGTGTTTTGGCGCACAAAGCGCAGCACAAACGTAAGTGAAGATGTATAAGTGGAGGCACCTTCGTATTCAACAGATGATTGATCAATGGGAAGTGTCACAGTTGATAAAGATGACGGCATTTAAAGATTAGTGCGCCGCACCACTGCCTGCTTACTGGGTGGCATTAGCAACATGCTACGAAACTTCAGAAAATCATCCGTCAGTGTTTGCATGCAACTATACGGGTGACAAAACATGAGCCATATTCCTTTTTTATAGGATTAACTATGTGGAACTAAGCAGAAATGAATAAAGCAGAGAAGATAGTGTTTATGTGCATGAGCTATATGAATGACCTTTATCAGGGTCTATTAAGTATGGAATAAGAGTTTCATTAGGGATGGTGAAACAAAGGTCAGGATTGATCATCTCTCATGAACTCCTTTCACGGCTACATAAATTCAATGCTTGTGCTCAAAAAATGAGCATCTCAAGCTCATTTTTTTTTTCCTTATGACAAGCATAATCCCTCTCAGCCATTCACGCAGATTAGTGGCTTTCATAAGATTTTACATCACACAGTTTTCCCCTCTCTAATATTGTATTCCGAAGATAAGCTGCAGTTCATCCTGATGCACAACAAGAACACAAAAATACAGCGGTGCTGAAGCAACGCTAGTTGATGTCTTGGGTGAGATGATGAGCGTGAATAAGGAGTACGCCTCAGTTTTCACGTTCCCATTCCTGAGTTTATGGTTGGGGGCGACATATGGAATCAACTGTGAGGCCTGCAGCTTGGCGAGAGCCCAAAAGCCTAAAGTACAAGCATGAGAGCTCAGCTGGGTAAACACACACTCTTCTTGTTCAGCTGGAGCACTTCAACAGAACTAATGACTACAATAATATTTGTAACACAGAAGATAGAGCGTTTTTCTTTAATGTCATATTGATGAATGAGATTAATGTAAGCAACGATCAACCAAAGGCTTCTCCTTTGAATCATGTTTGTGGCTAAAACTAAAACCAGTGAACAGACTTTAAAAAGGAGAGGTCATGTCAATTCCACTGCTCTTTAGTTTTTTTGAGAACGTATTATGGTAGCGTGTTGTCCATTGTTGAAAAGGACAGATTAAATGGTGAGCACGAGTTCAGTCCTGCACACAGCAAAGTGACAACAGTCACATGTGTTTACATGGGCCAATTTTGCATCATAGTTAAATGATTCCTGGTTTGAATCTATGTTTGGGGGACTGTGTGGAGTTGGTCCTGTTCCCCAAGTTACCCCCCAAAGTACAGGGAATGTATTTCGTCACCTGGGATTGGCAACAACGTCCTACAAAACCAAGTGGGATAAAATAGTATAGAAGATTAATGGTTGGATTAAATATTCATCATCGTGAGAAAGTCAGTCGTTATCCTTTTGATTTCCTGTCTTTAACATGTTCTGTAATATCCCCATTTTTCTTTTCTTTGCCTGTAAAAGAGCTCACAAAAGGTTAACTTGTGTAGCTTTAGCCTCTTTCGTCTTTGGTTCAAAGTGAAACACAAGGGAGGGACTGGGAATGGAGGTCAGGACAGATAAAGGTTATAACCTCAGGAGACATACTCCTCCCAGGATGATAATGATATTTCAGAGAAGAAATACATTAACCAGGAGTTGAGGGCTGCTCTCTGTTGGGTTTGAATCAGAAGAGGTTTCAAAAGAGCATAGACAAGTGCACAGATGTCACAAAGACTGTTGAACACATTGGGTAAACAAAACAGACATTTTGAAGTAACCATAAAGATCAAAACATTCCACATTAGTGAGGTTCCTGTCCTTTTATTCTTTTTCCTTGCTTTAGATGTTTTCTGTGCGACGAGAATTTTGAACCCTTCCACAGGACATGGCTCACTAAGAGAAGCCTTCTATTGTACTTTGCACTACTTTGTCACAACGATAACTTTCAACTCAATCTAAAATAACTATTTAGTCCTGAAAATAGTGCATGGCTGTAATTAGAACAGCCATGCAGTCTTTGTGCTCCAGAGTAATGTTTATATCACCTTTAGTTCACACTAACAAACCAGCCTATTAGAGCAGGTAAAGTTCTCAATTATAAGGGAATAAAACACTTTTGCAACATAGTGAATGCCTATACAAATTAAGAGTTCTGGAATATGTGAAATTCACAAAATAGTGAAACTGAAATCAAAAGAAGAGCGAGGGGATATGTGCAAGAAGAATACACAAACACAGACATTTTTTAGCATGAATTTTGGATTTGTTTTTCCTTCTCTGTACTCTGAAGGAGTAAAATTTCATCTGCCGTCACATCAAACTTGCTCAGCTAGCCTCTTTGAAATTAATCCATCTATTTACAAGTCACAACGGGTATTTGGTGATGCAATTCCTCCCTCCACCTGAAAGGTCAATCCATGACTCTGCACATGTTTTAGACATCCATCTGGCTGTGCATGTCAAATATAAATTTGGCTCATGCTGCAGATGGCTGTTGGTGTGGGATGCTTCCAAATTCAACATTAGGGAGAAAAAAAACACACAAAAAACCATGGTGATCCAAATAAATCCCATAAAGTTATTTTTTTTAGAGGAGAAGTGCATTCAAGAATTTATACTGCTGGTGTATTGTTTAATGACACAGTAAAATCTTGGCCCTGTGTGACAATTTATTTAGATTAGTGTTACAGTTCATGGTGAAGTGGTTCAATGTTATTCCTTCACATAGCGTTTTTTTTTGTTTTTTTTTACATTATTCTAAAAACAATGGAGGTGGTGTAATGAATCCTCTCGGTCATGTCTCCTCTGCGTCTTCATAAATGCATTTGCATGTGCAGCTTATCTCTGCTTTCAAGGCAGCACCGCAGCGAGTGGTCTTTTGGAGCACAGACATGAGTGTCTATCTCAAAAGGGCAAAGATAAACTCACCAGAATAATCCTCAGCCATTTCCTTGGATGTCTCCTGATACACATCTTGAAAATTGCACAGCTCAAAAGAGAGTAAAGAACAATGTTTTCTTTAAACGTGATAGTGATTCCAAGTCTGGCCAATATTAGTTTAAATATCCCTCTCACCGAAACACATATTGAACCGCAGCCTTGCAGCCAGAGTGGAATTTCCAATAAATAATGCATTACCAGCACTCTATTTTCTTTGTTTTATCCCATGAATGAACTTAATCCACCGCTAATGTTTATCAAAGCAACATTTTTTTTTCAGAGCCACAATCACTGCGACCAAATGGCTGGGAAGTGGAGTTCTATGTAAATTATATCATCAAACCTGCCGCCACATATGATCTAAATAAAGCAACAACTGTGACAGTGACTAATTAAAATCCTTTCGTGAGCTCGAATGTCAATACATCCCAGCCGCACTCATTTCAAATGAAGCAGCGTGGATTTAAAACCATGAGAGAGTGACACCTCGACATACAATTCATGACAGGCTATGAGACATTATATAGTATTTCATCGGATCATTTCCCTCGAGGTAACAGCCTTACTCAGTTTGGATCACAAGATAACGTGTCAGTGGCCTTACAACAGTGTTTTACTAGCTTTTTTTGTTCCTGTGCCACCGCATCCACCAGCCAACCCGAGAACTGCTCCTGTGCAGTTTAAACGGAGGCTAACTGTCATCCCTGAAAACCACAGATACATGACAAATGACGAACACAACAAGGTTTGGAGGGACAACGCTCACACTCTGATAACAATATATATATTTTAAAAAAAAAGGATTTAAACAAGAAATTAAAGAGAATTTTGAGAACACGAGACAAACCATTGCCTGTGCATATGGCTTGCCATTTGTGATAGAATTATATGTATAGACACCTATTGATGTATTGATGTATTACCCCGTATTCATTATAACTGGTTAAAGAGAGGGATCGTTTTCAGTTATCACATTCATCACATATGAGAACTAACCATGTCATAGTTGTTCCAGTTTAATTCCAGATTAGGATCGATTTCAAGCTTGTATGTTCTGCCAGTGCAAATGTGAAGCATTTCGCTGGGTATCTCAGCTTATTACCAAAATCCATAGACATGCTAGTTGGGATATTACTTTATGTAATTTAGGATGAGTTGGCACAGAAGACCATGATTATTAGCAAAGGCATTGTACATCTTTGACAGGTCACCAATCCATCGTAGGGAAAACATAACAGACAGACAGCTGCACAGCCACATCCACAGTAATATTCACTTTTCTCAAACACAACACTAAACATTTTGAACAGTGGAATTTCTATGCTCGTCAAAAGGTTAATTCAGACCATTTATTGATTTATGATTTTAAAAAGGTGTCATGAAAAATGTTCAATGCAATAATGGCGAAAAATGCGTAGTCAAATGCGAAATTAAACTGAACTCTTAAACCTTTCAGTCCCCAATTAGAAATGTCATCTTTTGAAGCTTTCAGAGAAGCATCAGGTGTTATTTTCAAACAGACCATCATGAAGTGAAAGGAAAAAAAAGTTGGGAGAGATGGGTTTTTATTGAGGACATTATGTGAAATCCACAGCAATAAGAAGAATAGGCATTGATTGTAAAAGTGCTTTCACTCCCCCTTCACTTACCACAACCCACGCCATAAAAATATCCTGCTGACATCAATGTTCACATTTAATCCATCTCCACCATTAAAAGTAAACAAATAAACAGAGCGAGATGTATGATTTAAGTATATGTGACTGTCAAAAAGCAGCGGTAGCGGCTAATCCCCGGGTCTGTATGCTGTATGTAAATCACAAACGCCCACTGTGTCTCTCCAGGTGCCTGAGAGGAGGCATGAGGGAGGATTGAAACGTGCAGTAACTTCTCAAAATCGATTTGTTTGGTGGGTGAGGCTTATTCACCGGGGCCTGCCCGTCTAATGATTTACGATTTCCAGGATGAATTTTTCTATTCTTGCCAACAAATGATACTGCTCCATATCTTCCCAGTGACGCTTGATTTATCTCCCCGAGTAGACCCCTGGGACTTTGAGCCTGTGGAGCCATTTTAGGATAAGCCTCATTCCAGGGGGAATGTGTAAAAGTGAGGATTGGGTCATATTTCTTCCTACAACTACCGTCACATGGATATTGATGTGTCGCATATCGAAGAGAAACGATAATTTGATGTGCAAGGTGTGAAGTAAGACTTCTGGTGGGTATGTGACTGTGCACACATAGAGAGGCATAAGTTAAATTATGCCACTCGCAATGCTATCATCAAGGCCGGAAAGTAAACACGCGTATAAACGTGCACATGCATGCAATGTACAGCTTCTACAGCACGGAGAAAAATATTCCAGTGACAGGCCCCATCATGGTCGACCAGGGTTAGCCTTCTGAACTTTTCCCCACTGAGATTCAAAGCTCATCTCAAGAGGATCTACTGGTGTCAGATTCTTCAGCCAGATGCCCAGTGGTGCCACTGCTGTGCCGGCCTTCAGAGGGATAGACGTATTATAAAGACAGAGAGGCAGAAATGCCACCAGTTTGACTTTTCAAGGCATCAAGTCTTGTTTGTCACGCACAAAGGGTGACGTCTGCTGCTGGTTCGAGTCAAAGGAGTTCTTTGGGGAGCTTATGTGGCAGCATGCACTGCACAGCAACAACAGAAAGAGATTCTAATCCTTCCCTTGGACCATTTGCAGATCACTGTTTTGGAACAATTGTGAAGAAATTCTGAGGTTTGCCTGAACAAAGCACACAAAAGTGCATCAACACAGAGATGGAATAGCGCTCCATTCACTGTATTTATAATCTACACCCAAATCAATACACACACCGTATCACTGAACCCACTCTCCTGCTATCTCTCTTTCTTGAGCACACACACACACACACACACACACACACACACACACACACACACACACACACACACACACACACACACACACACACACACACACACACACACACACACACACACACACACACACACACACACACACACACACACACACACACACACACACCAAGGCCTGCCTTTAAGCAGAGATTTTTCATTTCCAGTCGCTGTCACCATGGTAACTTCCAATGTCCGACTTGAGCCAGTATGTGCTTCTAGCATTTTCCTTCTTCAAAGGCTTTTTTCAAAGCCCAAAACTGCATTGCTTCACTGACAGTCACCCACAGTGCTTAGCTTCTGGGAGGGAGTTGAACTGCTAATTACCTCACATGACAAAGGGATAAATAGCTGCCTCTAATAGCAGACCACTCTATCCATACAAGCTACAAGGTTAAGTAATAAATGAATCTGTGTAGAACTGTACGTCTCGTAATCCTTGAAGTCAAGAAATAGCAAGAAAGAGCCCCGGCCTGACCCTGAAGGTTTTTAACCACTCGCTCAAGAACGAGATGTGTACTGTAGCACTCTCTTCAAGTCCCCCCCCCGCCCCCACATTCAAAATGGCCACCTTTGTTGCACTGGAGAGGAGTGCCTTGGCAGAGCCACATGAGCGACAATCAAATATTCCTGTGTTGACCGATCGATGCGAGCCACCCCCTGACCTTCCTCATTCACATCTCAATAATGAAAGACGAGCAGGGGTTATGAGTAACCTCGGTGTTCGATACAGGAGGGGTCAGGCGTCGATATCTCGGCAAGGGTCCAGGACTGCATTGGCATGCGGGGAATCACCGCGGGCCTTAAGGATTTTGCCTGAAGGATGCATGGTTGGGATTAAAAGCTCAAGCCTGTCTGAATTCTCCTGTCTTCTTTGTGTCAATATGCTCAGGGTGCTGTCAGTCACCAAGTCTAACTTTAGTCTGAGTGGAAAGTAATATACTGACCCATGAAGGCATGGACTATCTCATTCAGTTCTAGAGGCACTATCCACATAGAGACACAGAATGAGCTCAGTTTTAATTATGATGCTTCAATATGCCATTACCAATCCTAGTAACATAAAACAGTAGGGAACTTTCATAAGTTCTTGCACATATTGTGACACATTCATCACTTCGAGAAATATATGTAACGTCCCTTTAATATGAAGCAAATGGTTACCGTCTAAAAAAAATCTAAAAGGATACGAATATCCTAGTGACATTAATTTGGACTAAAGCACAGACCCAACATCTGCATCCACAACTATTATTAGTTTTATAAGGAATGTAAGTGCAGCAATCACAAATCCATGCTTGGCTAAAAGTAGAGGTAATTTCCCTCAGACAATCAGGACCACCGGCTAATGTGGGGTTTTGCTTTATTATAGATATGTAGATATAATGTGCTGCAGCTTTTATAGCTTCAGAAAATCCAGATTCAAGATAAACAATACCTAAAGAGCTAAAGAGTAAGGACCCCGATTCTTATAGTTGCATGTCAACTACTAATTCAGCTGAATAAATATATATAACCAGAATTGATTGATGCACAAAATCAAGCTTGGTTTTTATAATATGCATGAAAAAGCTATTTTCTGTTATCTTGTTGTCATTTGTGGCTCCAAATCATGACCGTTCAGGAATTCACAGTGTGTTGAGCTTTTATTTGAGAGACTCGGAGTTCAAGCAAGGTAAGTGCTCAGGAAGCAAGAAGTACAAAGACTGATATAGTCCAGGCCCCCTTCTCTCCTGGTAGACATGACAAAGCATTTCTTGTGTTTCACCCCACGCAGCACCACTGTCCCCCTGAATTTGTCAAGGGAAGCCAAGACATTTAGCTGTCTTTTAACTTCTCTTCCATACCAACAGGTCTCCTGAGATACAGCCCGAGGGGGAGGGGGAGGCCTCATTCTGCTGGAAAACAAAGTCTAGAGTGTGTCATCTTGTCTGTTTGTTTCTGCTCGGCTTGTTCCCGAACTCGAGTATGTATTTGGTGTCAGCATCTGTTTGTGGCAGAAGATTTATTGCAAAACACTTTGAAAAATGACAGTTTTATTTGGATCGCACTTTGTTGTGGCATTGCACGGATCACAGAATGTGTTATCCTCACCCAGTTCCATCATTTCTCGTATCTATTATAACCCGAGGCCAGTCCTGCAAAGCGGGATTAGCGATTAGACGAGCTAACTTTGGGCTTAACCTTCTCTGCTTTTCACAAAGGCAACTCAAGTTCAAACCGTGCTCTGTTGCCATGGTTCCTAATGCACAAACCTTCCGTGGGACTGCTTTTCTGCTTTTGTCCGGGCTTGCTTACAAACACATCCGAAAAGGACCAGCTTTAAAAAAAAGAAGAAAAAAAAAAATCGATGGGGAGGTAAATGAAGCTACAGTTTTCCCACCAGATAGACAGATATGGCTGTCAGAAGCTCTAAAAAGGAGCTCAAATTGACACATTTACAAGTGGATACTTAGAAGATAGATGATGATATATTACTTCAGTCATACAATATGTGCAGTATAACTGGTATTCTGCTCTACACTATAAAAGAGGAACAGGAAATAATAAGTAGTGACTGCAGAAGCAATAAATTTTATGTATTAGTTAATACTAATAGCTTTTATAGTATTCCTAGAAGTGAATGCCGTATTTAAAACCTACCACTGCAGCTAAGATGTACATTGAAAATTAAATAGGAAAGAAAATGATAAGACAATTTTAGACAGGGTCTCTATATTACATTTAAGAGTTGAAATGTTTTGCATATATTGTATTGTGTTAATGAGAAAAAAAAAGTTATGTTACTATGAATTCATTATCAGCTTAATTATCATTTACAGTTCAATTATTGTTTTCTCTTTGTGTTTTATCATTGTGCTCCTGCAGCAGCCACATTAACAGCTTAATCGTATATTTTATGAAACGTGTTGCGGACAATCAAAATCATTGGTTTGTGGCTTTTTCACGTGAAGTTGCCTGGTGAGGAGTGTTTTAGTTTTAACTGAGGGAAATACTTGTGGTGCCTTCCAGAAAAGAGGCACTACAGAATAATGAGACAATAGGGGCTGGTCAGAGGTGGGCAGGACAGCAAGTCTCGGGCCGGCGTTGTCAAAAAAAAAAAAAAAAAAACCTTCAATATTTGCATTTCAATACATACACAATGACCAACAGCAGTGGCCCAGAAGGAAGCTTTGTAAAATATGAAAACAAGATCCTTGAAAAGGGCCATTTCAAATTCAGATCCTGTAACAAATCAAACATTGGCCAAGTTGCAAGCAAACAGACTTAAAAGCAACACTATTCAGGGAACAGTGGACGCAGAGAAAATTCCATCAACTTTTTTTCAAGGTGACATGCAAAACATGATTGCTGTGACAACATCAGCAGAGACGGAGGAGAGAGGGAGCAGAGGTGGTTTGGTTGAAGCATCTTTTATCTCTACTGCTTCCCTCGCTGTCATAAGCATAAGAACTACCCCTGCCTCGCTCACTCCTTTATAACTCTCAGCGAATCCAACCTAGCTCCAAGAGTAGGCAAACAAAATATATCCACAGCGTCAGCATACTGCAGAGTGTAACCTGAAATGGCCTCACATAATTATAGTTTGAATAATTAAATAAAGCCAAATAGTGAATTAAATTGAACAAGTTAATGTGGTATTTATTGAACGTGGGATCTCAATTCAAAGAATTATCTGATGAATAAGAGGTCAAAGACAATATGATGAGCAGTTAAATTCCTCTAGGTCAAGAGTGCTGTTATTAAAGTTGATCATTTCAAAACTGCAGTTTCTTTTGTCTTTTTATACATGAATTTGTATGTTATTCAACAAAAGACTAAATCCTTGCTTAACATTCTATTCCATAGTGTGCTCCCGAACAAAGGAGCTTCACAGTTTCCACCATCGCCCTCTGAAACCCCCTCATCTCAATGAGCATGTACACGAGAAAATTAGGTACATGTCAGCAACCACAAAAGCGCCTTTGCTTGCTTTATATGCAGCTCTTTCTGAGTGAACAAGGAGTGGGTGGGGCTGCGGGCTTCACTCCTTTATGGTATAGCATCACTCTGTGGCAGCCAGAAGCACTTTCCCTAAAATCACAACACAGTCGACGAACAACCACGGTCCAGTGGCTGAGGAGGCCATTGATGGAATTAAGGCTCATGAATAAGAATGCAACGCGGGCCGAGTGAGAGCTCTCCCACTGTGTAATATTGACATGCTCCCTGGTCAGAAAATAGCCCGGCATAATTAGCTTTCACAAGCGAGTGTGGGGCCAGCAGGAAAGGCCACTCTAGACACAGACAAACCCTCAAAAGGAACATGTGTGCCACTGAAAATGAGCGAGTGGGAGACTGAGGATGAGAGGCAGATCCTCAGTTTACTGCACAGTTGATCGGACTGCTTGCAGAATCACATTATCGGGGCATTTATGTGACCAAAAAAAAAAAGAAAAGCTATGGAGCTTGAAAAAGTAATTGGTCATATCAAGATGTGATCATGTGATACAATGAAACGCCCGATTGAGCTTTTTTTGTGGAATTGTTTCATCAACTGTTGATGGGTTTTTGGAGGTAGTAAATGACCTCTGAACCTGCTCATTAAGTCAGCATGGATGAGCGGCTCATAGCATGCAAAGAAATACATGATCGACACATTTGTGTGTCCTTCCGACAATGCTCAGAAGCTCACGGTCACTTTCATGGAAATTGAGGTAAAATTAAGTGATATCATGCAGTATTTGGCTTTTGGAGCTTTCTCTAGATCAGAGGGTCGATTTCAGCTAATATTGCAAAGACATATATTGTAAAAAACAAGTATGTGTTTTTATTGAAAGTAACAGCTGTCTCTGTTGTATTCACTGAGTAGTGCAATGTTTTAGTAAGATTAACAAACATAACAAAATTCTGAGACCTGAACCAAGAAATCAGTGATGCAGCGGGACGTTACTGCTGACAAAGTAACTCAAGCATTAAATCCGCACTTTGAACCGGAGTGTGAAAAAGCAAACAGTTGAGGGCTGCAAAATGCCAACATTGATAAACACTTTTTTTTTTTTTTTCCCATTTCACATGGTTAAAAATGACTTAATGATGAGACTGGACTCATGCTCATGTTGTCTTGACATGTAACATATGTCTTCAAGTTAAAACAAAGAGTGTAAAATGTGTAAAAAATTCCCCTGAACCATGAACAGTTTCACACCCCTGTTCGAAATGATGATGACGATGATGATGATGACGATGACGCATTGAGCTGCACCTTCCTGGGATCACAAGAGCAGACAGAGATCCTGTTTATATGACGTCGTTTCAAATGAACCTTTTTGCTTTTTCAGCAAAGGTTCGCACACAACATTTTCCAAATTATGTCAATTTGCACAGAAACTGCAAAAACACTTTTCAATACATCATTCTCATGATGTATTTTCAAAGTGTAGCTACTACTAGGTGCTGTTGTTTGGTTTTTGTAAAGAAACCACACACACATTTATGCAGAGAAGAATATAAAACAGAATATATGGTGGAATTAAACAATACAAGTAAAACGAACAAGAGAACAACTGCTGAACAACATCTTCTGCCTTGGGCAAAGTGTTATACTCAAGATAAACTGCACAAAGTTTTTGGTTTACAGCTTGTGAGGACATTAGAGGTAAACACTGAATACTTCAACAGGAAGTTGTTTTAATCTCTAAAAATTGACAAAATAAGCATTCTTTATATTTGACATTTTAAGTACTAGTGTATTCTCAAAACATCACAAGACATAAATGATAGCCAAATGTAATGACGAACTGGTCAAAAATGTTACATAATGGCATCAAACGAGGACTAAATTTCCGCTGAATTGAAAATTAATCAGATTTTTCAATAATGTATCCACAAGTGATTATGAGAATATTTAAAATCCAGCCATTAGCTTCGGGAATGAATAACATCAAGCTAATTGGTGCTGCTGTTGCTGTTATCAGCTATTGCTGCAAGTGTGAATGCAGTGAAGGGTCTGCAAGGTCCCTATAGGGTCTACCGCTGAGTATTTCTATACGAGGTGATGGAAAAGTACAGAGTACAAATGTTACAAATGTTATACATATTCAAGAGCTTGGCCTAAATCAAAGAGAATTATGCAGCTGTGGTATGAAACATACAACGTTTTAACTCACAACCAACTACCAAGACTTACAAATCCTGCATGAGATCTTTGTAGATAGAAATAAAAAAATGTTTAAAAGTGGTTCTTTCATTTGTCAGATAAACACAAACTACGTTATTGTTTTTACAGTAAAAACAACAACAACAACAACAAATAGCAATTTCCGCAACTTGCATCAGAGACATATCAAATGCAATTGTAGATAGAAACTCTGGGATACTCTTGCCAAAGTAGAAAGGGACAGCCGATGAGAGCACCAGCTGAGGGTGGAATGAGAGCAGGCTAATAAAACCGGTCCATTCTGAGGCTCTAACCATGTGCAGCCATCAGAAAAGTTACGAAGTAAACAAGGTGAAACCACTCCTTGTCTCGCTCCCCTGAATTTGTCTTGCCAAGGTTAGAGGGCATGCGTTGTGAATGTAGATCCAGCCTTTACTGCCCCTGTAAGCACAGCAGCTAAAGTATTTGGATTGGTGGGACTCGCTCATGCCCGTCTGAAGTCCATTATAAAGAGAGGCAGAGGGACGGAGGCGTAAAAGAATGAAGAGAAACATTTAAGGGAAATAAGGGAAACTTGAGCATGGGAAGATGAGTGCTGACGAGGTAAAAAAGGATTCAGTGTCGGAGAGTAATTGAGAGGACAGGGAGAAGACGGGAGAGACGGGCTGATAGCAGGATTAAGGTGTGATGCTGGGCTGAGCCAACGACTGGAGGCTTCCCCGGCCAAGCAGTTTGAGGCGTTTATCATTTCAGAGGGACTATGGGACCTCATAACAACCTAAACTCTGAAGGGTGACTCATTTTCAAGCAAAGTTCCAGACCAACTAAGCCAGCCGACAAACATTCGCAGAGACTTATAAGCGCACAGAGCAGACTTTTTAAATGCTTGTGATAAAAGCACAAGAGGAGGCAGGTGTGCTGTACAGCCGTGGAGCAAAGCCAGAATGACGTGCCCTCACTTAACGGGATCAAAGTAAAGGTAATCCCTCAAAGCATAACAAAAATCATCCAAAAGAACAAAAAAAGGAACAATTCAAAGAGCACAGCTTGGAAAGAACTCCTGTATTTGAGTTGTTTTGTTTAGTTTTTTTTGTCGGCTTTTTTAGATGACCAACTAAAATGGTTTTTGAACTCACATTAGTCAGAGAGTTGGTTAAATGACATTTAAATGTCAGTAACATGCAAGAAATCTCCATAGCTCGGATTAACACCTGTTCATCAAATCCAAATGAGATTATGTCACTGCTGTGGAGGTGAGTCTGATGTCAGCTCAAGTCAGTGACTCCAACCAAAAATGAAAGCTTGCACCTTCCTTGTAGTAGAAACACCTGGACAAGAAAGCATCACAACAGGATCGAGATGACAAGCAGTAGATCACAGTCTGTGACGGTGTTGCTAAAAGCTGTTGTTCTTTTCATTAATGCACCAAAGAGCAGGATGAAGTGGAATATAAAAGCGAGGGTGCCGGTGATTAATCATGATCTTCCTGGCCAGTCACATTACTGGCCTCATACATTTTAAACAGCTGTGTCAAACACACTGTGAAAATAATTTGGTTGTCCTGGAGGTTCAGAGTGGCAGCGCTGGAATACAGAGCAAGTCAGGTAACGGGACTCCGTGTTTATAGACACCAAAAGTTTTATTTGCCAATGCAATAATCCTCATTGGGCTCTGTAATACAAATAAATGAATTATGTATTACATTATAATAATGTTTGCCTTTGTTTCACTTAAGTGATTAACAAGGTTGGATTCAATTAGATATGCTTACTTTTACACGCAACAATAACACCAGCGCTGCCAAAAGACTTGAGCAGTTTGTTTAAGCTGTTTATATGATTGCATAAACTGACAATTCCCCATAATAATCCTGTTTACACGACCAATCGGGGAGAGCTGTTGATTTTTTTTCTTAAATGATAAATCGTCTGCTCACCCCTATCAAATATAATCAAAACAATCCCAATCATAAAACTGCTGCATGATATTATACTGCAATTTAATTTTTTTTTTATTTTTTTGTGGGGGGTGATTAGAAATGTTGCGCTACTTTTTGCCAGACAAGTTGAAAGGAAGGTGATGACTCCCGCAGCTGTTGCCCCTCACAACCCAGGGTTTTTATTTTTTTTTAAACAAGAACGTAGAGAGGGGGGGGGGGGGGGGGGGCTTAGTCAAGAGATCATTGAGTGATGTGGAATGAAATAACTTTCAAACGAACTTAGAGTTTACACTCAAACTATAGTACCCAAACTCATTACGTTTAGAAGGCAGTCCTCTTAGACCTGATGGTTTGCAATGCTTCAACCCGGAGAAAAGCAAATTATCTGAGACTTGCATGAAGGTTATGAGCTTACCGTTTATAATGTCAATGACAAGATCCAACACAACGGCTCCATTGAGATTACACATCTTCTTTACTCATAATTCTACAAACAGTACCCATAGTTATAATCTCTTCATGGCGCAAAGCTCCATATTGGATATATATTTTACACATTTTGAAAAATCTTTGATGGTTTAACTCACATCTTGTGAAAAATTGTGAGACTGAAGTGATGTAATTCTCAAACTCTGACATGGCGAACCATCATACGTGGAGGAGCTTGAAGCTTGACTGGAGGCAGGTATGTTCGATGATTGGGGGATTTGTGGGCAGCAAGAACACACTTGAAAAATGTTTGCAAATTCACAAAAGAGAAGACGGGAGAGAGAACACATTTCCAAATAAATAGTATTTGTTTTTGTTTTTGTTTTTTTGTTTTTTGGGGGGGGGGGGGGGGGGGGGGTTCTAGCAGTGGGTCTCACAAGTTGAAAAAGCAGAGACATATTCCCCTGATCATCTGTGCCATGTAGTCTTGCAGATGACACAGAGGAAACACACTTGAGATAATCAACTTAGTTATATTTCATAGATTCTGTGTAGAAATGATGGCTACGGTACTCTCACTCAAGGTGTTTGCATGCCATGTCTAATGGAGCACATCAAACTTAAATCTCCTGATTATGAAATAACTCGATGGTTTCAGAAATTTCAAGAAAAAAAAGTTCATGAAGTGTGTGGCTTGTTTTTTTTAAAAAAATGTATTGCAATATTTGCTCAAACATTTGACAATTGACAGACATTGACCGTAAACTACTCGGAGGTTTTCAATCAATAATGCATTTAAAAATATTATTCAGTGTTTTACTGACTTTGCTTAACCCATGAGTACCCTGTAATGACTTGTGGCAAATATAAAGATGTTCCTTTAAAGACTGAAAGCATTCCATTTCCCAAATTGTTTTGGTTTTTTTTGTTTTGATTTTTTTGTTATTGCAGTCTTCAAGGCATTGTGAGAATGACAAACCTGAAAATATATCACATCTTGTCTACTATGAGACATAAAAGTGTTCAGTGTTCAAGTATTTCCTGCAAAAAAAAAGAAAAGCTGCAGTATTCAATAAATGCACTGCAATTTTAACCAGACATCATTGCCCAGAACTTGAACCCTATTGCACTTGCATTACAAACTTTGAGCCATGCATAAGTCTAGAGATCAAAGAACAGTTAGCGTTTCTCAAGACTTCTTCCTCCAAATCAGAAACTCAATTAAAACACGATATATCTATGGGTCAAATTGCAGTTGTTTTCCTGGTTAACTGCCATCAGAGGAAACGGTTTTTATGGTTAAAGAGTTAAAACTCTGAGGATAAAACGGCTGAAAGAAGTTCTGGAACTCATTCCAAAGACAAGCCATGAATCAGCATCAAAGGATGTTGTTTTTAACTTGGGGGAGAGATAATGAATTTCCAGCAAAGTTACTAAAGGTCAGAAAAAGTTGCATGCTGTCTCTATGTTGGAGGGAAAAAAGAAGTACAAAAAAAGACGACCCAGTGCTTTAGGGCAAAAGGAAGAGACGGAGCAGTAGACTTCAAATGCGCGTTGGCTACTCCCAACTGCCAATTAAGATAGAAGGGAGAAGAAGAAGAACAAGGATGAAAAGACGACGTAGTGCAGCGAAGGGCAAATATCAGATGGATTGAAGGAAAAGGCCTAGTTGTCTCTGTGCACTCCCGACGAACCACCTGCTCCTGCCTGAATTAGCCCTTTCTTTACCGTTTGGATGCATCCAAATGAAACTGACTCCCCTATTTGACAAATGGACTGAAGCCTCCCACTTCAATTTTTTAGCACAGTATAAAAAGCACGTTTAGTGAGACACCACTAGGAAAGCTATTAATCTGATACAAAAATACCTTACAGCAGCTCTGAGCTTCCTGAGGGTAAAAAAAGCAAAGAAGTGAGAATAAAACATTTCTGAAAACTTTCAAACTCCTTGATTCTCCAGCAAAGCACAGGCTTGTCAAGGCATAATAAAGTCTATTGGGCATTCAGCTTAGAGTCCAAAAATGGACACCGTTACGGTAGATTCAAACCACTGGCTTTAGCCGGTGTCAATCCGCTCCTCTTTTATCTCCATCTCAGGAGAGGAACCAATTCCATACGGGGGAATGTTCCTATGTATTTCCCGTTTTCCAATGCGGGCTTTCTTTTCTATCTAATCACGACAGAGTCTTATACGGCCACGTCTGGGAGACCCGGGCTGACTTGATAGGCTGCCAGTTTCAAATTTACAGCAACTAATTGGCCGAAATTGAATGAGGCAGGTTCTTATCAAAGACGATTGGAGTGGGGTGGGAGGCAGGACGGCAGGGCTGAAAAATGAGACAGGATAATGAATGTCAGGTGATGTCATCCAGTGCAGGAAAAGAATAGGATGTAAAAGGAGTAAAGCGCCTTGATTTGAAAACTCCTTATGAAACGAGGGTTACGCAAGGGCACGAGGCAAACATGCACAGATGGAAAGATGATTTAAACTGCTGCAGTAATCCAAAGAAGTTCTGAATGTGTTTGTAACCCCGCATGTTTGCTCTATTGCAAAAGGGAATCTTTATCTTCTCGATCTCTTAGAGCTTTTATTAATATCACTGTTGCATATTAGCGCTGGCTGCAAAAACCTCCCACGATTCTCTATTTGTTCAAGCTGTTACAACAGGCAGTTGCCCCCCCGCTGTGCTCATTGGTCATGTTTTTGTTCTGTAATTGTCAGGTGCTCAACATATAATTGTATCATGGAAAAACAGCCTCACAAGCAAGACGAACCAATGACTTCTCAAAGAAAAGAGAAAGCCTGGGGGGAAAAATTGCATTTAAAACACCTTGATAAGTCTGTAGGGGAATTAAATGCTAAATGTGCAGTCGGAATACATAAATATATACCATGTATTCCATGAATTCATTCTTTGTTTATTGTATTGCTCGCTCACCTGGACAAAAATAAAAATACTTAACTTAGTACTACAGAGCTTTTCCATCACAATATGGCTAACTGAACTATTAATATAACACCTGCGTGACATTTGCACTTCCAACACAAAATCCACTTTTCTAATTCAACTGACATCTCATTGTTTTATGAGTTAGATGTTTATGCAAACCTTGGCTTTAAACAAGGCAGACTGTTAGCGGTGAGGCTTTAAGAGTCATGCATGAGCAATGACGGTATTATTCTCACATCTGCTCAGCATTACAGTCACTCCCAATGTCAGCGGCACCGGCGTATTTGTTATAATGCAGATTCATAAATATTTAACACGACGCCATATGATATGCTTGCTTTTGTGCTTCCGCTCGTCCATTTTCAGCTTCACACTTTTATTTAAGATAACGGGGGACTTTCTTCAGTTTGGGTTAAGCTCAAAAAAACACTGGAGCTTTCATTTCCCATGATGCAACTTGACAGAATCTTTAATCAGATCTTTCAGCTCGCTTCTTCCCAACCCCACTCTGCCAGTTTGTCATGCAGGCTTTCTCTTTAAAAATGTTAGCTCAAGCAGAGATAATAATGATGATATCATTGGGGTTATTTGTTTCAGATTTGAAAGGTTTCCTCCTTAGCGACGGTGCAATTGCTATTTCCAAAGGCTGTGCTGTATGTGTGCAAGGTAAACAAAACTAGTAAAAAATTATAAAAAAATAAATATAAATCTTTATGACTGACAAACTGTTAATTCACAAAGTTATAGAACACTAAGCTGGCATGCCCTCTTGTAGACTGTTAATTAGTAAATATCAGGGTGGTGTTTAGTCTCTCGTATGTTTAATCAACTTACAAGTTCAATTAAAATGTGCAGTTGCTGGTTTTTTTTTAAGGAAATACTGGGTTTCAGTGCTGATCAGATACAGAGACCTCAGCTTCGACTGCATCTGCAGACGGCCGGAAGAAGCACTGTCAGCTGCGTGAAAGCAGCCGAGGGAGCTGCAAGCACAGAGTTATCCATGCTTGACTATGAGACCAAAAGTCTCACATACTGCATCGTCCATCCTCACCGTGGATGAACAAAGAGGAGGATTAATTAGGGTTACGGAGGGTGGACTGCTCAGGTTGTCATGATGCGTTTGCTACTTTTTGCTGATCTGTGCAGTTTCTTTTCCTCCCGGGCCTTAAGGGACTATACATTCTCATAGGGCCTGAGTTTTCATCATGAAGCCCGCACAGTCAAACCTTGGTTTCCAAACATAATTAATTCCTGAAAGTTGTTCTGAAATGAAAAATTCTCCCAAAAGAATAAAATTGGATGGATTAATATTTTTCTGATCTATGACATAACACTTTTTGGCTGTCTCCTATACCTATGCCTCCAAATGCCCCCATTTGCAATGTAATATCATATTATCCTACACCAAATGAATAAACAACAACCTCATTATAAACCTCTTTATTTTTTCATTCCAAGCTGGCCTGAGGAGTCTCGATGATGCAAGCAGAAGGTGCAGTGGAGGTGAGGAGAAAGGTGATCTTTTGGAAGCCGTACTGCCAAGCCAGATACGAGGTGTGGATGCTATTTTCATGCTGCCATATTATCTTTCTTCACCTCAATTGTTGTTCTCATTATTTTTCCACTGTGCCATTCTGCTTTCCCAAGCTTTGGAAGGTCCCATGGCACCTTGCCAAAGTAATATTGTCGATATACAGCACAGCGTTCACCGAGGCCTGCAGCAACTACTGCACGTAGTGATGATGTGCTGTACCTGTTCATGTTATGACTTGTATTTCATATAGTTAGAAATGTATAATAGGGATTTTATCCTTTATATTTTTAAAGTGAGACATTAAAAAAAAAGAAACAGTGGTTGTCCGTCTCCAATCACCCCGTATTAATCTTGTGATTCCATCTATATGTTGGGTTTGGTTGGCAATATGCATTATTCCAGTATATTTCATGCACCCTGCAATATGTTGTCCTCCATTCTTCAGTACTAGCAAATTCCTTCACACATTGTTGTCACTGTTGCTCCACTTGCATTAAAAGAAAAACACTTGTCTGGCACATAATCTGGAGGAGAAAGAAATCGCCTATGTGAATGTGAATCAACTGCACTTGTAGCTTTGTTTGCATGAAGGAGGTGTCTGTTGAAGGGATCTCTTTCTGATTTTGTTTTCTTACAGCTTTTAGTTGTTTGTCCGGATTCCAGCTTTGGATTAACCACAATGGCAGAGTGTTTGCTCACAGCTTTCAAATTTTACTCCTTGTGCTGAGAGAGGTGGGAAAGTGGTTACTTTTAATCACCCTTGATTATGTGTCACTATTAGTTTGCTGAATCTGTAATCTTTTGTTGAATAAAAACACAATTATCTGACCAAGTTTGAATTTAAGCAAAAGCAGTTGGTTTGAATTGCTTCTTTATAGCAACAATGAAGAAAAAGCCTCCGGACCTCCTCTCAGTGTCTGGAATTATTGGTAACTGGGGGATACGTGGACCTAAGAGCATGTGTTTAGTTCACTTTGGACATACGCCCACAACATCTTACTCAAGATGAGGGGATTTAAATGAAGATGGACAAAACCCCCCACAGTTAATCCCACTCTCCCACTCAAACAAATATCTCATCAAGTCCTTTAACTCTGAAATGAGGTCAGAAGCCAAGGATAATGAGAACTGGTACGTATGGGGAAGATCATTGTCAAAGGAGAAAGTATCCTCCCATCTGTTTTCCACTCCTTATCCTTCAATCAATCCAATCCCTCTGTCAACAGATGCTGCCATCTACCAGGAGGAGCTATTTGTCTCACTCATTCTTACCTAAGTGTGGCGAAGTAAATAATAGCCTGGGAGCATTTGTTTTTCACGGAAACATCATTAACAGGAAGGTTGTCAAATGTCAACTGTCATGTGGCCAGCAGGTTCAAATCACAGGTTGCGTTCATTTAGTTTTTATCATCCCCGCGAGACTCATCAAGCTGTGATATCTATTAACCTTCATCATTAGTGTCATGCACAAAAACACAAAACGCTCAGAGACGGAAGAAGGTGTTTTGTTCTTTGTTCTTTGAAATGATGAGTGCGATGACACAGCAAAGGGAGGAATCCCTCCGAGACTGAGGAAAAATAAATGAAATGTTGCAAAAAAAAAAAAAAAGACAAAAAGGATAGGGTGGACGGATAAGGACAAAAACGTGTATGCGCTGGTGTTTGGGTGTGTACGTGTGGGGAGGGAGGGAGTTGCTCCATCCTGACCTGCTTTTCTCCTTCAGGGGTCATGCACAAGCCTGCCACAATGCTATCAACTGTCCCTTAAGGTGCCTGCTGGGGTCTACTGAGATATAAGGTGATATATAGCTTTGATATAGCCTGTAATTACTGGCCGTGAAGGCCACACCGCCTTAGGGGAAGAAAAAGGGGAGCAGGAAAAAAAAAGGGAGAAGAGAGACACTGGGGCTGAGATGAGAAAAGGGTCAGCGTTGTTTGATGGAACAAGTGTCTGGTATCTCCAGCGGTTTCACGTGGTGAGCAATGGCACTAGATCTGTACATGTGTTGGAGAGTCGGAATCAGCAGATACCGCCGCTTCTTTTCAAATACATTTTAACAGAAAGCCTGTGAAGTCGGTATAGAAATGGCGTCAAATTGTGCTCAATTAATCATTGGCTGCATCTTTCAAATACAGGATCTATAGCCTGGATCCAGCTTGCAGCACGGCACCACCTACAGGTGACAGGTTTATCCAGAGGCTGGAGGCTCTGCACAGCCTTGATGCTCAAGGCGCAAACGCAGAGTTACTAATGAAAGAAACCCATTCATTTCATCCTGTCACAGCATGGTGGGAGACAACCTTCATTTCAAGATGCATTGCAGCACTCGCAGGCTCCGTGACGCGCGATCACTCAGATATACGGTGCTATTAGCTCTCACTTAAAAGACTGTAATGGAACCAAACACCTTACCCAAGTAGCCATTTATAAGTGGGGTAAACTGGAACAGGTAGAGATGAATACCAATGGCGCTTTCACATTGACTGGAGAAGCAGGGGGGATTGAGTCGCCGAAATGTGTCCTGACAGCTCGCACGAGCTGGTGACACGGACTGTGCGTTTGCCGTGATAAGATACAAAACCCTGGCAGATATACTGAGCCAGCAGCAGCGTGGCTCGTCTTCAGATGCAATGTGAATGCTAACTACCAAGCTTGCCAGTCACCACGACTTAACTGGTGCCAGAAAGAGAGGCAGGTGGTGGGCAGGCAAGTGGAAAAAGAAGGGGTTGTCCCAAGAAAAGTACCAGTGCATTCACAAGCATGATGTTTCGTTTTCTAACGAGATGGATGTGATGTTCAAATGACTGGGTTGGGTTGAAATAAAACCAGAATTGTAGCAAATATAATCAGTGTAGATCCGTCATTCATGTTTTCATTCCTCTCGTGTGGTGAAACACTACAACAGATTGCATACTTTCAAAAATTGCATGAGGATATACATTAATCAGATTCATAAGGAGGATAAATATTGCTTTTTTTCGCTTTTTCTTAGCACTTATATCTGGCAGACAGTTAATGTTTCGTTGTCAAAGAAGCAGGACATATCTGCAAGCGGAACTATTTCAGCAAAGCAAAGGCCAAATATTGACGCAGAGACAATGGAATCAGAGCATCTCCAACACCGCAGCTGTTTTCGGGTGTTTCCCAACGTACAGCGGTCAGTATCCATCAGAAACAAAAAGCAGTGCAAAAACAACAGGGTCAAGGGCAACAATGATCATTTCATGCATGTCGGCCCATCGGGGCCCCACCTTCTGGCATGTAAAGCGTCTGCTGATGTCCCAGCGCTTCATCATAGTTTCAGTGAAGTCCATGCCTCAGTGGGGTGTTTTGGCAGCATATAGGGGACTGACAAAAATTAGACTGGAGGCCATAACATCTGCTGATCTGCATGCAATTGCCTGGTCAGGATGAACATGGTAAGCTAAACAACTGACGAGGTCTATTTGGATGAATGTTATCATTTGGGCACAAAGGTAAAGTTGATTACTTTTGGACATAAACACCTACAATTCATCAGATGTTTTGTTTTGTTTTAATTTGTCCATATAGATTAGTGTAATCTCTAAACCCAATTCAAAAATGTCAATGGTCCTATAAGAAATAGGGACATTTTAAATCGATGGAACAACTCGTATATAAGTTTACAGGGCTATCACAATAAATAGAAATGGGTAAAATGGAAAAGGTTTTTTCCCTATAATTTAATACAAATAAACACAAATATTTCAAGCTTATTTGTTTTTACATAGATTATGGTAAATAACGACTCATTAAAACTTTAAATATTCTCACAATCTGAATTGCAGAATCTGACTTTTCATTTAAGAGCCAAAATGATCACAAATCAAAATCATGTAATTCATGTTTAATTAATTATATATTAATAAAATATAGGACTAAACAGTTCTGACTATGGCATTTGAATGTCTGAAAAGTGGAACAGGCAAAAAGAAAGAAATATTCCTGAGTGTCTGTGGTTTTCAGAATCATCACTGCCTCGCCTGCCTCATCCTACAGGCAAAGTGAGTGGTAAGCTGTACGAAGCGCCTTCAATAAACAAAATACTTCACAATAACTTTATTTCAGGCATTAGTGGTGAGGCAGCATGATTCAAATGATCCAACAACTATGGATTTCTCAATCCTGTTAAACAAATATGAAACACATTAGGAAAGTTCGATATCTAAACTCATTTGTTTGCTTTAGATTAAGTCTTCCATGTGTGGCACAATTCAAACCTATGGGGCTTGATTTATTGTCATTTCCCCCTTTTTTTCTTTGATGGTTCATTGTCCTCGAAGCAAATCGATTGGAGTACTTCTTTAATTTAAATAAGAATCAAAACAACCTCAAGCATCTTTACGACAATGATTTTCTAATTTGCCAAACTTGTTTTTTTTTAAAGATTTTTCATGATAAATGTTTACCATTACCTGTGTTTTGTACTGTACGAGTAATGATTCAGGCATACCTTTTATGCCACTTGCATTAACAAGAACTTACAATTAATAGGCTATTAATTTATTGTTTCCTATATTAATACTAACAACTGTACCTCAAAAACTGGAAACAGTGTGGGGTTTTCCTTTAAAGTGGGTGGTCATTTGTAGATGGAACAAGCAGAAGTCGACTTTGAGTAAGTCACTTCAGGGGGTTGGACCTGTCACCGGCCTGCTGTGAGAGTGTTGACACCCGCTGTTCCCGAGGGCCACGGCAACAACTCCAGTGAGTGCCGTTCGGATCCAACCGTCATTTATATTTGCAAGACGCCTTGCTGATTTCATCACTCTGTCTGGCTGAAACTTCAAGAGTGTCTCGTCACCGCTTCAGATGGAAAATGTGGCTTTGAGTGCTGTGGTTTTGAACCACTGCCACAACTGCTGCATTTAGAGAGCCAGATAAAAATCTGCTGGAAAAAAAAAGAAGCTGTGATTGTCTGTTAGAGCCTGACTGATCTACTGTACCGACACCATCAGCATTGGTGGAAAATACCCGCCCACCTCTAAGTAACAAGAAGCTTAACACTCAATTGCAATGTACATGTATCCATCGATCATATATATTTCCTTAAAAATCTAAAACTGACAGACAAGTGTTTTCTGCGTGAATTTATCAACACGAAGAACAAAGCACTTCAATGAATTCAGCCAATTTCTAACAGGCTCTTGTTTCTGTTGTCTGCAAGACATTCTTCTAAACATTAGCCCAGTAATCAAACAGCTCATGGAAATCACAATTAATGGGAAAATAACCATGTAAATGTCTCCATTACACTATTACACAGCTTTGATTGTTTCCAGTGATTGGGTTGTAGTCTGTGTGCAAATATAATGGATGAAGAAGAAGAAAGGAAAGTAAGAGATGCATGGCGGAGCTGGCCTTGAAACGAGAACTTATCAAAGATAATATGTTGGATGGAAGAACATGTATATGATAAAAGCCAGTTATAATTGTACGTTATGGGTTTTTTGTTTATAAGTACTCTCGTTTCATTGTGTAAAAATTGTGAAATCCTCCGAACACCAAATATATCAATTTGTCTCCCCATGACCTGTTTTTAGCCTATGACTTATCTTCTACCGAAAATACTTTCGTTGCACAAATTGCTTGTTTCTGTTTTGTTCTCGTTTTCTTTTCAACCTTAATGAGCTTAGCCGCAGGTGCCTAGCAACGGCTCTGACAGCTCCACAATGAAATGGTCGGGGGTGGCGTTCGTTTGTTGTGCTAACCTCTGCATGCTAATGCGTAGCTGTGTCGCCGCAGCCGCAAATATCACCGAGTCCTCTCACCCGAATCCCTTCTCCGACGCCCTCTGGCCCTCCCCCAGCCCGTTCTCCATTCACACCGCCTACACCTTTCATCCACTTAGCAACTTCCTCTCCCAAGACAAAGTGCCCTGGCTCTGAACCAGGTTGTAGTTACCTTTAAGCATCATTGAAACGCCCCCAGTAGCAACGAGATGCTAAGAAGACGCACTTCTCCCCAGTACTTTATGTTAGTTTTGTGTTCTTGACAGTAGCAGGACCCGTCGATTCATTTCTGCAGGGATTTTTCAGTCCGAGTGGGTGGCTGGGAGAACAAGGGAGCTACAGGGTGCATGAATTATCTGACAACATGTTTCTAACTACCTCCTTTTTTTTTTTCCACCATCAGCTGCTTTTCACAGCTGATTATCCAAACTCCATGGTACCAAGCAAAAAAGCAGAGAGCAATTGTTTGATAAAATCTATTAGTATTCTCAAAGGGGCATGTCCAAAGTAGAACTAAAGCTGAGGAAATAAAAAAAAGAAGTGGACATATGTTCTGCTTTGGAAATAAAGTGAGGGAGAAAAAGGCAATGCGAAGCAGCAATTTAGATAAAGTCCATCCCTTCTGAGTGCTCCAGGGTGTTCTGACCTCAAAGGCAAAAGTAACCATGCTTACATCCTGGATGGCTTTAAGTGCTGCTATAAGTCAACAAATAGCAAAGATGGACTACATGTATACCCACTCCATTCTTGCCTTGAGCTCTGCATTTTCCCAAATCCAGGAGTACTTGCTTAAAACCCCAAAATGTGTCTGTATATATATATATTACTTTAATGTTAGCAATCAATTACGCTGCAAAAACCAAAGCACAGTAAGACTACTCCCTGTCTGCAATGACAAATCGGTGTGCATGTCCCCGGTTCCTGCACAACAGGGTCATAACTCTGAAAACAAGGCGCACATCCAGCAGCAAGGCTCATCAAGCATATTCTTATTTTGACAAATGGCTGATAATGTCGTCACGTTATTCCTAATGAACATTGATTTGAGTCGGCACAATATTTATGACCGCAATAGATTAGCAGTCAGGTATGGCGAGGGTTACATTTGAAGTGGTTTGCCTCTCACTGGAATTCTTCAGACAATTATTCCTAAACAAAGATGTGTTACCGCATAACACAACAACCCTGAGTCAGGCTTTCTGTATACATTTTTTTTTCTTTTTAAGTCTCATGAGCCAGTTCAAGGCTCACCTCACAATAAAACTTACTGCGATGCTGTGTGCACAGTAGCTTAATATTTAAACATTTCCGTACGCCGTGAAGTGAGCACGATCAATAACGCATCGTGAAGAAAGGCGTGAGAAATAATTCATTTTCTACAAAACTCAGATGTGAATTAAACCATCTCTCATTAAGTGAGGATTTGCTGATTATGTTTTCGAGACTTTATTCCCATTAAACACACAACTACTTGAGTCAATTACTTAACGGCATAAAACTAATTTTGCCCAAGAGTGTCTGTGTGTGCGTACATATTCATAACAGGAAACAATTATATTCTACTGTTCAGAATAGAAGCACAAAATACTAATTAATGTAACTATAATTAGTGGTTATTATGAATAGAAACTTAAAATTGGTAAATATCACACTGTCTTATTTGTAGTACTGAATGTGACATAGAAAAAACAGTAAAATACGATAATACAACTATTTATTATTATATTAAAGTAGTAGGCATATCTGTTTACTCATTCGCATTGATTGTTTCTCTGAAACATTTTTGGAGGAGCTGGTATAGATTTTCACTGGGGAGGAGGGATTTGATTATGATATATCAACCTGTCTTTACCATTTTTTGTCAGGTATGTTCAGAGTCCTGGAGCTAAAATATTTTTTATGTTTTCAACAAGCTTACAGGGGTTAAGAGGACGTCCAAAGTCTCAGTAATGCGGTCTAGTTCATATTAAATTGGAAAAAAAAAAGAGAACTTAATGAAGTACTTTCTAATATTCAGGCCAAATTCTTCTCCTGTTTCAGCTCACCTCCAACCATTTTCAATATATCCAATTATATGTGTGGTGTGAAGCCATTTATCATAATGCGCACAAGTGTGTCAAAAATAACTAATGAATCTTGCGTGTCTTTACCTTTGAGACATGATCTTGTATGCATCTGGAAGGTAACACCGCGTGTTCTCCATCTGTGCCGGGTCGGCGTCGCAGATTTTGTCGTCGGTGCGGCCGTAGTTGGCGCTCTCAATCATGATGACGTCCGTGCCCGGGCAGCGCAGCTCGATGGGGTAGCTCTCGCACGACAGCTCCCTCCTCACCACCGCCATGGGGATCGGTGCTCGACTGAAGGCTGAAAGAGAAATTCAAACGGTGTTAAGTATTTATGCTTGAAAATAGAGTGAAGGAAACTTCATTCTGGTAACTCGGGTTTGTTACAACAGAAATACAACAACTCGATATCCAGTTGGGACCTGCAATCAAAAGGCCTGACACTGAGTCATAGGAGAAAAGGTTGTCCACCATTGCCTCCTGAGTGTGGGTGGACGGGACAGCTGGGAGTTTGGAGTAGGAGGACGAGCAATTCCACAGGGGCTTTCCAAGAGGCCGAGAGTTGTGGAGGGAAGGCGTACGAGACTGACACTGATCAAACATAAGGAAATAGACACGGCGTTTGGTTTTTTTGGCTGTGAGAAAATAAACATTCATTACAGGGGCATTCAGCTGAGAAATTAGAAACAGACAGAAAAGCAAAGACAAAGAAACCACAGCAGAGTGTGTGTCGAGTAAATTGTTACAATTTCCCCTCAGGAGTGGAATCTATAAATCATAAGAGCTGCTGCGCTCTTTGTATTTTGAGGTGATATGATGCACTTGAGTTAGGCTCCTGGCAGGCGGGAGGCTGAGGGTCAATAGGTGCTGGATGCCGCGAGCCACAGCCAAGAGTCGGTTTGGCAAAAAAAAAAAAAAAAAATTTATCTTGTTTTGCAGTGGAGCCAAAATGGCCGGAAGGGCCAGTGGGACCCGAGCGCCAGCCGTCCGGAGGTTTGCTGCTTCCCGTTTCTTTTGACACAGGGGCACGCACGCCCACGGACGTCTGCGGAGGCTCAGACTAGCGCACGAGCGAGCATGTGCGCAGCAGACTGGAGAGGCTCCGTGTTTACAGGAGGAATAAAAAATGAGCGTGAAGCGTAAACACTGGCCCGAGCGACTGTAGTAGGACTGTGGCGGCTCAACGTTTCTATAAACACTGCGTCAGACGACGCAGGAGAGCTCACGAGCAGTACGACGCAGTGTGAGGGAGACATTTATCCGGGTGGCCGGATATACAAGAAAGGTGCGGAGAGAGTGAACGCACATGTGGAATGAGCGTAGGAGATATCCGCAGAAATCAATATCATGATTAATTGCTACACTTTTCAGAGTAAGAACAATAAACCTGCTCTAAGATTATTATCAATCCCTAGCATGCAACAATAACAAAAAATGACATGTCTCATCAGGAAAGAAATTTCAGCACCTTCAATTTGATCTTCAAAATCCTCACTCAATAAGCTAAGCAAGAGTGGATATAATTTCATCACATGGTTGTTATTAGCAGAGAAAATGTGCAGTGTTGCCATGGAAATAGTCAAAATTACATATAAAAAAAAATAGCAAATCTGAACATCTTTATTTTGAATGTCATCCCACTGAGAGCTCCCAAAAAAGCTCCTGAACAGACCACTCTGAGTGCTGCAAGGATAATGTGTTTTGTAGGACAATCTAGAAACATCTTGTTCCCACCACCACAAAAAGCTAATGGGATTGTTCCATTGGGTTATGGATTGCTGTATACAATGCCATCTGCCATCATCAAAAGCTTGTGATTTAAGTGAGCTAAAGGAGCAAGACATTGAACACCAGTAATCTGCTTTGTGAAACCTAAATGCATTTGAATGGTTAAAAAAGCCAACTTTCAGCTGAATTTCCCAATCATGGCAAATTTAATACCAACAAAAAGTTCCTGCAGTCCCGGTTCTTTGTGACAATGGAACATCGACAGCCTCCATAGTCTCATTTATCATTAAAGGATGCACAATATAATGTACAATGTACATAAACTAGACCAACACAAAACTCAGCTGTTTACAAATTTTCCAACTATTATCATCTTGAGAAAACGTATGTTTTGTGCAGCCATGGTGGTGAATTTGATTGTGGGTTACAATGAATTCTGCATTTCTCTTCTTATTTGTATAGGGTGGGAGTTTTCAAAACTGGCGGAAAACCCAGCCAGGTCTGCAAACTGTGCAGAGGCTCTACTGAATGACACAATTCAGATAATGTCTCCAGTTCCAATGGAGTTTGCATGCTGAGATGCAGAGTTTCTTTCCACGCAGGTTCTTCCAGGCTCTCAAGCTTTATTTAACTAAAGCCGACAGGTCATGTTTAATTGCATGCTTTAAAACTGCCCTGCGCAATAACGTCACCCCGACTCTTTGTGTAATCCTGGACTGACTCAGTGACGTCGAGATCAAGGCCCCGTGCGGTGCAATGTGTGGTGGGTGGGGGGTTTGTACCATCTGTCACAAAACCCTTTGTTCTTGTTGCTGGAGATGTTTTTTATGACTCTGGCTGTATGTATGAAGGTCACTGCAGAATCAACGTGGACTTATCGGATGCCTTCATGATGCGTCATGTCCACCAATCCAAACATCTGCCTTCAGGTTTTGACCAGCGCTTTAACTCTCCACCAGCTTTGGCAGAATAGGTGGTGCTTTTCACGAGGGCACATAATCTCTACCATTTTCTGTATTTGAAAGTCATCCAGGTACCACTTTTCATCTGGCCCTGAAAATAAACAGAGAAGGGGGGGGAAATAGCAAAAACAAAACAAAAGGCACGTACTGAGGAGAAACGGCAAAAAGAAGCCTCTCATTATTGTGTCAATTCATTTTTGTCTCATAAATCACTCAAACCCCAACACACTAGTGCACTCCTGCTATTGAAACATCACAGATTGGAATAATTATACTCGGTGTGGTGATGAAAGCCATCAATTATCTTTCTCTTAATGGGAGATTTAGTCCGCCTCCTGGAAAGCGCTGCTGTGGATCACACCAAACTTTGTTGGAAATGACAATCGCGTTGGAAAAAAACGAGGATCGCAGAGGCTGATGGAGGCAGGTACTTTTAGATGAAAGACAAAAGTGCAATTTACTTCAATTGCATAGACCAATTGCATATTGATCCTAAGGCTTTTATGCATATTTTGTTTTTGTGAGTGGTCATCTGATTTGTGGGAGGAAAAAAAAAAATATCAGCAAAAACCTCAATTAAATGATTGGAAAAGCTTGCATCATTACTCCTGATAAGCTGATTTGTATGTTTTGCCATGAAACCTCAGAAACCTTGTAACGCTATCTAGCCAAAGGGCTTGGTCGGTGCCAGCATCCCCAAAAGAAACATTAAAAAAACATCAGAGAGCAGCGGACGCGATGCCGCCGACACGGGCACCAGCAATCCCCTAATGTAAGCAAGTAAAAGCATGCCAGTGATGTCTCGGATTACCCGGCGAGTCAACAACTCTTGTGTAATTACATTTGTGCCTGGAGGCGCTGATTGATGGAGCTCATATTCCTCAGGTGCCCGGTAAAGCGTCCTGCTCCTGCTCGCACGTACGACCATCTACCTGCGCACACATCATTGTCAGACCTATTGAAAATCGAAATAGTCTTATTGAAAGTCTGTCCTTTTTTTTTTTCTCCAAGTTCCCATGTTCTATTCACTTCATATTGCTTTCTCCCCTCTCCAGCTACTTCATAGGCCTATTTATATGCAGCATGTATCGTTTTTTTTTTTTTTCCCACTGCAGATCCTCCCTGGATAATTCCTTTGACAAGTGCAGTGCTGAATATGAAAAAAAAAAAAAAAAAGAAGTAATAAAATAAAGAAGTAGTTGTTTGGGGAAGAGCAAGCTGTAGTGGTCGCGCTGGCTTCTCCCATTAATTTTGTGTGGCAGAACAGTGTTTTTAATCATGACGCTTGCAAATGACATAACTCACAAATGAATTTTTCAGAAAACGCAATTACTCACCAAAAAGGGCAGCAGAAAGGTCAGAGAGAAAAATGGTCATTTGGAAAATGTCGCACCCCCGCAGAGCTTTTAAAAATCACTCTGAGGGGGGAAAAGCTTTGGAGTCCTGCTTGTGGGTGTGACAGTGGTGACAGTGAGCAGCAAAATAAGAAAAAAAATTACTTTTAAAAAGCATATTCTTGGGTCATTGACATAGAGGCGGGACCCCATTACCTTCTCTTCTCCAAACCTGCAGGTATTAAAGCTAAAAAAAAAAAAATGGTGAACAATGACATTTAAAAGTCATCACTACTAACAAAGCAAAGGCCTTTGGGGGCTTGTGTTTTTCATTTCATATCCCAGGAAAACATGTCCTGGAGATGCAGTTAAGGTCGACCACCACACAAATTTACAACAAGTCCAACTAAGTGAGCCGCCATCTCTGGGATAAACAGATGTTTAGGATGCGCGACGGCGCACAACAAGAGTAGCGTGGTTTACGATCATTTCCAGGCTGCAGCTGAAGTGGGTGAGCTCAGACACAACAGATAATTTCCCAATAATCATTCTCTCTGCAATTAGGCAGAGTCTGGCAAAAGGCCAAATATGATCCGGGCTGTTAATATTTGACAATATAATGTTTTATACTCAATTTGAAGCTGAATTTCTCCTGCAGATATCAGGAAGTGAACACTCAGTGAGTGTTTGTGAGGAAAGGACATCGAGTCAAAGGCACCGACTTATTTGAATTAATGCTGGATAAATGCAAGAGGGAGGACGAGAGGGCGAGAGAGCTGATTCGACAGATCAAATGTCTTTTTCCATCGAGAATTGCTGGATGGGTCCCGGCCCCCGGAGTCGGTGATTAATTAGCACATGAATCTGGATCCTGTTATTTGATTAGACCAATGGGAACCTGCCACAGCGACTTCTCATTTTGCAACAAATGACATCTTCTGGTTTACAGCGGGTGGGGGGTGGGGGTATAAAAGAAGTCACTTTGCAACAGGAGAGAGGACTCTTAGTGGACTGTGACTTGGGGGCAATTAGAAAAGAAAAAAAAAAAGTAGTGCATTTTCAATAATGCATGAGGGATTATTTATCTTGAAGTGAGAAACAGTTCAGGCAAATTGTTCCCCCAAATAAATTGTGTTTACATATGGCCCAAGGCAACTGAAATCTCAAAGGCGTTTTACAACGGAGAGCAAAATTATCCCGGAACTTAAACTGGCAAAGAGCTTGGCGGATCGAGCATTGAAGAGAAAAACTGCATCAAGACAACAATGTGTGTCACGTGAAAAAAAAATACGAAGCCTAAACACTGGTACCAAGTAAAGTTAGTCATGCAAACCCACACCAATAATGAAACCGTGGCCACTGTCTCTAAATTAAAAAACTAAAGCCTTTCTGGCAAAGTCGGCACCTGTGGCTCAACCCTTTCCCACTCCGCCAAACACTGCAAAGTACATCTGGCAACATTAGAGGGGCACCAGTGATTGGCAGAGGGAGGATACACTGACAGGTGGAACGCTTGTGGCTGTACTCCACTTCTCAGTTTATCTCATCCAGGTAGTATTAGCATAATGAAGCCAGAAATGGCACGCGAAGACCAAGTGGAACAACAAATAGGAACAAGTGGATTTTCATTTTATTTACTGGCACTGTCAGTAAAGACAGGGAAGTCACTGCATATCCAGTTGGGGGGGAGTGATAAAGCTTCCCATTGGTTTAATAGAGGATTAGCAGGAATACGTCACACACACTTTGACTTGATACTAGGTAATCCTTTATAAGAGTTCTTCATACATCTTAATAAGGGTAAATAAAAACACAAAGCTTATTTTTTTGACAAGTAAATCTGTTTTACAGTTTCCACTCTTCTTATATTAAGTTGTTAAAAAATTATGTGGAAGTGTCTTTTCTTATGCCAGTTCGAAAGAGATGCATTACTGATGTGGTCTGAAGAAAACTTCACGGATAAGTTCCAGCGCTACATGAAAGGCTTATTGGAATGTTTTTGAGCAGACCTGAGGAAACACCTCTGGACTGATAAATTCATTAGCAGAGCACAGGAATGATCATGACAAACTTCTCACATTGACTTGATGCCTTTTGACACTTTGACCAACGATGCTGCTCAGCACAATTAGCATTACTCATGGTGACAGCCCTCAGATATCCATTCAACACGTCCAATGAACGACCCATTTGTTTTGCTCGTGCTTGCATCTGCTGACACACGTTTGAAACCATTAATTGGCAACACACCACGTACGTGCAAATTCCAGCAGAGGGGAAAGACTGATGATGTGCTTTTTTTTTCTTTTTGCAGGCCAGTAACGTGCAAACGTGAGTTTTAAACCGTCCGTCAAACTGCCCATGATGCCTGGAGGGAAATCAGCTTCTTTAGCGTGAACAAATTAGCTCTGAGGTACACGGACAGAGCACTCGTAATAAACCACTGCAACTTACTGGATCAGCCTCTTCACATGGTGAATGTCTCTTGTTTTTTTTATTTAGAAGCAACTTCCCCTGAAGAAATCTATAAGATAGTACTCATTGCCAAGATGCAGAGTATTGCCTCTTTTTTTTTTTTTTCCGTCATCACTGTAACGACATATCGACACAGTTAAAGTTAATAACTGTGAAAGTTAATAAACTGGTCACTGGATGGAGGGAAATCTGCCGAGCACAGCAGCTTCGTTTCCCCCACTGTAAAATACTTCCAGTGACAGAATCCTAATGTTTACACACACACACACACACACACACACACACACACACACACACACACACACACACACACACACACACACACACACACACACACACACACACACACACACACACACACACACACACACACACACACACACACACACACACACACACACACACAAGTACCCTGCCATCACTTCATAAAGGCTTGATTCACAAACTCACAACACAAGGGTGAAGAGTCTTTCCATCCAGCAAGCACTTTCATTTAATTAATCACTACTTCAGTTCATTAGGTGCAAAGGCATGACAAGGAAAAAAAATGTGGAAATGGGAAGCAAGTCTACTCGTCAAGGTCTAATGTTAAAAAACACTCTGGTGTTCAAATTATAACATTAGAGCCTGAGGTCAAATTCACTAAAGCAGAAGACAAAACCGGTTTTGCTTGAATTTGGTCAAGAAACTATATAGAGCACTTGGGCTGTTTTAGAATTATTAGATATAAACTAAACAAATACAGTAAGGCAAGAATAATGGGCAAGAAATGATTATTGCTTTAGCAAACTTTCATTTACAATTTACATTGCTTGTAAACGGTGCTCTATAAATACATTTGCCTTAACAATAACTGGATGCATAATAAAGCCGCATCTTCTATGCTTACAAGTGAATTGTGCCCAGCTGGGGCCAGTTTAATGCTGCTCATGTCACTTTGTTTGAAATTCTGGGAAATATTGCATAAAATCAGTTCCAATCACTGAAATTTGAAATAAAAAGAGTCCTAAAATAATTTCGAACACTGTTCTGAATACTTATACAACTAATCTAAAAAACTAATTGCTGTACAACACAATCTATCTCAAAGATCTGAGGCAAACCTTCCACCAAATCCTTGATGACTAACATTTATCTCCTGTTTCTTTTAGATATGGATGTAACATGATGTCATCTTTGCTGACGCCCACAATCAATTTCATTGGTCACAAACCGGAACATGGCATCACATAAATGTGGTCAGGTTTCAGCCAGGTCAAAAGGTGAAATTGAATGTGTGTTGCTCCAGGTCTTAATAGGCTTAATAAAGGCATGGAAATCCAGTGAAGTATTGTATTGAGCTTGGAGAAGAAGTCCTCACCGGTTGACAACAGCACTGTATGATATCATGTGAAAATCCCATAATGTTGTACTACAATAGTAGTGTGATAAATATACGCTGCCACTTTGGTAGGTAATGTTTGTTTGTTGTTGTTTTTCCATCATGTGCATCTGCAGTTGCCACCAACACCTTTTCCAAAGCATTTGTTTGTTCACTTTTGTGGTCATTTTTGTGACTGTATTATATAATACTGTCAAATGATTACAGAATATATGGGATTTAATAATGATCAATCATATTTTTCTTTTACATCTAAAAGTGTTGTTTTGAATTTGCACGGCATGAATGAATAGCGATGGAAAGGTAATTTATTACAGGTAAATAAGTCTTTTGCATTATTTATTTTCCACTTGATCACACCGTCATAACAAAAAATATGCTATATACAGTGCAGCTCATGATGAAAGTTCACTCTGGTATTTTCACACATGTTAATATCATGATTCTGTCTTAAACCTGTATAAACATCTAATTTAATAATTTACAGCAAGAGCATATAAGAAATTATTTTTTTTTATTTTTTATTTGGCTTAAGAAAATTACAGGTAACAATTGTAACCTGAAGAAAACACAATCACTGGCGAGAAGATGATTAACTGTCATTTTTTTGGTGAAACTGAAAGGAGAAAATCTTTATATTTTAACAGGGGTGGCAAGCACATTTTAGATTGGGGCTACAAATGTCATATTGGGTGAGTCGGACCGGCAAAATGGTGCCATTAAAACCTTTAAATCCAAACTTAAAAGTTTGTCTTTGTTGTGGCGCAGCAGAAACATGATGAAATGTCTGTATTTTTGCAAAAACCAGATACCTATTACCAAAAATGGCTACAATCTCAACTTGCTTGGTGTCTCTTTATATTTGCCACTGCTGATATAGAACAACTACACAACATGAAAACAGTTAATTGTCTGGTGAGCAGCGGTAAAATCCTTTTAATTAAATTGTTGCTTTTTCTTTAACTATGTCCCTCTGTTCTGTGTGTAAACAGAGCAGAGATGTGATGACTGCCTTCCATCAGCAAAGTGCTGTTTTGTCAGACGGCCGGGGCCGGAGGTGAGTATGCAGAGTGGCCAGCTGCCG